>NC_133619.1:561067339-561667339 GCF_048593235.1 Sminthopsis crassicaudata
TTTGGTGGAATACTTGGAAGACGAAAGATATTACAGAACAATCAGGAAATATCTGAGGGATGACATGAATTCAGGCCTCCCTGATGCAAAAGGTATCTCTCCATATGAGCCATCACTTTTTGTCTCTCCTTATATCTAACAAAATTTCTAAAAAGAGAATTGTCCCATGAATGCTCATAAGCAGAATACAAAACTTCAGATCTCCCTTGCCTCTGAATCTCATCTTCCAATAGGAGAAGTTGATAATGTTCCCTTCTTTATATTTACTTCTGACAGCTGATCCTGTTACATTTGCAGTCCTACAATATCCAAATAAGTAATCTCTGAATCAGAAAGGCCAAACACTTTTCTATGAAGCTTAAAACTCACTTTCTCCAATCAGTCATTCTGGAGCATAGAATAATCTACAGTGTAGCAAAGAGTGACTTCTCTGTAACCTCCTCTATCCTTCTCTCAAACCAACAGCAGATGAAGCCTCTAAACTGGTTTTAAAGTCAAAGAATGCACAAATATTTGTAATACAACACATTTCTAGAAGAAGATACCTTGGAAGAATTTCAGAACAGGTCTGTTTCAATCAGGCAGGGGACAGTCTGCCAAACCCAGACCATAGTATATAGTGAGACCAGGGCAAGAAGCTGGAGTGGAAAGTCAAAGTGTTGTAGCTTCCACGAAACTGGGAATGTTCTGTGAGGCTTCTTTAGGCCATTCTGTCCTGGTTGCAAATAGATGGAATAGGAGGGAAAATATTTCATTAATCTCAGAATAAGCAGAATGAATTGATTAATGAGTGAACAATGAGATTAATTGTATGCCTAAGGGAAATGGAAAATACAAGGATGACAAATTATAAAAGGTTTTTTTTTTTTTTTGAAGGGAACAAACTATCTTATATTTTACAATTGCTGCATCCCAGTACTCCACACAGAGTATAATGGTGGGGAAATGTGTGGAGAAAACATAAGCCCTAGATCCTACTTACTGTGTGCTGCTCTAATTTTAGACATATTCACAACCTGGATGTCAGATGCTTAGAGGCTCAAGAGAATGCCCAAAGTGGGTGTCCCTCTAAAGAGAGTTTTTGTTGTTGTTATTGAAGATCTACATTTGAGAAAGTGCTGGAAACGTTAGAGGTCATCTAATTTCATCATTTCATTTACACAGGGAGAAACAGAACAGAAGAGATTTTTTATTAGCGACTTGGCCAAATTCAGTACTAGAATTTCAGCATAGTTTCTGCATCCAAATTTCTTATTTTCCCTTTGTAACAGAATGGTTTATCTATTATTATTTATTGCTATAATTAATTATTATGCTTATTTTATTACATAAATGGCATAATGGGTACAGCATTGGGACTGGAATCAAAAAGACCTACTTCCAATATCCAGTCTCATATGTATTTAGCTGTTTAATTCTGGGCAAGTTATTAACCTCTATTTACCTCAGTTTCCTGACAGTATGATTAGGGAAATGAAATCCCCTAAGTCATTGTGCTGATCAAATGAGAAGATATTTGTAAACTCTCTGTCACAGTAACTGGCAAATAGCTGGCATTTAATAAATGTTGACTGATTAATGGCTACTATAGGCTAGAAGATTACAAAAGTAATGGAGAACTCCAAGTATGATTAATCTATTCATCAGTGAATGCAGAGGACCTGAATTTACTTGGATCCAAGATTTCCTCACTATCAGAGGTCCTTCCTCTTGGTGCTAGCTACTTTTATATACTTGAGAGAGTACTAAAAATAGAAGGAGACATTACAATTTACTGCTTCCTCAATTCCAGAAGTGAGGAAATGATAGGGATGTCTATCAATCATAATTATATCAGCAAACCTTTTTATAGGTCATGAGACTTTGCACAGGTCATAAATTCTAGGTGACCCAAAGGCCCTAACACACTTTCAACAACATCTCAGGGCATTCTACAAGTCAAGAGCCCCTAGGGTTTAACCAATGCTGTCCTAAAGTCTAAGGAAGTTGTGAGCTTGAAATAAAGATCAATAGGGAGTGATCAGTAGTGGTTCATAGGAGGGAGAGCTATTGCACTAGCAAGTGCATCTTATTACAGCATTTCCCAAGTAAAGGTGGGGAGTAATTACATGTTAGTAATTACATTACCAACAATAGGAAGGTAATTGAGAAACATAATAAATATAATATTCAAGGAGGATTAATTCTTATCCTAACAGCAACTTAAATTAATCATTCTGTTTGATTCACTAATACAATCACTGATACTCATAAAATCTCAACAAATTGATTAAATACTGATTGATTTGAATAAGAGTATCAAAATTATCTCATACAGCTTTGGAAATAGGAGATCTTTGCTGGTTCTGAGCAACTCCCTTGGCCTCTCATCCTACAGTTCCCTACCCACCATGCAGACAATTTCATGTACTTGATGGGGGTTTTGTGTGGACCAAAAAAAATCATGTATGAAATGCATCATAAATGTCTAAGGTGAAACTAGATGTTATTACATATTATTGTGTCTATCTTTCCAAGTGATGGAGTCTGTACTTGTGAGAGACTTTCTCCAGGTTTATGGGGGATATCATCAATTATGATTTTGCTTGCTATGGTGTTCTTGAAATGTGCTTTTTAAAACTTCAGAAATGAAGGAGTAGAAGTATTCTTACACTGCCTCATTTTCTCTCTTCAGAATCATGGTTGATGCAGTAAAAGAGGGCCTTTGTGTTAACTGCTTGAATGAAGTCATTAAGCTAATCACAGCTGAATGTGGACATATAATCTGTATGTCTTGGTTAAGGAAAAATACCTCTCCATCTTCTTCTTGTACTACATGCTGGGAATTTTCTCAGTTAAGAGGTCATCAATTTGACATTGCTATGTACCCTGAAGAGGAAGGCATATGTGAGATACACAGGGAAGACCAGAAGCTGTTCTGTGATAGGAATAAGACCCTACTCTGTGTGACCTGTTCTAAGTCAGGAAGTCATGAGAACCACTTACACTGGCCCATTGCAGTGGCTGCTCTTTATTACAGGGTGAGTCCAACACAGCTCAATGCCATTCCTTCAGGAATGGCACTGATTGTCCATGAACAATTTCGTTGCTTCTGCATTAGCTTATCACTTAGATCTGAATACTGTTATGTCAGAATGAGTTCATGGTCTTTTGTAATGTGCTGTTGTCTCCAGAAGCTGCTGTTTGCTCTCTGGGAGGAGATCTGCTGTGTCAACTCAAATCTCTCAGACAGATTCTTCTTCCTCTAGAGAACTGTTGTCTCCAGACAGTTGCTGTTAACTCTGGTCCAGAGTGGGACTTCCCTCTTTTATCCTCCCAGAGAATGGGTGTGGGATAATGCAAGGGCTTCTGGGAAAAATTACTTCAACCAATGAACTTGCTCCTCCTAAGCATGCAAGCTCTTCCCCAGAAATTCACAAGTAAAACTTCCAGTCATGGCTGGAACTAGAGAATTGCCAAGTACTGACTTAGCACTTAGTAAGAACCTAACAGTCTTTCCTTTGGTGACTCTTCCTAACAAATCAATGAAATAGTACCAGCTTATCAGGGTTATTGAGTTTCTTAGTTTCAAGTAGGTCACAGAACTCAGGCTGAGGAAAGAAATTTCCTGTTTATTCCTCTTTCTTTACAAAAGAAGATGTAGAAAAAGATGGAAATCTTTCACAGAAAGGTCAAAATAGTTCAGAAAATTGTATTAAAAGAGAAGGAGCAACCTCTGGTCTGGGCTGTGGTATGGAATGTAAGTATCCAGCTACCTCCTTCAATAATATATTGAATATCCCCAATCACAGATGATTTTCATTAAAAGCCTCCCAGACTTAATTGACTTGTTTGGAAAGTGAAGAAATGGAGGTTCATAAGTAGTATCTCACTTATCACATGCCACTAAGGAATTCAATTTTTTTCAGCACTTAAGTGTATATCCACTTTATTATTAATATTATTATTATTAATAATCATTTAATGGTATTTTCTTTTTCCATATACATATAATTTCCAACATTAATTTTTGCAAGATTTTGTGTTCCAGATTTTTCTCCTTCTCCTTTCCCTTTTCCTCTCCCCAAAACAGCAAGCAATTCAATATAGGGTAAATTGCAATACAGGTGCAATTTCTCTAAACATGTTTCCATATTCATCATGCTGAGCAAAAAAAAAGCAATTCATTAATCTTCTCTTTCTCTATTTTCTTCAAATAAGCCTCTAAAGATATGAAATTTCCCCTTATTACTGCTTTAGCTGCATCCCACAGATTTTGGCATGATGTCTCATCATTGTCATTATCTTGGGTGAAATTATTAATTGTTTCTATAATTTGCTCTTTCACCCAGTCATTCTTTAAGATGAGATTATTCAGTTTCCAATTACTTTTTGGTCTATTTATCCCTAACTTTTTACTGAATGTAGCTTTTATTGCATTGTGGTCTGAGAAGAAGGCATTTATTATTTCTGCCTTCCTACATTTAATTTTGAGATCTTTATGTCCTAATATATGGTCAATTTTTGTATTGGATCCATGAACTGCTGAGAAGAAAGTATATTCCTTTCTATTTCCATTCAGTTTTCTCCAAAGGTCTATCATACCTAGTTTTTCTAATGTTCTATTTACTTTTTTAATTTCTTTCTTCTTTGTTTTGTGGTTTGATTTGTCTAAATCTGAGAGTGCAAGGTTGAGATCTCCCACTATTATAGATTTACTGTCTATTTCTTCTTGCAACTCTCTTAACTTTTCCTTTAGAAAGTTAGATGCTATACTACTTGGTGCATATATATTTAGTATCGATATGGCTTCATTATTTATGCTACCTTTAAGTAGGATATAGTTTCCTTCCTTATCTCTTTTAATTAGATCAACTTGTGCTTTTGCTTGATCTGAAATAAGGATAGCTACCCCTGCTTTTTTGGCTTTACCTGAAGCATAATAGATTCTGCTCCAACTTTTTACCTTTACTCTATATGTATCTCCTTGCTTTAAGTGTGTTTCCTGTAAACAACATAATGTAGGGTTCTGATTTTTGATCCAGTCTGGTATCCGTCTCCGTTTGATGGGAGCGTTCATCCCATTCACATTTACAGTTAAAATAACTAATTCTGTATTTCTTGCCATCATATTATCCCCAGATTATGCTTTTTCCCTTGACCCCCCTGAACCCCTTCCCCAATATTCAATTTATAGACCCCCCTTGTGACACGCAGCCCTCCCTTTTTTTTTTTTAGTATCCCTCCATGTCCCTTCCCTTATTCTCCTTTTCCTTTTCCCTTTTCCTCTCCCCCCTTTTAATGAGGTGAGAGAGAATTCTCTGAAAAAGAAAATATGACAATTATTTACTCTTTGAGCCTCTTCTGATGAGAGTGAGATTTACACAGTGATTCTCCCCCTCTCTAAATTCCCTCAGATATGGTGTATTTTCTATGCCTCTTCCTGGGATGTAGTTTCCCTCTTTTTATCACTCCCTCCCCTTTTTCTGATACTACCCCCTTCCCTTTACTACACCCCCTCCTTTTTTTTCTTTTATATCAGTAAAATTAAATTATCCATGTGTACTTTCTATATACCCACAACAGAGATATAGTTCTCAAGGGTTCTGTGTACCTTTTTCTGTTTCTCTTCAGTCTTGTGGATGTAGATCAAATTTTTTGTTTAAGTCTGGTTTTTTTCTTATAAACATGTGGAATTCCTCTATTTCATTGAATGACCATCTTCTTCCATGGAAAAAGATGCTAAACTTAGCTGGGTAGTTTATTCTTGGTTGCAGTCCTTGATGTTTTGCCTTTCAGAATATCAGATTCCAGGCCCTTCTATCTTTTAATGTGGAGGCAGCCAGATCTTGTGAGACCCTTATTGTGGCACCTTGGTATTTAAATTGTTTTTTTCTAGCTGCTTGCAGGATTTTCTCCTTTGTGTGGTAATTCTGCAGCTTAGCCACAATATTCCGTGGTGTTCTTTTTTTGGGGTCTATTTCAGAAGGCGTTCGATGAATTCTTTCAACATCTACTTTCCCCTCTGTTTCTATTATCTCTGGACCGTTCTCTTTGATAATTTCCTGTAAAATAGAATCTAGGCTCTTTTTTTGGTCATAGTTTTCGGGAAGTCCAATGATCCGCAGATCATCTCTCCTAGATCTATTTTCCAGGTCTATAGATTTTCCCAATAAGTATTTGACATTGTTCTCCAGCTTCTCAATTTTTTTTTGTTTTGATTGAATGATTCTTGGGTTCTCAATGAATCATTCATTTCTATTTGTTCCATCTTGACTTTTAAGGAGTTATTTTCTTCATTCACAGTTTTTAGTTCTTTTTGTAAATGCCCAATTTCATTTTTAAATGAGTTATTTTGCTCTATTGAATATTTTTCCATTTCCCTAATTTTTTTTGAGAATTATTTTCTTTTTCCAATTCAGAAATCCTATTTTCTTGGGACTTTTTTATCTTCTCCAATTCATAAATCCTATTTTCTTGAGACTTTTTTATCTTCTCCAATTCAGAAATCCTACTTTCCTGTGATTTTTTTACCTTTTCTAATTCACTAATTTTGTTTCCCTGCATCTCCTGTGACTTCTTTATTTTTTCCAACTCCAATTTCAGAACGTTGTTATTCTCTATCATAGCTTCTCTTTCCTTTCCCCATTTTTCTTCAAACTCTCTTAACTTTTTAATAGTCTCTTCAAGGAGAGAGTTATGTGATGGGGGGCAGGAATCGTTCCCCTTTAGGTTGTTATCTGCTGACTCTCTGCTGTTAACTTCCTCGGGGTTGGATACCCGCTCTTTCTCTGTGTAGAAGGAATCTATGGTTTTTTTTGGGCTTCTTGCTCATACTTAAAAAATCTTTTGGGGTCTGTCCCTGGGGTAGGAAATTATTTATTTATTTCTTTACCAGATTTCTCCCAGACCGGATGGATGCAGCGGGCCCCGCGCCTGAGCTAAGAGAGAGCTCTGGGAGAGAGTTCCCCACCCCCTCCCTGGAAGTGCCTCAGAGGTGATCAGCACTGCTGTGCCCCGAGGGCGCTGTGTTTTAGCCGCTTCCCTGAGGTTCGAGACTGAACAGTAAAGGCGACTCAAAGTCTAGCCTATACGTCCCGGTGGGACGTGGATGTCTGCAGCAGGTGACGTGAAAAGCCCCTGCGCTCAAACTGGAAGTGTCTGCCAGAAACCGCGGTCCCTAGTTCAAAGGTTCCACTTCTCTGGGACTTCCGTTCCACAGGCTCCAGCCAGCCGAGCCAGGCACTATGAGTTACTGCCCCGCCCACTCTTCAATCTCTTAACTACCCCGAGGTAAAAGCCTGGATTGCCTATGTCGGCCACACCCACCAGTGCCCAGATCTGCTGAGTCACTCCTGGGATCCGGGAAGATCCAATCTGGTTTTAAATTTTAAAGTTGCTTAGATTTCTCTTCTGAACTGCTGTTTTATAAGCAGAGAAGAGCTAACAGCCTGTGCCAGATTCTTTTATCTCAGTGGCTTCTCTGATCCCAGAGCCCTCCCCAGCGCAACCGGCACAGTGTGCCACTACCCCACCTTCTGCGCTGGCCTCTCTTCTTCCTCCCCTGGGAGCTGACGTTTCCTGCTGAAACTCCAGATTCTCTTCAGCTGGTAAGTCGTGCTTCCAGTCCTTGTGGATTCTATCAGTCCAACGCTATTTCTGAGGCTGATTAAATCTAGTTGGTTGTGAGGAAAGAAAAGAGCTTACACAGTGGCGTGTATCTTCTCCGCCATCTTGGCTATGCCCCCCTCCATTCTTTACCACTACAAAAACAGGTAATATGAATATTTCTTGTGCATATAGGTCTTCTCTGTCCCATCTGCTTTTCTTTTCTTTTTTTCTTATATAATATTATCCCTTGTATTCATTTTTCCAAATCATCCCCGCCCTCCCTCCACTCCCTCCCCCCAATGGCAGGTAATCCCATACATTTTACATGTGTTACAATATAACCTAGATACAACATATGTGTGTAAATACCATTTTCTTGTTGCACATTAAGTATTAGATTCCGAAGGTATAAGTAACCTGGGTAGATAGACAGTAGTGCTAACAATTTACATTCACTTCCCAGTGTTCCTTCTCTGGGTATAGTTATTTCTGTCCATCATTGATCAACTGGAAGTGAGTTGGATCTTCTTTATGTTGAAGATTTCCACTACCATCAGAATACATCCTCATACAGTATTTTTGTTGAAGTGTATAGTGATCTTCTGGTTCTGCTCATTTCACTCAGCAACAGTTGATTTAAGTCTCTCCAATCCTCTCTGTATTCCTCCTGCTGGTCATTTCTTACAGAGCAATAATATTCCATAACCTTCATATACCATAATTTACCCAACCATTCTCCAATTGATGGGCATCCATTCAACTTCCAGTTTCTAGCTACAACAAAAAGAGCTGCCACAAACTCCCATCTGTTTTCTGTGCCACTGGCACACAGAACCAGATGTGTCTTAGAAGACACTCAGGACAGAGGATATCCACCAGCATCCTGGAATGATACCCTTCTCAGAATTTAATGCCCGTCAGCATTTTATTTTTCTGAGAATCCAGATGCTAGTACAGACAGAACAGATAAACAGATCAGATGTCCTAAAACAGACATTCAGAGTTACTCTCTGGTGAACAAAAGGAAGGGGTCCACTGTTGGGCATGGCTACAACTGAAAACTTCTCTCTTCCCTGGAGACTCTGGTAATAAATGCAGAGGGCCAGCCTCTCCAGGCTAAGAACTCAGATCTCCATCTACCCAAGACTCAAGGTGGAGACCAAATGTCTCTAATCTCTATTCCCATTCTCAGTTTCTAAAATCTTAGTGGGAGCTCCAAATGTAATGCCAGAGAAACTGAGGCAAAATAGAGATTAGAGAGTGTTTAATAATTTATTTGAAAGGGAGAGATTTACTGGGACAAAATGGATCCACAGTTTGGTCCCAGGACTGAATGAGACTATGGTCTCCAAGAATCCAGCATCCTGCTAGCATTGAGCATCCAATTCCAGTTCTCAATGGCATACTTATACACAGTAGCTAAACAAAGGCAAGGGGTGGAGTCCAAACTCTGGTAAGCAGGAATCTCCAGGCAGAAACCATCAATTTGGTTCTGACAGGTTGGGAGGTAGGACCATAAATTCTAACAAAGTGGGAGTTAAGAAAGTGTCTGGATTCCCTTTTTTTGAGTTTACACACTGACATTTTAAACCCTTAGAGCAAATAGTCCTGAGTTATATCAGTCTTCATAAACAAGAGGGGAGTTTGCAACTAAGGGGATTGAGGCATAACAATTAGGGAAACTGAGTCAGGACAATAAAAGGGAACTGTGGCAAAACACCTTCATATAGGATTTCTTTGGGATACAAGCCTATTAGTGGTATTGCTGCATCAAAAGATTTGCATTGTTTTGTAGTACTTTAGGTACAGGTCCAAGTTGATTTCTTTAAAGATTGGATCAGTTTACAACTCTCCTGACAATAGGATCCCAATTTTCTCACATCTTCTCCTTCATTTGCCATTTTTCTTTTCTGTTATATTAACCAATCTGACAGGAGTGAGGAAGCAATCAAAGTTATTGCATTTCTCTAATCAAGAATGATTGCTTGCAGTTTTTCATTTCTCTATAGATAGCTTTGATTTCTTCATCTGAGAACTGCTTGTTCATATCCTTTGATCATTCATCAGTTGGAAATAGCTTATAGTTTTATAAACCTGAGTCAGTTTTCCAGTTATTTAAGAAACTAGGCCCTTAATGGAGATATTTGTTATACAGATTATTTTATAAAGTTCTTGCTAGGAAAAGGGTTTCTAGAAAAATTAAATTACCCCCCCCCCAAGGCCAATAGTAAAAGATTCACAATCAGGTTTGAATTCACATGCTTTCATGAAGTTTATGAATGCTTGTGAAGCAGAAAAGTAATAAAATGGGAGAAATGAAAAAAATCCTGGATTTGGGAATATTAGAGGTGACATGAGTTAAGAAACCCAGTATAAAATAATGAAGGAATCAAGTCTCTCCAATAAACTAAAAGAGGTTGCAAAATGGTAAGTATTATGATGTAGTAGCTGGAAAACATTACATTAGATGAATGGATTAGTTAAATGACAATTTTGGGGACAAGAAGGAGTAAAGAGAAAGTTTGGAATAAGTTGTTTGATGGTCTTAAGAACTCTAATTCAAACTGGAAAAGCCCTTAGATGTCAACCATATATAGTAAAACTCTGATCTTAAAGGATAAAACTGAAATCAGAGACTAAGTAACTTCCCCCAGTTCATACAACTGGTAAGAGACGAATCCTGGGGTTATGATTCCTACTTATCCCAATGCTCTTTGTATCACACCACATTGAGCAGGCAGAAAAGGGGATATTTGAGGGCTGCCCTTGGTATATCACCTAATGTCTTTCTTTCAGGCCTATACAAACAGAGTATTATTGCAGAAGCAACTTAAGCAACTATGGTAATATCTAACAAGGAAGAAGACAGCGAAGGGGGGAAATGTCATTCTGGAAAAGGAAAACAAGAAGTTCCGTGAACTCATTCAAAGACTAAAGGAAATAGAGGCTACACAGGAACAACAAATCATGGAGGAAAAGAAGAAGTGGGAGGCCATGATATCTAGCCAAAGTAGATTTCTAACAGCCATAATTACTGAGCTGAAGGAAAAAATGGAGAAACTAGATGTAGAAATGCTACAGGTGAGACTATGGCAAACTCATCAGGGAAAGTTGTTTGGGGGACAAGGAATCTAGGACATCTTCTTTCCCTGACTTTCCTGTGTCACAAAAGATTTCTTTGGGGATCTCCCCTTATCTCCTGCTGTATTTTTATATTTCCTGTGGGGGAAAAAAGTGGGTTCATTCCTGAGAGTTATGGTATCTAACTAGAGATATTTTGGTTTGAGAGCAGCCTGGAGGGCTCTGTGTACTGATGCTAAGTCCAAGTGATCCAAGGATCTAAAGCCTAGGAATGCTCCTCTAATTTGGATCTATCATACGTGTAATAGCAGTGGCTGGAATAAGAGACAGGGTGACATTCATGGTTTCCATGCAGCTGTAGAGATGGCTCCAGAAGATCTCCATTCATTCCCAGGAGGCTTTTAAAAACAATTATCAGTACTTTCCATTTTTTCTGTGTGATAGAGAATGAGTCTTATCACAAAATGACCTTTTCTTGACTACATTTCTTCTGGTACAACACAGGAACTGCTCAAGAATCTCCTGGCATGAGAAGAAAATTTGTATCCAGAATGTAGCTTTTCCAAAATGGCCTTCAGTGAAATCAAGAAAATAATAAAAGAGCAGTGAAAGTCCCTGTTCAGGACTGGGAGGCTATGAAGCTTTAGAGATTGGTATCATGGAAAGGTTTTAGGAGAAATGATTCATAAATAATACTGACCTTTTTTCTTTCTGGGATGTTGCAGAGACATTGGAAAGGTATGTTTCTTTTTTAGAGCGATTACAGATAGTATGCAGAGCTTAGTTTGGGGCAGGGTGAAAAGGGCTTGGGGATAAGGGATTGTCCCTCAAAAGAGAAACAAGTAATGGGGCCTTTAGGAGAGTTTATTGCACAGGTTGTTCAATTTCAGTGATTTCTCTTTTTTGTAAGACTTATATTAAACTGAATTTGCAACCTTTTGTACCGACTATGGATGCTTCATATATCACTGTGGTGACCAAATTATTAAAAATAATTCAAAGTAAGTGTTAGCCCTTTGGAAAAGAATCTTTAAGCTTTCCTCCCAAGAATCCTGGAAGGAATACAACCTTCCTATTAGAAATGCAGTCTGAAATATCCCTGTTATCAAATTTCTGATACCTTTGTGTCTTTAACTTGGGAATTATTCCCAGCATAGATAAATTCATTTGTCTAGAATATGCCAAAAGGTAGAAGGGAGAAACTGATAGAGTAGTATAGGGGGGCGGGCAGGAGGGTTGTGGGAGTAAATAAGAAGAAAAACAATTGAAGGGAGAAACAAACTCCATAAGATTAGTTGAGAGCTCTTTCTTTTGGGTGCTTCCTGGCACTATTTGATTAGATGGAACTCTACTGGGATAGTCTTGAAGCTTCATTGAACTGAAATCTTGCTTTGAGAAAGGAGAGCAGACTTTTGGGGGATGTTAGAGGTATTAGGACATTTGAGCCTGGTGCTAGGCATTAAATAAATTCTTGTGCTCACTTTTGCTCATTCGTGAAGGATAGAAAATAACAAGTAATTGTTAGGATTACTAGGTGAGAATTACTAGGGCACTTAGGAAAATGTTTTGCTAAGAATCCAGAGAACAATTTCAGTAAAGTGTCACTGTCCTCCTTTGCTGAAATATGTAAGATGAACAAGATGGACAAGGCATTCAAGGTTATAGCAATCCAAGGGGAAAGAAATCCCTGGATCAATATTACAAACTATTTTATTATTCCTGGAACATTCATTGAAGCCTCAGAAAGCTCCTTTTCTAGCCCTTTATTTCTGCCTGGATCTGGCAACTGTAAGATGCGATGTATTAAATGACTTTTATAAGATCCTTTCCAGATCTATTAGAATGTGTTTTGTAAATGAAATAAAAATCCATGAACTCTAAAGATGAATGACTATGTAATGACTCCTCTCCTTTGGAGGTTACTTGGGACATGGTATGAAGACATAAGACTTTGATACTCAGACCCTGAGAGCTCTATTAAATGAGGGAATTCCTCAGAGAGATCTACATTATGCAAAAGCCTTCAAATATTTGGGGAACACTCATTTGTACCCTAAGAACTTATTGTTCCTATTAATAGAAACATGGAGACAGTTCCTCCCAGTTGCTCTCTTTGCTCTATGATGAACTGAAGGAATGAAGAAAATTTGGGGAGGCAAAAGCTGATACTCTTCATGATCCAATTTACTTTAAGATATTTAGAATGCTAGAAAAGTGCATCATTGGCTAATTATACTGTACCTTTTTTTAAAAATAAATTAATAATTTATTATTATATAGATATTTTTATAATATTATCCCTTGTATTCATTTTTCCAAATTATCCCCCCCTCCCTCTATTCCCTCCCCCCAATGACAGGCAATCCCATACATTTTACATGTGTTACAATATAGTCTTATACTGTACCTTTAATTAATGAGTTTTACTTAGAGGAGCACTTATTTAATGGGAAAGCAAAATTTAATTCTCTGCCTTTCTTGAGAGATAGGGATATCTGGACATTCCAAGCCCAGGAAGTAATTGTTGCCTTTAAAGACAAGAAGTCATTTATCTGTGAATAGTAATTCTTGCAGCTGGAGTTATCTTGGTCTTTAATATAAGCAGGGAGAGTTCACACTGCTCCCTTGGCCATTTTGCCTTACTTACAAATAGAAAGGCTTCACTTCTTCTTTGAAAACTTTCTTTATTCCTTACATGACTGTTCTAGAAATAGGTATGGCAGTGGATTAGAGGAAAATGAAATGCCTTAAATAGAGAGCTCTGGTTCTCAGAACCTTTTCCTTTTTCAAGCACAGCATAAGTATTTACTGAAAATTCTTGCTCTGGATAAAGCAAGAGAATTATATAAGATGCAAGTAAGGCTTCCCTCTCAGTAGGGATATTGAAAGCCTTTCTTTTCAACTGATATCATGTCCTTTTTATAGGACAAAAACTGTCAGAGAAATGGAATTTCTACAGTTTGTCTGAAGAGAAAAAGAGGGCAATCAGAATTATTCCTGGCTTCTCAGGCAATACCTACTTTGTCTATATGTTTGGGAGTATTCACACTGAGGATATCAGAGGAAGAACATTTTTTATACACACTTTGTCCTGGGATGAAATTGTTGAAGAATACAGCTACACAAGAGCAATCATTAATTTTAGGAATTGCATTCGGAGTGATCAGTCATCTAGCTGGCCTTTTAACCCCTACTAAAATGGTATTGTGAGCAAATATCTGTGCACACAGATTGAAGTGGTTCTGGATGTTATTGAATCTATGTATTTAATAAACTTAACATCTTGTCAAAAGTTCATGTCATATTGCTTTTGTATTTGGTCAGTCATAATTTATAAATGTAGAACAACTTTTTTTCTCAATATTTTATTTTTCCAAATACAAATAGTTTCCAGCATTCATTTTTGCAAGATTTTGTGTTCCAAATCTTTTTCCCTCCCTCCCTTATCTCCCCCCTCTTTCTAAGCAACAAGAAATCTAATACAAATTAAATACATATAATCCTATTAAAGATATTTCCTTTTTATTATATTGTACAAGAAATATCAAATCAAAAGGGAAAAAACATGAGAAAAAAAATAAGCTAATAAATAAAAAGGTGAAAATACTTTGTTTCAATCTACATTCAGTCTCTTTAGCTCTGTTTCTTGAAGCAGATGGCATTTTCCATCCCAAATCTATTGTAATTGCCTTGAATCACAGCATTGCTGTGAGAAGCCAAGTCCATCATAGTTGATCCTCACATGTACAGGGTTCTCTTCATTCTTCAGATTCTTGATTCTTCTCTCTCTGCCTTTTCACCAAAAACCTCACTGGATAAATATTACAGGATCTGAGAATGGCTGATGCTTTACTAAGACCAGTTTCTGAAAAACATTCCCTTTATCACTGGAAAGTTCTTCTGAAATTACACATCCTGATTTGCAATCATTATTTGAGAACTCACCTCAATGTAGAAGCCTGCTTAATAAATGCAGTTACTGAATATTCACTCCAATTTGCACCATCTGGGATATGCTTTTATTTGATTGAAGGATAGCCAGATAGAAGTAGTAGTGGCCACTAGGTGGCCCTATGCACAGTGTTTTTAAAGTTCAAGTCTGTCCTCACATTTACTAGCTGTTTGATTGTAGGTAGGTCATTTAGCTTCTGTCTGCCATGGTCTCATCACCTGTAAAATGGGAGAAGAAACACCTACCTAACAGGGTTGTTTTGAATATCAAATGGGGTATGCTTCATAAATAGGTAAAAATTTCTAAACCTTAAAGTACTTCATAAATGTTAGCTATTTTAGCTATTATTAGTAATCACTTCACACCAGCATTTTCACTTAGCCCACTGAGAATAAAACAACAACTTTAGTCAGCTTTGTATTGCAAATGGAAACCTGAATATGACGTTTTGAATTCAATTTCCACTGCCCAAACTGAGTAGATCTGTGGAATCTGGGCTAAATCCCCGGCCCTGGTTTTCTGTTTTTATCCTTCCATGAAGACACAAATTTTAATCTCTGCTCTCTGCACTACCTTGTGCATAGTAAATGATAGATTTGAGTTGAAGTAAACTTTTGATATAAAAAAGGGGTTATCTGGAGAGGATAAAAGGAGAAAGAAAATAGAATAAGTAGGAGGAACTACAGTTAGCAATAGTAATTAATTACTAGTCAAAATATTTTTCCCCTGAAGCAATTGAGGTTAAATGACTTACCCAGGGTCACATAGTTAGGAAGTGTTAATTGTCTGAGGTCAAATTTGAACTTAGGTTTTCCTGACTTTAGGGCTGACGTACTATCCACTGGACCACCTAGCTGCCCCCTGTCAAAATAATTTTGAAGCAAGTTTTTCTGATAAGGCCCCATTTTTAAAACATATAAGGAACTGAGGCAAATTTATATTAAAAAAAATGATTTATGCCCCAATCAATAAATAACTAAAAGATATCATTTATGCCCAAAGGGCTAAAAATCCATGCATATCCTTTGACTTAACAATACTACTACTAGGTAAGAATCCCCAAAGAGATTTTTTTTTTAAAGGAAAAGGACCCACATGTTCAAAAATATTCATAGCAGCTTTCTTCCCAGAATCAAAAATTGTAAATTGAGTAGATGCATATCAATTGGGGAATGGGTGAACAAATTGTGGTACATGATTATGATGGAATATTATTGTTCTATGAGATATAATGAACATGATGCTCTGAGGAAAAATCCTGGAAAGCTCTGTATGAACTTAAGCAAAGTGAAATGTATTATATATACAAAGTAATACCAATATTCTGGGATGATCAGTTGTAAATTCTCTGAAATACAATGACCCACAATTACTCTGAAGGATTTATGATGAAAAATACTATCCATACCAGAGATGGAATTGATTGTGTCTGAATATACAATAAACCTTCTCTTTGTGTGTGTGTGTGTGTGTGTGTGTGTGTGTGTGTGTGTGTGTTTTAATATTTTCTTGAGATATTTGATTTTTTGGATAGAAAGTCTATGATTTCTTGCACACCTTGACTTTTATAAAAATGTTTTGCATAATTTCACATGTGATTTCTTAATAAGCTCTGGGAGTAGGGATAAGGTAAAGAATCTGGAACTGAAAAGTCTTAAGAATAAATGTAAAAAAAAAGTGCTTTAAATACAACTGGGGGAAAATAATAAATAAATAATTTAATTTTAAAAAACATGGGGTGATCATAGCAGTGGCATAGAAAGTAATAGAAATAGGAAACTAAGGTCATGAGTAGATTTTTTAAAAAAATGAATAAAAGAACAGAATGAAAGTCAGGAGGAATAGACAGTTTAGAAAACAATATTTCATTAATGCAGACTTTAAAAAGAAAGATAAGCTGATCTGTGAATACAGATTTATAGTTTTGAGTAAAAAGTTTCTTTTTTGTTCTTCTTTACACATGGAAATGCTCTTTTTATTTCCTCTTGGCTAGGTTCAGAATTTTTTTTTTTTTAATCAGATCGATAGGATTTGAAAATTCAAAAGGCACAGTGATCATATGTTGAGAATTTAAGACCAACATTACTATTTTTATTTTCAACATATTAATTATTTTTTCATTTAACAAAAATTGTTATTGAATCTAAATTTTAAAAATGACTATCACTGTCCTGGCAACTTCACAGGTTGTTATGAGAAAACACCTTTTTGAACACAGAGATTTAAAATAAAGTACTATAGAAATGTGAAAAAATGTCTTTTATCTTTGTTCAAATGACTAATTTATTGACAATTATATAGAATGTCTAATACATTTTTCCAGTACATGGCCTTTGTGTCCTGTTTTGTGTCATCACAATCTCTGTTTTCCTCATGCCCCAGAACTTGCTACTCATGTCTAGTTCAGGAACCCAAAAATTATACCAGTTAATGTCACAGTAATATCACAATAATTTTATCTTAAAATGTCATAACATGTAGAGATGGTAAAGTTTTGTCACAGATTTTATCTTGCTAACAATCCCCCACTGAGGAAAGAGAGTGAATCAAATCCCCCTCCCATTCTACATCTCTACAGGGACAGATTAGAGATAAGAAAAATAAAATAGAAGAAAAAAAGGAACATAAAATTTCTTGATTTAGGAAAAATATAATTCTAAAAATAAACTAAGTAAGTAAACCAATTGTTAACTTGGGCTCCTGAGTGAAAGAGTTAGAAATTTAGTCCAACAAATCTATCTCCAAATGGTGAGACTGATTGTATCTGCCTTATGGGCACTTGGTCAACTAAATGAGGGAATTGAAAAAGTAGCCTCAGGAATGGTATTAGTCAGGGATAATCCTGCTTGAGTTGTAGGATGGATTTTGGGATTATACCTGTGTTTTTAAGAGTTATGAAAAAACTTCAGGTTGATAGAAGAGATATCTGAACAGAATTTTGGAGACCTTTGGTTTTCAAAATTTGCCTAAATGTACTGATAGCATCTACAGGAGTCACAATGGGCTTGTCACTTAATGGAGTCTATCATTTTCTGGGGATAGGTTTGAGAGAGTTACTGATAATTCAGTCATGGATGACATACCTATTTTCCATGGAGTTTTTTTGGTCAAGATACTGAAGGTGCTTGCAATTTCTTTCTCTAGTGTGTCCCTGTTGAGGTTCAAAAGGAGACCCCCAAAAGGTTGGAGTTGAAGACCGGTGTCTCAGAGGAATTTGCAGGCTAGAACCCATCTCCAAGTCAAGGGGCAAAGTTTATTATAATTGTAACTACAATTGAAGGAGGCTAAATTCCAAAAGGATTTAGCAAAAAACCAGGAGCAACAAGATAAATTTATAGGAAAAGAGATCCAGTCCTTTGGGTCACTGATATACAAATTTTATGACTTAGAGGTAGAACTGAGGAGTGGTCTGGTATATACCTCACTATTGAATGTTAAGGTTCAGATGGGGGGTTGAGGAGTAGTCAGGTTATGCACTTTACCATTTGTCTCAGAAACCCTGTTATCACTGACCTAAAGATTGTTATCTGGCAGTCAGCAATATTTCTAGGATTATTTCTTAGTATTTCTAAAGCCAGGAGACTTTAGGTTCCTTGACAAACCTTTGGCCCTGGCATCTTTCTAACTGAGCTTTACTTCCAAATTTCTACAATAAACCTCTTATTTATCAATCTAGGTTTTCGGGCCTGTAAATTCATTTTCCAGGGGACATTGCGCCTCATGGGATTATCTATGCACCAAGAAATGGGGTCCTCCTTTCCTCTGGCTTCAGGATTACTGTTGTAATTCTCCTAAGAGCTGCCTCCATGATACCCTTCTCAAGCAGTTTGAAACCTAAACTCACTTGGGACAAAGGGATACAAGTCTAATATTCTGGAGCTACTTCAGACTGAGAAGGAGCACAGAACTGTCAAGTGGGGTCCAGACTGAGAAAGGGATACACCTGACTTGCAGCATCCAGGGTTTGCTGAGTGTCAGCATCAAGTATCAGGTGATATTCCGATTAAAACAATAATTAGAAGTTCATAGTTTGGAGTCTACAAGGAACAACTCCCTCACACACAGATTTAAAATGCCACCGTCAGCAATGAGCAAAAAACCCAAATAAATAAAAGTGGATTTTATATGGGAAAGACTAGGAACCCCATCCAGAGGAAGTCTTGGGGGAGAAGAGATGAGGCTGTCATGAATGTCTCACACTCAGACAGTTTTTCCTAAATATCAAAGGACATTTACCCCAAATCCTTGCTTTTGTCTCCTCAAAGGAGTAGGGCAATGGGGGGAACTTGAGGTTATACACAGTGAAAGGAGTACTCACGAGGCCTAGGGTGCAAGCACCATAATGTGTAAAAGGCATTAAGCATTGGGTAGAGAGGATGGCAATCAAAGTGGATAATTAGTCTTAAATGCCTCAGCTTGAGTTATTTGAGAAGTGAAGGCTGGGCCACTGTCTCTCTGTAAAGAACTGGGCAGGCCAAAAGAAGTTAGCAAAAACACTTCTCAGTCTTGCAGAGGAAGGAATTGACCTGATGGATAAAGCTGTCAACACCAACCAAAAGAAGTTTGGAGCTCCTGAGAGGGGGCATATGGGTAAATTCTATCTGCCAGTCCTCCCCTGGGTATGTACTCCTCCTCCAGGAGTCAGAGTAAATCCCCCTTTGGATTTACCTGGACACAAACTGGGCAGGCCTGATAGACTCGTTTACTGTTTCTCCTAGCTTGTGACCAGTAAAAATAGGTTTCACAAGGGGTTGGCATTTGTTTCCACAAGTGAGTAGCTTTGGAATAGGTCAAAGAGAAGTTTCTATTGCCTGGTCTCTGAAATTGGCCTGAAGTGTTTGAAACTACCCAGAAGGAGAAAGGGTATAACCCCTTTCTTTAGCAAGAACTTGTTCCTGGGAGGTACATGAGGGAGTGCAGGAGTCAGGGAGTTGGGGTATTAAAGGTGGGGTAGTCTGCAGCAAACAGGCAGCAGCATAGGCAGCTGAATCTGCAAGCCTGTTTCCCTTTGCCTGAAGTAAATCCCTCTTCTGTTGTACTTTACAAAAGATAACAGAACCTCTCCAGGTCCATGGACATCTTGCATTAATTTTGCAATTTCCCCTGCATACTTAATGGGTTTTGTTTTGTTTTGTTTTCTGTCAAAAGTCCCCTTTCTTTCCATTTAGCCTCATGAACATGCAAACCATGAAAGGAATATTTGGAATCCATATAAATGGTCACTATCATTTCTTTCCCCAATTCTAAAGCTGAGGACAAAAATTCTCTGAAGTTGGTGGGAAGCTAATGTTGTCAATGGCTGTCCTAAAGTGATCTTAGAGGCTTCCTCAATTAGAAAGACTATAACAGCCACTGTTCTAAGACAGGAGGATCGCCCCAAAGACATCTAGTTTTTTTTTGAGAAGTCTACAAACTCCAACCATACCCAGGAAAGTAAACAACTGGTTTTTTTGAGGCAAGTTTAAGGAGTGATAAAATTATCTGCTTCTTTTCCACTGTAAGTAAAAAGGAGGTAAGAGTTAATTCATGGCCTAGATTTTTTTTTCTTTTTTATTATAACTTTTTATTTACAAGATATATGCATGGGCAATTTTTCAGCATTGACAATTGCAAAACCTTTTGTTCCAACTTTTCCCCTCCTTCCCCCCCACCCATTCCCCGAGATGGCAGGTTGATCAATACATGTTAAATATGTTAAAGTATAAGTTAAATACAGTATATGTATATGTCATGGCCTAAATATTTAACAGACTGATAGGCAATGTGACAGAGAAAGAAACTTTCTAGTTCAGGAAAACAGAAAGTTAAGGGTTTTTATGGCTGCAGTCAACAAAGCTTCTCTGTAGGGCTGCAGATCAAGACATCATCTACTACTGGATAGCCAGTGCCTGTCCAAATATGTGGGGGCTCTCACAGAAGTCCTGAGATAGGACTGTCCATGTTAATTGGTGGGAGTTAATTTCTCCTGAATTTAGCCATTAAAAGGCAAAAAGAAATTTCCTTTGCAATTTGGTATGCAAAATAAAACATCTTTAAGATCTAAAGTAGAAAAACATTGTGTCTCCTGAATACTCATACTGTTCTCATGGCTTCTACTATTCCTACTATTTTTGAAGTATTAAATATCTGAGACCAGATTTGAACTCAGATTCTCCTGCTTTCAAGGCTGGTGTTGCCTCAATGTAATGAGTTCTGACAGACAAATCTTTAATTCTTACTTATTTTCCTCACTTGCTTTGAATTTCTAGATTTTTAAAATTTCTGGCTTCAGATGATTTTTTAAAATTATTTCTTCAATCTTTGTAAAGGAGGTCCTTGGTAAATCCAATATAGCATTACAAATTCGAATCAATTTTTGTAGTAGACATCTTGTTATACTGGTATGGCCTAATCATGATCTCTACATCTTTCTCAAGTTGAGTTGTTCTTTATTTATTTTCTTTCTTTTTCTTTTTTTCTTTCTTTCTGAGGCTGGGGTTAAGTGACTTACCCAGGGTCCCACAGCTAGGCAGTGTTAAGTGTCTGAGACCACATTTGAACTCAGGTCCTCCTGAATTCAGGGCAGGTGCTCTATCCACTGCGCCACCTAGCTGCCCCCGTTCTTTAATTTTTTTAAGGCTCACCTTAAAACTGAAACTACAAGTTTCAAGTTTTTCTTTACTTCAGGAGGTTGATTCCCATATTTGCATTTTTCTAGTTATTTGGAATGCAATTGTACTTTCAATTTTTACCTCTCATCTTTTGTTACTAAAATGCAGAAATTGTGTTGTGTTTTGAGCATTTATTTTGTAGCCTGTAACTTTGATGAAGATTTTGATTGATTGTCTGAATTAATATCTTTGTTGATAGCCTAGGTCTTACCAAGTAAGTCATCATATAATCAATAAAAAGGAAAACTTTTATATGCTCTTTACTTTCTTTATTCCTTGAATTCTTTTCATGAATTTTATTGCTATCAGTTGCATTTTCAGAAAGATTTTAAATAGGAAACGTTAGCATCCTTGCTTCAATCCCATATTTATCAGAAAAGCTTCTAGTGTATTCTCATTGAATATTATATTTCCTTTTGTTTTAAATGAATGTTTTTAATTATTATTATATTATTGCCCATTCAGCATTTGTTGGAGTACACAGGAGCCACCCGACAGGGGCTGCTGGAGATGAGATCCAAACTTGCAGAATGGATCTTTCTTGTGAGAGGATTATACAAGGATACTGAGAGGAAGTTGCTGTTCTCTGACTTCTCTAACTGACAGGCTGTTGCTTTGTCTGATCTCTCTCCTCTTCCATCTGCCTCCAATTCACCTCATTCCCAGTGGGCAACACCTGTGTCAACAAAGGCTGCCCTGCAACTCCTTCAGATGTTATGATGGACAGCTGTGGAGGCTCTTGGAGAAAACCTGCCCCTTAACAATTCCCTGGTTTTTTGTTCTTATCCCCCCCCCCCCAGCATAATCCAGGCACTCAGGAATGCAAGCAGCACTATCATTTCTGGATGGTTGTAGTAGGTGTTGATCTTGTGAAATATCATAGAGGCAAACTTTCAAACAGAGAAGAAGACTATAGTCAGAACAGGCATTTAAGTCTCTCATCAGTCTCCTGGCTTGGTCCTTTGCTGTGTTGGCCCATTTAAAATGTTCTTCTAAGATAAGTAAAATAGTGCTACAGGGTCCCTGTGACTCCTGAATCCAATATAACTTATTTACTGCCAATTTAGTAATAACAACCAGGGAAACACCTTGACTCAGGTCAATGTTGAGGAAACAGTTTATATAGCCATGAAATTAATTAAATAATGCATTAGATGTAACTCCTCTTCCCACACTCAAAAAAATTTAGTTGGGGAGCATCATTTGGAGTGGTTCCCTGAAGAAAAGCCCAGTGATGCCAATGGATGTCTTAGGGAGTTATGATAAATCAATGGTTGAAAAAGATTTTGGAATAAAAAATGTTGGAACCCTGGATATGTGAGGGAGCATTCTGGAATAAGAGACATACTACTGGACTTGAAGCAAGTTTGATTTTGATTTGAACCTACTAAGGATATATGTTGTAAACATGGGAAAAATCACTTAATGTTCCTGAGTTCAGTTCCTTGGCTGCAAAATCAACAATACTACCTATATTACAAGATGTCCTTGTAGTCAAATAAAATACTTTATAAACCTTTAAATCCCCACATAACTGAGAATTACCATTGTTACTTGAAGTCTGTTGCAGTCTATTTATCATGATTCCTAGTGCATAATAAAATATCTAGCAGAAAGACTTAATAAATGCTCCTTGGTTAATATAGGAAAGGAGGATGACTACAAAAGTGCATTCAGAAATGAGAGGAAAATAAAATGCCTTAGGACTTGTTGCAACTTTACTATCTTTCAGTAATTGAAAACTCAAGTAAGGGCATAGTTTAAGTTCGTTGGAGCAAGCATTAGTCACACAGTAATACGTGTGCCAGTTGATACTGGAAAAAATTATTTGATCAGTTCCCTTCTGTTAGCAGTTAACCCCTCCCCCTTTCCGTCCCCCGCCTCGTTCTCCTTGCCCTGACTCTTCCTTCCCGCTGGTCCTCCCCCTCTCTTTTTTCCTCTCCCTCCCCATCCGCCCCTTTCTCTGCCTCTCCGGGTGTGTAAAGGAGGAGAACAGAAAAAGGCTTTTGTAAGAGGGAGATAACTTGTCGATGGCGGCAGGGAGATAGAGGTCCTTGATTTCTCCACATTTTCCCTAAAAAAAAAGAACCCACAGCCACTCCAACCCTCCCTCACGAAGACACACAGAGTCCTGTTTAGCGTTCCACCATGTCCTACTGCTCTTTTCTATCCCTTCCCTCCTTCAAACTTGGTCCACTGTCAAACGCCCATCAACTTCCTGACAAATTATCTGCTATGGTTCATAGCCAACTCATGTCTCCAGCTCTGTTATGATACAAAAAAAAAAAAAAAAAAGAAGAAGGATCCCCACTCCCACGCCCTAGATTTGTAGGCCACCGGGACCTGGGAGTCCCAGTTCAGCATCCCCTTACCACGCTCCAGGGAGCATCAGGCAGACCGAATCCCGGACATTCAAGTTCGGATCAGCACACAACGGGGCTGTAGAGTACCGAGGTGGGACTGCATCGGGCAGCATAGTCTCTTGAAGTTGGACTGGGGGGGGTTCGGTTGTCTCCCCCTCAAGCTGAAAGCAAATGAAATTCTCAATTATTTCTCTTCCACATCCTGAGTGGTTCCACTCCTAATCAGACGGTACCACTCACGGCGTCATTCCCCAGCGGGTAAGTTCCACAGGGATAGTACAAAGAACCGATCTGAAAGTCCATCTTCAGCTTCAAATGCACTACTATCAACCCTGGCAGCGGCTGTGGTTCCCAGGAGACTTTCTAGGGGATGTGCCAGGGTACTTTGGGGAGGATGAATAGGGTATGCTTTAGCAAAGATGAGAAGAAGGAAAGGTGATTGGAGGACTTAGTGGCTACCCCGAGCCAAGCTCCCTCAGTGGCTTTCCAGGGAGGAAGCCAGAGTGATCTGCGGCCGCTTCATGTGCTCATCTTCACCCCGCCTTCTGAACTGGGGGCTATCTTACCAGCAGCCCTGGAAGCACCTATCTTCTTCTGGGAAAACAAGCACAATTCCCACAGAATTTCAAGACTAGAAGAAAAGCAAAAACCTATAGCCCAGCAACCCCCAGCCTCCTCTCCAAGCCAGGACTGGCGATCCAGCAAGGTTTCTTGGGTTAGATAAGAGCCGGAAGTCTTCAGCCCTGTATGGTTCGAGAGGGGCAGCGCCAGCAGACACTATCCCAAATCTTGGTCTGGCCTTACACCTAACCAGGCTTGCTGTATGCCAGGGCTCCGCGTTCCAAAAGAGGGGCTCAGTTCAAAGTCAACCTCAAAGGACAATGCTTAGCACCAAAGGCTAAGCGGGACAGAAGAGGGGGCTGATGCTCCTAGAGACCAGCAAGGGTGGGGGCGCAATTCGAGTTCTGAAGGCTTTGCTGTAGGACAAGGAATCAAAAGTCGTGTCTCCTTCCTTCCCCAGTGTAAGTTTTCCTACTACTGAGTTCCTCACCCTGGCTCCACCCCCTACCATTTGAAGTGGGGCACACTGCAAAAGCACTGCACATGCCAGTGGAACATTACTGCCAGAGCAGGCCAGGACTACTGAACCCCGTATTCATCCTGGCACTCTTGGACTCACTCATTTGTGTGACTGGTATAAATAGACTGAAGAGCCCCTTAAACAACTCCTGCGTTTTTGCACAATCCTTCCAGCGCTCCCCCACTCATATCCCTTAACAAAACCTTGAATCTTTCTGTCTCAGATGCCACCCTCAATCAGTCAATGAACACGTTTCAGGCCTCATTATTTCCCAGTTCTAGACAGATGGCTCCTTCTGCCAGCAATTTTTGAGGCTTTCAAAGAAATCATGGATGTGGAAAGTGCTTCCCCTCTCAGTCCCATGGTATTCCCAGATGCTGATAGCAGCCCTTACAGAACTCCCTAACATCAGGCTAGCTCAGAGAAGCTATAGAGATACTGGTTAGCAACAAATGGAAAAACAAGCAAAATGGGGGGGGGGGGGAAACATTTGCTTTTCTAGTCCTGTAGCCTTCATTAGAATCCTCCTCACTCAGTTCAATCCAATTTAGCTAATTGTCTTTTGGCCACCTATAACTTTTGCAGGCACTGTGCAAGATATTAGAAGATAAAGACAGGCAAACTAGGCCTAGCTCAGAAGAAGCTCCATTTGTGAAAGAAAGGTAGCATGAGGGAAAGGAAACGAACCTAGAAATTCCCAAGTAAGATTTGCACACCTGTTGGGGCAATGAGGCACTGCTTTCCTTTTGAGATGTGCCAAGGAGCCTGTAGGCCACATCAGCTGGTAGGGCTGGCCAAGGAGGTAAAAAGGGGCTTAGTCTCTGAGGCAGGAGGTTGTGTCTTGCAGGAGTTAAAGGAACTAATGGGTTTCTTGAGATGTCAAGGGGCGTGTCCTCTTGCTAATTCTCCTCCTAGGATGCACCAGAAGCCTCTCTTCTAGGTCTCCACCTACGCAGTTCTGAGTGGGCTGGGCAGAGGCAATGCTAGAAGAGAGGCAGCGCTAGAAGAGAGGCAGCATAAATAGACAGCCTTGAGGAGATCTTGCTCTCTGGTGCTCCTGCACTCTTGCTTCCTGCTATCCCCATTCTCAGGATGACTGAATAAAGACAGAGTTTGCACTTTGTGGGTTGGAGTCTGAAGGCAGGTGAGCTGGCCTTGGGGTGGGCATACAGATCAGGCTGTGCGCTGGGACACACACCCAATAAGGCTTACTTGGTAATTTGTAATTATAAAAAATGAAATTTAATCAATATGCTTTATATGTTGAACTGTTTATAAAAAAGATATTCTATTACTTAAAACAAATGAACCAGTTTTTCTGTTACTCCCTTTTTAGAGATTGCCTCAACTCGCTTGGCCACGTTTATGTGGCAACTGTGGAAAGGATGGATTGGGGAAGAAGGAGACAGTTAACTGAGAGACAGATGTGAAGATCACAGCAATAGAAAAGAGGTCATAAGGATCTCATTGTATATGCAAAAGAAAAATGTTCAAACTCTTCTTGGATAATGGAGATGGGGCTACCTCCTATGAAAGGAGAGCATCTTCTTCAGAAATATGCCTTGAAAGGAAGTGAAGTCTCTCCATCTAAGCTGCTGGGGAAAAACAAGTAGTTGGAGAGAGGATAATGGCTACAGCTGTGGAAATATTGCAGAATGAGATCACCTGTACCATCTGTTGGAGCTACTTCTCTGAGCCAGTCACCATCAGATGTGAGCACAGCTTTTGCAGATTGTCTACTCAAGCTAGAGAGCTACACTTTTCTCTTAGCCTGAATGCAGGCAAATGCCCTAGGTTAGAGGATTCCAATTAATCAACGGGTGCCTTGTACAGCTGACAACTGGATAACCGGCTCTGGTCCCAGCTTGGGAGAGAAGAAGCAGCAAAAGTAAAGCCAGTACTAGAAGGGAATGATCAAAGAGGTCCTGTAATTGGTGAGAGCACTAACTTTTAATAATAATTAGAAGATTGATCCCACAGGGTAAAATGGAAGAGGTTGATCATATTTGTGGTAGAGGGATTGAGTGATATGGAAATAAGGAATTAGGGATGGATGGGGAAGGGATGTTGGATCATTACAATGTGTTCAAAACAACTTGTATGTGAAGGGTATGACTAGAAGTAAGTATGTTAATTGTTGTATGGAAGGCAGAAATTATCTTCCTACGGGAGGCAGGAGACCAAGTGGAAGACACATGAAAGACAAGACACAAGGTTACATGGAAGTATCCAACTCACTTCTCTTCCTTCTAAAGACTAGAGATTGGCAATTGACTTTGACCCAGGAGGTGGAGTTCATAAGGGTAAAGAACTAATATTTCTTGGATTGCCAATAAAAAGACTTTTTTGCCTCTTTCTCTAATCTTATATATATCTTATATATAATATGTATATAATCTTATATATAGAAATGAAGAAATTATATATAGATGGAGAAATGAGGTTTCCCTTTGTTTTGTCTTAGATGATAGCTTATAACATTATCCTTTTTGTGTGTTATTTTTTTCTTCTGGTAATTCCTTGTTTTGTATTAATGGGAGAAATGTCCATCATTTGGCAAATAGCTGAACATGTTGTAGTGTGTGATTGTGATGGAATGCTGCTATGTTATAAGAAATAAGCTCAATGATTTTAGCAAAATGTAGAAAGATTTCCACAAAAATAAGGAGGCATGAAATGAGGAGAAGGAAAAGGACACTTTAGACAGTAACAAAAAAAGTTGTTTAAGAAGAACTCTTAGTGACTAAGCCATTTTGACTATTACAAATTCCAAAATTAACTACGAAGGACATATTAAGAAAATGTATCTTCAACCAGATGAAGAACTGACAAATAGTATTATAAGAATGGTATGTGTATATACATGTGTATATATACACACACATTTCATGAACATGTGTGTGTCTAATGTTAGCCATTTCTAGAATGGGGCAAGGAGAGAAGGAAGAAAAAATTAAAAGTTTCAACATAATATATTTAAAAGGAATATGATGTATATAAGCTTTTCAGTTTCACATAAAATTATGTTTTTTCTATTGTATTATGTTACAGAAATCCTTCCCTCTTCCCCCTGAAATTCAGCATAAAATAAAATTTAAAAATTTTAGCAGCAGTGTGCCAAGTGAGAAGATTACTAAACTAGCACCACATTCTAAGTGAGTGGGTTTGAAATTTACATTGAATATCCAAATCCCTGAAGATTCCTAAGGCAAAAGTTGGGATGTCTCCTTAGTTAACTTAATCAATCATCAAAAGCCCCAAATACAGAATCAAAGGGGGCTAGTGTCCTATATAGTTTATCATCACTGTTGCATTAAGGCATTGTAATTGAAATATATCCCTTTTAATTTCTTGCGAAGTGACCCATATCTGAGATTCAGAAAAGGAAATAAGATTCCTTAATAAGAAACCTTTTTTTAAAAAATCAAAATATTCACTCGGGATACTTCCTCTGAATTTGGCCCCTTCCAACACAAGATGAAAATTCAGCTGGTCTAGCATAAGATGTGAATTCAAGTCATTATTAGAATCCCCAGGACCACTTCTCTGCCATAAGCTTTGTTCTGATACTTCTGACACTCGCATTCTGGTGACTACATTAGCAGTGAATACCATGGAGTTCATACTGCTGGGAAAATGACTGCCACAGCTGAGTTTGTTCTTGGTTTTGAACTTTTCAGCATATTACAAACACAGAATGACAGAGTGGGAAGGTCCTCCCTATAGATATTAATTAGTGCAAACTGTACCTAACTGGGAATGACCCCTGTTGCAGAATCAATACATCTTAACATTTCTTGACCTTTTGAAAGAATTATTAGAATTCAGTGAACCACACAGAGTTTATTCTGTAAACTCAGTTCTAGATGTGGCTCAGTTCCTTTTCTATTTAATAGGGGACCTAATTCCATTTCTTTCTACTAAGAAAGGTTGGCTCAGTTTTGGGGATTGTGAGAGCTTCATTGCATTGTTTGAACCTAGTCCCCAGTGGTTAGGAAGTTGGACCACCTCTACCAAATCAAGGCATTATCACGTTTTCCTCTCTCCCTCCCAACTTCTGAAGTCCCTCATCTATATCCTGTTTTATATCTTCTTACTTGTTTTCTTTTAATTCAGAAAGCAGTGGCTCCCTTGTAATGGGGCCAAGTGCCCAGCTGAGGAGGACTGTTTCTGATTTGTTCCGCAATTAACATGTTTTAAGGGGTAAATCTATACTGCAATCTTTGTTTCTTGGATTATTTCAGATTGTATCCATCACATTCTTTTAAAAAGAACCAAAATAATTGAAGTTAGGAGAATATGCTGAATGAGTCCACTACTGATTGGAGGTATTTAATTTCAACTATGTCCTCAGCTGGGGATGATAATCATTCTGCCATTTCTAGTTAATTATCTATCATTTATAAAGGAGCAATGTCAAATCTATATTTTCTACTCCTGCTTTACTAAGAACAAAATGCAGAACTAAAATAATTTACAAAGAAGTTTATTAAGTCATCCAGCAGAAGGGAGAGTCAAAACATTGGTAATCCATTGCTGCTGAATACCTGTAATTTACCCATGATATAGGATTCAAACAAAGGAAGAAACAAACAGAAGTTGCTTGGCCAGCTTGGAAGCATTTCTAGAAAAGAAATATGAATGGTTTGAGATGTATAATGAGGAAAAATCCTAATGTTTCTTGCATCAATCTTCATATCTGGTTGGCCATGTGGAAAGGCAATCCAGGTTCTGATTTAAACATTAAGTAAATCTCATCTTAGAGCAAGCAATGAGTTTTCTAGGCTACGTAGTAGCAGGTTCAACCTGAGCTCTGAAGTTTTCTCAAACTTCCCCCAGAACCCCTTATTTGATTTACTCCCAAAGAACTATGTTTTCAAAAGTTCGAGAACAGTGGCTGAAAGGTGCTTCTTTTCTGCTTTTCCTCACGGCACACCTTCTGAAATTACCCATCACTTTCTCAGTGTACAACATTATTTCACCATTTGCTCAAGTTGGTAGTTGTTACTACAGAGAAGGGTAGGGTTCCCTACCATACAGTGTCAAATAGAGCACATGAGCAGAAGGGCCAATGTGGAATATGAAACCTAACTGGGACCAATTTAAAGTCCTAGAAAAGAAGGGAAAATATTATACTAATTTCAGTATGACTAGAATGAATGGGATGGGGCCAAGAGAAAATGATCCATCCTTCCGTTCTTTTTTGGACAGAAATTGGATGAATAGCATGAAATAATGAATGTGGTGTTTATGGCAATCAAGTTTATACAGCTACTATTTTCCTCTTTTTTTCTCTTTTTTTTCTGCTAAGAATGGCTTGCCAAATAAAGGAAAATATGAAATATTCTGAGCTGAAGAAAAAAGATAAAGGCTACTCATAAATATGAATCTTTCAAAAACAATCCTAGTGCAAAAGTTTTTGAAAGACTCAAGGAAAAGTTTTATTGTTTTTATTTTACTTACTCTTCATATTCTTTTTTTTTTTTTTTAACTGTATATGATTGTTTTAATCATCATTGTTAGTTCTATTGGAGACCATTCATTTTGGAGCTAAGAAATTTTCCCAAGCAGAGCCTAAGATATCATTTCTATCTTTGTGACTTTAAGTAAATTCAGAAGATCAAGAAAGCAGTTTAACTCTTTCCCCTGCGTCAGTGGGCTAAGTGCATTGACTGTGAGCAGTCCCTAAGTGTGAACAAGCCTTGGAGTCAAGGTAAGGCCAGGAGAATTCACATCTTGAAGAAGGGAGGGAATTCATTATGTTTAAGGGTATATGAAAGGCCTAAGAGGAGACAGACTCAAAATTCCCTCGTGCTGAAAGCACGGGGGAAAGGCAGAGCAGTAGAGCTCAATGAGAGATCCAAGAAGAAAAACGAATGCAAGTTTTCCCATGAAAATTTCATCTTCATATATATGGGTAGCCTTTATTTTTTATTTTCTTTTTCATATCTTTGCAAATGTGTAGAGTATTATGGGTATGAATAATTATAAATAATAGCAGATATATTGGGTGTGTCTTTGGTTTTGGAGAACTGTTGTTTTGGGGATGTTAAATTGTTCTGAGGGAATAATTGATGAGGAGAGGATGAGCTTTTCGTATGAGATTTGGAAGAGAAAAAGGACAATGAAATTTAAGAGAAAGTGAGACAATGAAAGAAAAAAGTTCTTCAAAAGATATAACTGAATAGCTGAAAAGATAAACACAACTGGGCTGGGAAAGGCAACAACTGATCAAAATATACTAATATAATTATTGTTAAACATCAAATCACAATAAATTGATTGAATATATTAATTTGAATAGGCTATCAAAATTATCATATTGATATAAATCCAACCTTGTAAACAGGAGAGCTGACTTGAATCCTATTTCAACTTTTAACTAGCTGTCTGATATTGGATAAGCCTATTAAATTTGCATCTTGACATTTTCTATGAAACATTCAGATAATAGCATATGGTACTTCAGAGTTTTTTGGTGAACCAAAGAGGATAATGTATGAAAAGCATCTTAACTCTTTCTCAAAGCTAGATATTATTACAAGGTATCCCATCTTTGCTCACTTTTCCAACTGGTGTCGTTTGTTTGTTGAAGACTGTGAGCAAGTTTAGGGGGCAAAATAATTATTACTAAACTTACTGTGGTGTTTCATGAACTGTGTTTGAAACTTCAGAATTGGAGGTGTAAACAGACTTACTGTACCTAATTTTCTCTCTTCAGGGTCATGGCTGATGAATTTGAAAAGTCAGAGATGCAGCTCTATGTTATTTATTTGGGTGAAGAAACTAAGCCAATTGCCCCTACATTCGGACATATTATTTGCCTATCTTGCCTCAGCAAGGAAACCATTCCATCTTGCTGTATGGAATGCCAGGGAAACAATCACTGCTTTATAGTCATAGAGGAGATGGGTAGAGATATCACAATGGTTACCCAACATTTAATGAGAAATGACATCAAAGGATAAGGATTTCTCCAGAATTTAACTGGTTTGGGTCTAGGAAAACAAAGGAATATGAAGTCATGTTTCCTTCATTGTGAATTGGAGAGGTGTGTGAGGGTCTGGAAGTTTCACACTGTTGAAAACTTTGTCAGTGTAATGGGATTGTAGCCATTAGGGTGTAACATGAACAAAAGTACAGAAGGAGATATTCTGGTTGAATGCCTGAACATTGGAGAGGATTCTATAAAGATACACTGGTTCTAATTTATAAAGAAGCTTAAATTTCTGGGAAAGAAGTATCCATTATATTTAACAGGAAATAAGGAACCACAAAAAGGTGGCAAAGAAAAGAGTTTCTGTAGAAGGCATAAAAACAAATTACTTCTTAAGGTGAATTATAAAGAAATCTAGGTCAAGTTTAAAAGCACAGAAATGAGAGAAATTTTTTTTAAAATGACTGCATTTGGGAATATTAGAAATATATTTAAGAAGTCAGAACCCAAGTTTGGAATAGTAAAGGAGGAACATTTCTCCTATAAAGTGCTATGGTAGATGATTTCCCCCCCCCCCCATATTGCAATTTAACCTATATTGAATTACTGTTTTGGGGAGAGGAGAAGGGAAAGGAGAGGGAGAAGAATCTGGAACACAAAATCTTACAAAAATTAACGTTAGAACTATATGTATATGGAAAAATAAAATACCATTAAATAATAATAATAATAATAATAATAAAGTGTATATATACGTAGGTGTTGAAAAAATTTGAATTTTTTTAGTGGTCTGTGATAAGTGAAATACTACTTATGAACCTGCATTTCCAAACTTTCCAAAGAAATCAATTAATTCTGGGAGGCTTTTAATGAAAATCATCTGTGATTGGGGATATTCAATATATTATTGAGGGAGGTAGCTTGATACTTACATTCCATACCACAGCCCAGACCAGAGATTGCTCCTTCTCTTTTAATAAAATTTTCTGAACTATTTTGACCTTTCTGTACAAGATTTCCATCTTTTTCTGCATCTTCTTCTGTAAAGAGAGGAATAAACAGTTAGGAAATTTCTTTTCTCAGCCTAAGTTGTGTGACTTACTAAGAAACTCAATAACCCTAATAAGCTGGTACTATTTCATTGATTTGTTAGGAGGAAGAGTCACAGAAGGAAAGAAAAGCTGTTTGAACCAATTCTGACATAACAGTACTCAGATCCAAGTGATAAACTAATATAGAAACAACGAAATTGTGCATTCCTGGAGGAATGGCATTGAGCTGTGTTGAACTCACCCTGTAGCACAGAGCAGCCACTGCAATGGGCCAGTGTAAGTGGTTCTCATGACTTCCTGACTTAGAACAGGTCACACAGAGTAGGGTCTTGTTCCTATCACAGAACAGCTTCTTCTCTTCCCTGTGTATCTCACATATGCCTTCCCCTTCAGGGTACATGGCAATGTCAACTTGATGAGCTCTTAACTGAGAAAATTCCCAGCATGTAGTACAACAAGAAGATGGAGAGGTATTTTTCCTTAAGCAAGACACACAAATGATATGTCCACATTCAACTGTGATTAGCTTAATGACTTCAAGCAGTTAACACAAAGGCCCTCTTGTACTTCATCAACCATGATCCTGAAGAGAGAAAATGAGGCAGTGTAAGAATACTTCTGCTCCAATACTGAAGCTGTAAAAAAAAACATATTTCAAGAACACCATAGTAAGCAAAATCATAATTGATGATATCCCCCATAAAGTTGGAGAAAGTCTCTAATAAATATAGACTCCATCACTTGGAAAGAGACACAATGATATGTAACATCATCTAGTTCCAGCCTAGACATTTAAGATGCATTTCATACATTATTATTTTTTTTTTTTTTGGTTCACACAAAACCCCCATCAAGTACTTGAAATTGTCTGCATGGTGGATAGGGAACCTCAGGATGAGAGGCCAAGTGACTTGCTCAGAACCTTCAAAGCTCTCCTATTTCCAAAGCTGTATGAGATAATTTTGATACTCTTATTCAAATCAATCAGTATTTAATCAATTTGTTGTGATTTTTATGATTATCAGTGATTGTATTAGTGAATCAAACAGAATGATTAATTCAAGTTGCTGTTAGGATAAGAATTAATCCTCCTTGAAGATTATATTCATTATGTTTCTCAATTACCTTCCTTTTGTTAGTAATGTAATAGCATGTTATTGTTGCATTGATCCCCTCCTTGACTTAGGAAAGGCTGTAATAAGATTCACTTGCTAGTGCAATAGCTCTCCCTCCTATGAACCACTTCTGACCATTCCCTACTGATCTTTATTTCAAGCTCACAACTTCCTTAGACTGTAGGCTAGCATTGGTCAAACCCTAGGGGCTCATGTCTTGTAGAATCTCCTGAGATGTTGTTGAAAGGGTCTTAGGACCTTTGAATCACTAGGGGTTTATGACCTGTGAAGAGGTCATGACATAATTATGATTGGTACACATCCCTAAGATTTCACCCCCTTCTGGAATTGAGAGAGCAGTAAATTGTAATGTCTCCTTATTTTAGGAGTATATAAAAGTAGTTAGCACCCAAGAGGAGGGGCCTCTGATAGTGAGGAAGATCTTAGATCCAATTAAATTTAGGGCCTCTGGATTCACTAATGAATTGATCATGCTTGGAGTTTTCCATTACTTTTGTAATTTTCTGGCCTACAACAACTAATAATCAATCAACATTTATTAAGTGTCTGCTATGTGCCAATTACTGTGCTAGAAACTTTACAAATATCACCTCACTTGATCAGCACAATGACTGAGACTTAGGGGATACTATTTCTGTAATAATACAGTCAAGGAAACTGAGGCAAATAGAGGTTTACTAACTTGCTCAGAATGAAACAACTAAATAAATATCTGAGGCTGGATATTGAAAGTAGGTCTTCCTGATTCCATTCTAGTGCTGTACCAATTATGCCACTTATATAATAAAATGATAGGCATAATAAGTAATAATAGCAATAAATAATAATGAAAAATATTCTGTTACAAAGGGATAATAAGAAATTTGGATTCAGAAACTATGCTCAAATTCTAGTACTGAATTTGGTCATCACTTTAAAAAAAAACTCTTCTGGTCTGTTTCTCTCTATGTAAAATGAAATGATGAAATTAGATGAACTCTAAGGTTCCCAGCACTTTCTAAATTGGTCTTCAGTAACAACAAAAATTTTCCTCAGAGGGACACCTACCTGGGATATCCTCTGGAGCCTCTAAGCATGTGAAATCCAGTTTGGGAATGTCTTAAACTAGAGCAGCACACAACACCAAAGTGAGTAGGGGCTGGAGCTTAAGTTTTCCCCATACATTTCCCTACCCTCATAATCTGTATGTACTGGGATACAGCCATTGTAAAATATAAGGGACTTTGTCATCCTCCCCCCCCAAAAAAAAAAAAAAAAAAAAAAAACTTTTGTTATTTATTATCCTGTTATTCCCCATTTCTCTTAGGCAGACTTTGAATCTCAGTGTTTACTCATCAATCAATCAATCAATCAACTGACTACTTATTTAATGATTACTAAGCTTTAGGTTTTGTCAAAGTCTTGAGTGATTCAGAACAAATACAGAATCATGATCCCACTCTTCAAAGAGTTCACTACTAGGAAAGAGAACTTGAAAACCAATCCACTCTACCAAATACTTGAGGAATAGCCATAACTGTGAAAATGGGTTGGGGGAACAACTGCCAATGATATCAGGCAGAGGTTCATTTGAACTGAGAGTTTAATTTTCAGGGGAAAAAAAGAGGAAATTTCACCTGGAAAATTATTTCCTTAGCACCTAAGAGTAATTAGGAAGTAATTACCAATTCAGGTCTTTTTAAATTAAAGAGCTTTCTTTTCTTTTAGTCAAGAGTTATTGCATGTGCCCCAGTCATGACAGAGATCCTACTATCTGTATAAATTAATTGAAATACACATTTTGGAAAATCAATATATTTTGTGGATGAGAGATCAGGAAATGGCATCCATGGTGGCTCCAGACTGCCCCAACAAAAGAATCTAAAGTTTTAGACTTGCCAAGTTACTCTCTCCCCCAGATGAATGGGATTCTTTGTTGTTCAATCATTTTTAGTGATATCTAACTCTTTTTGACCCCATTTGAAGTTTCCTTGGCAAAAATACTGGAGTGGTTTCGGTATTTGCTTCTCCAGCTCATTTTATAGGAGATGAAATAACAGGTTTTAGTGACTTGCCCGGGATTGTAAAGCTAATAAGATTCTAGGGCCACATTTGAACTCAGATGAGAACTCTTCTGGACTCCAAACCAGGCAGTCTATGCACTGTACCACCTCGATCCCATTCCCCTTTATCACTTCCTCAGCAATAAGTCTCCTCTGACCCACTCCAGTACTCTATTTCTTTAGGCTAATTGGTTCCACATCTCCATCCAAAAATATATAGTGTTTGGAGATCTTTGAGGCCTCTTGAAGTCTGTTCCTCTCAAGAATTCCTATAGCAATCATAGAATTAGAGTACCAAGGCTCTTTCTAATTCTACACTACAAGGAAAAATGATAGGATCACTATTTGACTGAATTTGATGATACTCTGTCTTTGTACCCTTTCATCTATGACTGACTGAGAATAACATTTCTTCATCTATGTCTATGGATTCTTGATATTTTAGATCCATTTGGGGGCATAATTATAAATGTCTACTTGAGTAACTAACTCACACTTACACCAGTAGTGTCAGTTCATCTATCTTCTCCCAGACGTTTCAGCATTGTCCATTTTTTCTATCTCTTCTGATCTTTGCCAATTAATTGTGTATGAGTTTCTATCTTTGAGTTCATTTGATTATCATTGGCTTGGAGAATACTTTCTTTAAGGAATGGTAGTTTCTAAGGTATATTTGAAAACTGATCCTGGGAGAAATTCAGATCACTAGGTGGACAAGGGAAGATACTAATCCTATCCTTTTAGCAAGCTGACTTTCTCCACTTCTTCTGACATAGATTAGGAAAGAACCCATGAACATGAATTCTTTCTCTCTTCTCCCTTTGCTGGGCTCAGAAGACTCATTCCCAAATTTTTATAGTATAATGTGGTGAACTATACCTCTCAACCTCAATGACTGCCATATTGTGATGGACATTTTTGCATTCCTGTCTCAGAAATGAAGTTTTTAATAGGAAAACTTACCTTTCTTTTTTCTCCTGGGATCTTTTCTTCAGCTTCCACTAGTCTGCCTTTCCTCTCTGTGTTCAGGAAAAGGAAACTCTTGAGTCTGTCTCCTCTTAGGCCTTTCATATACTGCTAAGCACATTCCTGAAGCCCCTCCTTCTTTCAAGGTGTGAATTCTCCTGACCTCCAAAACCAAGAATAAACTCATATGTGACAGCCATTTTCCCAGAGGTATGAACTCCATGGTGCTCACTGTTAATGCAATCACAAGAATGTGAATTTCAGGAAGTAGCAGAACCATGCTTTTGGCAGAGAGGTAATCCTGGATAATCTAATAATGAATTGAATTCTCATCTTATGCTGGACCAGGTGAATTTTGACCTTGTATTGGGAGGGGCTGAAATTCAAAGGAAGTATCCTGAGTGAATCATAAAAAAAGGTTTTTTATTTGAAATCTTAATTTCCTTTTCTGAATTTCAGAGTTAGTTCTATTTGTAAGGAACCATGGGGGAAATGTTTCAGTGAGAATGAAATGCTGCAGCATGGTTTAATCCAACAGTAATGATGAAGTACATAGACAACTGGCCCCCTTTGGTTCTTTGAGGGCTCTTAAGGAGGTGTTCCAAATTCAGCCTTAGGTATATTCAGAAATTTAGATATTCAGTGTGAATTTGAGATCTACTCAGTTAGAATGTAGTTTCAGTTTTTAATTTTATTCTGAACATAAGGGGGGAAAAGGAAGAAAGGATTTCCATAAAAATCCTTTAAAATGTATAATAAAGTTATCTGGCAATTCTCTTTTTTTTTTCACTTTTTTCTTCTTTCCACTCTCCCATCCTGGAGATGGCTACCATTAGGCACAAATATGTTTATGGTATGTGTGTTTGTGTTTGCATGAATGTATATACCTACACCATTCTCATAATTTTATTTATCAGTTCTTTATCTGTGTGCAGATGACATGTTCCTTTATATTTCATTTGCAGTTAACTTGGGAATTTATCATAGTCAAAAAGTCTCTAACAGTTTTTCTTAAAACAATATTTTGTTACTGTCTACAGCGTCCTTTTGGCTCTCCTCATTTCATGCATCTTTATTTCTTTCTATGTTTTACTAAGATCATTGAGCTCATCATTTGTTTTATCGTAGCAGTATTGTATCACAATCACACACTATAACCTGTTCAGCTATTCCCCAAATGATGGACTTTCCTGCAGTTTCCAGTCCTGTGCTGCCAAAAAGAACTGCTAAAATTATTTCAGAACATCTATATTATTTTCCTTTTTCTCTTACCATCTTTTCATTTAATCAACAGAGGTATTAGTGTTATTGCTGGGTGAAAGGGTATACACGGTTTTAGAGCAAAATTTCAGATTGTTCTTCACAATTGTTGGATTACTGCACAATTCTTCCAGTAGTGAATTCTTGTTCCACATGCCCTCCAACATTTATTGCTTTCTTCTTCATTCAGTTCATAAAATTTTATTAATGAAAAAAAAAAGTTAAAGAAGGAGGTTTGGCAGTAATAGATTTCAAATGTTATGATTTGGATGTAATTATCAGATTTGTTTAAAGAAAAGTAGAACAGTGGAAGAGAGCAGACATACACTTTATAGCAACAATGAAAGAAAGTCATCTTGTTTTTGTTATATCTGATAACTTAAGATTTGGGAATCAGAACTCACTCTTTGCCACATTGCAATTTATTCTAAGTTCTAAAATGACTATCTGGAGAAAGTGAGTTTTAAGCTACATTAAAAAGAGTTGGTTTTTTTAAACTCAGAAACTACTTTCTTGGGCCTTGTAGCAAGTGAGAAGGATCAGCTGACAGGACTAAAGTGGAGTCTTCTCAAATATAAGGGAGAGGACATTCTAAAAATCTAGCATTTTCAACTGCTCCTATTAGAAGATGAAATTCAAAGAGGAGGGAATTCCTGGAAAAGGAAAACACTTAGTATTCTGCTGATGAGCATTCATGGAGAGTTCTTTTTTTAAGAATTGTACATAAGGAGAGATAAAGTGTGATGGCACATATGGAGAGATGGCTTTTGCATCAAGAACACCTAGATTCATGTCACATCTCAAACATTTCCTGATTGTGCCAGAGAAACAACTTTCTTACAATCATTTATTCCACCAAACATGACAAATGGTAAAAGAGGAAAGAACTTTCCCCTCTTGTACTTCAAGTGTCTAAGCTTCTTCTTGCATGAAGCCAGAAATGCCTATTCCAAAGGTTAACTCTGTGCAAAGGTGAAAAATGTGTTTTTGTTTATGGGAAAGAAGAAGCAGGACAGAATCACTGGAGTGTAAGTTCATGGAAGGGAGTAATGTAAAATAAGTAATAACACAAAAACTAAAAAGACAGAAAGAGACCAGATTGTGAAGAACTTAAATACTAAGCAGAATACTTTGTATTTAAATATGAGCTTAATTTACATTAACCTAAAATTGGATACAAGAAAGAGTTGTAAAAAGATACTTCTTCCACCCTCTTTTCCAGTGTAGAGTAATAGAATGTGGAGCAATGTTTATAATATCTTGAAGACAATTAATACTGAGTTCTATCATTTGATTATTAATATTACTTTTTAATCCATCTTTCTTCCCTATTTTGCCAAAACCCCATCTCTTAGGCAAGCTCAAAAGGATACTTCTCCTGTCTAGTTCCTCAAAGTATCTATTTATTAATCAGTTCAAAGTGGGTACCCTTGCTTTTGTTTACTAGTTAGTAAAAAAACAAATCTAGCTTGTTCTGGGCTCTCCCCAGGGGACAACTCTACTACCCTTGCTTCTCCTTTTGAAATTTGGTTGTGGCTTGATCTCCAAGGAAAAGACCAAACAAGAGTTTGGAGTGGTTATGTTTTCCAGGGAAGATTTATTAGAGGCAGTTGAAGCCCAGCTAGCAATGAACATTCCATTACTCGCAGAGGGTGACTTGATCATCTGAACTTTAATGTCACACTATCTGCCAATCTACCAATCAGCATTGTCTTATCTTTGATAAAATAGGTCCTAATACTGTAATGGCAGATGAAAGGAAAGTTTAGAAGTTTAGAAAGCCCTGTTGGCCCTGAATGTCTCTATGCATTGAGGGATAGAAGTCAAAGACCCAGTGTTTTGTTACTGCTAGACTAAGTAATAAACTGTTCATGCTAATGTGGAGACCACTTTATCACCCTGGATACCTTAGAATCAGCTGGAGTCAGGATAAGAAAAGTCTTTATTCTTGGTCTTTAGAAGTAGAAGTGAAGGGAATGGCCCAGTAGGATCTCAGAGACCTCACCTCCTAGTCTGCTGCCCAGGATGAGTCTGGCTAGTGTCACTGTACCTCCTAATCCCTCCCACAATTCTCTGTATACACTGAACAATTGGGCCAGCACAGGATAGTGGGAAGGGCCATTTTCCAAGCATATTCTTATAGAGTATTGTCCACTTAGTAATTAGCCTCAGGTGGTTGATAGTCCAACCTCAGTGCATTGACTCAAGAGTTTCAGCCCTTTACATACTGGAAATTTTTGTCTACCTATGTCACCCATCTTCCTAATAGTTTACACATGACTGTTATAAAATTATAAAAATGTCTTGTCCTGCAGAAAAATTTGCATTTGTTGTAATTTAATTCACCAAAATATGACATCACCATATTGCTTAACTTTTATGAAGAGACCATTTCCCTATATGCCTCTTCTACCTATACTTCCCCTTTTACTTTTGCCTTATAGAGGACTGATCTCTAGGAGTCAGAGAAGCAATGAAAGTACAGAAGATTCAAAAAGTGATGCATATTTCTTAACTTATACAGGTGCCCAAATGGGAAGACTTCTCATGATTTGCTGCAACTCTTCTTTTCATCATTTTGTTTCTATATTTCAAGTGCATTCTATTGCATCTTGAGACCATAATGTGCATAGTCATTCCCTAAATGATACATACCCCTTTTGATTTCAGGTTCTTACCCCAAATAAAAAATTACTCCCAACATGTTTGTGTAACTGATTTTTTTTTTACCTTATTCTTTGATGTTTTTTGTTTTAGTCTTTATTTTAGTCCAAAACACCTATTCATCAACTGCCTGTCATTTGAACGGGAATAAAATTTTAAATTCTAATTTTTATTCTGATCCATAAGATATCCAGTCAAATGGACGAAGGTAGAAAACAACACTTTCCAGCTTGTCAGTAGGACTTATGAATTAACAAATTCTTCAACAAATCGAAATTTGTGAGCAAGATTTACTGGCATTGCTGACATTAAAGAAGGAACTTTTTTTTTTTTTTTTTTTTTTCGGTAATTACTGAAGTAATCCATATTGGCACTGATTTCCTTCTCACATTAGTTTTCTGGAGTCCATCAGACCCCAAAGTTCTTTAGGGCGGCAATAATAATATGACTTGAATTTTCATAATGTATGAGGTCAATTAAAAAACAATTAATGGAAGGGACAGAGCCAAGGGGCAGAGAGAAACCAGGATGCTGTTTCTTAGATTCCTTAAAATTCTTTAGATTCCTTGAAGAGATAAAGATAATTTTAGCAAAGTTAAATTCATTGTAACAAATATTTTTGCCAAGAAAACCCCAAATGAGGAAACAAAGAGCTTAACACAAAGGAAAGAAATGCACAACAAGAAAGATACAAAGAAGCACACCAAAAGCTAGAATTCATTTCACATTTTTATTGAATGGATTAAAAGATAAGTTAACAGTAATTCAAGTGACAAAGGAGTGAAATACCTTGAAATCCATGGCTTTCGAAGAACTTTGACAAATTCTAGGAAGACTATGAAAGCCACAGTCCTCATATGAGTTGTTAATTTTTTTTTAACTTCTATAAAAAAATTGATATATTGTGAAATTTCATAAGCAGAATCCACTGCCAATCAGAAGGCACAACATACTTGGGAAGAGTCCTCTTCAGCTTGCAGGGTGAAAGGCAAGCCATCTAGAAGTTGGTGATGCTCCTTGTCTTGCAGGGGAAGTTTGGAAATGGAAAAAACACCAGCCGGGGAGCCTAGTGGTGGGCTGAGAATTCCTCCTTGTTGGAATGCTCAGAGAGATGATAGCAGCAAGAACAAAGATGAGAATCCAGTGCACAGAGAGTCATGGGAGCAGGCTTTGTTCCTGGAAGTGGGGGGCCAGGAGAAAACATGGGTGTAACAGGAGCTACAAATGAAATATCAGGTAACTGATAAATAAGAGAACTCTGCAGAACATTGTAAAAGGCCAGAGTGCCAGTACGGTATTCTAGGTAGAGTCCTACCCTGGGAATAGGGCTTTTCAGTCTGTGGTCCAGCGATCCAGGGTAGGATTGCAAAAAGTAATCCTCTTCCTTCCTGACACATCTCAGAAAGAACACAGAGGGACAATGGGTCTTGCTGCCACCACTTTGTCTCTTCAAGCAGGGGGTGTGGATCCCCAGCATCCACTGAGGTAATCCTGTCACATCCACCTCCCAGTATCGTCTCCCTGAGCTGAAGGCCTGCTCAGCAAGGACCATGTGAAGATGCCCGTCATCACCAGGGTGGGTGTCCACCGGCCAGCCTTCTCCAGCTCTTACACTCCTCAGATCCTCAGCCACAATCAGGCAAGGACTGGCTGATGCAGGATCCAACCTGATGTGCACTCTGAAGCGGTTGAGCATCTCTATCATGCCAGGGACGGGACACACTCTGAGCTCCGGGATGAGCGCCTTGGCCCTTTGGGACAACACTGACTCGCTCCTTTCCAGCAACTGCTTGACATCCCGGAGCAGATCCACATTGGCTTGGCCCTCTGCTTCCTGGAGATCTAGCATGAGGTCCTGAAGGGTTCTCATTTGCTGGGAAAGTCTGTCCTTCTCACTTCTTTCTTCTTCCTCAATCCTAGCAAAAGGGCATTCCTTGAATAAGTCCAGGTTGTACATTTTGTAGTATTCTTCTGTAATCATCTTGTGCCAGTTCACAAGAGGTCTGGGACTAGCAAGAAGTTTCTTTGCTTCCTCAAAGTGCTTCTCCAAGCAACTTTGAAGGTGCTGCAGCTTCTTCCTGACATTGGGAGCAGCTTCTTCTACAGGACAGTGCCTGTGAGCCCCGTGCTCTGGGGTTTGGCAACATCTGACACAGAGCAATGTCTGGTCGTCTTCACAGAAGAACTCCAAGACTTGCTGGTGAGTGGCACAGCGCCTCTGTCCTTCAGCACTCTGCAACAGCTGGGAGCTGAGCTGTTTCCCCAGTTCAGTCAGCTCTAGCAGGCGCCCATTGATACATAAAGGTGATTCTCTGACCTGAGACACTTGCCTGCATTCAGGGCAAGAGAAAGCTGTAGCTGCTGAGCTTGGGAGACATGCTCGGCAAAAGCTGTGCCCACACCCGATGGTGACTGGCTCACAGAAGTACTTCCAACAGATGGGACACGTGATCTGGTTCTGCAATTGCTGCAGCATTTCCACAGCAGCAGCAGCCATTCTCCTCTCTCCACTTGCTTCTGTTCTGCAGCAGCTGAGATGAAGAGCCTTCACTTCTATTCAAAGCAGTGCTTCTGAGCAGATGAAGGCTCTCCTTTTATAGCAGCGAGCCCCACCCCTCTAGAGCCTCCCTGGCAAGGTGTGAATTCCCCTGTCCCAGAATTCTGAAGTTCTACCTGAGAACTCTTCCCAGTTGACAGAGCCCTGAGGACCTCAGAGTTCACACTTTTAGTTGGCTCCTTTGAATGTTTGGATTTCACCATCCTGATGGTTCCCCTATCTTTTAGGAAGAAGCCTCTGAAAACAGGGAGATTCAGATCAATGAATTTTACAATCTGATTTGTGCAGGAGCCCCATGTGTTCAGGTGAAGGAAACTCTAAGTCTGTCTCCTCTTAGGCCTTTCATATACTGCTAAGCACATTCATGAAGCCCCTCCTTCCTTCAAGGGGTGAATTCTCCTGACCTCCAAAGCCAAGAATAAACTCATATGTGATAGCCATTTTCTCAGAGGTAGGAATTCCATGGTGCCCAATGTTAATGCAATCACAAAAATGTGAATTTCAGGAAGTATCAGAACCAGGCTTTTGGCAGAGAGGTAATCCTGGATAATCCAATAATGAATTGAATTTACATCTTGTGCTGAACCAGGTAGGTGAATTTCTACCTTGAGTTGAGAGGGGCTGAAATTCAAAGGAAGTATCCTGAGTGAATCATTTAAAAAAAAATTAAAAAGTTTTTTATTTATAAATATTGATTTCCTTTTCTGAATTTTAGAATTGGTTCTATTTGTAAGAAACCATAGGAGGAATGTTACATTGAGAAAGAAATGCTGCAGCATGGCTTAATCCAACAGTAATGATGAAGTATATAGACAACTTGCCCCCTCTTTGGTTCTTTGAAGGCAATTAGTTAGTTAAGGAGGAATTCCAATTTCAGCCTTAGGTATATTCAGAAATTTAGATATTCAGTGTGAATTTGAGAGTTAGAGTGTAGTTTGAGTTTACTGATCTGCTAATTTTGCACACTGTATTAAAAAAAAATTATTCTGAACATAAGGGGGGAAAGGGAAGGATTTACATAAAAATTCTTTAAAATGTATAATAAAGTTATCTGGTAATTGTTTTGTTTTGTTTTGTTTTCCCTTAACTTTTTTCTTCTTTCCACTCTCCCACTCTGGAGATGGCTAACATTTGGCACAAATATGTTTTTGGGGTGTGTGTGTGTGTGGGTGTGGGTGTGTGTGTTTCCATGAATGTGTATACATACACCATTCTCATGATTCTCTTTATCAGGTCTTTATCTATGTGCAGATGACATATTCCTCTATATATCCTTTGCAGTTAAGTTTGGAATTTATCATAGTCAAAAAGTCAGTAAATGTTTTCTTAAAACCATATTTTGTTACTGTATACAGTGTCATTTTGTTTCTCCTCATTTCATGCATCTTTATTTCTTTGTATGTTTTGCTGAGATCATTGAGCTTATCATTTGTTATATAGTAGCAGTATTGAATCACAATCACACATTACAACTTGTTCAGCTATTACCCAAATGATGAACTTTTCCGCAATTTCCAGTCCTGTGCTGCCAAAAAGAACTGATAAAAGTATTTCAGAACATATAGATACTTTTCCTTTTTCTCTTACCATCTTTTCATTTAATCAACAGAGGCATTAGTGTTATTCCTGGGTGAAAGGGTATACACGGTTTAGAATTCTGAGCAAAATTTCAAATTGTTTTTCAAAATTGTTGGTTACTTCACAGTTCTACCAATAGTGAATTCTTGTCCCACATGTTCTCCAACATTTATTGCTTTCTCCTTCATTCATTGCATAAAATCTTATTAATGAAAAAAATAAATAAAAGGAGGTTTAGCAGCAATAGGCTTCAAATTTTATGATTTGGATATAATTATCAGATTTGTTTAAAGAAAAGTAGATCAGTGGAAGAGAGCAGACATACACTTTATAGCAGCAATGAAAGAAAGTCATCTTGTTTTTGTTAAATCTGAAAACTCAAGATTTGGGAATTAGAACTCACTCTTTGCCACATTGCAAATCATTCTAAATTCTAAAGTGATTGACTGGAGAAAGTGAGATTTAAGCTACATTAAAAAGAGTTTGGTTTTTCAAACTCAGAAACTACTTCTTTGGGCCTTGTAAGAAAGTGAGAAGGATCAGCTGACAGGACTAAAGATGATAGTGGAGTCTTCTCAAATATAAGGGAGAGGACATTCTAAAAATCTAGCATTTTCAACTGCTCCAATTAGAAGATGAAATTCAGAGAGGAGGGGACTCTAGAAAAGGAATACACTTAGTATTCTGCTGATGAGCATTCATGGAGAGTTTTTTTTTTTTTAAGAATTATACATAAGGAAAGATAAAGTGTGATGGCACATATGGAGATTTGGCTTTTGCTTCAAGAACACCTAGATTCATGTCACATCTCAAACATTGCCTAACTGTGCCAGAGTCCCTTAACTTTCCTTTCATCTTACACTCATTTATTCCACTAAACATAACAAATGGTAAAAGAGGAAAGAACTTTCCCCTCTTGTACTTCAAGTGTCTAAGCTTCTTCTTGCATGAAGCCAGAAATGTCTATGCCAAAGGTTAAGTCTGTGCAAAGAGGAAAAATGTGTTTTGGTTTTTTTTATGGAAAAGAGCCAGCAGGACAGATTCACTGGAATGGAACTTCATGGAAGGGAGTAATGTAAAATAAGTAAAAACACAAAAATTAAAAAGACAGAAAGAGACCAGGTTGTGAAGAACTTAAATACTAATCAGAATATTTTTTATTTAAATGTGAGCTTAATTTACAATAACCCAAAATTGGATACAAGAAAGAGTTGTAAAAAGATACTTCTTCCACCCTCTTTTCCAGTGTAGAGTAATAGAAATGTGGAGTAATGTTTATAATATCTTGAAGACAATACTGAGTTCTATCATTTGATAATTAATATTACTTTTTAATCCGTCTTTCTTCCCTATTTTGCCAAAACCCCATCTCTTAGGCAAGCTCAAAAGGATACTTCTCCTGTCTAGTTCCTCAAAGTATCTATTTATTAATCAGTTCAAAGTGGGTACCCTTGCTTTTGTTTACTAGTCAGTAAAAAAACAAATCTAGCTTGTTCTGGGCTCTCCCCAGGGGACAACTCTACTACCCTTGCTTCTCCTTTTGAAATTTGGTTGTGGCTTGATCTCCAAGGAAAAGACCAAACAAGAGTTTGGAGTGGTTATGTTTTCCAGGGAAGATTTATTAGAGGCAGTTGAAGCCCAGCTAGCAATGAACATTCCATTACTCGCAGAGGGTGACTTGATCATCTGAACTTTAATGTCACACTATTTGCCAATCTATCAATCAGCATTGTTTTATCTTTGATAAAATAGGTCCTAATACTGTAATGGCAGATGAAAGGAAAGAACACAAAGCTAAGTTTAGAAAGCCCTCTTGGCCCTGAATGCACCTATGCATTGAGGGATAGAAGTCAAAGACCCAGTGTTTTGTTACTGCTACGCTAAGTAATAAACTGTTCATGCTAATGTGGAGACCACTTTATCACCCTGGATACCTTAGAATCAGCTGGAGTCAGGATAAGAAAAGTCTTTATTCTTGGTCTTTAGAAGTAGAAGTGAAGGGAATGGCCGAGTAGGATCTCAGAGACCTCACCTCCTAGTCTGCTGCCCAGGATGAGTCTGGCTAGTGCCACTGTACCTCCTAATCCCTCCACAATTCTCTGTATACACTGAACAATTGGGCCAGCACAGGATAGTGGGAAGGGCCATTTTGCAAGCATATTCTTATAGAGTATTGTCCACTTAGTAATTAGCCTCAGGTGGTTGATAGTCCAACCTCAGTGCATTGACTCAAGAGTTTCAGCCCTTTACATACTGGAAATTTTTGCCTACCTATGTCACCCATCTTACTAATAGTTTACACATGACTGTTATAAAATTATAAAAATGCCTTGTCCTGCAGAAAAATTTGTGTTTGTTGTAATTTTATTCACCAAAATATGACATCACCATATTGCTTAACTTCTATGAAGAGACCACTTCCCTATATGCCTCTTCTACCTATACTTCCCCTTTTACTTTTGCCTTATAAAGGACTGATGTCTAGGAGTCAGAGAAGCAATGAAAGTACAGAAGATTCAAAAAGTGATGCATATTTCTTAACTTATACAGGTGCCCAAATGGGAAGACTTCTCATGATTTGCTGAAACGCTTCTTTTCTTCATTTTGTTTCTATATTTCAAGTGCATTCTATTGCATCTTGAGACCATAATGTGCATAGTCATTCCCTAAATGATACATACCCCTTTTGATTTCAGGTTCTTGCCCCAAATAAAAAATTACTCCCAATATGTTTGTGTAACTGATTTTTTTTTTTTACCTTATTCTTTGATGTTTTTTGTTTTAGTCTTTATTTTGGTCGAAAACACCTATTCATCAACAGCCTGTCATTTGAACGGGAATAAAATTTTAAATTCTAATTTTTATTCTGATCCATAAGATATCCAGTCAAATGGACGAAGGTAGAAAACAACACTTTCCAGCTTGTCAGTAGGACTTATGAATTGACAAATTCTTCAACAAATCGTAATTTGTGAGCAAGATTTACTGGCATTGCTGACATTAAAGAAGGACCTTGGTTTTTTTTTTTTTTTTTTTTTTTCCCGTAATTACTGAAGTAATCCATATTGGCACTGATTTCCTTCTCACGTTAGTTTTCTGCAGTCCATCAGACCCCAAAGTTGTTTAGGGTGGCAACAGTAATATGAGTTGAATTTTTATAATGTATGAGGTCAATTAAAAAACAATTAATGGAAGGGACAGAGCCAAGGAGCAGAGAGAAACCAAGATTCCTTAAAATTCTTTAGATTCCTTGAAGAGATAAAGATAATTTTAGCAAAGTTAAATTCATTGTAACAAACAACTTTGCCAAGAAAACCCCAAATGAGGAAACAAAGAGCTTGACACAAAGGAAAGAAATGCACAACAAGAAAGATACAAAGAAGCACACCAAAAGCTATAATTCATTTCACATTTTTATTGAATGGAGTAAAAGATAAGTTAACAGTAATTCAAGTGACATAGGAGTGAAATAGCTTGAAATCCATGGCTTTTGAAGAACTTTGAGAAATTCTAGGAAGACTATGAAAGCCACAGTCCTCATGTGTGTTGTTATTTTTTTTTAACTGCTGAAAAAGAATTGCTATGTTTTGAAATTTCATAAGCAGAATCCACTGCCAATCAGAAGGCACAATATACTTGGGAAGAGTCCTCTTCAGCTTGCAGGGTGAAAGGCAAGCCATCTACAAGTTGGTGATGCTCCTTGTCTTGCAGGGGAAGTTTGGAAATGGAAAAACACCAGCCGGGGAGCCTAGTGGTGGGCTGAGAATTCCTCCTTGTTGGAATGCTCAGAGAGACGAATAGCAGCAAGAACAAAGATGAGAATCCAGTGCACAGAGAGTCATGGGAGCAGGCTTTGTTCCTGGAAGTGGGGGGCCAGGAGAAAACATGGGTCTAACAGGGGCTACAAAGGAAATATCAGGTAACTGATAAATAAGAGAACTCTGCAGAACATTGTAAAAGGCCAGAATGCCAGTACGGTATTCTAGGTAGAGTCCTACCCTGGGAATAGGGCTTTTCAGTCTGTGGTCCAGCGATCCAGGGTAGGATTGCAAAAAGTAATCCTCTTCCTTCCTGACACATCTCAGAAAGAACACAGAGGGACAATGGGTCTTGCTGCCACCACTTTGTCTCTTCAAGCAGGGGGTGTGGATCCCCAGCATCCACTGAGGTAATCCTGTCACATCCACCTCCCAGTATTGTCTCCCTGAGCTGAAGGCCTGCTCAGCAAGGACCATGTGAAGATGCCCGTCATCATCAGGGTGGGTGTCCACCGGCCAGCCTTCTCCAGCTCTTACACTCCTCAGATCCTCAGCCACAATCAGGCAAGGACTGGCTGATGCAGGATCCAACCTGATGTGCACTCTGAAGCGGTTGAGCATCTCTATCATGCCAGGGACGGGACACACTCTGAGCTCCGGGATGAGCGCCTTGGCCCTTTGGGACAACACTGACTCGCTCCTTTCCAGCAACTGCTTGACATCCCGGAGCAGATCCACATTGGCTTGGCCCTCTGCTTCCTGGAGATCTAGCATGAGGTCCTGAAGGGTTCTCATTTGCTGGGAAAGTCTGTCCTTCTCACTTCTTTCTTTTTCCTCAATCCTAGCAAAAGGGCATTCCTTGAATAAGTGCAGGTTGTACATTTTGTAGTATTCTTCTGTAATCATCTTGTGCCAGTTCACAAGAGGTCCGGGACTAGCAAGAAGTTTCTTTGCTTCCTCAAAGTGCTTCTCCAAGCAACTTTGAAGGTGCTGCAGCTTCTTCCTGACATTGGGAGCAGCTTCTTCTACAGGACAGTGCCTGTGAGCCCCATGCTCTGGGGTTTGGCAACATCTGACACAGAGCAACGTCTGGTCGTCTTCACAGAAGAACTCCAAGACTTGCTGGTGAGTGGCACAGCGCCTCTGTCCTTCAGCACTCTGCAACAGCTGGGAGCTGAGCTGTTTCCCCAGTTCAGTCAGCTCTAGCAGGCGCCCATTGATACACAAAGGTGATTCTCTGACCTGAGACACTTGCCTGCATTCAGGGCAAGAGAAAGCTGTAGCTGCTGAGCTTGGGAGACATGCTCGGCAAAAGCTGTGCCCACACCCGATGGTGACTGGCTCACAGAAGTACTTCCAACAGATGGGACACGTGATCTGGTTCTGCAATTGCTGCAGCATTTCCACAGCAGCAGCAGCCATTCTCCTCTCTCCACTTGCTTCTGTTCTGCAGCAGCTGAGATGAAGAGCCTTCACTTCTATTCAAAGCAGTGCTTCTGAGCAGAAGAAGGCTCTCCTTTTATAGCAGGTAGCCCCACCCCTCTAGAGCCTCCCTGGCAAGGTGTGAATTCCCCTGTCCCAGAATTCTGAAGTTCTACTTGTTAACTCTTCTTAGTTGACAGAGCCCTGAGGACCTCAAAGTTCACACTTTTAGTTGACTCCTTTGTATGGATGGATTTCACCATCCTGATGGTTCCCCTGTTTTTTAGGAAGAAGCCTCTGAAAACAGGGAGCTTCAGATCAATGAATTTTACAATCTGATTTGTGCAAGAGCCCCATGTAAACACAAGGATCCATAAGTACCTTCTCTCCTTTACCCTGCCATACCCAATCACTTCCAAGTCTCTCCAAGAATCCTCTGCATCTCTCCCTTCAGTCCAGTTATGGAGAATCACAGAATGTGAGATGAGAAATCCTCCTCCATGGTCATTTAGTGCAAGGAACCCATGTTCATAATTAGGGCCATCTCTGTGATCCCCATGTGTGATGCCCATGGCTAAAACACACTGTCAAATCAATATAATGGAAGCCAAAATACAAACAAAAATCAAGAGGAAAAGAATAGAACAGTTCTTTAATGTTCTTAATCAGTATATCCAAGTGCAAATTTTTGGAAAGAGTTGTCTACTTCATGAAGTTGTCTGCTTCTGGAAAGCATTTCTTCATAGGAATTCTTCCCTAGGGGACTGTCTTTGAGCATCATCCCAAAACTGTCCAGTTTGATCTAATTAACTCTGAAATATATCTAGGCAAATCAGCCATACAGTATCCTTACGGCCTTATTTTTAGGATAGATTTGCAGACACATTTATACCAGTAGATCTGGTTTTCCAGATGCCAAGAGACTTTATTGCTGAATAAATCTTCTAGAAATATATCCTTGTAGAAATTTAAAAGTATCTTAAGAAAATCTAATCACATTGACTGTTCTGCCACCTGAAAGATAAAATTACTAATGCAAACAAAGGTTGTATCTTCTAAATATATCGATTTCTTAAGCAACAAGCTTAAGCCTCAATCTCCAAAACAAGAGAAGATAGACTTTTATAAATTAAAAGCAATTAATCAAACAAAATCAATTAATTAAGAAAAGAATTCAATATTAGGTGATCAGATTTCTAATGTAAGGACAGATTAGGGCCTGTCCAAGTTGTAAGGATGAGAGAAAGCAATGCAATTCCCTTAATTCATATGAAGAGGTGTCCTACTCCCAAAGATCTATATTTAATCAAAGAACATGGAAAGAATAACTGATTCATCAATAAGTTTCAGGTTTCAGATAAGATATATGGGCTGTTTGAGGTATACAATTGTGAGAAATCTCCCTTCATCAATCTTTGGATCTAACTAGGGTTCTGGGCAGCATAATCTAGGTTCTTACTTAAAGGTCTCTAAACTGCAAGTAGGCATAGTCCTGTTTCCTGGTTTAACAATAGGATAAACAATATTATGGAAATTTAAACATTTCACAAGCCTTTTTGACAGTAAAAAAAAAGATGATATCATTCATTTTCAACCATTCTTCTATGGGCAGTAAGGGGTTCATGAAGAATATTCTTTACTTATTTGATTACACTTGGAAAGAGCTTTTAGCCATGCCCCTGATTTCTTTCTCAGGCATTTCCTTTTTTACTCTAATCAGCCCCCACATAAAATATCTGCATATGAGTAAATGACTTCCTGACTTCTTAACCAACAGTTACTTTTCTAGTCTTTGGAATTCTTAGACTGCCTCATTTCTTCTGACCTTCCTCTTCCCAGAATATAGATAAATTCTGGTAGTCAGTTAGGGGAGTGATATAATTAGCTAGTGATATAGCAATAAATACCTATAGACCTTGACCTCTCCAATTTCTCTCTCTCCCCTTCAATTAATCCCACAGAGAAGAAAGAATTACCCTGAGCAGGGATGAAGGGACTTTTTTCAAAAAGAAGAGAGTTTTCTAAGGTTATATGGATGGTATATAGTAGGCATTGGGTGTACCTTAATGACTTATATTCTGACTCAACTTTCTTTCCCCTGGGATTACTAAATCCTGAGGTGTGGCTTAAGTTGTACATATTTTTGGAAGGAGGAACATGATGACTGAATCCTCACTTTTATATTCTATCTGGCACCTAAGAAATCTCTCTTGAGTATTGCTTTCATTTGGTTTTCATCCTTCATAACTGAATAAAAATTGGTTTTTAAAAGCCCTTTGGTGTATCAAACATCGTGGTCAGATGCTCTATTGATTCCAACTCACAAGTAGCACAACATTTGTGTTCATGCAGGCTCTGCTTATTGCTCAGAATAAAACTTCAGCCCAATGAAGCTCCATGAGTGCTCCATCAGAAGCCTGATTAAATAATGCATAGAAACAGACTACAAGACAGAGAAGTTGATGAATCTCCCTGAGTTTTATTGTTCCCCTTTCATTCTTTATTCACTTACCCGTTGGAGTTGGATCTCAACATTGCATCTGGACCTGGCACAAGCTTCTACTTTATGAAATATTAGACAAATAGTCATTCTCTATCATTCTCAGAGCCCAGTAAACAGAAATACTGAAGACTACATTTTCAACAGGAAGGTTTTGTTGGTGTCCTAGAACTGGTATGAAAAAAAGCTTAGATTCATGGTCAAAGGGACTATCCCCATTTCAATAAACAAAGGTTGGCATGAGAAATCAAGTGAGATTTTTCCTGGGGAGCTTATCAAAATTCAGGTAACACACCATGGCCAGCAAATGACAAAGAAAAAGTTTAGAAACTTAGGAACTATATTACAACAATACATATTACGTGTTTAAGACCGCCTTTGGCAAAGGTAAGGCAACCCTGATTGGTAGCTAGTTTGACTTTCAGATACAGATAATGAAGCCATACTGTCATTTAAGGGATGTTTATTGCTTTATAGGCTTCCTTTGTAAGGTTCTCTTGGTTCAGTTTTCTTGGGGTCTCTGGCAGCAGCCTTTGTTTCAGTTCAGTAATCACCAGAAGAGTAGCCAAGAGTTAAAGTCCAAATCTTTTATTTCCTCTTTGCCTGATGCTGGGCAGCTTTCTGAAGAGCCTTTCAGTGTGGCCTTGCTTTTAGTGGGGAAAGTGCAGGAGGCCAGGCCAGCCACCAGGAAATTGAAGTTCAAATTGATTTGTCCCCTTGGTTCTGAGAGCTTCTAGTGTGCTTGTCCTCAGTGGCTCTCAGTCCCTACTTATATGCTCTACACTGAGTATAAACCAATCATTTTATCACTATCATTTTTCCTAGGAAGTATTTCATGTTTTCTTCTATTTTTTTTTTTTGTTTGTTTCACTGATTCTTGAAGTCTTGAGTGATTCACTTCCATTTGTTCACTAAATACACTAAAAATTAGAGTATTCTTATCTTCAGTTATTTTTTTACCTCCTTTTGCAATTGGACAATTAAATTTTTTTGTTCATTGCATTCTTTTTTCATTTTTTCTATTCCTTCTTGCAATGATCTCATTTCATTTCCCCATTTTTCTTCTAATTCTCTTTTAAGATCCTTCATGTTGTCTTCAAAGAAAGTTTTCTGAAATGGTGATCAGCTTGTATCTCTCTTTAGGGCTTCTTCTGGACTTGCTTTGCCTTTAGGAACCTCAGGATTTGAGGGCTGTTTTTCTCTCTCTATAAAAGCTGTCTAGGTTTGAGTTCTTTTTTGTTTTTTATTCATTGTTTTAAAGGCTTGAGGTGTGTTCAATGCAAGGGAGGGACAGCTGCCTTGGGGCAGTTCTGCTGATTGATTTCCAGTAATGGTGACTAGGTCTGGTGTTCTTCATGGAATCAATGATTTATTATTTGTCTTTTACAAAAGGCAAATCTGCCAAACCATCTGGTAGCAACCAGGACAGAGTGGCCTAAGGAGGCTCACACAAGATCCCCAGGGTCTTGGAAGCTACAACACTTTGACTCTCCACTCCAGCTTCTTGCCCTGGTCTCCCTATACTATGCTCTGGGTTTGGCAGACTCTCCCCCTGCCAGATTGAAACAGACCTGTTCTGAAATTCTTCCAAGGTATCTTCTTCTTCTAGAAATGTGTTGTACTACAAATATTTGTGGATTCTTTGACTTCAAAACCAGTTTAGAGGCTTCATTTGGGGTAGGTTTGAGAGAAGGTTAGAGGAGGTTACAGAGAATTGTGTCTGCTCTCCTCCATCTTAGCTCCACCCTCTACCATGTCCTTTCCACAAAACTTGAATCCTTCCTTCTTTTTTTACAAGGCACTCTCAATCGTTAAAGCCTCCTTGTTCCTCATTTCTAGAGAAATGTCTCTCCACTTTCAAGAAAGAATGTGAAGATTTCAAAAAAAAAATCATGCTTGTGGCAAAGTAGAGCTCCTTCTCTCTGTGCCATCATATTCTCAGATGTTAATAGCAGCCCTCACAACACTTGGATAATTTAAACAACTTAAACAACATATAGAGAGATCATCTAATACCTGACCAAATGGAGCAATAAGTGGAATGAAAAAAAAGCACTAGCCATCCCAATGCTGTAGCCTTCATTGGAGTCCTCATTTTTAAAATCAATAGAATTCAATTCAGTTAACACTTTTAGACACCTATCATTTCACCGGCATCATGGAAGATATTAGAAGACAAAAGATAAACAAATCAGACCCTGTCCTCTAGGTGCACCATTTGTGAAAGAAAGGTAGGATTAGGGAAAGGAAATTAAATTTGCAAATAAGTTGTTGACACTTTAATGTCTTGTTCTACTAATTTAAAATGATAAATGAAAAAATTCAATTAATGTGCTTTGTATGTTGAACTGTTTATAAAAAAGGTAGTCTGTTGTTTAAAATAAGAAGCAAATCAGTTTTTCTGTTACACTTTTTTAGACAGTTTCAATCCTCAGGTTGCTTGTGGAAGATTAATTGACAAGTGTGGAAAGAATGGAATAAGGAGGAAGAAGACACTTAACTGAGAGAAAAATGCAATAGAGAAGAAGTAATAAGTATGCCACTGTCGATGCAACAGAGAAGGAATACCCCTTCTTGGATCCTGGAGATGGCCCTCATCATGGCTGTGGGCTCCTTGAACTAAATGGCCATGCAGATCCATTTTTAATCTTAAATTCTGTGACTTTCTAAAAGTAGATTGAAGGGAGAAATGCACAGGACTTTTGGAGCTTCTGAGAACTGATTGAGTAAGGCTGGGTAAGGAAAGAAAGCTCTTCCTTACAGACAGCCACAAAGCTGCAGGATGGTGAAATCCAAACATTCAGAGGAGCCAACTAACAGTGTGAACTCTGAGGTCCTCAGGGCTCTGTCAACTGGGAGAGTTATCAGGTAGAACTTCAGAATTCTGGGACAGGGGAATTCACACCTTGCCAGGGAGGATCTAGAGGGGTGGGGCTACCTGCTATAAAAGGAGAGCCTTCTTCTGCTCAGAAGCACTGCTTTGAATAGAAGTGAAGGCTCTTCATCTCAGCTGCTGCAGAACAGAAGCAAGTAGAGAGAAGAGAATGGCTGCTGCTGCTGTGGAAATGCTGCAACAATTGCAGAACCAGATCACGTGTCCCATCTGTTGGAAGTACTTCTGTGAGCCAGTCACCATCGGGTGTGGGCACAGCTTTTGCCGAGCATGTCTCCCAAGCACAGCAGTTACAGCTTTCTCTTGCCCTGAATGCAGGCAAGTGTCTCAGGTCAGAGGCTTCCCATTACTCAATGGGAGCCTAGCAGAGCTGACTAAACTGGGCACACAGCTCAGGTCCCAGCTGTTACAGAGTACTGGAGGACAGAGGCGATGTGCCATTCACAAAGAAGTCTTGGAGTACTTTTGTGAAGACGACCAGACCGTGCTCTGTCTAAGATGTTGTCAAGCCCCAGAGCATGGGGCTCACAGGCACTGTCCTGTAGAAGAAGCTGTGTCCAATTCCAGGAAGAAGATCCAGCACCTGCAAAGATGCTTGCAGAAGTACTTTAAGGAAACTAAGAAACTTCTTGTTAAGGAAAAGAAATCTGTTATTGACTGGGAGAAGATGATCAGCAGAGAATACCGGGAATGGGATTCCCTCATGTGGGATGAGTTATATCATTATCTGGAAAGGATGGATCAAGAAAAAAAGAACAAGAAGCAGACACTATCCCAGGAAAGCAGCACCCTTCAGGACCTCATGCTAGATCTACAGGAAGCAGACTCCCAACCCAATCTGGATCTGCTCCGGGATGTCAAGGAGTTGCTGGAAAGGAGCAAGTCAGCATTGTCCCAAAGGGCCAAGGCTCTCATCCCAGAGGTGAGAGTGTGTCCTATCTTTGGCATGATAGAGATCCTCAACCAATTCAGAGTGGACCTCAGGTTGGATCCTGCATCAGCCAGTCCTTGCCTGATTGTGGCTGAGGATCTGAAGAGTGTAAGAGCTGGAGAAGGCTGGCAGGTGGACACCCACCCTGGTGATGACTTTGATCTTCACATGGTCCTTGCTGAGCAGGCCTTCTCCTCAGGCATACAGTACTGGGAGGTGGAATTGACACAGCTGCCTCAGTGGACACTGGGGATTCATACAACCTACTTGAGGATGAAAAGTCCCGGGAGAATAACTAAATATGCCTCTGTCTTTTTCCTGAGATGTGTCAAGAAGGAAGATGGACACTATTTGCAATCTTATCCTGGATCACTGAACCACAAACTAAAAGATCCTATTCCCAGGATTGGAGTATACTTGGAATACAAATTTGGCACTCTGGCCTTTTACAATGTTCTGCAGAGTTCTCTTATTTATCAGTTACCTGATATTTTCTTTGTAGCCCCTGTTAGACCCATGTTTTCTCCTGGCCCCCCACTTCCAGGAACAAAGCCTGCTCCCATGACTCTCTGTGCACTGGATTCTCATCTTTGTTCTTGCTGCTATTCGTCTCTCTGAGCATTCCAACAAGGAGGAATTCTCAGCCCACCACTAGGCTCCCCGGCTGGTGTTTTTCCATTTCCAAATTTCCCCTGCAAGACAAGGAGCATCACCAGCTTGTAGATGGCTTGCCTTTCACCCTGCAAGCTGAAGAGGACTCTTCCCAAGTATGTTGTGCCTTCTGATTGGCAGTGGATTCTGCTTATGATATTTCAAAACATAGTAATTCTTTTTTAGCAGTTAAAAAAAATAACACACATGAGGACTGTTGCTTTGATAGTCTTCCTAGAATTTATCAAAGTTCTTCAAAAGCCATTGATTTCAAGCCATTCCACTCCTATGTCACTTGAATTACTGTTAACTTATCTTTAACTCCATTCAATAAAAATGTGAAATGAATTCTAGCTTTTGGTGTGCTTCTTTGTATCTTTCTTGTTGTGCATTTCTTTCCTTTGTGTCAAGCTCTTTGTTTCCTCATTTGGGGTTTTCTTGGCAAAGTTATTTATTACAATTAATTTAACTTTCCAGAATCCAGCCATTCTGGAGAGCAATTTGGAACTATGCCCAAAAAGTTATCAAACTGTGCATACCCTTTGACCCAGCATTGCTGTTACTGGGCTCATAAGCTAAAGAAATACTAAAGTGCGGAAAGGGACCTGTATGTGCCAAAGTGTTTGTGGCAGCTCTTTTTGTTGTCGCTAGAAACTGGAAGATGAATGGATGTCCATCAATTGGAGAATGGTTGGGTAAATTATGGTATATGAAGGTTATGGAATATTATTGCTCTGTAAGAAATGGACAGCAGGAGGAATACAGGGAGGCTTGGAGAGAATTACAATAAGAAACTTTTTTTTTTTAAATAATAAAAATGCTCACTTAGGCATGCTTCCTTTCGATTCGACCCCTTCCAACTCAAGGTGAAAATTTGGCTAGTCCAGTATAAGATGTGAATTCCATTCAATATAAGAATTCCCAGGACCACCTGTCTGCCATAACTTTGTTCTGATACTTCTGACAGTCACTATCTGGTGACTGCATTAGCAGTGAGTACCATGGAATTCTTACTTCTGGGAAAGTGACTGCCACAGCTGAGTTTGTTCTTGGTTTTGAACTTTTCATCATAGGACAAACACAGAATGACAGAGTGGAAAGGTCCCCTCTATAGATATTAATTAGTCCATCCTAACTGGGAGTGACCCCTGTTGCAGAATCAATACATCTTAACATTTCTTGATTATTTGAACGAATTATTAGAATTACGTGAACCACATTGAGTTTATTCTGTGACTCAGTTCTGGATGTGGCTCAGTTCCTTTTCTGTTTAATGAGAGACCTAATTCCATTTTCTGTCTACTAAGAAAAAAATGGTTCAGTTTTTGGGGATTGTGAGAAAGCTTAGTTGCATTGTTTGAACCTAGTCCCCTGAGGTTAGGAAGTTGGACCACCTCTACTAAACCAAGGAATTGTCACTTTCCCCTCTCTCCCTCCCAACTTTGGAAGTCCCTTATCTCTATCCTGTTTTATGTCTTCTTCCTTGTTTACTTTTATTCAAAAAGCAGTGGCTCCCTTGTAATGGGGCCAAGTGCCCAGCTGAGGAGGCCTGCTACTGATGTGTTCTGCAATTAACATGTATTAAGTGATAAATCTATACTGCAATCTTTGTTTCTTGCATTGCTTCAGATTTTATCCATCACATTCTTTTCAAAAGAACCAAAAGAATTGAAGTTAGGAGAATATGCTGAATGAGTCCACTACTGATTGGAGGTATCTAATTTCAACATGTCCTCAGCTGGGGATGGTAATCATTCTGCCATTTCTAGTTAATTATCTGTCACTCATAAAGGAGCAATGCCAAACCTCTCTTCTCTCCTCCTGCCTCTACTGACTGAGAACAAAATCCACAACTAACAGAGTTTACAAAGAAGTTTATTAAGTCATCCCATGGAGGGGAGGGTCAAAAAGTTGCTTTGGCCTTTGCCACTGAATATCTGTAACTTACATATGATATAGGATTCAAACAAAGGAAGAAAGAAACAGAAGTTGCTTGGCCAGCTTGGAAATATTTGCAGATAAGACACATGAATGGTTTGGGATTTATAACCAGGGAAACCTCCCAATGTTTCTTGCATCAATCTTCTTACCTGTTGGCCATGTGGATAGGCAATCCAGGTTATGATTTAAACATTAAGTTAATCAGGTCTCTGAGCAACATGTTTTGTAGGTTACCTAGTGGCAGGTTCCACCTGAGCTCTGAAGTTTTCTCAAACTTCCCACAGAACCCCTTATTTGATTTACCCACAAAGAACTTTTCTTATATGTCTTCAAAAGTTTTAGACCATTTTCTGAGAGGTGCTTGTTCTCTGCTTTTCCTCACCTCACACCCTCTGAAAGTACCCTTCACTTTCCCAGTGCACACATTATTTCACCATTTGCTCAAGTCTTTTGAGGTTGGTAGTGCTCCTACAGAGAAGGCCAGGGTTCCCAACCACTCAGTGTCAAGTAGAGTGCATGAGCAGAAGATGGCCAATGTGGAATATCAAGCATGACTGGGACCAATTTAAAGACCTATAAAAGGAGTGAAAATATCTCATTAATTTCAGTATGACTGGAATGAATATCCATGGATGAGTCCAAGAGAAAATGATCTGTCCTTCCATTTTTTGGACAAAAATTGGATTAATGGCATGAAATACTGAATGAATTTGATATTTATGACAATTAAGTTTAGAAAGTGACATTTTTCCTCCTTCTGTCTTTTCTTTTTCTGATCAGAATTGCTTGCCTAATGACGGAAAATACAAAATATTCTGAGCTGAAGAAAATGAAAAAATAAAGTCTAGCCTTTCCCTTCTAGTTTCTTGAAAATGGACCCAAGTGAGAAGTTCAGAAAAAGAAATAAGATTAATTTTTTTTTTAATGATTCTCTCTGGGTACTTCCTCTGAATTCATCCCCTTCCAAAACATATTTAAATTCATGTGATGTGCCATAACATGTACATTCAATGCATTATTAGATTCCCCAGTAACACCTGTACTGCCATAAGCTTTGTTTTGATACTTCCTAAAATTCACTTGTGATAGCATTAATGGTGAATATAATGGGGTTCACATCTCATCCCATAAATATGTTTGTGCTTAATATTAGCCATTTCTAGGAGGAGGGCAGAAAGAGAAGAAAATAATTTTTAAAAGAAAATTTCTTTTTTTTTTCCCCTGAGGCAATTGGGGTTAAGTCATTTGCCCAAGGTTACACAGCTAGGAAGTGTTAAGTGTCTGAGGTCAAATTTGACCTCAGGTCTTTCTAACTTCAAGGCCAGTGCTCTATGCACTGTGCTACCTAGCTCCCCCCAAAAAGAAAATTTCAAGATACCTGTATTTTGTTATGTTATTTAAAAAACTCCCCCTCCTTACATTCAGAATAAAATAAATAAAATAAAAATACCAGTGTTCAAGTTTAGCAAATTACTAAATAAACTAGAACCACATTCTCACCAAGTGGATTTGAAATTCACATTGAATATCCACATCCCTGAAGACACCTATAGTTGGGACATCTCCTTAATCAACTCAGTTAAACATCATAACCCCCTAATACAAAACCCAAAAAGGCTAGTGTCCTAGGAAGTTTATCAGCACTGTTAGATTAAGTCATGCTGTAGCATTCCATTGTCACTGAAATATTTACCTGCTAGTTTCTTACAAATGGACCCAATTCTGAAATTCAGAAAAGGAAATGTTTCCTAAACTAGAAACCTTTTTTTAAATGATTCATTCAAAATATGTCATTTATTTAAATTTTACCCCTTCCAACACAAGGTGGAAATTCACCTGAACCACATAAGATATAAATTCAATTCATTATTAGATTTCACAGGACCACCTCTTCTGCCATAAGTTTTGTTCTGGAACTTGCTGAACTTCACCTGGGATAGCATTAGCAGTGAGTATGATGGTGTTCACACCTCTGGGAAAGCAGCTAGCCTGCCTTAGTATGTTCTTGGCTTTGGACTTTCAGCAGGTGACAAATACAGAATGATAAAATTGGAAGATCCTCCCTATAGATATCAACTAGTGCAAATAGTACCTAACTGGAAATTATCTCTACTTCACTGTCAATAAGTCTTACTTTTCTTTACTTTTCAAAAGAATTATTGGAATTCAATACACCACACTGAATTTATGTTGTGACTCAGTTCTGGAGGTAGCTCAGTTCCCTTTCTATTTAATTAGGGATCCACTTCAATTTCTAACTACTCAGAACACTGTTCAATGGTGAGAATTGGGAGAAAACTTCATTGCATTGCCAAGTGATTTAGAAGTTGGGCCACCTCTACCAAATCAAGGAATTTCCTCTTTTCCCTCTTCCCCTCCATATCCTGTTTTATATCTTCCTACTTGGTTTTTTTAATTCAGAAAATGTTTCCCCTGTAAGGGGTCAAGTGCCAGGCTGAGGAGGACTGGTCCAGATTTGCTCTGCAGTTGTCATGTATTACATAATAAATGTATATGGCAACCTTTGTTTCCTTGGTTATTTCAGATTTTATCCATCAATTCTTTTAAAAGAATCAAAAGAATTTAAGTTAGGAGAGCATGCTGAATGAATCCACTACTGATTGTTGTTATTTACTTTCAATTATGTCCTCAGCTGGGGATGGTAATCATTCTACCACTTATACTTAATTGTCTATCACTCAAAAGTTAGCAATTCCAAACCCATCTTTTCTCCTCCTGCCTCTATTGATTGAGAACAAAATCTAGAGCTAAAATAATTTAAAAAGAAGTTTAAGCCTTCCAGCAGAAGGGAGACTTAAAAAGTTGGATGGCTGTTGCCACCGATTTTCTGTAAATTATACATAATATAGGATTCAAACAAGGAAGAAAAAAAGAGAAGCTGCCTGGCCAGCTAGGAGGCATTTTCAAATAAGCCACATGAATCTTTGAGATGTGTACCTAAGGGAAACTCCTAACATTTCTTGCAAATCTTCATATCTGGCTGGGCATCTGGTCAGGGTAAACTAAGTTCTGATTTAAATATCTAAAAAATTTTGTTTCTAGGCAACAGATATGTTTTCTATGCTACATGGTGGCAGGTTCAACCAGTGCTCTGACATTTTCTCACAATTCCCACAGAACCCAGTAGTTGATTCACCCACAAAGAACTTCCTTCATCTTATATTTCTTTACAAGTTTTAGACTATTTTCTGAGAGATGATGCTTCTCTGCTTTTTCTCACCTCACACCATTTGAAATTTCCCTTCACTTTCCCAGTGCGTACACTGATTCACCATTTACTCAAGTCTTAGGCTTGGTGGTATTATTACAGAGAAGGCGGCCCAGGATTCCCAATCACACAGTGTCAAGTAGGGGATATGAGCAGAAGATGGGCAGTGTGGAATATGGAGCTTGACTGGGACCAATTTGAGGTCCTAGAAAAGGAGGGAAAATATTTCATTAATCTCAGAATAAGCAGAATGAATTGGTTAATGAGTGAACACTGAGATTAATTGTATGCCTAAGGGAAATGGAAAATACCAGGATGACAAATTATAAAAGTTTTTTTTTTTTTTTTTTTTTTTTTGGAGGGAACAAACTATCTTATATTTTACAATTGCTGCATCCCAGTACTCCACACAGAGTATAATGGTGGGGAAATGTGTGGGGAAAACATAAGCCCTAGATCCTACTTACTGTGTGCTGCTCTAATTTAAGACATATTCACAACCTGGATGTCAGATGCTTAGAGGCTCAAGAGAATGCCCAAAGTGGGTGTCCCTCTAAAGAGAGTTTTTGTTGTTGTTATTGAAGATCTACAATTGAGAAAGTGCTGGAAACCTCAGACGTCATCTAATTTCATCATTTCATTTACACAGGGAGAAACAGAAGAGATTTTTTTTTAGCGACTTGGCCAAATTCAGTACTAGAATTTCAGCATACTTTCTGCATCCAAATTTCTTATTTTCCCTTTTTAACAGAATGGTTTATCTATTATTATTTATTGCTATAATTAATTATTATGCTTATTTTATTAAAGAAATGGCATAATGGGTACAGCATTGGGACTGGAATCAAGAAGACCTACTTCCAATATCCAGTCTCATATGTATTTAGCTGTTTAATTCTGGGCAAGTTATTAAGCTCTATTTACCTCAGTTTCCTGACAGTATGATTAAGGAAATGAAATCCCCTAAGTCATTGTGCTGATCAAATGAGAAGATATTTGTAAACTCTCTGTCACAGTAACTGGCAAATAGCTGGCATTTAATAAATGTTGACTGATTAATGGCTACTATAGGCTAGAAGATTACAAAAGTAATGGAGAACTCCAAGTATGATTAATCAATTCATCAGTGAATGCAGAGGACCTGAATTTAGTTGGATCCAAGATTTCCTCACTATCAGAGGTCCCTCCTCTTGGTGCTAGCTACTTTTTTATACTTGAGAGAGTACTAAAAATAGGACACATTACAATTTACTGCTTCCTCAATTCCAGAAGTGAGGAAATGATAGGGATGTCTATCAAAAATAATTATATCAGCAGACCTTTTTATAGGTCATGAGACTTTGCACAGGTCATAAATTCTAGATGATCCAAAGGCCCTAACACACTTTCAACAACATCTCAGGGCATTCTACAAGTCAAGAGCCCCTAGGGTTTAACCAATGCTATCCTATACTCTAAGGAATTTGTGAGCTTGAAATAAAGATCAATAGGGAGTGGTTAGTAGTGGTTCATAGGAGGGAGAGCTATTGCACTAGCAAGTGCATCTTATTACAGCATTTCCCAAGTCAAGGAGGGGAGTAATTATTACATTACTAACAATAGGAAGGTAATTGAGAAACATAATAAATATAATCTTCAAGGAGGATTAATTCTTATCCTAACAGCAACTTAATCATTCTGTTTGATTCACTAATACAATCACTGATACTCATAAAATTTCAACAAATTGATTCAATACTGATTGATTTGAATAAGAGTATCAAAATTATCTCATACAGCTTTGGAAATAGAAGAGCTTTGCTGGTTCTGAGCAAGTCACTTGGCCTCTCATCCTACAGTTCCCTACCCACCATGCAGACAATTTCATGTACTTGATGGGGGTTTTGTGTGGACCAAAAAAATCATGTATGAAATGCATCATAAATGTCTAAGGTGAAACTAGATGTTATTACATATTATTGTGTCTATCTTTCTAAGTGATGGAGTCTATACTTGTTAGAGACTTTCTCCAGGTTTATGGGGGATATCATCAATTATGATTTTGCTTGCTATGGTGTTCTTGAAATGTGCTTTTTAAAACTTCAGAAATGAAGGAGTAGAAGTATTCTTACACTGCCTCATTTTCTCTCTTCAGAATCATGGTTGATGCAGTACAAGAGGGCCTTTGTGTTAACTGCTTGAATGAAGTCATTAAGCTAATCACAGCTGAATGTGGATATATAATCTGTATGTCTTGGTTAAGGAAAAATACCTCTCCATCTTCTTCTTGTACTACATGCTGGAAATTTTCTCAGTTAAGAGGTCATCAATTTGACATTGCTATGTACCCTGAAGGGGAAGGCATATGTGAGATACACAGGGAACACCAGAAGCTGTTCTGTGATAGGAATAAGACCCTACTCCTTCAGGAATGGCACTGATTGTCCATGCACAATTTCGTTGTTTCTGCATTAACAGTATTCAGATCTAAGTGATAAGCTATGTCAGAATGGGTTCATGATCTTTTGTAGTGTGCTGTTGTCTCCAGGAGCTGCTGTTTGCTCTCTGGGAGGAGATCTGCTGTGTCAACTCAAATCTCTCAGACAGATTCTTCTTCCTCTAGAGAACTGTTGTCTCCAGACAGTTGCTGTTAACTCTGGTCCAGAGTGTGACTTCCCTCTTTTATCCTCCCAGAGAATGGGTGTGGGATAATGCAAAGGCTTCTGGGAAAAAGTACTTCAACCAATGAACTTGCTCCTCCTAAGCATGCAAGCTCTTCCCCAGAAATTCACAAGTAAAACTCCCAGTCATGGCTGGAACTAGAGAATTGTCAAGTACTGACAGCACTTAGTAAGAACCTAACAGTCTTTCCTTTGGTGACTCTTCCTAACAAATCAATGAAAAAGTTCCAGCTTATCAGAGTTATTGAGTTTCTTAGTTTCAAGTAGGTCACAGAACTCAGGCTGAGGAAAGAAATTTCCTAACTGCTTATTCCTCTTTCTTGACAAAAGAAGATGTAGAAAAAGATGGAAATCTTTCACAGAAAGGTCAAAATAGTTCAGAAAATTTTATTAAAAGAGAAGGAGCAACTTCTGCTCTGGGCTATGGTATGGAATGTAAGTATCAAGATACCTCCCTCAATAATATGTTGAATATCCCCAATCACAGATGATTTTCATTAAAAGCCTCCCAGACTTAATTGACTTGTTTGAAAAGTGAGGAAATGGAGGTTCATAAGTAGTATCTCACTTATCACATGCAACTAAGGCATTCAATTTTTTTCAGGACTTAAGTGAATATCCACTTTATTATTATTATTATTATTATTATTATCAATCATTTAATGGTATTTTCTTTTTCCATATACATATAATTTCCAACATTAATTTTTGCAAGATTTTGTGTTCCAGATTTTTCTCCTTCTCCTTTCCCTTTTCCTCTCCCCAAAACAGCAAGCAATTCAATATAGGGTAAATTGCAATACAGGTGCAATTTCTCTAAACATGTTTCCATATTCATCATGCTGAGCAAAAAAAGCAGATTCAAAGGGGAAAAAACAAAACAAAACCAGAAGCCAAACAACAACACAAAGGTGAAAATACTATGCTTACATCATATTCAGCCTTTTTTTCCCTCTCTGAATGTGGATTGAACTTTCCATCACAAGTTTCCTGGCATTGCCTTAAAACAACTCATTGGTGAAAAGAGCCAAGGTTATCACAGTTGATTGGCACATAATCTTGTTCTTACACTGTCTAATGTTCTCATGATTCTGTTCACTTCACTTAGTATCATTTCCTGTATGTTTTCTTTGTTTTCTTTCTTTTTTTTTTTTGCTGAGGCAATTGGGGTTGTGACTTGTCCAGGGTCACACACTGAGGAAGTGTTAAGTGCCTGAGGCCAGATTTGAATTCAGGTGCTCTTGAGTTCTAGGCTTTGCTCTATCTTCTACACCACCTAGCTGCCCCTCATGTAAGTCTTTCCAGGATTTACTGAAATCACCTTGTATATAATAACTTAGAGAACAATAATATTAAATTACATTTATATATCATAACTAAGTAGGTAATTCCCCAATTGAGGGGCATCTACTGAATTCCAAGTTTCTTGCCACACAAAGGGAGATGCAAAAATATTTTTACACGTATGAGTCCTTTTCTCTCTTTTGTGATCAAATGAGTTCAGAAATTTGAATCAAACTAATATCTTCTGACCTGAAATCTAGAGCTAAGTCTTAAGTTGTCTCGCATTGGAGATGACATCTATCCCTGCCATCTTGGTTCAGCTTTCTGATTTGTTTCCCAGTCTTAAGACTCCTTCATCAATCAAAACAGAAAAATGAGATTTTAAGGGAAAAGGAGATTAACCGGATAGGACACATTTGATAAATAGACTTTGAGAAGTAAAGAGTTTGTTAAGCAATAGTATGAATTGATCACAGAGTGGCCTTGAAAGAGTACTTGGAAAATAATGAATCACATAATCCTTCCACCATCATCTCCCACAGTAATAATCACATATTAAGCTTTTCCTATATTTTAAGTACTGTGACAATTGGTGGGGAGAAATTAAAAGACAGAATAAGCCTCAGCCCTTAATGGTCTCTCAGATTAATGAAAAAGAAAACATGAAAAGAGACATGTTTGGCTAAGAGATATACGAATTAAATTGAGTATAATCAAGAGGAAGAAGAGACTAACATGGAAAAAAAAAATTTGGGAAAACACTGCTCATAGATTGGAGAATTTTATCTGGAGTTGGAAGGATGTTGGGAACTCATCAGGTAGTGTCAAGGACAAAGTGAGTTCCTAGCATTAAAAGAATTCCAGTGATAAAGAAATGTGTGGATAGAAGAGCCTCTCTGAGTACAAGGAGGCCATTGTCACTGCAGCCTAGAATACATGGAGGGCAAAGATGTTGAGGAAGACTGGAGAGCTTAGACACATATTTCTGATTCATTTCCAGTCAGGCAGGCATGTTCTTATTATCAGACTTAGGTATTTATTTACTTAATGATTCCCCCTAGTAATATTAAAAACATTTTTTTACATTTGTTTTATAGATGTTTAAGTTCTAGGCACTCTTCCTTATCCTCACCCACAATTAAGAAATCACATGTGAAGTTACGCAAAACATTTCTGAAAAGTCAAGTTGTGAAAGAAAACAGATCTTCAACCCTCATTAAAATAAAAATCCTCAAGAAAAATTAAATAATGAGAGACAGAGACAGAGACAGAGAGAAAGAAAGAGAGAGAGAGAAAGAGAGAGAGAATGAGAGTTTTATTCAGATACAATCAGTTTCTTCTTTGGGTATGGATATGATTTTTCATCCTAACTCCTTTGGAATAGTTGTGGATGATTGCTCTACTGAGAATAACAAAGCTAGAACATTGCTATTCTTTTTTTATACAATATATTTCACTTTGTTCATAAAAGAATTTCCAGGTGGTTTTTTTTCCTCCTGTGAGCATCCTGCTCAATATTTCACATAGAACGATAATATTGTATCACAAGTGGCCATCCCTCCAATTTCCAATTATTTTTGTCTTGAGAAGAGAGCTGCTAGGAATATTTTTTGTACATATTGGTCATTTTGGGGCCATGAACGGGGACAAGACTGAAGCTGCTCCAGCAAGTCATGCACTGGGACCGTATGCTGGATTGCCATCCTGGTGTCATAGTCATAGTCATAGTCATAGACCTTACTGCAGAGCTTCTAAGTTGCAGGGCATTGGGGCATAGGAAATTCTTATCAACTCTTACTCATTGATGAAAAGCAGAAAACAAGAGGAAATAAGAGGAGAAATTCCCTAAGGGTCTCTGTAGAGAATGATTTTTAGTAAGGAATCACCATGTGCCTCTTTCCCAAATTATATAAGATAAAGAAGAAAGACTAGGTACTGAAGGATATAGTTGTCCAAGGAGAAAGAAGTTTGTAAATCAGAGGTGTAAATCATTTTCCATTCCTTATGCTTTCTTTATACTCTTAGAAAGCTCATTTTCTAACTTCTTTCATTTCTGCCTAGTAAGAGGAAGTTATGTTGTGCTGACTTCTATAAGATCTCTTCCATATCTATTATCTTAGACTATATTTTAGAAATGAAATCAAAATCCAGGAACTTATGATATACAATTAGAAAGTGGCTCCTTGGAGATAAGACTTTATTAGATACTTAGGCATTGACAGCCATGTGAAATGAAGAGATTCCTCAGAAAGATCTGTGTTAAGACATAAAACCTTCAAATATTGGGAGAATATTTGTCTGCATCTCAAGAACTTATGGCCCCAGGTCAATAGACAGATGGAGATATAATTTCCTTTCATTATTTCTTCTCAACATGATGGACTACAGAAGTAACAAAATTTGGGGAAATAAAAGCTGGTGACATTGATGAAACAATTTACTTTGAGAGATTGAAGACACTATAGAACTTGACTTTTAACTAATTGTACTGTCCCATGAATTTATCAAGAGCATCTAATGTAGACTTAGGTAATGAAGGTATAATTTAATTCGTGAGAACTGGAGAAATCTGGGCATTCCAATTTTAGGAAATTATTCTTATAACTGGAGCTATTCTGACCTTTACTATAAGGAGAAAGAATTCACATGATTTACTGGGCCATTTTGCCTTGCTTAAAAGCCACAGAGACTAAAATACTACCTTTACCTCTCCCTTGAAACCTTTATTATCCTACAAACAGATTTCATCTAAACAGATATGGGGGTGTATTAGAATAAAAGGAAATGCTTGAAAAAGAAAGCTCTAGTCCTCAGCTAAGATTGCAGTTCCATTTCCTAACCATAGCATAATTAGTTTCTGAAAATTCTTCCTCCCAAGATACTAAATGTTCTGGTTATCCATAGAAGGAATGCTATAGAATTCAAGTAAGGTCTTCCTCTCACTAAGGATGTTGAAATCCTTTCTTTTGGACTGAAATCTTTTCCTTTTCATAGGATATAAACTGACAGAGAGATGCAATTGACTACAACTTGTCTGAAGAGAAAAAAAAAAAAAAGGGCTGTCACAATTGTCCCTGGCTTCTCAGAGAAGAAATACCTTGACCATATATTTGGAAGAGTTCAAGCTGAGGATATTGTATTAAGAGGATTCTTTATTGAGGCTAAGTCCCAGGATAAAGTGTTTGAAGAATTCTATGCCAGAATTATCAATTTTAGAATTGCTATGAAGAGGGATGAATCATCTACCAAGTTTTTTTCTCCAATAAAAAGGCAGCATGAGGAAAGAGCCTTTCCATAGAAGTTAAGGTAGTTCTAAATAATGTTGACTCATTGAATGAATTCTTGCCAAATGTTCATGTGTACTGCTTTCATATTTGGTCAATCATAGGATTATAAATCTAGAGCAAAGCTCCTTAACTAGGCATAAATGAAATTCCTGCCCACCCCCAAAATCAATGGATTGATATTAGGGGGTTTGTGAATTCCTGATATTCTATCAGGACCAGCTTCCCAAAACATTCCCATTAGCAATGGAAAGTTATTTCTAAATTAGTGATGACCTGATCAACATAGGAGAGCTCAACTTATGGAAAAACCAATTTGATATACGAAATTACTAAATATTCACTCCATTTTTCACAATCCATGATCTGCATTTTTTAGGTGGCAGGGAAGTAGGTAGAAAACAGATAAAGAAAATTCTAGATCAATCTCCCTAATGAATATTGATACTAAAATCTTAAATAAAATATTAGCAAAAAGATTATAGAAAATCATCCCTGGAATAACAGACCATGACCAACTATGATTTTTACCAGGAATGCAGGGCTGGGTCAATATTAGGAAAGCTATTAGCATAATTGACTATATCAGTAACCAAATTCACAAAGAACATATGATCATCTCAATAGATGCGGAAAAAGCATTTGATAAAATCCAATGTCCATTCCTGTGAAAACCACTTGAAAGTCTAGGGAAAAATGGACTTTTCCTTAAAATAGTCAGGAGCATCTATTAAAAACCATCAGTAAACATCATATGTGATGGGGATAAAGTGGAACCAACCCCAATAAGATTAGGAATGATCTTATCACCATCATTATTATTATTCAAGATAGTATTAGAAATGCTAGCTTCAGCAATAAGGGTAGGGAAAGAGATGAAATGAATTAGAATAGGTAATGAAGAAACCAAACTAGCACGCTTTGCAGATGATATGATGGTAAATAAAACCCTAGAGATTCTACTAAAAAGCTATTAGAAATAATCCACACCTTTAGCAAAGTTGCAGGATACAAAATAAACCCACATAAGTCATCAGCATTCTTATATATCACTAACAAAATCCAACAGTTAGAGCTACAGAGAGAAATTCCATTAAAGTAACTGCCAAAAAGTATAAAATATTTGGGAATCTATCTGCCAAGGGAAAGACAAGAATTATATGAGCAAAAATACAAAACACTTTGTACACATATAAAATTACAGAGTAAGATCACTTGTACCATCTTTTGACGCTACTTCTGAGCCAGTCAACCATCAGGAGTGGGCACAGCTTTTGCCCAGCATGTCTCTCAATCTGAAGAGCTACAACTTTCTCTTGACCTGAATGCAGCTCTCAGGTCAGAGACTTCCCATTAATCAACAGGTACCTAGCATAGCTGACTGAATTGGGCAAACAGCTCAGCTCCAGCTTTTGCAGAGTAATGGAGGACAGAAGCAGTGTGACACACACAAAGTCTTCAAGTTCTTTTGTGAAGATGACTAGACATTACTGTGTGAGATGATGCCAAACCCCAGAGCATGGGCTCACAGGATCTCTCCTGTAGAACAACCTGCTCCCAATTTCAGGAAGAAGCTCTAGCACATTCAGAGTTGCTTGGAGAAGCACTTTGAGGAAGCAGAGAAACTTCTTGCTGAGAGGAGAGAACTGTTGTTGACTGGCAGGAAATGATCATAGGAGAATTCTACAAACTGCACTGCCTCCTGATGGAGGAGGAATCTCATTGTCTTACAAGGAAAAAGCAAGAAGAGCAGGGCAGAGTATTTCAGCAAAAGAGAACCCTTCAGGACTTCAGGCTAGACCTAGAGGAAGCAGATTCCCAACCCAATCTGGATCTGCTATTGGGTGTCAAGCAGTTGCTGGGAAGGAGTGAAGCAAAATTATCCCAAAATGCCAAAGCCGTTATTCCATAGTAGAGAATGTGTCCCATCTCTGAAATGATAGATGCTCACCTGATTCAGAGGGGACATCAGAATGGATCCTCCATCACCCAGTCCTTTCTAAGAAGGCTGGCAGGTGGACACCCAACCTGGTGATGACTCTAATCTTCCCATTGTCCTTTCTGAGAAAGCCTTCAGCACAGGCAGACAATATTGGGAGGTTGATATAACAATTACCTCAGTAGATACTGGGGATTTACACACACCTGAAGAGACAAAGTGGTGGCAGCATGACTCATTGTCCTTCTGTTCTTCCTGTGATGTGGCCAGAAGAAAGAGGATTACTGTTTACAATAGTATCCTGGAACATTGAATCACAGACTGAAGGGCCATATTCCCAGGATAGCGCCCTACTTAGCATATCAAACTGGCATTCTCGCTTTTTACACTGTTCTCTGGAGTTCTCTTCTTTATCCATTACCAAAAATTTCATTCATAATACCTGTTACACCTATCTTTTTTCCTGGCTTCCAGTTCTAGGAACAAAACTTGGTTTCATCTCTGTCTAGGTGATTCTCATCTTTGTACTTGCTGCTATTCATCTCTCAGAACATTTCTCCAGGGAGGAGCTCTCAACCTACCACTAGGCTTCTTAGCTGGAGTTCTTCCATCTCCAAACTTTCCCTGCAAGAAAATAAATATCATCAACTTCTAGATAGCTTGCCATTTACCCTGCAAGCTGAAAGGGGACCATTCCCAAGTGTTTTGTGCCTTCTTGTTCTGAGTGGATCCCATGTATTTATGAAGTTTTACGACATCAATTGTATTCCAGAAATTTAAAAATTAACATCAACTTCTATGAAGACCATCATTTTCATAGCTTTCCTAGAATTTGTTAAAGTTCTATGAGGTCCATAGATTTCAAAATTCTATGAGGTTCATAGAATAGAGGTTCCTAGAGGTTCACTTTTGTAGTCCTGTGCCCCTTAAACTACAGTAAAAGTCTAACTTTTTTTTTTTTTTTTTTTTGAGGCTGGGGTTAAGTGACTTGCCCAGGGTCATGAAGCTAGGAAGTGTTAAGTGTCTGAGACCAGATTTGAACTCGGGTCCTCCTGAATTCAGGGCTGGTGCTTTATCCACTGTGCCACCTAGCTGCCCCCTTGACCTAGACTTCTTCAAACACTTTATCTGGGACTATGCCTCAATAAAGAATTTTCTTAATTATGATATCCTCAGCTTGAACACTTCCAAATATATAGGCAAGGTATTTCTTCTCTGAGAAGCCAGGGACAATTGTGACAGCACATTTTTTTTGTTTTTGTTGTTTTTTTCACTTCAGACGAGTTGTAGTCACTGCATCTCTTTGTCAGTTTGTATCCTATAAAAAGGAAAAGGTTTCAGTCCAAAAGAAAGGATTTCAACATCTTTAGTGAGAAGAAGACCTTACTTGAATTCTATAGCATTCCTTCTGTGGGTAACCAGAACATTTAGTATCTTGGGAGGAAGAATTTTCAGTAAATAATTATGTTATGGTTAGGAAGTGGAACAGCAAACTTGTCTGGGTTATCTATTACTGTGCTTAAAATTTGGAATGGGAATTGTTAATAGTATGGCTATTGCTTTTTAGACATCAACTCCCCCCCCCCCCTTCGACGCCCCTTTCCAGCACGAAGCAGCTAGATGATCTTCAACGCCTATTTTCCCTACCCCCAAAAGAATTTGTGTCCTATTATTTGAGAGGAAGAAATGATAATGTCAAAAAAAAAAAAAAAAAAAAAAAAAAAAGGGAGATAGTTCAAGATAAAAATAATTAACAGGAAATTCTTGTCTGAGGAAGGGTAAAAAGAGATAATTTGAGATACAAATGATTAAGAGAAATTCCTGTCTTATTTACAAATATCTCGGCAACATTTTGGATAACATATCTGTGCAAATGTTGTTTTGATGATCCTAGTTATGCATAAAAGGAAGTTCTAAAAAATGGAATCCTTGCACTCGGTCTACACCAGCCTTGTGCCTGCCAACTGGCATCCCCTTGCCAGGCAGTTTGATCTTCCTGGAGGCCAAATGCCTGTCTTTCCCTTTACTATCAATAAAGACTTTGTTTTGATACAGCATTGAGTAGCAAATTCATTTGTTACTGAACCTACCCTTGGTTACTTTGGAGAGAGAGAGAGGTTAATCAGACTCAGGAGGAGAAGAGCTGATACATCTTGGCTTAGAGCCCCAATTTACTCCTCATCAGTGAACTCCTGTGGGGTGAGGGGAGAATAAGTTCTATGTATATTTCTTATCTTATATAGATGCCCAAATGGGAAGACTTCACATTATTTCCTGAAACTCTTCACCATTTTTTTATGTGTCAAGTGTATTCTATTGCATCTTGAGACCATAAAGTGCATAGTGATATATATACCCCCTTTGATTTCCAGCTTCTTGTTCCCCACCAATAAAAGTACTCCCATGTTGGGATTACTAGGTGAGAACTGAGGTTGTCTGGATGGTGACAAGGTGAGAATTCAGGTTTTCTGGACAATTACAAGGTGAGAACTCAGGTTGACTTGATAGAGGGGGCAAGCTCATTGGCTGGGGTGGTTCTTCCCAGAAGCCCTTGCATTATCCCACGCCCATTCTCTGGGAGGATAAAAAGAGACAGCAATGGGCGCAGACAGCAGATCGGCCTGGAGAAGGATAAGAGCTGGAGGAGATTCAGAGCCAGGATTCAAGAAGGAAGACTCTGAATTGCATCAGGCCTGACGGGGCTCTCTGCAGGAAGGGAAGTCACTTCTTTGGACAAGAGTTAACAGCAACTGCCTGGAGACAACGGTTCGTTACAGGAAGAAGAATCTGTCGGAGAGATTTGAGTAGAAGACACAGCAGATCTCTTCCCAGAGAGAGATCCATGATGTAATGCAGAGAGTCTTCTTCTATCTCTGAGAGTCCTCTCTATCAAGCCTGGCGATTATCTAAGGACAGTGGAGATGCTCTCACTGGACACTGCCCTTCTGGTGGGTTATAAAACCTGTCTGCTGGAGCCAGTTCAACTTCTCTCAAAGCCTTTTGTGCTTCTTTTGTAAGCTGGCGTGGTGAATTTAAAGCACTGTCTCCCCTTAAAATATCATATAGTGGTTGCAATTGACAGGTAGTCAAGCCTAGCACGGGACGCATCCATTGGATATCTCCTATCAATTTCTGGAAGTCATTTAAGGTGTTTAGCTTCTCTGTTCTTAAGGAGAGTTTTTGTACTGTAAGCACCTTAGGATATACTTCATATCCTAAATATTGAAAAGGAGCATGTCTTTGAATTTTTTCTGTAGCTATATGCAGTTTGTAGTACTTTAATGTTTCCATGGTCCTTTGTAGACATGCCTCTAACATTTGTTCCTCAGGTGCACATCCCAAGATATCATCCATATAATGTAACAATATTACTTTTGGAAAGGCTTTTCTTACTGGAGCAAGAGCAGCTGCAACATACATTTGGCACATAGTAGGGCTGTTTTTCATTCCCTGTGGCAAAACTGTCCATTCATATCTTTTATAAGGCTCAGCCAAATTAACACTAGGCACTGAAAAAGCAAATCTTTTCATATCCTCCTTATCTAGAGGAATAGAATAGAAACAATCCTTAATGTCTATAACCCATAGAGGCCATTCTCTTGGCAACTGAGTAGGAGATGGAAGTCCAGGCTGAAGAGTTCCCATAGTTTCCATCTGTTCATTTACTCTTCTTAGATCAGTTATCATCCTCCATTTTCCAGATTTCTTTTTCACCACAAATACTGGGGAATTCCAAGGACTTAGAGAAGGCCGCAAGTGTCCTTGGTCAAGTTGTTCTTGCACTATGTCTAATAAGGCCTGAATTTTATCACTTCTTAAGGGCCACTGTTCTACCCACACTGGTGAATCAGTCTTCCACTGAATAGGAACTGGTGAAAGTGCAGGTAGGCCTTCAACAGCAGCCCTGCCTAAAAAGCCGAAGTGCTTATTTGTAATCCTATCTGCTGTAAAATGTCTCTTCCCCACAGATTGATGGGGATTTTTTCAACCACAAAAGGAGTAAAAGCTCCTGTTTCTCCTTCAAATACCCATCTCAAAGGCCTAGCACTAACTTCTGCTGCTATTGATCCTCCCAGAGAATGGGCGTGGGATAATGCAAGGGCTTCTGGGAAGAACCACCCCAGCCAATGAGCTTGCCCCCTCTATCAAGTCAACCTGAGTTCTCACCTTGTAATTGTCCAGAAAACCTGAATTCTCACCTTGTCACCATCCAGACAACCTCAGTTCTCACCTAGTAATCCCAACACTCCCAAAATATTTGTGTAAGTGATTTCTTTTCCTTATTCTTTGATGTTTTTTGTTTCAGTCTTTATTTTGGGCAATAACACCTAATCACCAATTGCCTGTCATTTGAACCTGAACAAAATTTCAAATTGTAATTTTCATTCAGATCCATAAGATATCCAGTCAAATGGAACAAGGTCAAAGACATTAATGTCCATATTAGCATTGATTTCCTACTCATATCAATTTTCTGAGGTCCATAAGACCCCAAAATTCTTTAGGGTGGCAATAATAATATGACTTCAATGTATGAGGCCAATTAAAACAATAGTGGAAGGGGCAGAGCCAAGAAGGGGCAGAGAGAAACCAGGATGCTGTTTCTTAGATTCCTTAAAATTCTTTATATTCCTTGAAGAGATAAAGATAATTTTAGCAAAGTTAAATTCATTGTAACAAATAACTTTGCCAAGAAAACCCCAAATGAGGAAACAAAGAGCTTAACACAAAGGAAAGAAATGCACAACAAGAAAGATTCAAAGAAGCACACCAAAAGCTAGAATTCATTTCACATTTTTATTGAATGGAGTAAAAGATAAGTTAACAGTAATTCAAGTGACATAGGAGTGGAATAGCTTGAAATTCATGGCTTTCAAAGAACTTAGACAAATTCTAGGAAGACTATGAAAGCCACAGTCCTCATGTGTGTTGTTATTTTTTTTAACTGCTGAAAAAGAATTGCTATGTTTTGAAATTTCATAAGCAGAATCCACTGACAATCAGAAGGCACAACATACTTGGGAAGAGTCCTCTTCAGCTTGCAGGGTGAAAGGCAAGCCATCTAGAAGTTGGTGATGCTCCTTGTCTTGCAGGGGAAGTTTGGAAATGGAAAAACACCAGCCGGGGAGCCTAGTGGTGGGCTGAGAATTTCTCCTTGTTGGAATGCTCAGAGAGACGAATAGCAGCAAGAACAAAGATGAGAATCCAGTGCACAGAGAGTCATGGGAGCAGGCTTTGTTCCTGGAAGTGGGGGGCCAGGAGAAAACATGGGTCTAACAGGGGCTACAAAGGAAATATCAGGTAACTGATAAATAAGAGAACTCTGCAGAACATTGTAAAAGGCCAGAATGCCAGTACGGTATTCTAGGTAGAGTCCTACCCTGGGAATAGGGCTTTTCAGTCTGTGGTCCAGCGATCCAGGGTAGGATTGCAAAAAGTAATCCTCTTCCTTCCTGACACATCTCAGAAAGAACACAGAGGGACAATGGGTCTTGCTGCCACCACTTTGTCTCTTCAAGCAGGGGGTGTGGATCCCCAGCATCCACTGAGGTAATCCTGTCACATCCACCTCCCAGTATCGTCTCCCTGAGCTGAAGGCCTGCTCAGCAAGGACCATGTGAAGATGCCCGTCATCACCAGGGTGGGTGTCCACCGGCCAGCCTTCTCCAGCTCTTACACTCCTCAGATCCTCAGCCACAATCAGGCAAGGACTGGCTGATGCAGGATCCAACCTGATGTGCACTCTGAAGCGGTTGAGCATCTCTATCATGCCAGGGACGGGACACACTCTGAGCTCCGGGATGAGCGCCTTGGCCCTTTGGGACAACACTGACTCGCTCCTTTCCAGCAACTGCTTGACATCCCGGAGCAGATCCACATTGGCTTGGCCCTCTGCTTCCTGGAGATCTAGCATGAAGTCCTGAAGGGTTCTCATTTGCTGGGAAAGTCTGTCCTTCTCACTTCTTTCTTCTTCCTCAATCCTAGCAAAAGGGCATTCCTTGAATAAGTCCAGGTTGTACATTTTGTAGTATTCTTCTGTAATCATCTTGTGCCAGTTCACAAGAGGTCTGGGACTAGCAAGAAGTTTCTTTGCTTCCTCAAAGTGCTTCTCCAAGCAACTTTGAAGGTGCTGCAGCTTCTTCCTGACATTGGGAGCAGCTTCTTCTACAGGACAGTGCCTGTGAGCCCCGTGCTCTGGGGTTTGGCAACATCTGACACAGAGCAATGTCTGGTCGTCTTCACAGAAGAACTCCAAGACTTGCTGGTGAGTGGCACAGCGCCTCTGTCCTTCAGCACTCTGCAACAGCTGGGAGCTGAGCTGTTTCCCCAGTTCAGTCAGCTCTAGCAGGCGCCCATTGATACATAAAGGTGATTCTCTGACCTGAGACACTTGCCTGCATTCAGGGCAAGAGAAAGCTGTAGCTGCTGAGCTTGGGAGACATGCTCGGCAAAAGCTGTGCCCACACGCGATGGTGACTGGCTCACAGAAGTACTTCCAACAGATGGGACACGTGATCTGGTTCTGCAATTGCTGCAGCATTTCCACAGCAGCAGCAGCCATTCTCCTCTCTCCACTTGCTTCTGTTCTGCAGCAGCTGAGATGAAGAGCCTTCACTCCTATTCAAAGCAGTGCTTCTGAGCAGAAGAAGGCTCTCCTTTTATAGCAGGTAGCCCCACCCCTCTAGAGCCTGCCTGGCAAGGTGTGAATTCCCCTGTCCCAGAATTCTGAAGTTCTACCTGATAACTCTTCCCAGTTGACAGAGCCCTGAGGACCTCAGAGTTCACACTTTTAGTTGACTCCTTTGTATGGATGGATTTCACCATCCTGATGGTTCCCCTATCTTTTAGGAAGAAGCCTCTGAAAACAGGGAGCTTCAGATCAATGAATTTTACAATCTGATTCGTGCAGAAGCCCCATGTAAACACAAGGATCCATAAGTACCTTCTCTCCTTTACCCTGCCATACCCAATCACTTCCAAGTCTCTCCAAGAATCCTCTGCATCTCTCCCTTCAGTCCAGTTATGGAGAATCACAGAATGTGAGATGAGAAACCCTCCTCCATGGTCATTTAGTGCAAGGAACCCATGCTCATGATTAGGGCCATCTCTTTGATCCAAGAAATGGCTGCCCATGGCTAAAACACACTGTCAGATCAACATAATGGAAGCCACAATACAAACAAGGATCAAGAGGAAAAGAGTAGAACAGTTCTTTAATGTTCTTAATCAGTATATCCAAGTGCAAATTTTTGGAAAGAGTTGTCTACTTCATGAAGTTGCTTCTGGAAAGCATTTCTTCATAGTAATTCTTCCCTAGGTGACTGTTTTTGAGCATCATCCCAAAACTGTCCAGTTTGATCTAATTAACTCTGAAATATATCTAGGCAAATCAGCCATACAGTATCCTTAGGGCCTTATTTTTGGGACAGATTTGCAGACACATTTATATCAGTACATCTGGTTTTCCAGATGCCAAGAGACTTTATTGCTGAATAAATCTTCTAGAAATATATCCTTGTAGAAATTTAAAAGGATCTTAAGAAAATCTAATCACATTAAGAAAATCTAATCACATTAAGAAAATCTAATCACGTTGACTGTTCTGCCACCTGAAAGATAAAATTACTAATGTAAACAAAGGTTGGATCTTCTAAGTATATCGATTTCTTAAGCAACAAGCTTAAGCCTCAATCTCCAAAACAAGAGAAGATAGACTTTTGTAAATTAAAAGCAATTAATCAAACAAAATCAATTAATTAAGAAAAGAATTCAATATTAGGTGATCAGATTTCTAATGTAAGGACAGATTAGGGCCTGTCCAAGTTGTAAGGATGAGAGAAAGCAATGCAATTCTCTTAATTCATATGAAGAGGTGTCCTACTCCCAAATATCTATATTTAATCAAAGAGCATGGAAAGAATAACTGATTCATCAATAAGTTTCAGGTTTCAGATAAGATATATGGGTTGTTTGAGGTATGCAATTGTGAGAAATCTCCCTTCATCAATCTTTGGATCTAACTAGGGTTCTGGGCAGCATAGTCTAGGTTCTTACTTAAAGGTCTCTAAACTGCAAGTAGGCATAGTCCTGTTTCCTGGTTTGACAATAGGATAAACAATATTATGGAAATTTAAACATTTCACAAGACTTTTTGACAGTAAAAAAAAAGATGATATCGTTCATTTTCAACCATTCTTCTGTGGGCAGTAAGGGTTCATGAAGAATATTCTTTATTTATTTGATTACACTTGGAAAGAGCTTTTAGCCATGCCCCTGTTCTCTTTCTCAGGCATTTCCTTTTTTACTCTAATCAGCCCCCACATAAAATATCTGCATATGAGTAAATGACTTCCTGACTTCTTAACCAACAGTTACTTTTCTACTCTTTGGAATTCTTAGACTGCCTCATTTCTTCTGACCTTCCTCTTCCCAGCATATAGATAAATTCTGGTAGTCAGTTAGGGGAGTGATATAATTAGCTAGTGATATAGTAATAAATACCTATAGACCTTGACCTCTCCAATTTCTCTCTCTCCCCTTCAATTAATCCCACAGAGAAGAAAGAATTACCCTGAACAGGGATGAAGGGACTTTTTTCAAAAAGAAGAGAGTTTTCTAAGGTTATATGGATGGTATATAGTAGGCATTGGGTGTACCTTAATGACTTATATTCTGACTGCAACTTTCTTTTCCCTGGGATTACTAAATCCTGAGGTGTGGCTTATGTTGTTCCTATTTTTGGAAGGAGGAACATGATGACTGAATCCTCACTTTTATATTCTATCTGGCACCTAAGAAATCTCTCTTGAGTATTGCTTTCATTTGGTTTTCATCCTTCATAACTGAATAAAAATTGGTTTTTAAAAGCCCTTTGGTGTGTCAAACATCGGGGTCAGATGCTCTATTGATTCCAACTCACAAGTAGCACAACATTTGTGTTCATGCAGGCTCTGCTTATTGCTCAGAATAAAACTTCAGCCCAATGAAGCTCCATGGGTGCTCCATCAGAAGCCTGATTAAATAATGCATAGAAACAGACTACAAGACAGAGAAGTTGATGAATCTCCCTGAGTTTTATTGTTCCCCTTTCATTCTTTATTCACTTACCCATTGGAGTTCGATCTCAACATTGCATCTGGACCTGGCACAAGGTTCTACTTTATGAAATATTAGACAAATAGTCATTCTCTATCATTCTCAGAGCCCAATAAACAGAAATACTGAAGACTACACTTTCAACAGGAAGGTTTTGTTGGTGTCCTAGAACTGGTATGAAAAAAAGCTTAGATTCATGGTCAAAGGGACTATCCCCATTTCAATAAACAAAGGTTGGCATGAGAAATCAAGTGAGATTTTTCCCAGGGAGCTTGTCAAAATTCAGGTAACACACCATGGCCAGCAAATGACAAAGAAAAAGTTTAGAAACTTAGGAATTATATTACAACAATACATATTACATGTTTAAGACCGCCTTTGGCAAAGGTAAGGCAACCCTGATTGGTAGCTAGTGTGAATTTCAGATACAGATAATGAAGCCATACTGTCATTTTAAGGATGTTTATTGCTTTATAGGGTTCCTTTGTAAGGTTCTCTTGGTTCAGTTTTCTTGGGGTCTCTGGGAGCAGTTAATTAGATCAAACTGAACAGTTTTGGGATGATGCTCAAAGACAGTCCCCCAGGAAAGAATTCCTACGAAGAAATGCTTTCCAGAAGCAACTTCATGAAGTAGACAACTCTTTCCAAAAATTTGCACTTGGATATACTGATTAAGAACATTAAAGAACTGTTCTACTCTTTTCCTCTTGATCCTTGTTTGTATTGTGGCTTCCATTATGTTGATCTGACAGTGTGTTTTAGCCATGGGCAGCCATTTCTTGGATCAAAGAGATGGCCCTAATCATGAGCATGGGTTCCTTGCACTAAATGACCATGGAGGAGGGTTTCTCATCTCACATTCTGTGATTCTCCATAACTGGACTGAAGGGAGAGATGCAGAGGATTCTTGGAGAGACTTGGAAGTGATTGGGTATGGCAGGGTAAAGGAGAGAAGGTACTTGTGGATCCTTGTGTTTACATGGGGCTCCTGCACAAATCAGATTGTAAAATTCATTGATCTGAAGCTCCCTGTTTTCAGAGGCTTCTTCCTAAAAGATAGGGGAACCATCAGGATAGTGAAATCCATCCATACAAAGGAGTCAACTAAAAGTGTGAACTCTGAGGTCCTCAGGGCTCTGTCAACTGGGAAGAGTTATCAGGTAGAACTTCAGAATTCTGGGACAGGGGAATTCACACCTTGCCAGGGAGGCTCTAGAGGGGTGGGGCTACCTGCTATAAAAGGAGAGCCTTCTTCTGCTCAGAAGCACTGCTTTGAATAGGAGTGAAGGCTCTTCATCTCAGCTGCTGCAGAACAGAAGCAAGTGGAGAGAGGAGAATGGCTGCTGCTGCTGTGGAAATGCTGCAGCAATTGCAGAACCAGATCACGTGTCCCATCTGTTGGAAGTACTTCTGTGAGCCAGTCACCATCGCGTGTGGGCACAGCTTTTGCCGAGCATGTCTCCCAAGCTCAGCAGCTACAGCTTTCTCTTGCCCTGAATGCAGGCAAGTGTCTCAGGTCAGAGAATCACCTTTATGTATCAATGGGCGCCTGCTAGAGCTGACTGAACTGGGGAAACAGCTCAGCTCCCAGCTGTTGCAGAGTGCTGAAGGACAGAGGCGCTGTGCCACTCACCAGCAAGTCTTGGAGTTCTTCTGTGAAGACGACCAGACATTGCTCTGTGTCAGATGTTGCCAAACCCCAGAGCATGGGGCTCACAGGCACTGTCCTGTAGAAGAAGCTGCTCCCAATGTCAGGAAGAAGCTGCAGCACCTTCAAAGTTGCTTGGAGAAGCACTTTGAGGAAGCAAAGAAACTTCTTGCTAGTCCCAGACCTCTTGTGAACTGGCACAAGATGATTACAGAAGAATACTACAAAATGTACAACCTGGACTTATTCAAGGAATGCCCTTTTGCTAGGATTGAGGAAGAAGAAAGAAGTGAGAAGGACAGACTTTCCCAGCAAATGAGAACCCTTCAGGACCTCATGCTAGATCTCCAGGAAGCAGAGGGCCAAGCCAATGTGGATCTGCTCCAGGATGTCAAGCAGTTGCTGGAAAGGAGCGAGTCAGTGTTGTCCCAAAGGGCCAAGGCGCTCATCCCGGAGCTCAGAGTGTGTCCCGTCCCTGGCATGATAGAGATGCTCAACCGCTTCAGAGTGCACATCAGGTTGGATCCTGCATCAGCCAGTCCTTGCCTGATTGTGGCTGAGGATCTGAGGAGTGTAAGAGCTGGAGAAAGCTGGCAGGTGGACACCCACCCTGATGATGACGGGCATCTTCACATGGTCCTTGCTGAGCAGGCCTTCAGCTCAGGGAGACGATACTGGGAGGTGGATGTGACAGGATTACCTCAGTGGATGCTGGGGATCCACACCCCCTGCTTGAAGAGACAAAGTGGTGGCAGCAAGACCCATTGTCCCTCTGTGTTCTTTCTGAGATGTGTCAGGAAGGAAGAGGATTACTTTTTGCAATCCTACCCTGGATCGCTGGACCACAGACTGAAAAGCCCTATTCCCAGGGTAGGACTCTACCTAGAATACCGTACTGGCATTCTGGCCTTTTACAATGTTCTGCAGAGTTCTCTTATTTATCAGTTACCTGATATTTCATTTGTAGCCCCTGTTAGACCCATGTTTTCTCCTGGCCCCCCACTTCCAGGAACAAAGCCTGCTCCCATGACTCTCTGTGCACTGGATTCTCATCTTTGTTCTTGCTGCTATTCGTCTCTCTGAGCATTCCAACAAGGAGGAATTCTCAGCCCACCACTAGGCTCCCCGGCTGGTGTTTTTCCATTTCCAAACTTCCCCTGCAAGACAAGGAGCATCACCAACTTCTAGATGGCTTGCCTTTCACCCTGCAAGCTGAAGAGGACTCTTCCCAAGTATATTGTGCCTTCTGATTGGCAGTGGATTCTGCTTATGAAATTTCACAATATATCAATTCTTTTATAGAAGTTAAAAAAAAATTAACAACTCATATGAGGACTGTGGCTTTCATAGTCTTCCTAGAATTTGTCAAAGTTCTTCGAAAGCCATGGATTTCAAGGTATTTCACTCCTATGTCACTTGAATTACTGTTAACTTATCTTTTAATCCATTCAATAAAAATGTGAAATGAATTCTAGCTTTTGGTGTGCTTCTTTGTATCTTTCTTGTTGTGCATTTCTTTCCTTTGTGTTAAGCTCTTTGTTTCCTCATTTGGGGTTTTCTTGGCAAAAATATTTGTTACAATGAATTTAACTTTGCCAAAATTATCTTTATCTCTTCAAGGAATCTAAAGAATTTTAAGGAATCTAAGAAACAGCATCCTGGTTTCTCTCTGCCCCTTGGCTCTGTCCCTTCCATTAATTGTTTTTTAATTGACCTCATACATTATGAAAATTCAAGGCATATTATTATTGCCGCCCTAAAGAACTTTGGGGTCTGATGGACTCCAGAAAACTAATGTGAGAAGGAAATCAGTGCCAATATGGATTACTTCAGTAATTACTGAAAAAAAAAAAAAAAATCCTTCTTTAATGTCAGCAATGCCAGTAAATCTTGCTCACAAATTACGATTTGTTGAAGAATTTGTCAATTCATAAGTCCTACTATCAAGCTGGAAAGTGTTGTTTTCTACCTTCGTCCATTTGACTGGATATCTTATGGATCAGAATAAAAATTAGAATTTAAAATTTTATTCCCGTTCAAATGACAGGCAGTTGATGAATAGGTGTTTTGGACCAAAATAAAGACTAAAACAAAAAACATCAAAGAATAAGGTAAAAAAAAAAAAAATCAGTTACACAAACATGTTGGGAGTAATTTTTTATTTGGGGCAAGAACCTGAAATCAAAAGGGGTATGTATCATTTAGGGAATGACTATGCACATTATGGTCTCAAGATGCAATAGAATGCACTTGAAATATAGAAACAAAATGATGAAAAGAAGAGTTGCAGCAAATCATGAGAAGTCTTCCCATTTGGGCACCTGTATAAGTTAAGAAATATGCATCACTTTTTGAATCTTCTGTACTTTCATTGCTTCTCTGACTCCTAGAGATCAGTCCTCTATAAGGCAAAAGTAAAAGGGGAAGTATAGGTAGAAGAGGGATATAGGGAAGTGGTCTCTTCATAGAAGTTAAGCAATATGGTGATGTCATATTTTGGTGAATTAAATTACAACAAATGCAAATTTTTCTGCAGGACAAGACATTTTTATAATTTTGTAACAGTCATGTGTAAACTATTAGTAAGATGGGTGACATAGGTAGGCAAAAATTTCCAGTATGTAAAGGGCTGAAACTCTTGAGTCAATGCACTGAGGTTGGACTATCAACCACCTGAGGCTAATTACTAAGTGGACAATACTCTATAAGAATATGCTTGGAAAATGGCCCTTCCCACTATCCTGTGCTGGCCCAATTGTTCAGTGTATACAGAGAATTGTGGGAGGGATTAGGAGGTACAGTGACACTAGCTAGACTCATCCTGGGCAGCAGACTAGGAGGTGAGGTCTCTGAGATCCTACTCGGCCATTCCCTTCACTTCTACTTCTAAAGACCAAGAATAAAGACTTTTCTTATCCTGACTCCAGCTGATTCTAAGGTATCCAGGGTGATAAAGTGGTCTCCACATTAGCATGAACAGTTTATTACTTAGCCTAGCAGTAACAAAACACTGGGTCTTTGAATTCTATCCCTCAATGCATAGAGACATTCAGGGACAACAGGGCTTTCTAAACTTCTAAACTTTCCTTTCATCTGCCATTACAGTATTAGGACCTATTTTATCAAAGATAAGACAATGCTGATTGGTAGATTGGCAGATAGTGTGACATTAAAGTTCAGATGATCAAGTCACCCTCTGCGAGTAATGGAATGTTCATTGCTAGCTGGGCTTCAACTGCCTCTAATAAATCTTCCCTGGAAAACATAACCACTCCAAACTCTTGTTTGGTCTTTTCCTTGGAGATCAAGCCACAACCAAATTTCAAAAGGAGAAGCAAGGGTAGTAGAGTTGTCCCCTGGGGAGAGCCCAGAACAAGCTAGATTTGTTTTTTTTACTAACTAGTAAACAAAAGCAAGGGTACCCACTTTGAACTGATTAATAAATAGATACTTTGAGGAACTAGACAGGAGAAGTATCCTTTTGAGCTTGGCTAAGAGATGGGGTTTTGGCAAAATAGGGAAGAAAGATGGATTAAAAAGTAATATTAATTATCAAATGATAGAACTCAGTATTAATTGTCTTGAAGATATTATAAACATTACTCCACATTTCTGTTACTCTACACTGGAAAAGAGGGTGGAAGAAGTATCTTTTTTACAACTCTTTCTTGTATCCAATTTTAGGTTATTGTAAATTAAGCTCATATTTAAATACAAAATATTCTGATTAGTATTTAAGTTCTTCACAACCTGGTCTCTTTCTGTCTTTTTAGTTTTTGTGTTTTTACTTATTTTACATTACTCCCTTCCATGAAGCTCCATTCCAGTGAATCTGTCCTGCTTGCTCTTTTCCATAAACAAAAACACATTTTTCCTCTTTGGACAGACTTAACCTTTGGAATAGACATTTCTAGCTTCATGCAAGAAGAAGCTTAGACACTTGAAGTACAAGAGGGGAAAGTTCTTTCCTCTTTTACCATTTGTTATGTTTAGTGGAATAAATGATTCTAAGATGAAAGGAAAGTTAAGGGACTCTGGCACAATCAGGCAATGTTTGACATGTGACATGAATCTAGGTGTTCTTGAAGCAAAAGCCATCTCTCCATATGTGCCATCACACTTTATTTCTCCTTATATATAATTCTTTAAAAAAAAAAAAACAAAAACTCTCCATGAATGCTCATCAGCAGAATACTAAGTGTTTTCCTTTTCTAGAGTCCCCTCCTCTCTGAAGTTCATCTTTCAATTGGAGCAGTTGAAAATGCTAGATTTTTAGAATGTCCTCTCCCTTATATTTGAGAAGACTCCACTATCATCTTTAGTCCTGTCAGCTGATCCTTCTCACTTTCTTACAAGGCCCAATCAAGTAGTTTCTGAGTTTGAAAAACCAAACTCTTTTTAATGTAGCTTAAATCTCACTTTCTCCAGTCAATCACTTTAGAATTTAGAATGATTTGCAATGTGGCAAAGAGTGAGTTCTAATTCCCAAATCTTGAGTTTTCAGATTTAACAAAAACAAGATGACTTTCATTGCTGCTATAAAGTGTATGTCTGCTCTCTTCCACTGATCTACTTTTCTTTAAACAAATCTGATAATTATATCCAAATCATAAAATTTGAAGCCTATTACTGCTAAACCTCCTTTTATTTATTTTTTTCATTAATAAGATTTTATGCAATGAATGAAGGAGAAAGCAATAAATGTTGGAGAACATGTGGGACAAGAATTCACTATTGGTCGAACTGTGAAGTAACCAACAATTTTGAAAAACAATTTGAAATTTTGCTCAGAATTCTAAACCGTGTATACCCTTTCACCCAGGAATAACACTAATGCCTCTGTTGATTAAATGAAAAGATGGTAAGAGAAAAAGGAAAAGTATCTATATGTTCTGAAATACTTTTATCACTTCTTTTTGGCAGCACAGGACTGGAAATTGCGGAAAAGTTCATCATTTGGGGAATAGCTGAACAAGTTGTAGTGTGTGATTGTGATTCAATACTGCTACTATATTACAAATGATAAGCTCAATGATCTCAGCAAAACATACAAAGAAATAAAGATGCATGAAATGAGGAGAAACAAAATGACACTGTATACAGTAACAAAATATGGTTTTAAGAAAACATTTACTGACTTTTTGACTATGATAAATTCCAAACTTAACTGCAAAGGATATATAGAGGAATATGTCATCTGCACATAGATAAAGACCTGATAAAGAGAATCATGAGAATGGTGTATGTATACACATTCATGGAAACACACACACACACAAAAACACTCACACACCCCCCAAAAACATATTTGTGCCAAATGTTAGCCATCTCCAGAGTGGGAGAGTGGAAAGAAGAAAAAAGTTAAGGGAAAACAAAACAAAACAAAACAATTACCAGATAACTTTATTATACATTTTAAAGAATTTTTATGTAAATCCTTCCCTTTCCCCCCTTATGTTCAGAATAATTTTTTTTTTAAATACAGTGTGCAAAATTAGCAGATCAGTAAACTCAAACTACACTCTAACTCTCAAATTCACACTGAATATCTAAATTTCTGAATATACCTAAGACTGAAATTGGAATTCCTCCTTAACTAACTAATTGCCTTCAAAGAACCAAAGGGGGGGCAAGTTGTCTATATACTTCATCATTACTGTTGGATTAAGCCATGCTGCAGCATTTCTTTCTCAGTGTAACATTCCTCCTATGGTTTATTACAAATAGAACCAATTCTAAAATTCAGAAAAGGAAATCAATATTTATAATTAAAAAACTTTTTTATTTTTTTTTTTTAATGATTCACTCAGGATACTTCCTACTCAAGGTAGAAATTCACCTACCTAGTTCAGCACAAGATGTGAATTCAATTCATTATTGGATTATCCAGGATTACCTCTCTGCCAAAAGCCTGGTTCTGATACTTCCTGAAATTCACATTTTTGTGATTGCATTAATATTGGGCACCATGGAATTCCTACCTCTGAGAAAATGGCTATCACATATGAGTTTATTCTTGTCTTTGGAGGTCAGGAGAATTCACCCCTTCAAGGAAGGAGGAACTTCATGAATGTTCTTAGCAGAATATGAAAGGCCTAAGAGGAGACAGACTTAGAGTTTCCTTCACCTGAACACAGACAGGAAAGGCAGAACAGTGGAAGCTGAAGAAAAAGATCCCAAAAGAAAAAAGAAAGCTAAGTTTTTTCCATTAAAAACTTCCTTTCTGGGTCAGGAATGCAAAAATGGCCATCACAATATGGCAGGCATTGAGGTTGAGAACTGTAGTTCACCACAATATAATATAAAATTTTGGGAATGAGTCTTCTGAACCCAGCAAATGGAGAAGAGAGAAAGATTTCATGTTCATGGGTTAGGAAACAACATGTCAGAACAAGTGGAGAAAGTCAGCTTGCTAAAATAAAAAGCTTGGTAGGAATCTGGAAGGATTAGTATCTTCTCTTGTCCACCTAGTTATCTGAATTTCTCCCATTATCAGTTTGGGAAATATAGCTTAGAAATTACCATTCTTTAAAGAACTTATTCTTTAAGCCAATGATAATCAAATGAACTCAATGGTAGAACCTCATAACCAATTAATTGTCAAAGTTCAAAAGAGATAGAAAAAATAGACAATGCTGAAAGGTCTGGGAGAAGACAGATGAACTGAGACACTACTGCTGGATGTGTGTCAGGTTGCCCAAGTAGACATTTACAATTATGCCCCCAAATGGATCTAAAGTATCAAGAATCCATAGATTTACATGAAGAAATGTCATAAATGAAATGAAGAAATGTCAGATGAAAGAGTACAAAGACAGAATATCATCAAATTCAGTCAAATAGTCATCCTATCATTTTTCCTTGTAGTGCAGAATTAGAAAGAGCCTTGGTACTATAATTCTGTGATTGCTATAAGAATCCTTGAGAGGATTCATAGACTTCAAGAGGCCTCAAAGATGTCCAAACACTATATATTTTTGGAAAGAGATGTGAAATCAATTAGCCTAAAGAAGCAGAGTACTGCAGTGGATCAGAGGTGAATATTGCTGAGGATGTGAGCAAGGCTACAGTGGATAGATTGCCTGGTTTGGAGTCCAGAAGAGTTCTCATCTGAGTTCAAATGTGGCCCTAGAATCTTACTAGCTTTACAATCCCGGGCAAGTCACTAAAACCTGTTATTTCATCTCCTATAAAATGAGCTGGAGAAGCAAATACCGAAAGCACTCGAGTATTTTTGCCAAGGAAACTCAAATGGGGTCAAAAAGAGTTAGGTATCACTAAAAATGATTGAACGACAAAGAATCCCATTCATCTGGATGAGAGAGTAACTTGGCAACTCCAAAATGATGCAGGCTGTAGCTCCCTTTAAGATTCCTTTTCTAATCTCCAACTTCCTTTGGGACTGACCTTTGATTTACAAGATCTGGTCAAAACCACCCTTTTGTATTCCAAGGGGAGAGATCTGGATCTGAGCCAGTTTGGGCTGTACCCAGCCCCCATTCTAATGATCTGCTCAGGTAACCCAACCCCTATCTGGTGGGTTCTGGCTCTCCAGGAATCCACCTGGAACTCCAAGCATAAGCCTCTTCAAGCCAATAAAAGAGCCAAGGGGGAATCATCCCTTGGTAGAGAGTTGAAAGATGTCAGCAATATGCCTTGCATCACAGACTGTCTGTCCCACCACTTTGGTGTATTTCTTCCTCTATCTAATACCTTTTACTAACCAGACTTTAACCTTACTTCCAAACCCTACAACAAACCTCTTATCAATCTAGGCTTTCGGGCCTATCAATTCATTTAAGGGGACTCTTGCCGCCACTAGACCTCATTTAACTTTGTGTCCTTGTGCCGAATGCAAAGGGGTTGCAGGGGAGCACCGTTTGACTCCCTGTACCCCGAACTTGCCACTAGATCTCAATTAATCCTAATTTTATTGAGGTATAGGCCTCATCATTAGGTATATACCTCATCACAAAACTTTAGATCCTTTTGTTGGGGCAGACTGGAGCCATCATGGATTGCCATTTCCTGATCTCTCATTCACAAAATATATTGATTTTCCAAAGTGTGTATGTCAGTTAATTTATACAGATAGTAGGATCTCTGATGTCATGACTGGTACACATGCAATAACTCTTGACTAAAAGAAAACAAATCTCTTTAATTTAAAAACACTTGAATTGGTAATTACTTCCTAATTATAATTACTCTTGGGTGCTAAGGAAATAATTTTCCAGGTTTCCTCTTTTTTCCCCTGAAAACAAAACCTTCAGCTCAAATGAACCTCTGCCTAATATCTTTGGAAGTTGCTCCCTCAACCCATTTTCACATTTATGGCTATTCCTCTAAGTATTTGGTAAAGTATATTGGTTTTCAAGTTCTCTTTACTAGTAGGAAACTCCTTTCAAGAGGGGGATCATGATTCTGTATTGTTCTAAATCACTCAAGACTTTGACAAAACCTAAAGCTTAGTAATCATTGAATAAGTAGTTGATTGATTGATTGATGAGTAAACACAGAGATTAATTGTTTGCCTAAAGGAAATGGGGAATAACAGGATAACAAATTACAAAAGTTTTTTTTTTTTTTTTTGGGGGGGGCAAAGTCCCTTATGTTTTACAATTGCTGTATCTCAGTACATACAGATTATGAGGGTGGGGAAGTGTATGAGGAAAATTTAAGCCCCAGCCCCTACTCACTTTGGTGTTGTGTCCTGCTCTAGTTTAAGATATTCCCAAACTGGATTTGTAATGCCGGAGAAACTGAGGCAAGATAGAGATTAGAGAGTTTTTAATATTTTATTAATTGGAGAGTTTAATTGACTGGACAGGACTCTCATCTCAAAGTATCCAGTGATGAATGGGGGAATGAAAATCCCTTTTATAGCTTTTCAGACAAAGGAAAGGAAGGAAGAAGAGCAGGAAAAGTTAGAAGCCTTGGTTCTGTCAGGATGGGGGTGGGGGGGAAGCTGTAAATTTTTACTAAAAGCCAGAGTCAGAATGTTTGAATAACAGAAGTAAAGATGTCGGTGAAGTATCCCAGATAGTCTTATCTTTTGGAATATCTTAGAGGGGCAGTGTCATAAATTCTTGGGGGCAGAAGGAGCTAGGAGCCAGAAAGTCTGATCTGCTCCTCCTCTCCCACTGACAATTTATAACCTTAGAGCAAATGGTCCTCAGTCTTAATGAACCAGGGGGGTTTTACGACTTAAGGGACTGAGGCAGAACAGTTAAGGAAACTGAGATAGAACAATTCAGGGAAACTCAGTCAGGACAATGAGGGAAACTAATGCAGGGAAACTGAAGTAGAACAGCTCAAGGAGACTGTGGCATAACAGATTTCACATGCTTAGAGCCTTCAGAGGATATCCCAGGTAGGTGCCCCTCTGACAAAAGTTTTTGTTATTGCTACTGAAGACCAATTTAGAAAGTTCTGGGAACCTTAGAGATCATCTAATTTCATCATTTCATTTGACACAGGGAGAAACTGAGACCAGAAGAATTTTTTTTAGTGAGGAACAAATTCAGTATAGAATTTGAGCATAGTTTCTGGCTCCAAATTTCTTATTTTCCCTTTGTAACAGAATGTTTCTTCCATTATTATTTATTGCTATTATTACTTATTATGCTTGTCAATTTGTTACATAAGCGGCATAACCAGTACATCACTGGGACAAGAATCAGGAAGACGTACTTCCGATATCCAGCCTCAGATATTTATTTAGCTGTTTAATTCTGGGCAAGTTACTAAACCTCTATTTGCCTCAGTTTCCTTGATTGTATTATTATTAGGGAAATAATATCCCCTAAGTCTTAGTCATTGTGATGATCAAGTGTGGTGATATTTGTAAAGTTTCTAGCACAGTAATTGGCACATGGCAGACACTTAATAAATGTTGATGGATTATTAGTTGTTGTAGGCCAGAAAATTATAAAAGTAATGGAAAATTCCAAGCTTCATTAATCAATTCAGTAGTGAATCCAGAGGGCCTGAATTTAATTAAATCTAAAATCTTCCTCACTATGAGAGGCCCCTCCTCTTGCGTGCTAACTACTTTTATATACTTACTAAAATAAGGAGACATTACAATTTACTGCTTCCTCAATTCTAGAGGGGGGTGAAATCGTTGGATGTCTATCAATCATAATTATGTCAGCAGACTTTTTACAGGTCATGACACCTTCACAGGTCATAAATTCCAGGTGATCCAAAGGTCCTAAGACCCTTTCAACAACATCTCAGGACATTCTACAAGACATGAGCCCCTAGGGTTTGACCAATGCTAGCCTACAGTCTAAGGAAGTCGTGAGCTTGAAATAAAGATCAGTAGGGAGTGGTCAGAAGTGGTTTGTAAGAGTGGTTCACTAGCAAGTGAATCTTATTACAGCCTTTCCTAAGTCAAGGAGGGGATCAATGCAACAATTACATGCTATTACATTACTAACAATAGGAAAGTAATTGAGAAACATAATGAATATAATCTTCAAGGAGGATTAATTCTTATCCTAACAGCAACTTAAATTAATCATTCTGTTTGATTCACTTATACAATCACTGATACTCATTAAATCACAACAAATTGATTAAATACTGATTAATTTGAATAAGAGTATCAAAATTATCTCATACAGCTTTGGAAATAGAAGAGCTTTTCTGGTTCTGAGCAACTCACTTGGCCTCTCATCCTACAGTTCCCTATCCACCATGCAGACAATTTCATGTACTTGATGGGGGTTTTGTGTGGACCAAAAAAAAAAAATATAAAAAAAAAAAATATATAAAAAAAAAAATAATAATAATAATGTATAAAATGCATCTTAAATGTCTAGGGTGAAACTAGATGTTATTGCATGTTATTGTGTGTATCTTTCCAAGTGATGGAGTTGTTAGAGATGAGGGATATCATCAATTATGATTTTGCTTGCTATGGTGTTCTTGAAATGTGCTTTTTAAAACTTCAGAAATGAAGGAGTAGAAATATTCTTACACTGCCTCATTTTCTCTTTTCAGGATCATGGCTGATGAAGTGCAAGAGGGCCTTTGTGTTAATTGCTTGAATGAAGTCATTAAGCTAATCACAGTTGAATGTGGACATATAATCTGTATGTCTTGCTTAAGGAAAAATACCTCTCCATCTTCTTGTTGTACTACATGCTGGGAATTTTCTCAGTTAAGAACTCATCAAGTTGATATTGCCATGTACCCTGAAGAGGAAGGCATATGTGAGATACACAGGGAAGACCAGAAGCTGTTCTGTGATAGGAACAAGACCCTACTCTGTGTGACCTGTTCTAAGTCTAGGAAGTCATGAGAACCACTTACACTGGCCCATTGCAGTGGCTGCTCTTTATTACAGGGTGAGTCCAACACAAGTTAATGGCATTCCTTCAGGAATGGCACCGATTGTCCATGCACAATTTCACTGTTTCTACATTAGTTTATCACTTAGATCTGAATATATGTCAGAATGATGAGGAGTAAACTGAGGTCTAAACTGAAATGGGTCAGCTCCTTTTCTCTCTCTCCTTCCTTCCCCAAAGTAACCAAGGGCGGGGTCGGCAGCAAAGGAATTTGCTACTTAATGCTGTATGGAAACATAGTCTTTATTGATTAGAATGGAAACACTGGACAGCCGGTGGGCAAAATGGCTGCATGGTAAAAGGCCAATTTTGCAAAGAATAGGTTTTTGAGGACTCTGTTTTATACAAGAGCACAATCATTCAGATACAGTGATGTAAGGAGGTTCAGGAGAGTGATGTAAATAAGATAAGGATTCTCTTGTTATCTTTTGGGGACAGACGGAGGTCTCTTCCCAAAAAGGAATTTCCTGCTGGCATTTGGTCTGTTTGAGCAGATTAGAATGGGGGCTGTAAAACCCTGGCCAGATCAGATAGCCCAAACTAGTTTGTCCAGATTTTGTATCCAAGGTCCAAGTCCCAAAGGAAGTTGGAGATCAAACAAGGAATATCAAGGGGCTATCGCCCCCAACAAGAATGGGTTCATGGTCTTTCCTTTTGTGACTCTTTCCTAACAAATCAATGAAATAGTACCAGCTTATCAGGGTTATTGAATTTCTTAGTATGTCACAGAACTCACGCTCAGAAAGAGATTTCCTAACTGTTTATTCCTCTTTCTTTACAGAAGAAGATGCAGAAAAAGATGGAAATCTTGCACAGAAAGGTCAATATAGTTCAGAAAATTTTATTAAAAGAGAAGGAGCAACCTTTAGTCTGGGCTGTAGTATGGAATGTATTCAATAATATATTAAATATTCCCAATCACAGATGATTTTCATTAAAAGCCTCCCAGAATTAATTGACTTGTTTGGAAAGTGAGGAAATGGAGGTTCATAAGTAGTATCTCACTTATCACATGCCACTAAGGAATTCAATTTTTTTCAGCACTTAAGTGTATATCCACTTTATTATTATTATTATTATTATTATTATTATTATTATTATTATTATTATTATTATTATTTAATGGCATTTTATTTTTCCATATGCATATAGTTTCCAACACTAATTTTGGTAAGATTTTGTGTTCCAGATTCTTCTCCATCTCCTTATCCTTCTCCTCTCCCCAAAACAGCAAGCAATTCAATATAGGGTAAATTGCAATACAGGTGCAATTTCTCTAAACATGTTTCCATATTCATCATGCTGAGCATAAAAAAAGCAGATTCAAAGGGGAAAAAACAAAACCAAACAACAACACAAAGGTGAAAATACTATGCTTACATCATATTCAATCTTTTTTTCCTCTCTGAATGTGGATTGAACTTTCCATGACAAGTTTCCTGGCATTGCCCTGAAACAACTCATTGGTGAAAAGAGCCAACGTTATCACAGTTGATTGGCACATAATCTTGTTCTTACACTGTATAATGTTCTCATTCTGTTCACTTCACTTAGCATCAGTTTCTGTAGGCTTTCTTTGTTTTGTTTTGTTTTTTGCTGAGGCAATTGGGGTTGTGACTTGCCCAGGGTCACACCCTGAGGAAGTGTTAATTGTCCAAGGCCCAATTTGAATTCAGGTCCTCTTGAGTTCAAGGCTTTGCTCTATCTACTACACCACCTAGCTGCCCCTCATGTAAGTCTTTTCAGGCTTTTCTGAAATCAATGTGTATATAATAACTTAGAGAACAATAATATTAAATTACATTTATATATCATAAATAATTAGGTAATTGCCCAATTGAGGGGCATCTACTGAATTCCAAGTTTTTTGCCACATAAAAGGAGATGCAAAAACATTTTTTACATGTGTGAGTCGTTTTCCCTCTTTTATGATCAAATTAGTTCAGAAATTTGAATCAAACTAATATCTTCTGACCTGAAATCCAGAGCTAAGTCTTAAGTTGTCTAGTGTTGGAGATGACATGCCATCTTGGTTCAGCTTTCTGATTTGTTTCCCAGTCTTAAGACTCCTTCATCAATCAAAACAGAAAAATGAGATTTCAAGGGAGAAGGAGATTAACCAGATAGAACACATTTGATAAATACACTTTGAGAGGTAAAGAGTTTGCTAAGCAATAGTATGAATTGATCACAAATTGGCATTGAAAGAGTACTTGGAAAATAGTGAATCACATTATCCTTCCACCATCATCTCCTGCAGTAATAATCTGTCAGTAAACACATTTTAAGCTTTTCCTAATTTTAAGTACTGTGACTTGGTAGAGAGAAATTGAAAGACAGAATAAGCCTCAGCCCATCATGATCTCTCAGACTAATGAAAAAGAAAACATGAAAAGAGACATGTTTGGCCAAGATATATACAAGTTAAATTGAATATAATCAATAGGAGGAAGAGACTAACATGAAAAAAAAAATTGAGAAAACTCTCCTCATAGATTGGAGGCTTTTATCTGGAGTTGGAAGAATGTTGACCAGGACAAAGTGAGTTCCTAGCATTAAAGGAATTCCAGTGCTAAAGAAATCTGTGGATAGAAGAGCCTCTTTGAGTAAGAGCAAGGAGGCCATTGTCACTGCACCCTAGAATACGTGGAGGGCAATGATGTTGAAGAAGACTGGAGAGCTTAGACACATATTTCTGATGCATTTCCAGTCAGGCAGGCATGTTCTTTTTATCAGACTTAGGTATTTATTTACTTAATAATCCCCTCTAGTAATATTGAAAACATTTTTTTTTACATTTGTTTTATAGATGTTTAAGTTCTAGGCACTCTTCCTTATCCTCACCCACAATTAAGAAAACACATGTGAAGTTATGCAAAACATCTTCTCAAAAGTAAAGTTGTGAAACAAAACATAGATCTTCTACCCTCATTAAAATAAAAATCCTCAAGAAAAATTAAATAATGAGACAGAAAGAGAGAGAGAGAGAGAGAGAGAGAGAGAGAGAGAGAGAATGCTTTATTCAGATACAATCAGTTTCTTCTTTGGGTATGGATATGATTTTTCATCCTACATCCTTTGGAATAGTTGTGGATGATTGTTCTATTGAGAATAACAAAGCTAGAACATTGCTATTCTTTTTTATACAATATATTTCACTTTGTTCATAAAAGAATTTCCACGTTTTTTTTTCCTCCTGTGAGCATCCTGCTCAATATTTCACAGAGAATGATAATATTGTGTCACAAATGGGCATCGCTGCAATTTCCAATTATGTTAGTCTTGAGAAGAGAGCTGCTATGAATATTTTTTGTACATATTGGTCATTTTGGGGCCATGACAGGGTCAAGGCTGGAACTGCTCCAGTAAGTCATGCACTGGGACCGTATGCTGGACTGCCATCCTGGCATCATAGTCATAGACCTTTCTGCTGAGCTTCTAAATTGCCTCCAGTGAGAAATTTTCTACTCCAGTTTTTGTAGTGTTCTGATGCTTTCAAATTTATTTAGAGTCATTGTGTTAAGGAATTTGAAGCAGTTTGGGGGAGAGGTTGAGTGAGTTCCTGCCTTTATTCCTTTACCTTGGCTCTGCCACATCAGCTGTCGGTAGCAGAGGCAAGTTATAGTTCTCTTGCAATAGGTAACTGTAACGTGCTCTCCTGGCAGTTACAATTACTAGTCTGTCCTAGACCCACCAGAGCACCTTTGACCACTGTCGTTTGCAGTGTGAGCTCTACCCGGCTCACCTCCTCTGAGGCCTTCTAAGGTCTCTGGCCACAATCTCTTGAATCTATAGCTTAGTAACGGGTAGCGCACTCAAGAACAACCACATGTAATCTTAAAAGCCTTTATTATACCTACTCACATAATGCCCTAACTGATGCCCTGACTTGTTGGTTCCCAAGTGAACACCTGGTCAGAAGACCCATGTGTTCACTACCAAAATCCTTACCTCTTTCGGCTACCCATCTTGGCTTGGCCACCCAGGCTAGGAGCCAGGGTGAACAGCACGAGGTTAAAGAGGGCGGTTGCTGCCTGCAGTGGGCTTATATAGGGCCTGTGAGGTCACACACACAGCCAATCAGCGAGAGAGTCACCCATTACGAAGCTATCTCAATATGGCCAGGATCCCGCCCAAGGGCAGTCCTAATATCCACAGAAATTACTTCTGGGCCTCAATCCCGATGCACTGTGTCCGCCCATTTAAAGGGCCCTTACAATTCCCTTTCTCTTGTTTTGCGGGAACCGCACATCTCACCAAGCTAAACTTTTAGCACCAGCTATAGTTCACTTGGTCCATGAGATGACAGTGTTATGCCCAAGGAGGTACAAAGCAGCAGATCAGTAAACAGAAGTATGACAATGAGAACCAGGCTCAACAGTGGCCCAAGTGTTCAACCCATTCATCAAAGTCATACTCGAGATAAGCCAAAGAGGTTGGATGCCAATGAGGTAGGATGTCAACACTGAGGTGGGAAGTCAACAAGGTAAAACATCACAATTCTAGTCAACAAATATCAGTAGGTAGGTTGTCACAATTCTAGTTACATTTATCACAGTTCTAGACCAATTCTAGTTTCTTACAATTTTCTGTTGCACTTTTCACAATTCTAGAACAATTCTAGCTTATCACAATTCTCTATTGCACTTTTCACAATCCTAGAACAATTCTAGTTTATCACAATTCTCTATTGCACTTTTCACAATTCTAGAACAATTCTAGATTCACAGGTGCACATAAGCAAAGTCATGTCCAGTAACATTGTCTCAATAACAATGGCAGGTGGGTGTGTTGGTTTTTCACCCACTAATTTAAAAGCATAGTCCTTCAATAGAAAGCATAGGGCAAAGCCTCTTCCCAGGCCACCATATGGCAAGTGGCCACGGGAGAAGCAAGCAGGCCCATTGTCCATTTACAGTCTTTATATTGCGTATCACCCAAAACAGTCCATCTCAGCTGCAACACTGGAACTGTGTCTGGTGTCTCTGGTGTCACGGTCAGGAGGGGCATCGCTGCCATCAGCGTCTGAAGGGCTGCGGACATCTGGCTGGTCTCTCTGGACTGTTGTCTGGTCCTTCTCTTGGATCCCCAGGTCACAAATGTCTCTGGTGGGGATGAACTCTGCTGCTGGATCTGCACCTAGGAAGGAATGTCCCCGGGGCCCAACTTGGGCCTTTCCAAATGCCATCCAGGCCTTTCCACATCACAGTGGAAACAAAGTTGTTGTCAAAAAGATTAACAAGTCAGACAAAAGTCAGTCTGTCACTTAGCTGCACTTTCTGTGTATGCCCGAAGTGCATTGCTAAGGTAAAATGCAAAGAATTTAAAAATGTAAAACCAAAATAATTTAAAAGTGTAAAACCAAAATAGATTAAAAATGTAAAATCAAAATACTTTGAAGATGTAAAATCAAAAGTGTTTAAAAATGTAAAATCAAAATTTAAAATTGTAAGCAATCACATATCCCAAAATTCCTTTCTCTTGTTTAGAAGAGATCTTAGGGATAGTCTGTGCAGTAATGACTTTACTAGAACACTCTGGCTATATCCCTGAATTCTTTTGCCTAAAAATCAAAGTTTGAGTTTCTGATACCGAATTGTACTCCAGGAGTGTGAATCAATAAATCTGATATTTTCCTCCTGGGTCAAAGATCACACACTGTCTATTTATTCTAGTGATTAAAACAGCAATTTTCCAACCCATTCTAGACATAGACACTGTTTTATAAGTACCCGTGGGGGGTTGGGAAATCAAGCTCACCTGTGGAAGTGGAAAATCCACGAGGTAAGAAAAGAGGAGTTTCAACTCTCCAAAGACTATCCTAGCAGTTTTACAAGTATAAAACTCCACTCTAACTGCAAGATCTTATCCCTGTAAGGTTTCTTAGAAATTAACTGAACTGTATTTTTAAAACTTTTCTGATTATACTCAATACCCCACAATTCCTTTTTGCCTTGGGGCATAAAGCCTACTCCGGTCCTTTGAAAAGACACAGGAGTTTTGAATGGATTAATGGGCAGTGCTGATGGTATTATCGCCCTTCCTTTTCCTCCTCCCCCTTCTCCCTTGGCCCAAGAAGGTGAGGCAGAGGGAAGAAGAATTGGAAAATCCCCCAAAGGCTGATTTAAAATCAAACCTGAGCTTTGCACATAAAAAGAACTAAACTTCTCAATGGAAGAGTAATCAATAAATTCCTTAAAACAACAATGCAGGAGGTAAACCAACAAAACGCTAAGAAGAATTTCTACAACTTTAGTCCATGTGGTTCGTTTATTTCCTTCCTTAGTTTCAGCCACTGGTTTGAACTCTTCCTGTTCTATCTGTAGTAACCTAGCTTTTTCTTCTTTCTCTAGCTCAATCTGTAGTTTAACCTGCAATTCCAGCAACTCTTGCTGTGGCATTTTATACTCTATACTGTCATACATACGCACTAGCTCTAGGTTGCTCCCTCTCCGAGCTATATTTACTGGGTGTGGGGATAGCCTTCTGGGAGCTTGATTACAAGCTTCCTGCTGTTCTTCAGTGGTGATCTTTGTTAAAAGATCTTCCATCTGGCTCTTTAACCTCTTGATATAAGCATTATGTTCAGCTGTGTCCTTGAGTCTGATCCCAGATTTACCTGGGTCCATATTGCTTCTCTGTCTTCCCTCTTAAGTGGCGTTTCTACCGGATCTTTCAGAATCTTAATTCTGAATATTAAATATTTTCAAAACCTGATAATTCCTGATGCGTCCACCACGTTGGGCACCATTTGTAACGTGCTCTCCTGGCAGTTACAATTACTAGTCTGTCCTAGACCCACCAGAGCACCTTTGACCACTGTCGTTTGCAGTGTGAGCTCTACCCGGCTCGCCTCCTCTGAGGCCTTCTAAGGTCTCTGGCCACAATCTCTTGAATCTATAGCTTAGTAACGGGTAGCGCACTCAAGAACAACCACATGTAATCTTAAAAGCCTTTATTATACCTACTCACATAATGCCCTAACTGATGCCCTGACTTGTTGGTTCCCAAGTGAACACCTGGTCAGAAGACCCATGTGTTCACTACCAAAATCCTTACCTCTTTCGGCTACCCATCTTGGCTTGGCCACCCAGGCTAGGAGCCAGGGTGAACAGCACGAGGTTAAAGAGGGCGGTTGCTGCCTGCAGTGGGCTTATATAGGGCCTGTGAGGTCACACACACAGCCAATCAGCGAGAGAGTCACCCATTACAAAGCTATCTCAATATGGCCAGGATCCCGCCCAAGGGCAGTCCTAATATCCACAGAAATTACTTCTGGGCCTCAATCCCGATGCACTGTGTCCGCCCATTTAAAGGGCCCTTACAGGTAACCAATTGCTGTTTTATATTCTTACTAAGGAGAGCGCTACAAATACAGCATCTGTTACACAACTTAGGTGCATTTGATGAGGAGAAATGACTTCAGAGGATCAGGATTTCCCTAGAACTTAGCTGGTTTGGGTCTAGTAAGAGAAAGACATGCTTCCTTTAGCATGTGCTGGAGAAGTCCATGAAGGTCAAGAAGAGTGAATTGCTTCTGGTGGGGAAGGTTCAGGAAGGGTTGGCCTTGCAGCCATTAGGGAATAACATGACCAAAGACACAGAAACAGGCAATCTGGGTGACTGCAGGGATGGTCTGGCAATTCCAGATGCTTCTATAAAAGTAGAGGGCTTTAATTCATGGAGAAGAGTAAATTTATGGCAAAAAAGTTTCAGTCATACTTAACAGGAAATAGGGAATCATGACAATATTATAAGGAAAAGGGCTTTTGAAAAAAATAATATAATTTCAAAAGACAATTTAAAAATAATTTTTATAAAATTTTGGATTCCAAATTTTCCTCCCTCCCCTCTTCTTAAAAAGGTAAGAACTTCAATATGGGTATTATATGTACAATCATGTAAAGGATAATTTTAATACCGGTATTAAATAGTATTATTCATGTTGTGAAAAAATTAAATGGGGGAGGGGAAGCAGCACAAATTTCCAATTCTTTACCACTACAAAAACAGGTAATATGAATATTTCTTGTGCATATAGGTCTTCTCTGTCCCATCTGCTTTTCTTTTCTTTTTTTTTATATAATATTATCCCTTGTATTCATTTTTCCAAATCATCCCCGCCCTCCCTCCACTCCCTCCCCCCAATGGCAGGTAATCCCATACATTTTACATGTGTTACAATATAACCTAGATACAACATATGTGTGTAAATACCATTTTCTTGTTGCACATTAAATATTAGATTCCAAAGGTATAAGTTACCTGGGTAGATAGACAGTAGTGCTAACAATTTACATTCACTTCCCAGTGTTCCTTCTCTGGGTATAGTTATTTCTGTCCATCATTCATCAACTGGAAGTGAGTTGGATCTTCTTTGTGTTGAAGATTTCCACTACCATCAGAATACATACTCATACAGTATTGTTGTTGAAGTGTATAGTGATCTTCTGATTCTGCTCGTTTCACTTAGCATCAGTTGATGTAAGTCTCTCCAAGCCCCTCTGTATTCCTCCTGCTGGTCATTTCTTACAGAGCAGTAATATTCCATAACCTTCATATACCATAATTTACCCAACTATTCTTCAATTGATGGGCATCCATTCAACTTCCAGTTTCTAGCTACAACAAAAAGAGCTGCCACAAACTCCCATCTGCTTTTCTGTGCCACTGGCACACAGAACCAGATGTGTCTTAGAAGACACTCAGGACGGAGGATATCCACCAGCATCCTGGAATGATACTGGACTTGAAGCAAGTTTGATTTTGATTTGAACCTACTAAGGATATATGTTGTAAACATGGGAAAAATCACTTAATGTTCCTGAGTTCAGTTCCTTGACTGCAAAATCAACAATACTACCTATATTACAAGATGTCCTTGTAGTCAAATAAAATACTTTATAAACCTTTAAATCCCCACATGATTGAGAATTACCATTGTTACTTGAAGTCTGTTGCAGTCTATTTATCATGATTCCTAGTGCATAATAAAATATCTAGCAGAAAGACTTAATAAATGCTCCTTGGTTAATATAGGAAAGGAGGATGACTACAAAAGTGCATTCAGAAATGAGAGGAAAATAAAATGCCTTAGCACTTGTTGCAACTTCACTATCTTTCAGTAATTGAAAACTCAATTAAGGGCATAGTTTAAGTTCGTTGGAGCAAGCATTAGTCACACAGTAATACCTGTGCCAGTTGATACTGGAAAACATTATTTGATCAGTTCCCTTCTGTTAGCAGTTAACCCCTCCCCCTTTCCGTCCCCCTCCTCTTTCTCCTCGCCCTGACTCTTCCTTCCCGCTGGTCCTCCCCCTCTCCTTTTTCCTCTCCCTCCCCATCCCCCCCTTTCTCTGCCTCTCCGGGTGTGTAATGGAGGAGAACAGGAAAAGGCTTTTGTAAGAGGGAGATAACTTGTCCATGGCGGCAGGGAGATGGAGGTCCTTGATTTATCCACATTTTCCCTAAAAAAATGAACCCAAAGTTCTGGATTGCCCCAAGCCACTCCAACCCTCCCTCACGAAGACACACAGACTCCTGTTTAGCGTTCCACCATGTCCTACTGCTCTTTTCTATCCCTTCCCTCCTTCATACTTGGTCCACTGTCAAACGCCCATCAACTTCCTGACAAATTATCTGCTATGGTTCATAGCCAACTCATGTCTCCAGCTCTGTTATAATACAAAAAAAAAAAAAAAAAAAAAAAAAAAGAAGGATCCCCACTCCCACGCCCTAGATTTGTAGGTCACCGGGACCTGGGAGTCCCAGTTCAGCATCCCCTTACCACGCTCCAGGGAGCATCACACAGACCGAATCCCGGACATTCAAGTTCGGATCAGCACACAACGGGGCTGTAGAGTACCGAGGTGGGACTGCATCGGGCAGCATAGTCTCTTGAAGTTGGACTGGGGGGGGTGGGGGTTCGGTTGTCTCCCCCTCAAGCTGAAAGCAAATGAAATTCTCAATTATTTCTCTTCCACATCCTGAGTGGTTCCACTCCTAATCAGACGGTACCACTCACGGCGTCATTCCCCAGCGGGTAAGTTCCACAGGGATAGTACAAAGAACCGATCTGAAAGTCCATCTTCAGCTTCAAATGCACTACTGTCAGCCCTGGCAGCGGCTGTGGTTCCCAGGAGACTTTCTAGGGGATGTGCCAGGGTACTTTGGGGAGGATGAATAGGGTGCTTTAGCAAAGATGAGAAGAAGGAAAGGTGATTGGAGGACTTAGTGGCTACCCCGAGCCAAGCTCCCTCAGTGGCTTTCCAGGGAGGAAGCCAGAGTGATCTGCGGCCGCTTCATGTGCTCATCTTCACCCCGCCTTCTGAACTCGGTGCTATCTTACCAGCAGCCCTGGAAGCACCTATCTTCTTCTGGGAAAACAAGCACAATTCCCACAGAATTTCAAGACTAGAAGAAAAGCAAAAACCTATAGCCCAGCAACCCCCAGCCTCCTCTCCAAGCCAGGACTGGCGATCCAGCAAGGTTTCTTGGGTTAGATAAGAGCCGGAAGTCTTCAGCCCTGTATGGTTCGAGAGGGGCAGCGCCAGCAGACACTATCCCAAATCTTGGTCTGGCCTTACACCTAACCAGGCTTGCTGTATGCCAGGGCTCCGCGTTCCAAAAGAGGGGCTCAGTTCAAAGTCAACCTCAAAGGACAATGCTTAGCACCAAAGGCTAAGCGGGACAGAAGAGGGGGCTGATGCTCCTAGAGACCAGCAAGGGTGGGGGCGCAATTCGAGTTCTGAAGGCTTTGCTGTAGGACAAGGAATCAAAAGTCGTGTCTCCTTCCTTCCCCAGTGTAAGTTTTCCTACTACTGAGTTCCTCACCCTGGCTCCACCCCCTACCATTTGAAGTGGGGCACACTGCAAAAGCACTGCACATGCCAGTGGAACATTACTGCCAGAGCAGGCCAGGACTACTGAACCCCGTATTCATCCTGGCACTCTTGGACTCACTCATTTGTGTGACTGGTATAAATAGACTGAAGAGCCCCTTAAACAACTCCTGCGTTTTTGCACAATCCTTCCAGCGCTCCCCCACTCATATCCCTTAACAAAACCTTGAATCTTTCTGTCTCAGATGCCACCCTCAATCAGTCAATGAACACGTTTCAGGCCTCATTATTTCCCAGTTCTAGACAGATGGCTCCTTCCTGCCAGCAATTTTTGAGGCTTTCAAAGAAATCATGGATGTGGAAAGTGCTTCCCCTCTCAGTCCCATGGTATTCCCAGATGCTGATAGCAGCCCTTAAAGAACTCCCTAACATCAGGCTAGCTCAGAGAAGCTATAGAGATACTGGTTAGCAACAAATGGAAAAACAAGCAAAATGGGTGGGTGGGTGGGGGGAAACATTTCCTTTTCTAGTCCTGTAGCCTTCATTAGAATCCTCCTCACTCAGTTCAATTTAGCTAACTGTCTTTTGGCCACCTATAACTTTTGCAGGCACTGTGCAGGATATTAGAAGATAAAGACAGGTAAACCAGGCCTAGCTCAGAAGAAGCTCCATTTGTGAAAGAAAGGTAGCGTGAGGGAAAGGAAACGAAACTAGAAATTCCCAAGTAAGTTTTACACACCTCTTGGGGCAACAAATTTATTTAAATAAATTTAAATTCATGTGATGTGCTATAACATGTACATTCAATGCTTTATTAGATTCCCCAATAACACCTGTACTGCCATAAGCTTTGTTTTGATACTGCCTAAAATTCACTTGTGATAGCATTAATGGTGAATATAATGGGGTTCACATCTCATACCATAAATATTTTGTGTTTAATATTAGCCATTTCTAGGAGAAGTGCAGAAAGAGAAGAAAAAATATTTTAAAAGAAAATTTCTTTTCTTTTTTTTTTCCCCCTGAGGCAATTGGGGTTAAGTCATTTGCCTGAGGTTACACAGCTAGGAAGTGTTAAGTGTCTGAGGTCAAATTTGACCTCAGGTCTTTCTAACTTCAAGGCCAGTGCTCTATGCACTGTGCTACCTAGCTCCCCCCAAAAAGAAAATTTCAAGATACCTGTATTTTGTTATGTTATTTAAAAAACTCCTCCTCCTTACATTCAGAATAAAATAAATAAAATAAAAATACCAGTGTTCAAGTTTAGCAGATTACTAAATAAACTAGAATCACATTCTCACCAAGTGGATTTGAAATTCACATTGAATATCCACATCCCTGAAGACACCTATAGTTGGGACATCTCCTTAATCAACTTAGTTTAAACATCATAACCCCCTAATAGAAAACCCAAAAAGGCTAGTGTCCTAGGAAGTTTATCATCACTGTTAGATTAAGTCATGCTGTAGCATTCCATTGTCACTGAAATATTTACCTGCTAGTTTCTTGCAAATGGACCCAATTCTGAAATTCAGAAAAGGAAATAAGTTTCCTAAACTAGAAACCTGTTTTTAAATGATTCATTCAAAATATGTCATTTATTTAAATTTAACCCCTTCCAACACAAGGTGGAAATTCACTTGAACCACATAAGATATAAATTCAATTCATTATTAGATTTCACAGGACCAGCTCTTCTGCCATAAGTTTTGTTCTGGAACTTGCTGAACTTCACCTGGGATAGCATTAGCAGTGAGTATGATGATGTTCACACCTTTGAGAAAGCAGCTAGCCTGCCTTAGTATGTTCTTGGCTTTGGACTTTCAGCAGGTGACAAATACAGAATGATAAAATTGGAAGATCCTCCCTATAGATATCAACTAGTGCAAATAGTACCTAACTGGAAATTATCTCTATTTCAGTGTCAATAAGTCTTACTTTTCTTTACTTTTCAAAAGAATTATTGGAATTCAATACACCACACTGAATTTATGTTGTGACTCAATTCTGGAGGTAGCTCAGTTCCCTTTCTATTTAATTAGGGATCCACTTCAATTTCTAACTACTCAGAACACTGTTCAATGGTGAGAATTGGGAGAAAACTTCATTGCATTGCCAAGTGATTTAGAAGTTGGGCCACCTCTACCAAATCAAGGAATTTCCCCTTTTCCCTCTTCCCCTCCATATCCTGTTTTATATCTTCCTACTTGGTTTTTTTTAATTCAGAAAATGTTTCCCCTGTAAGGGGTCAAGTGCCAGGCTGAGGAGGACTGGTCCAGATTTGCTCTGCAGTTGTCATGTATTACATAATAAATGTATATGGCAACCTTTGTTTCCTTGGTTATTTCAGATTTTATCCATCAATTCTTTTAAAAGAATCAAAAGAATTTAAGTTAGGAGAGCATGCTGAATGAATCCACTACTGATTGTTGTTATTTACTTTCAATTATGTCCTCAGCTGGGGATGGTAATCATTCTACCACTTCTACTTAATTGTCTATCACTCAAAAGTTAGCAATTCCAAACCCATCTTTTCTCCTCCTGCTTCTATTGATAGAGAACAAAATCTAGAGCTCAAATAATTTAAAAAGAAGTTTAAGCCATCCAGCAGAAGGGAGACTTAAAAAATTGGATGGCTGTTGCCACCGATTTTCTGTAAATTATACATAATATAGGATTCAAACAAGGAAGAAAAAAAGAGAAGCTGCCTGGCCAGCTAAGAGGCATTTTCAAATAAGCCACATGAATCCTTGAGATGTGTACCTAAGGGAAACTCCTAACATTTCTTGCAAATCTTCATATCTGGCTGGGCATCTGGTCAGGGTAATCTAAGTTCTGATTTAAATATTTAAAAAATCTTGTTTCTAAGCAACAGATATGTTTTCTAGGCTACATGGTGGCAGGTTCAACCAGTGCTCTGACATTTTCTCACAATTTCCACAGAACCCAGTAGTTGATTCACCCACAAAGAACTTCCTTCATCTTATATTTCGTTACAAGTTTTAGACTATTTTCTGAGAGATGATGCTTCTCTGCTTTTTCTCACCTTACACCATTTGAAATTTCCCTTCACTTTCCCAGTGTGTACACTGTTTCACCATTTACTCAAGTCTTAGGGTTGGTAGTATTATTACAGGGAAGGCAGCCTAAGGTTCCCAATCACACAGTGTCAAGTAGGGGATATGAGCAGAAGATGGGCAGTGTGGAATATGGAGTAAATATATGGCAGTCACTGAGATATGAAATAGAAGAGAGAGACCTTAAAGTTTTCTTGCTTCAATTCTTATTTGATAATTGAAGAAAGTGAGGTCTAAAAGGTGAAGTGACTAGTATAATATCATATAGTGAATAATTGATTTCACATCTCCTTCCAAAAATATATAGTGTTTGGAGATCTTTGAGGCCTCTTGAAGTCTATGAATCCTCTCAAGGATTCTTATAGCAATCACAGAATTATAGTACCAAGGGTCTTTCTAATTCTGCACTACAAGGAAAAATGATAGGATGACTATTTGACTGAATTTGATGATATTCTCTCTTTGTTCTCTTTCATCTGACATTTCTTCATTTCATTTATGACATTTCTTCATGTAAATCTATGGATTCTTGATACTTTAGATCCATTTGGGGGCATAATTGTAAATGTCTACTTGGGCAACCTGACACACATCCAGCAGTAGTGTCTCAGTTCATCTGTCTTCTCCCAGACCTTTCAGCATTGTCTATTTTTTCTATCTCTTCTGAACTTTGACAATTAATTGGTTATGAGGTTCTACCATTGAGTTCATTTGATTATCATTGGCTTAAAGAATACGTTCTTTAAAGAATGGTAATTTCTAAGCTATATTTCCCAAACTGATAATGGGAGAAATTCAGATAACTAGGTGGACAAGAGAAGATAATAATCCTTCCAGATTCCTACCAAGCTTTTTATTTTAGCAAGCTGACTTTCTCCACTTGTTCTGACATGCTGTTTCCTAACCCATGAACATGAAATCTTTCTCTCTTCTCCATTTGCTGGGTTCAGAAGACTCATTCCCAAAATTTTATATTATATTGTGGTGAACTACAGTTCTCAACCTCAATGCCTGCCATATTGTGATGGCCATTTTTGCATTCCTGACCCAGAAAGGAAGTTTTTAATGGAAAAAACTTAACTTTCTTTTTTCTTTTGGGATCTTTTCTTCAGCTTCCACTGTTCTGCCTTTCCTCTCTGTGTTCAGGTGAAGGAAACTCTAAGTCTGTCTCCTCTTAGGCCTTTCATATACTGCTAAGCACATTCATGAAGCCCCTCCTTCCTTCAAGGGGTGAATTCTCCTGACCTCCAAAGCCAAGAATAAACTCATATGTGATAGCCATTTTCTCAGAGGTAGGAATTCCATGGTGCCCAATGTTAATGCAATCACAAAAATGTGAATTTCAGGAAGTATCAGAACCAGGCTTTTGGCAGAGAGGTAATCCTGGATAATCCAATAATGAATTGAATTCACATCTTGTGCTGAACCAGGTAGGTGAATTTCTACCTTGAGTTGGGAGGGGCTGAAATTCAAAGGAAGTATCCTGAGTGAATCATTAAAAAAAAAAAAAAATTAAAAAAGTTTTTTATTTATAAATATTGATTTCCTTTTCTGAATTTTAGAATTGGTTCTATTTGTAAGAAACCATAGGAGGAATGTTACATTGAGAAAGAAATGCTGCAGCATGGTTTAATCCAACAGTAATGATGAAGTATATAGACAACTTGCCCCCCCTTTGGTTCTTTGAAGGCAATTAGTTAGTTAAGGAGGAATTCCAATTTCAGCCTTAGGTATATTCAGAAATTTAGATATTCAGTGTGAATTTGAGAGTTAGAGTGTAGTTTGAGTTTACTGATCTGCTAATTTTGCACACTGTATTTAAAAAAAAAATTATTCTGAACATAAGGGGGGAAAGGGAAGGATTTACATAAAAATTCTTTAAAACGTATAATAAAGTTATCTGGTAATTGTTTTGTTTTGTTTTGTTTTCCCTTAACTTTTTTCTTCTTTCCACTCTCCCACTCTGGAGATGGCTAACATTTGGCACAAATATGTTTTTGGGGTGTGTGTTTGTGTGTGTGTGTGTGTGTGTGTGTGTGTGTGTGTGTGTTTCCATGAATGTGTATACATACACTATTCTCATGATTCTATTTATCAGTTCTTTAGCTATGTGCAGATGACATATTCCTCTATATATCCTTTGCAGTTAAGTTTGGAATTTATCATACTCAAAAAGTCAGTAAATGTTTTCTTAAAACCATATTTTATTACTGTATACAGTGTCGTTTTGGTTCTCATTTCATGCATCTTTATTTCTTTGTATGTTTTGTTGAGATCATTGAGCTTATCATTTGTTATATAGTAGCAATATTGCATCACAATCACACACTACAACCTGTTCAGCTATTCCCCAAATGATGAACTTTTCCGCAATTTCCAGTCCTGTGCTGCCAAAAAGAACTGATAAAAGTATTTCAGAACATATAGATACTTTTCCTTTTTCTCTTACCATCTTTTCATTTAATCAACAGAGGCATTAGTGTTATTCCTGGGTGAAAGGGTATACACGGTTTAGAATTCTGAGCAAAATTTCAAATTGTTTTTCAAAATTGTTGGTTACTTCACAGTTCTACCAATAGTGAATTCTCGTCCCACATGTTCTCCAACATTTATTGCTTTCTCCTTCATTCATTGCATAAAATCTTATTAATGAAAAAAATAAATAAAAGGAGGTTTAGCAGTAATAGGCTTCAAATTTTATGATTTGGATATAATTATCAGATTTGTTTAAAGAAAAGTAGATCAGTGGAAGAGAGCAGACATACACTTTATAGCAGCAATGAAAGAAAGTCATCTTGTTTTTGTTAAATCTGAAAACTCAAGATTTGGGAATTAGAACTCACTCTTTGCCACATTGCAAATCATTCTAAATTCTAAAGTGATTGACTGGAGAAAGTGAAATTCAAGCTACATTAAAAAGAGTTTGGTTTTTCAAACTCAGAAACTACTTGATTGGGCCTTGTAAGAAAGTGAGAAGGATCAGCTGACAGGACTAAAGATGATAGTGGAGTCTTCTCAAATATAAGGGAGAGGACATTCTAAAAATCTAGCATTTTCAACTGCTCCAATTAGAAGATGAAATTCAGAGAGGAGGGGACTCTAGAAAAGGAAAACATTAGTATTCTGCTGATGAGCATTCATGGAGAGTTTTTTTTTTTTTTTTTTAAGAATTATACATAAGGAGAGATAAAGTGTGATGGCACATATGGAGAGATGGCTTTTGCTTCAAGAACACCTAGATTCATGTCACATCTCAAACATTGCCTGATTGTGCCAGAGTCCCTTAACTTTCCTTTCATCTTACAATCATTTATTCCACTAAACATAACAAATGGTAAAAGAAGAAAGAACTTTCCCCTCTTGTACTTCAAGTGTCTAAGCTTTTTCTTGCATGAAACCAGAAATGTCTATGCCAAAGGTTAAGTCTGTGCAAAGAGGAAAAATGTATTTTTGTTTATGGAAAAGAGCAAGCAGGACAGATTCACTGGAGTGGAACTTCATGGAAGGGAGTAATGTAAAATAAGTAAAAACACAAAAACTAAAAAGACAGAAAGAGACCAGGTTGTGAAGAACTTAAATACTAATCAGAATATTTTGTATTTAAATATGAGCTTAATTTACAATAATCTAAAATTGGATACAAGAAAGAGTTGTAAAAAGATACTTCTTCCACCCTCTTTTCCAGTGTAGAGTAATAGAAATGTGGAGTAATGTTTATAATATCTTGAAGACAATTAATACTGAGTTCTATCATTTGATAATTAATATTACTTTTTAATCCATCTTTCTTCCCTATTTTGCCAAAACCCCATCTCTTAGGCAAGCTCAAAAGGATACTTCTCCTGTCTAGTTCCTCAAAGTATCTATTTATTAATCAGTTCAAAATGGGTACCCTTGCTTTTGTTTACTAGTTAGTAAAAAAAACAAATCTAGCTTGTTCTGGGCTCTCCCCAGGGGACAACTCTACTACCCTTGCTTCTCCTTTTGAAATTTGGGTGTGGCTTGATCTCCAAGGAAAAGACCAAACAAGAGTTTGGAGTGGTTATGTTTTCCAGGGAAGATTTATTAGAGGCAGTTGAAGCCCAGCTAGCAATGAACATTCCATTACTCGCAGAGGGTGACTTGATCATCTGAACTTTAATGTCACACTATTTGCCAATCTATCAATCAGCATTGTCTTATCTTTGATAAAATAGGTCCTAATACTGTAATGGCAGATGAAAGGAAAGAACACATACCTAAGTTTAGAAAGCCCTCTTGGCCCTGAATGTCTCTATGCATTGAGGGATAGAAGTCAAAGACCCAGTGTTTTGTTACTGCTAGGCTAAGTAATAAACTGTTCATGCTAATGTGGAGACCACTTTATCACCCTGGATACCTTAGAATCAGCTGGAGTCAGGATAAGAAAAGTCTTTATTCTTGGTCTTTAGAAGTAGAAGTGAAGGGAATGGCCCAGTAGGATCTCAGAGACCTCACCTCCTAGTCTGCTGCCCAGGATGAGTCTGGCTAGTGCCACTGTACCTCCTAATCCCTCCCACAATTCTCTGTATACACTGAACAATTGGGCCAGCACAGGATAGTGGGAAGGGCCATTTTGCAAGCATATTCTTATAGAGTATTGTCCACTTAGTAATTAGCCTCAGGTGGTTGATAGTCCAACCTCAGTGCATCGACTCAAGAGTTTCAGCCCTTTACTTACTGGGAATTTTTGCCTACCTATGTCACCCATCTTACTAATAGTTTACACATGACTGTTACAAAATTATAAAAATGTCTTGTCCTGCAGAGAAATTTGCGTTTGTTGTAATTTTATTCACCAAAATATGACATCACCATATTGCTTAACTTTTATGAAGAGACCACTTCCCTATATGCCTCTTCTACCTATACTTCCCCTTTTACTTTTGCCTTATAAAGGACTGATCTCTAGGAGTCAGAGAAGCAATGAAAGTACAGAAGATTCAAAAAGTGATGCATATTTCTTAACTTATACAGGTGCCCAAATGGGAAGTCTTCTCATAATTTACTGAAACGCTTCTTTTCATCATTTTGTTTCTATATTTCAAGTGCATTCTATTGCATCTTGAGACCATAATGTGCATAGTCATTCCCTAAATGATACATACCCCTTTTGATTTCAGGTTCTTGCCCCAAATAAAAAATTACTCCCAACATGTTTGTGTAACTAATTTTTTTTTTAACCTTATTCTTTGACGTTTTTTGTTTTAGTCCTTATTTTGGTCCAAAACACCTATTCATCAACTGCCTGTCATTTGAACGGGAATAAAATTTTAAATTCTAATTTTTATTCTGATCCATAAGATGTCCAGTCAAATGGACGAAGGTAGAAAACAACACTTTCCAGTTTGACAGTAGGACTTATGAATTAAGAAATTCTTCAACAAATCGTAATTTGTGAGCAAGATTTACTGGCATTGCTGACATTAAAGAAGGAACTTTTTTTTTTTTTTTTTTCGGTAATTACTGAAGTAATCCATATTGGCACTGATTTCCTTCTCACATTAGTTTTCTGGAGTCCATCAGACCCCAAAGTTCTTTAGGGCGGCAATAATAATATGACTTGAATTTTCATAATGTATGAGGTCAATTAAAAAACAATTAATGGAAGGGACAGAGCCAAGGGGCAGAGAGAAACCAGGATGCTGTTTCTTAGATTCCTTAAAATTCTTTAGATTCCTTGAAGAGATAAAGATAATTTTGGCAAAGTTAAATTCATTGTAACAAATATTTTTGCCAAGAAAACCCCAAATGAGGAAACAAAGAGCTTAACACAAAGGAAAGAAATGCACAACAAGAAAGATACAAAGAAGCACACCAAAAGCTAGAATTCATTTCACATTTTTATTGAATGGATTAAAAGATAAGTTAACAGTAATTCAAGTGACATAGGAGTGAAATACCTTGAAATCCATGGCTTTCGAAGAACTTTGACAAATTCTAGGAAGACTATGAAAGCCACAGTCCTCATATGAGTTGTTAATTTTTTTTTAACTTCTATAAAAGAATTGATATATTGTGAAATTTCATAAGCAGAATCCACTGCCAATCAGAAGGCACAACATACTTGGGAAGAGTCCTCTTCAGCTTGCAGGGTGAAAGGCAAGCCATCTAGAAGTTGGTGATGCTCCTTGTCTTGCAGGGGAAGTTTGGAAATGGAAAAACACCAGCCGGGGAGCCTAGTGGTGGGCTGAGAATTCCTCCTTGTTGGAATGCTCAGAGAGACGAATAGCAGCAAGAACAAAGATGAGAATCCAGTGCACAGAGAGTCATGGGAGCAGGCTTTGTTCCTGGAAGTGGGGGGCCAGGAGAAAACATGGGTGTAACAGGAGCTACAAATGAAATATCAGGTAACTGATAAATAAGAGAACTCTGCAGAACATTGTAAAAGGCCAGAGTGCCAGTACGGTATTCTAGGTAGAGTCCTACCCTGGGAATAGGGCTTTTCAGTCTGTGGTCCAGGGATCCAGGGTAGGATTGCAAAAAGTAATCCTCTTCCTTCCTGACACATCTCAGAAAGAACACAGAGGGACAATGGGTCTTGCTGCCACCACTTTGTCTCTTCAAGCAGGGGGTGTGGATCCCCAGCATCCACTGAGGTAATCCTGTCACATCCACCTCCCAGTATCGTCTCCCTGAGCTGAAGGCCTGCTCAGCAAGGACCATGTGAAGATGCCCGTCATCACCAGGGTGGGTGTCCACCGGCCAGCCTTCTCCAGCTCTTACACTCTTCAGATCCTCAGCCACAATCAGTCAAGGACTGGCTGATGCAGGATCCAACCTGATGTGCACTCTGAAGCGGTTGAGCATCTCTATCATGCCAGGGACGGGACACACTCTGAGCTCCGGGATGAGCGCCTTGGCCCTTTGGGACAACACTGACTCGCTCCTTTCCAGCAACTGCTTGACATCCCGGAGCAGATCCACATTGGCTTGGCCGTCTGCTTCCTGGAGATCTAGCATGAGGTCCTGAAGGGTTCTCATTTGCTGGGAAAGTCTGTCCTTCTCACTTCTTTCTTCTTCCTCAATCCTAGCAAAAGGGCATTCCTTGAATAAGTCCAGGTTGTAGATTTTGTAGTATTCTTCTGTAATCATCTTGTGCCAGTTCACAAGAGGTCTGGGACTAGCAAGAAGTTTCTTTGCTTCCTCAAAGTGCTTCTCCAAGCAACTTTGAAGGTGCTGCAGCTTCTTCCTGACATTGGGAGCAGCTTCTTCTACAGGACAGTGCCTGTGAGCCCCATGCTCTGGGGTTTGGCAACATCTGACACAGAGCAACGTCTGGTCGTCTTCACAGAAGAACTCCAAGACTTGCTGGTGAGTGGCACAGCGCCTCTGTCCTTCAGCACTCTGCAACAGCTGGGAGCTGAGCTGTTTCCCCAGTTCAGTCAGCTCTAGCAGGCGCCCATTGATACATAAAGGTGATTCTCTGACCTGAGATACTTGCCTGCATTCAGGGCAAGAGAAAGCTGTAGCTGCTGAGCTTGGGAGACATGCTCGGCAAAAGCTGTGCCCACACGCGATGGTGACTGGCTCACAGAAGTACTTCCAACAGATGGGACACGTGATCTGGTTCTGCAATTGCTGCAGCATTTCCACAGCAGCAGCAGCCATTCTCCTCTCTCCACTTGCTTCTGTTCTGCAGCAGCTGAGATGAAGAGCCTTCACTCCTATTCAAAGCAGTGCTTCTGAGCAGAAGAAGGCTCTCCTTTTATAGCAGGTAGCCCCACCCCTCTAGAGCCTCCCTGGCAAGGTGTGAATTCCCCTGTCCTAGAATTCTGAAGTTCTACTTGTTAACTCTTCCCAGTTGACAGAGTCCTGAGGACCTCAGAGTTCACACTTTTAGTTGACTCCTTTGTATGGATGGATTTCACCATCCTGATGGTTCCCCTATTTTTTAGGAAGAAGCCTCTGAAAACAGGGAGCTTCAGATCAATGAATTTTACAATCTGATTCGTGCAGGAGCCCCATGTAAACACAAGGATCCATAAGTACCTTCTCTCCTTTACCCTGCCATACCCAATCACTTCCAAGTCTCTCCAAGAATCCTCTGCATCTCTCCCTTCAGTCCAGTTATGGAGAATCACAGAATGTGAGATGAGAAATCCTCCTACATGGTCATTTAGTGCAAGGAACCCATGCTCATGATTAGGGCTCTGTGATCCCCATGTGTGATGCCCATGGCTAAAACACACTGTCGAATCAATATAATGGAAGCCAAAATACAAACAAGGATCAAGAGGAAAAGAGTAGAACAGTTCTTTAATGTTCTTAATCAGTATATCCAAGTGCAAATTTTTGGAAAGAGTTGTCTACTTCATGAAGTTGTCTGCTTCTGGAAAGCATTTCTTCATAGGAATTCTTCCCTAGGGGACTGTCTTTGAGCATCATCCCAAAACTGTCCATTTTGATCTAATTAACTCTGAAATATATCTAGGCAAATCAGCCATACAGTATCCTTAGGGCCTTATTTTTAGGACAGATTTGCAGACACATTTATACCAGTAGATCTGGTTTTCCAGATGCCAAGAGATTTTATTGCTGAATAAATCTTCTAGAAATATATCCTTGTAGAAATTTAAAAGGATCTTAAGAAAATCTAATCACATTAAGAAAATCTAATCACGTTGACTGTTCAGCCACCTGAAAGATAAAATTACTAATGTAAACAAAGGTTGGATCTTCTAAGTATATCGATTTCTTAAGCAACAAGCTTAAGCCTCAATCTCCAAAACATGAGAAGATAGACTTTTATAAATTAAAAGCAATTAATTAAATAAAATCAATTAATTAAGAAAAGAATTCAATATTAGGTGATCAGATTTCTAATGTAAGGACAGATTAGGGCCTGTCCAAGTTGTAAGGATGAGAGAAAGCAATGCAATTCCCTTAATTCATATGAAGGTGTCCTACTCCCAAATATCTATATTTAATCAAAGAGCATGGAAAGAATAACTGATTCATCAGTAAGTTTCAGGTTTCAGATAAGTTATATGGGTTGTTTGAGGTATGCAATTGTGAGAAATCTCCCTTCATCAATCTTTGGATCTAACTAGGGTTCTGGGCAGCATAGTCTAGGTTCTTACTTAAAGGTCTCTAAACTGCAAGTAGGCATAGTCCTGTTTCCTGGTTTGACAATAGGATAAACAATATTATGGAAATTTAAACATTTCACAAGCCTTTTTGACAGTAAAAAAAAAATGATATCGTTCATTTTCAACCATTCTTCTATGGGCAGTAAGGGGTTCATAAAGAATATTCTTTACTTATTTGATTACACTTGGAAAGAGCTTTTAGCCATGCCCCTGATCTCTTTCTCAGGCATTTCCTTTTTTACTCTAATCCGACCCCGTAAAATATCTGCATATGAGTAAATGACTTCCTGACTTCTTAACCAACAGTTACTTTTCTAGTCTTTGGAATTCTTAGACTGCCTCATTTCTTCTGACCTTCCTCTTCCCAGCATATAGATAAATTCTGGTAGTCAGTTTGGGGAGTGATATAATTAGCTAGTGATATAGCAATAAATACCTATAGACCTTGACCTCTCCAATTTCTCTCTCTCCCCTTCAATTAATCCCACAGAGAAGAAAGAATTACCCTGAGCAGGGATGAAGGGACTTTTTTCAAAAAGAAGAGAGTTTTCTAAGGTTATATGGATGGTATATAGTAGGCATTGGGTGTACCTTAATGACTTATATTCTGACTGCAACTTTCTTTCCCCTGGGATTACTAAATCCTGAGGTGTGGCTTACCTTGTACATATTTTTGGAAGGAGGAACATGATGACTGAATCCTCACTTTTATATTCTATCTGGCACCTAAGAAATCTCTCTTGTGTATTGCTTTCATTTGGTTTTCATCCTTCATAACCGAATAAAAATTGGTTTTTAAAAGCCCTTTGGTGTGTCAAACATCATGGTCAGATACTCTATTGATTCCAACTCACAAGTAGCACAACATTTGTGTTCATGCAGGCTCTGCTTATTGCTCAGAATAAAACTTCAGCCCAATGAAGCTCCATGGGTGCTCCATCAGAAGCCTGATTAAATAATGCATAGAAACAGACTACAAGACAGAGAAGTTGATGAATCTCCCTGAGTTTTATTGTTCCCCTGTCATTCTTTATTCACTTACCCCTTGGAGTTCGATCTCAACATTGCATCTGGACCTGGCACAAGGTTCTACTTTATGAAATATTAGACAAATAGTCATTCTCTATCATTCTCAGAGCCCAGTAAACAGAAATACTGAAGACTGCACTTTCAACAGGAAGGTTTTGTTGGTGTCCTAGAACTGGTATGAAAAAAAGCTTAGATTCATGGTCAAAGGGACTATCCCCATTTCAATACCCAAAGCTTGGCAAGAGAAATCAAGTGAGATTTTTCCCGGGGAGTTTGTCAAAATTCAGGTAACACACCATGGCCAGCAAATGACAAAGAAACTTAGGAATTATATTACAACAATACATATTACACGTTTAAGACCGCCTTTGGCAAAGGTAAGGCAACCCTGATTGGTAGCTAGTTTGACTTTCAGATACAGATAATGAAGCCATACTGTCAATTTAGGGATGTTTATTGCTTTATAGGCTTCCTTTGTAAGGTTCTCTTGGTTCAGTTTTCTTGGGGTCTCTGGCAGCAGCCTTTGTTTCAGTTCAGTAATCACCAGAAGAGTAGCCAAGAGTTAAAGTCCAAATCTTTTATTTCCTCTTTGCCTGATGCTGGGCAGCTTTCTGAAGAGCCTTTCAATGTGGCCTTGCTTTTAGTGGGGAAAGTGCATGAGGCCAGGCCAGCCACCAGGAAATTGAAGTTCAAATTGAATTTGTCCCCTTGGTTCTGAGAGCTTCTAGTGTGCTTGTCCTCAGTGGTTCTCAGTCCCTACTTATATGTTCTACACTGAGTATAAAACAATCATTTTATCACTATCATTTTTCCTAGGAAGTATTTCATATTTTTTTCTATTTTTTTTTTTTTTGTTTCACTGATTCTTGAAGTCTTGAGTGATTCACTTCCATTTGTTCACTAAATACACTAAAAATTAGAGTATTCTTTTCTTCAGTTATTTTTTTACCTCCTTTTGCAATTGGACAATTAAATTTTTTTGTTCATTGCATTCTTTTTTTCATTTTTTCTATTCCTTCTTGCAATGGTCTCATTTCATTTCACCATTTTTCTTCTAATTCTCTTTTAAGATCCTTTATGCTATCTTCAAAGAAAGTTTTGTGAAATGGCAATCAGGTTGTATCTCTCTTTAGGGCTTCTTCTGGACTTGCTTTGCCTTTAGGAACCTCAGGATTTGAGGGCTGTTTTTCTCTCTCCATAAAAGCTGTCTAGGTTTGAGTTCTTTTTTGTTTTTTATTCATTGTGTGTGGTACGGAAATGGTGAAGGGTCACCATTTAATAAAAAAGCTGGAGAGAGCTCTAGAGAAAAGCAAAGTTTATTGTACATTCTCGCGAGAAGGGCGTCCCACTCTTCAAGTAGACTATCGAAGAGAGGAGCGCCTCCTGTGGGCAGGACAGCACCTTTAATCCCTAACGCAAAACGCCCCCTCCCACCACTGACCCTCATCCTCATTGGCTGAGAGTCTTACATTCTAAACGCGAGATCTACCCATGAAATTGAACTTGACCAATAAGTACATAGTTGCCCATATTTGGATGAAATAGGGAGATGTCATAGGAGGGGAAGGCAATGCCCTTCAGAGTCCTTCAGGCCTACTCGAACTCTGAAGTAGATGAAGCCTTACTCAATTTTCACAACTGTCTTGAAAGATCTCACCTCATCTCATTCAGTCCCTCCTCTTATTTTGTACACTGAGATCTCTTCAAATTTTTGTAACATAATTTCACATTCCCTATGAATTCCTCACTTCCTTCTGGTTTCTGTTGGCCTTGGGCCACCGGCTCCACCCTTACCCTTTTAACAGCATCTATTTAACAGACCCTTCAGCTTTCTCTTCCAACCTGATCATTCCAGATGATGAGTTTTGGACAATTCTGGTTATTAATCTGATCAAACAAGGGATGTAGATAGGGAATAATATAACACCCCTAAAAGCTATAAGGCCCAACCAAAGGAGCTGCTTCCACCAGCTTCCCAAACCAGGACCATCTAGAAGTATTGAACAGTGAGGTCCAAGTCTGTACAGGAACATGAGCAAGTTTCCTAATGTTCTTAGTGATTTCCTTCACTAGATTACCATTGTTACCAATCTTTATCCCCAATTTCCATCTTGAGCCCAGGTCGCTGGCCCATACTCTTTGACTATTCTTTCTGGAGGCCAGGCCTCACCCCAACCATTTGCATCTCCAGTCCAAGTGATGGAGGTATCTAAACTCCGTTTCTCCCTTCCCAAATTATCATACAACTGAATCCCTAAATATTGGTTTGCCTGTTCGGGAAGAAAGAAAACTTTTGGCCTTATTAGTCCAATATAACAATTCCCTGTCCAATTAAGAGGCAGATGAGTATAGGCAGTTAAACCACAGATCCAATAATGACCCTTTAGAGCAGGTTGTTCCCTTGGAAATATGTCTGAGCTATTCCTTGTAAAAGGGTAATATTGTTGGTCTCTCGTCCCTAGGGGGCTTCCCCCACAAAGGGGTCATACTGGCATTTTCATAAACCTTGCTCTTTTCTCCAACTACAATTGGCAACTGGCCACTGGCCTGTTAGATTAGAGGTACTCCAAAATGTGGAAAACAGAGTCCCATGTTGCCCGGGTGTCCCTGGGGTGACATTATACCAACCCCATTGGTAACTGTACCCAATGTATATGTTCCCTTTCCTCTTATTCTCTTTTATACATCTCAATACATCCCATTCTACTTCACTACACTCAGCAGTAGTGACTTGTTGATAGCAATATCCCTGCTCTCCTATTTCTGGGAGAACATCCAAGGTACAGTCTTTCTAGTCCTTCCCACACTTCAATTGAGGATTCCTCCCCGTATCCCGCCAATATTTAGACATTTTTGTACAGTCAATTGTCTTTGGCCTCAGGTCTGTTCTCGAATAGGTCCACTCACAAACACTATTTCCCAGCTTCAAACCTCGTCCTGTCTGATTTAAGCAGTATTTCCCTTTCCTATCTTTGGTCAATGACCACTGATGTTTCTCTTCTAAATTCCAGAAACCGGTCCCATTATGAATTTGGGATCTGTTGCTAAGGATCCAGGCTGGGCTTAGGGGGACAGGTACCCATGGCCATTGGTTCAATTGTTGGGATCCACCACAGATCCAACAATTTGATAAGTTAAATGTCCTCCCTATATTCTGCATGAGCAGGAGAAATTGGTTCTCATCTCTAGAAGGTCATAAGGAAATAGATAAACCCAAAGCTTAGGGAGAGCCTCATAATGTTCAACTATTATAACACCGTGAAGTTAAGGTGAACTTCCCAAAGGAAAATATATCAAATCACAAACAGGCAAAGAGACCCAAAGAAAAGTCATACAGTTACAATTCCCATTCAGTGGAGGTCCCCTCCTCTTATGTAATTGGAGGTCTCCCCTGTCTTCAACTGTCCACTCTGATAAAGGTGGCGCCACAGGTCCTTTTGTCCTGGTGTGGTGTGTCCAGCCTCGTTCCTGGGTGCGAATCGCAGTATCTGAAGTCAGTATCACTTGGTAGGGTCCGTCCCAGCACGGAGTCAGCTTCTCGTCCTTCCAGGAACGGATCAGCACCCAATCACCAACCTGAATTCTATGAACAGGGAAACCTAGAAGTCTGAGCTATTAGCCCTTTTTGTTGAAGTCCTTGCAAATGTTCCAGCAATGATTTAACATATCTCTTAACAAACAAATCCTTAGTTTCTAAAATAGGGTCCCAGTCTCCCTTAGGATAAGCCTGGAAAGCATGACCATACAATAATTCATAAGGTGAAAGCCCAATATCTCTACGTGGCTTGGTCCTGATTCTAACCAGAGCGAGAGGAAGGCATTTCGTCCAAGGTAGTTGGGTCTCTAAAGAAAACTTAGTCTTGGTTCATCCTTTCTACGTTCCCAGAAGAGGGAGGATGCCAAGGGGTATGGAGATCCCAAGTGATTTCTAAGGCCCTAATCAGATTCTGCAATACCTGGGCAGAAAAATGTGTTCCCTGACCCGAGTCTATCCTCTCCACCATTCTGTACCTAGGAATAATTTGTTCTAATAAGACCTTACTTACTGTCGAGGCAGTTGCTCGGCCTGACGGGAATGCCTCCACCCATGAGGTCAGATGGTCCACTATGACCAGCAAGAACTCGACCCACTGGTGGCAGCTCAGTAAAGTCCACCTGGATGCTTTGGAATAGTCTGATTCCAGGAGGTCGTCCCCCTTTTGGAAGCTGGCGTTGGGCAGCCCTGTTAGTCCTTCGACAAACAAGACAACCGTCCACCAGTTGTCGAGCCATAGTATATAGGCCGGGGGAAACATACCTTGTCAGTATAGCATCACACAGGTTTTGGACATCCCAATGACTGCCCTGGTGCAGTTGCTGAAGGACTTGCCTCATACTTGCTTTGGTCAGTACCTCTCTGCCGTCAGGTAAGAGCCATCATCCTTCCGAGTTCTCAACTGCTCCGAGAGTTGAGGCTTTCTCTTTTTCCTCCTGAGTAAAACTAGGAGAGGGTAGACTAGGGGGAAGTACAGGTATCAAAGCCATTATATGAGAGATTTCCTGATCTCCGGCTCCCTTGGCCTCCCGGTCTGCTAATCTATTTCCCCTTACCTCAAAAGAATTTCCCATCTGATGTCTCTTTACATGTATTACTGCTATATTCCTAGGAGTCAGAATATTTTCTAGTATCTCTCTGACTAGTGTATGATGAACCAGTTCTTTACCTTTACTGTTTACATATCCTCTTTCCTCCCAAATCCTCCCAAATACATGCACCACACCCCAGGCATATTTAGAATCAGTATATATATTCCCATCTTGGTCACACAATAATTTTAACGCTTGAATTAAAGCATACAATTCACAGCAATTCACAAGTTTGAGCAGACCAATGGGCAGGTAGACTGCCCTTGGTAACAGTGGAAGTTCTAACAAACCCATTTCTTTTCCCATTTACCATCCTAGAAGAACCATACATAAATTCTAAACAAATATTTATCATAACCTTGTGTTGATAACAATAAGGAATTTGTCCCAATGAGTTTATATCCAAGTAGATCTTTCATAAGTGAACATTATTCATACAAATCAGTTTGTTTTTAAAAACATCCAATGCAAATACAATCATATACAGAATGTCTAATTCCACACAAGAGAATTCAAGAAGTTTTGATAATAGATTCCCATTAACTTGTAATGGGAGAGACATTCTGCTATTCTGAAACATAAGGTCTTATCAAGTATTCTGATAGAGGCAGGGGTTTTTTTTTGCAGAACTAAGAGGCAAGGAAACTGAGGCAGGACTGAGTCAGCTCAATAATTCAAAGTTAAAACATAAGCTAGCCAATCATAGTCTAGCAAATTTTCAGCTAGAGTCCCCTGTAAAGGCCTTTTGTCTCTGCAGCCTTCTCCAAACCCCGCATCTGCTAAAATCAGGTGTGTCTAGCTAGTGGACAGGTAAAGAGCTTTTTCAACTTTTTGCAGCCTCTCCCTTATCTGTAGAGACAAGAGAGCGAGACAAAAGGAGACCTTTTGTCAATCGCAGCAATTCTTAAAAGAATTGTGCCGAGCATAGAGCTCTAACAACGATCCAGGCCAGAAGCAGCCTGGATGTCCGGTGCAAAAAAAGAAAAAAAAATCTTTTACCTTTTCCAGAGTTCCATTCAGTACCCAAATTATGTCTATTTTCGAGGTCCTTCATCAGGGAACCAAAATGATGAGGTAAGCAAAGAGTAAGTAGTTTCCAATTAGGCCTGAACTGAAATAAGACATCAGTTTTTCCCAATTTTCTGACCAGTTGAAATCTCAGTTTCCCTTCCCCCCCCTGTTTACAGAAATTATCATATTATACACAACAGACTAGTAAATTTCCCAAAACATAGCAATAGTTCTGTTGTCCAGGGGACAAAAAGGAAGCAGGATTAAAATTTTTGCAAATAACCCTATCAAATTATCAGATCAGATTAAAATAATCTTTAAACAAGGAGACTATCACGCATGTAAATAAATATTGAATAACTTGTTTTCAGAAAACTTCAGTTCCAACTCCTTAGAACAGTTATAGACTTGAAAAATAAAAATAAAACATTCAGTTATCAACACCATATAAATGTAGGCTTTTCCTTTAAACAGTAGAAATAATTAATATCTAAATCAGCAAGGAGGTGCAGTTATTAAAAACAAAAAACCCCACTATACTTAATGGGAGGGACCTCTCCACGTGGTCACCCTTCCCCCACACCACCATGCTTCCCGACCCAATATATCATAGCTCCATTTAAACTATTAATTACTTTTACAAATCAATCTTTCCTGTCCCGCCTTTAAGTAAATATATATGTATATATTTTTAAACTTTACACTTCAATGTTTGCACGTAACTGACCCAAATTTCATAAAACGTAAAGGTTTCTTTCCCCCGGCCCATGTGGCCCTGCTGCAGTCAGGACACGTGGGAGGAAGAGGAAGGAAGCCACCATCTTCACTGGCTCAATCCCACAAACTTCCCCATGTACAGGGTTTCTGATCCCAAATGGGATTTACTAACAGCTATTTCTGGTCAGCTGAAACGACCCCTGCTTCAAAAGACCTAGTTCTCCTCCCCGCCCAAAGGCCCCTGGAAGGGCTAATGGAATTAAATCCTTTCAGGTCCTTCCTTTCAGGTACCATTTAATCCTTTTGGTACCACCAGTCTGCAACAAAACAACAATACCTTATCATCTTTTTCTTGCTTTTTATTTTTCCTCATATTTTGGCAGTTTGTTCCAATTACTTAATTTATCTCCCAAGGGAATATCTACCGGTATTTTCTGATATTTTTCTCATTTCTCTCCGCGAGGGCTGGCTGGGACTAGGCCACACCCATTGAATTTGGAAGGAGTTTAACAGACTCCTAAACGCCCAAACACGCTAACTGTCACCAGTTAACTCAGTCACCCAGGAAGGCCTAGCTCTCTTCCTGTCTACCGTCTACAGCCCCCTCCAGAATCTATAACTAGACTCAAGGGGCTTCACAGGACGCTTACCTCCACTGGGTTGCTGCGCAGCAAATTTCTTGACTGATCTGTCCTCCAACAACCGGTTGGGATTTTCACCGCGGAGTTTCCGTTGCTTTTCTCTGAGTTTCTCCACTTCGGGTCCACTCTACGTCAGGGAGCAAGGAGAAGCCCCTGGAAGCTGGCGGGCTGCCTAAATCAAGGCAGGGCGCCATCCCACTAGCACCCAGGAGTTCACTTACTCACCGAGTAAAGGATCCGGACTAGCCCCCAAACTGTGTGGTACGGAAATGGTGAAGGGTCACCATTTAATAAAAAAGCTGGAGAGAGCTCTAGAGAAAAGCAAAGTTTATTGTACATTCTCGTGAGAAGGGCGTCCCACTCTTCAAGTAGACTATGGAAGAGAGGAAGCGCCTCCTGTGGGCAGGACAGCACCTTTAATCCCTAACGCAAAACGCCCCCTCCCACCACTGACCCTCATCCTCATTGGCTGAGAGTCTTACATTCTAAACGCGAGATCTACCCATGAAATTGAACTTGACCAATAAGTACATAGTTGCCCATATTTGGATGAAATAGGGAGATGTCATAGGAGGGGAAGGCAATGCCCTTCAGAGTCCTTCAGGCCTACTCGAACTCTGAAGTAGATGAAGCCTTACTCAATTTTCACAACTGTCTTGAAAGATCTCACCTCATCTCATTCAATTGTTTTAAAGGCTTGAGCCTTTAAAGAGCACCTTGAGGTGCTTTCAATGCAAGGGAGGGACAGCTGCCCTGGGGCAGTTCTGCTGATTGATTTCCAGTAATGGGACTATTTGTGTTTTACAAAAGGCAAATCTGCCAAATCATCTGGTAGCAACCTGGACAGAGTGGCCTAAGGAGGCTCACACAAGATCCCCAGGTTCGTGGAAGCTACAACACTTTGACTCTCCACTCCAGCTTCTTGCCCTGGTCTCCCTATACTATGGTCTGGGCTTGGCAGACTGTCCCTCTGCCAGATTGAAACAGACCTGTTCTGAAATTCTTCCAAGGTATCTTCTTCTTCTAGAAATGTATTGTACTACAAATATTTGTGGATTCTTTGACTTCAAAACCAGTTTAGAGGCTTCATCTGGGGTAGGTTTGAGAGAAGGTTAGAGGAGGTTACAGAGAATTGTGTCTGTTCTCCTCCATCTTAGCTCCACCCCCTACCATGTCCTTTCCACAAAACTGGAATCCTTCCTTCTTTTTTTACAAGGCGCTCTCAATCATTAAAGCCTCCTTGTTCCTCATTTCTAGAGAAATGTCTCTCCACTTTCAAGAAAGAATGTGAAGATTTCAAAAAAAAAAATCATGCTTGTGGCAAAGTAGAGCTCCTCCTCTCTGTCCCATCATATTCCCAGATGTTAATAGCAGCTCTCACAACACTTGGATAACTTAAACAACTTAAACAACATATAGAGAGATCATCTAATACCTGACCAAATGGAGCAATAAGTGGAATGGAAAAAAAGCACTAGCTATCCCAATGCTGTAGCCTTCATTGGAGTCCTCATTTTTAAAATCAATAGAATTCAATTCAGTTAACACTTTTAGACACCTATCATTTCACCGGTATCATGGAAGATATTAGAAGACAAAAGATAAACAAATCAGACCCTGTCCTCTAGGTGCACCATTTGTGAAAGAAAGGTAGGATTAGGGAAAGGAAATTAAATTTGCAAATAAGTTGTTGACACTTTAATGTCTTGTTCTACTAATTTAAAATGATAGATGAAAAAAATCAATTAATGTTCTTTGTATGTTGAACTGTTTATAAAAAAGGTATTCTGTTGTTAAAAAAAGAAGCAAATCAGTTTTTCTGTTACACTTTTTTAGACAGTTTCAATCCTCAGATTGCTTGTGGAAGGTTAATTCACAACTGTGGAAAGAATGGAATAAGGAGGAAGAAGACACTTAACTGAGAGAAAAATGCAATAGAGAAGAAGTAATAAGTATGCCACTGTAGATCCCACAGAGAAGCAATACCCCTTCTTGGATCCTGGAGATGGCCCTCATCATGGCTATGGGCTCCTTGAACTAAATGGCCATGCAGATCCATTTTTAATCTTAAATTCTGTGACTTTCCAAAAGTAGATTGAAGGGAGAAATGCACAGGACTTTTGGAGCTTCTTAGAACTGATTGGGTAAGGCTGGGTAAGGGAAAGAAAGCTCTTCCTAACAGACAGCCACAAAGCTGCAGGATGGTGAAATCCAAACATTCAAAGGAGCCAACTAAAAGTGTGAACTCTGAGGTCCTCAGGGCTCTGTCAACTGAGAAGAGTTCTCAGGTAGAACTTCAGAATTCTGGGACAGGGGAATTCACACCTTGCCAGGGAGGCTCTAGAGGGGTGGGGCTACCTGCTATAAAAGGAGAGCCTTCTTCTGCTCAGAAGCACTGCTTTGAATAGAAGTGAAGGCTCTTCATCTCAGCTGCTGCAGAACAGAAGCAAGTGGAGAGAGGAAGAATGGCTGCTGCTGCTGTGGAAATGCTGCAACAATTGCAGAACCAGATCACGTGTCCCATCTGTTGGAAGTACTTCTGTGAGCCAGTCACCATCGGGTGTGGGCACAGCTTTTGCCGAGCATGTCTCCCAAGCACAGCAGTTACAGCTTTCTCTTGCCCTGAATGCAGGCAAGTGTCTCAGGTCAGAGGCTTCCCATTACTCAATGGGAGCCTAGCAGAGCTGACTAAACTGGGCACACAGCTCAGGTCCCAGCTGTTACAGAGTACTGGAGGACAGAGGCGATGTGCCATTCACAAAGAAGTCTTGGAGTACTTTTGTGAAGACGACCAGACCGTGCTCTGTCTAAGATGTTGTCAAGCCCCAGAGCATGGGGCTCACAGGCACTGTCCTGTAGAAGAAGCTGTGTCCAATTCCAGGAAGAAGATGCAGCACCTGCAAAGTTGCTTACAGAAGTACTTTAAGGAAACTAAGAAACTTCTTGTTAAGGAAAAGAAACCTGTTATTGAATGGGAGAAGATGATCAGCAGAGAATACCGGGAACGGGATTCCCTCATGTGGGATGAGTTATATCATTATCTGGAAAGGATGGATCAAGAAACAAAAAACAAGAAGGAGACACTATCCCAGGAAAGCAGCACCCTTCAGGACCTCATGCTAGATCTACAGGAAGCAGACTCCCAACCCAACCTGGATCTGCTCCGGGATGTCAAGGAGTTGCTGGAAAGGAGCAAGTCAGCATTGTCCCAAAGGGCCAAGGCTCTCATCCCAGAGGTGAGAGTGTGTCCTATCTTTGGCATGATAGAGATCCTCAACCAATTCAGAGTGGACATCAGGTTGGATCCTGCATCAGCCAGTCCTTGCCTGATTGTGGCTTCGGATCTGAAGAGTGTAAGAGCAGGAGAAGGCTGGCAGGTAGACAGCCCACATGGTGATGACTCTGATCTTCCCATGGTCCTTGCTGAGCAGGCCTTCTCCTCAGGCATACAGTACTGGGAGGTGGATGTGACACAGCTGCCTCAGTGGACACTGGGGATTCACACAACCTATTTGAGGATAAAAAGTCCCGGGAGAATAATGAAATATGCCTCTGTCTTTTTCCTGAGATGTGTCAAGAAGGAAGATGGACACTATTTGCAATCTTATCCTGGATCACTGAACCACAAACTAAAAGATCCTATTCCCAGGATTGGAGTATACTTGGAATACAAATTGGGCACTCTAGCCTTTTACAATGTTCTGCAGAGTTCTCTTATTTATCAGTTACCTGATATTTCATTTGCAGCCCCTGTTAGACCCATGTTTTCTCCTGGCCCCCCACTTCCAGGAACAAAGCCTGCTCCCATGACTCTCTGTGCACTGGATTCTCATCTTTGTTCTTGCTGCTATTCGTCTCTCTGAGCGTTCCAACAAGGAGGAATTCTCAGCCCACCACTAGGCTCCCCGGCTGGTGTTTTTCCATTTCCAAACTTCCCCTGCAAGACAAGGAGCATCACCAACTTCTAGATGGCTTGCCTTTCACCCTGCAAGCTGAAGAGGATTCTTCCCAAGTATGTTGTGCCTTCTGATTGTCAGTGGATTCTGCTTATAAAATTTCAAAACATAGCAATTTTTTTCAGCAGTTAAAAATATATATAACAACACACCTAAGGACTGTGGCTTTCATAGTCTTCCTAGAATTTGTCAAAGTTCTTCGAAAGCCATAGATTTCAAGCCATTCCACTCCTATGTCACTTGAATTACTGTTAACTTATCTTTTACTCCATTCAATAAAGATGTGAAATGAATTCTAGATTTTGGTGTGCTTCTTTGTATCTTTTTTGTTGTGCATTTCTTTCCTTTGTGTCAAGCTCTTTGTTTCCTCATTTGGGGTTTTCTTGGCAAAGTTATTTGTTACAATGAATTTAACTTTGCTAAAATTATCTTTATCTCTTCAAAGAATCTAAAGAACTTTAAGGAATCTAAGAAACAGCATCCTGGTTTCTCTCTGCCCCTTCTTGGCTCTGCCCCTTCCACTAATTGTTTTTTAATTGACCTCATACAAAATAAAACTTTGAGTCATGTTATTGTTAACACCCTCAACAACATTGGATTCTGATGGGCTCCAGAAAACTGATGTGAGAAGGAAATCAATGCTAATCTGGATTACTTTAGTAATTCCAGAAAAGGAAATTCCTTTTTTACTGTTAGCAATCCCAGTAAATCTTGCTCACAAATGACAAATTGTTGAAGAATTTCTCAATCCAGAAGTCCTGTTATCATGCTGGAAAGTGATGGCTTCTTGCTTGATTCATTACCAAACTAGAACCACATTCTGACTGAGTAGGTTTGAAATTCACATTGAATATCCAAGTCCCTGAAGTGTCCTAAGGCTAAAGTTGGGATGTCTCCCTAGTCAATCATCATAAACCCAAATAGAGAACTCAAGGGGGCTAATGTCCTGTAGAATTTATCATCACTACTGGATTAAGCCATTGTAATTGAAATATATCCCTTTTAATTTCTTGCAAATGGACCCACATCTGAGATTCAAAAAAGGAAATCAGATTCCTCAATAAGAAACTTTTTTTTTTTTTTAAATAATAGAAACCTTCACTTAGGCATGCTTCCTCTCGATTCGACCCCTTCCAACACAAGGTGAAAAAGTCATTTGCCCGAGGTTACACAGCTTGGAAGTGTTAAGTGTCTGAGGTCAAATTTGACCTCAGGTCTTTCTAACTTCAAGGCCAGTGCTCTATGCACTGTGCTACCTAGCTCCCCCCAAAAAGAAAATTTCAAGATACCTGTATTTTGTTATGTTATTTAAAAAACTCCCCCTCCTTACATTCAGAATAAAATAAATAAAATAAAAATACCAGTGTTCAAGTTTAGCAAATTACTAAATAAACTAGAAGCACATTCTCACCAAGTGAATTTGAAATTCACATTGAATATCCACATCCATGAAGACACCTATAGTTGGGACATCTCCTTAATCAACTTAGTTAAACATCATAACCCCCTAATAGAAAACCCAAAAAGGCTAGTGTCCTAGGAAGTTTATCATCACTGTTAGATTAAGTCATGCTGTAGCATTCCATTGTCACTGAAATATTTACCTGCTAGTTTCTTGCAAATGGACCCAATTCTGAAATTCAGAAAAGGAAATAAGTTTCCTAAACTAGAAACCTGTTTTTAAATGATTCATTCAAAATATGTCATTTATTTAAATTTAACCCCTTCCAACACAAGGTGGAAATTCACCTGAACCACATAAGATATAAATTCAATTCATTATTAGATTTCACAGGACCACCTCTTCTGCCATAAGTTTTGATCTGGAACTTGCTGAACTTCACCTGGGATAGCATTAGCAGTGAGTATGATGGTGTTCACACCTCTGGGAAAGCAGCTAGCCTGCCTTAGTATGTTCTTGGCTTTGGACTTTCAGCAGGTGACAAATACAGAATGATAAAATTGGAAGATCCTCCCTATAGATATCAACTAGTGCAAATAGTACCTAACTGGAAATTATCTCTATTTCAGTGTCAATAAGTCTTACTTTTCTTTACTTTTCAAAAGAATTATTGGAATTCAATACACCACACTGAATTTATGTTGTGACTCAGTTCTGGAGGTAGCTCAGTTCCCTTTCTATTTAATTAGGGATCCACTTCAATTTCTAACTACTCAGAACACTGTTCAATGGTGAGAATTGGGAGAAAACTTCATTGCATTGCCAAGTGATTTAGAAGTTGGGCCACCTCTACCAAATCAAGGAATTTCCCCTTTTCCCTCTTCCCCTCCATATCCTGTTTTATATCTTCCTACTTGGTTTTTTTAATTCAGAAAATCTTTCCCCTGTAAGGGGTCAAGTGCCAGGCTGAGGAGGACTGGTCCAGATTTGCTCTGCAGTTGTCATGTATTACATAATAAATGTATATGGCAACCTTTGTTTCCTTGGTTATTTCAGATTTTATCCATCAATTCTTTTAAAAGAATCAAAAGAATTTAAGTTAGGAGAACATGCTGAATGAATCCACTACTGATTGTTGTTATTTACTTTCAATTATGTCCTCAGCTGGGGATGGTAATCATTCTACCACTTCTACTTAATTGTCTATCACTCAAAAGTTAGCAATTCCAAACCCATCTTTTCTCCTCCTGCTTCTATTGATAGAGAACAAAATCTAGAGCTCAAATAATTTAAAAAGAAGTTTAAGCCATCCAGCAGAAGGGAGACTTAAAAAATTGGATGGCTGTTGCCACCGATTTTCTGTAAATTATACATAATATAGGATTCAAACAAGGAAGAAAAAAAGAGAAGCTGCCTGGCCAGCTAAGAGGCATTTTCAAATAAGCCACATGAATCCTTGAGATGTGTACCTAAGGGAAACTCCTAACATTTCTTGCAAATCTTCATATCTGGCTGGGCATCTGGTCAGGGTAATCTAAGTTCTGATTTAAATATTTAAAAAATCTTGTTTCTAAGCAACAGATATGTTTTCTAGGCTACATGGTGGCAGGTTCAACCAGTGCTCTGACATTTTCTCACAATTCCCACAGAACCCAGTAGTTGATTCACCCACAAAGAACTTCCTTCATCTTATATTTCGTTACAAGTTTTAGACTATTTTCTGAGAGATGATGCTTCTCTGCTTTTTCTCACCTTACACCATTTGAAATTTCCCTTCACTTTCCCAGTGCGTACACTGTTTCACCATTTACTCAAGTCTTAGTGTTGGTAGTATTATTACAGAGAAGGCGGCCCAAGGTTCCCACTCAAACAGTGTCAAGTAGGGGATATGAGCAGAAGATGGGTAGTGTGGAATATGGAGCTTGACTGGGACCAATTTGAGGTCCTAGAAAAGGAGGGAAAATATTTCATTAATCTCAGAATAAGCAGAATGAATTGGTTAATGAGTGAACACTGAGATTAATTGTATGCCTAAGGGAAATGGAAAATACCAGGATGACAAATTATAAAAGGTTTTTTTTTTTTTTTTTTTTTTTTTTTTTTTTTTTTTTTGGAGGGAACAAACTATCTTATATTTTACAATTGCTGCATCCCAGTACTCCACACAGAGTATAATGGTGGGGAAATGTGTGGAGAAAACATAAGCCCTAGATCCTACTTACTGTGTGCTGCTCTAATTTAAGACATATTCACAACCTGGATGTCAGATGCTTAGAGGCTCAAGAGAATGCCCAAAGTGGGTGTCCCTCTAAAGAGAGTTTTTGTTGTTGTTATTGAAGATCTACAATTTAGAAAGTGCTGGAAACCTCAGAGGTCATCTAATTTCATCATTTCATTTACACAGGGAGAAACAGAACAGAAGAGATTTTTTTTTAGCGACTTGGCCAAATTCAGTACTAGAATTTCAGCATAGTTTCTGCATCCAAATTTTTTATTTTCCCTTTGTAACAGAATGGTTTATCTATTATTATTTATTGCTATAATTAATTATTATGCTTATTTTATTACATAAATGGCATAATGGGTACAGCACTGGGACTGGAATCAGGAAGACCTACTTCCAATATCCAGTCTCATATATATTTAGCTGTTTAATTCTGGGCAAGTTATTAACCTCTATTTACCTCAGTTTCCTGACAGTATGATTAGGGAAATGAAATCCCCTAAGTCATTGTGCTGATCAAATGAGAAGATTTTTGTAAACTCTCTGGCACAGTAACTGGCAAATAGCTGGCATTTAATAAATGTTGACTGATTAATGGCTACTATAGGCTAGAAGATTACAAAAGTAATGGAGAACTCCAAGTATGATTAATCAATTCATCAGTGAATGCAGAGGACCTGAATTTAGTTGGATCCAAGATTTCCTCACTATCAGAGGTCCCTCCTCTTGGTGCTAGCTACTTTTATATACTTGAGAGAGTACTAAAAATAGAAGGAGACATTACAATTTACTGCTTCCTCAATTCCAGAAGTGAGGAAATGATAGGGATGACTATCAATCATAATTATATCAGCAGACCTTATTATAGGTCATGAGACTTTGCACAGGTCATAAATTCTAGGTGACCCAAAGGCCCTAACACACTTTCAACAACATCTCAGGGCATTCTACAAGTCAAGAGCCCCTAGGGTTTAACCAATGCTATCCTATAGTCTAAGGAAGTTGTGAGCTTGAAATAAAGATCAATAGGGAGTGGTTAGTAGTGGTTCATAGGAGAGAGAGCTATTGCACTAGCAAGTGCATCTTATTACAGCATTTCCCAAGTCAAAAAGGGGAGTAATTATTACATTACTAACAATAGGAAGGTAATTGAGAAGCATAATAAATATAATCTTCAAGGAGGATTAATTCTTATCCTAACAGCAGCTTAAATTAATCATTCTGTTTGATTCACTAATACAATCACTGATACTCATAAAATCTCAACAAATTGATTAAATACTGATTGATTTGAATAAGAGTATCAAAATTATCTCATACAGCTTTGGAAATAGGAGAGCTTTGCTGGTTCTGAGCAACTCACTTGGCCTCTCATCCTACAGTTCCCTACCCACCATGCAGACAATTTCATGTACTTGATGGGGGTTTTGTGTGGACCAAAAAAAATAATGTATGAAATTCATCATAAATGTCTAAGGTGAAACTAGATGTTATTACATATTATTGTGTCTATCTTTCCAAGTGATGGAGTCTATACTTGTGAGAGACTTTCTCCAGGTTTATGGGGGATATCATCAATTATGATTTTGCTTGCTATGGTGTTCTTGAAATGTGCTTTTTAAAACTTCAGAAATGAAGGAGTAGAAGTATTCTTACACTGCCTCATTTTCTCTCTTCAGAATCATGGTTGATGCAGTACAAGAGGGCCTTTGTGTTAACTGCTTGAATGAAGTCATTAAGCTAATCACAGCTGAATGTGGACATATAATCTGTATGTCTTGCTTAAGGAAAAATACCTCTCCATCTTCTTCTTGTACTACATGCTGGGAATTTTCTCAGTTAAGAGGTCATCAATTTGACATTGCTATGTACCCTGAAGGGGAAGGCATATGTGAGATACACAGGGAAGACCAGAAGCTGTTCTGTGATAGGAATAAGACCCTACTCCTTCAGGAATGGCACTGATTGTCCATGCACAATTTCGTTGTTTCTGCATTAACAGTATTCAGATCTAAGTGATAAGCTATGTCAGAATGGGTTCATGATCTTTTGTAGTGTGCTGTTGTCTCCAGGAGCTGCTGTTTGCTCTCTGGGAGGAGATCTGCTGTGTCAACTCAAATCTCTCAGACAGATTCTTCTTCCTCTAGAGAACTGTTGTCTCCAGACAGTTGCTGTTAACTCTGGTCCAGAGTGTGACTTCCCTCTTTTATCCTCCCAGAGAATGGGTGTGGGATAATGCAAAGGCTTCTGGGAAAAATTACTTCAACCAATGAACTTGCTCCTCCTAAGCATGCAAGCTCTTCCCCAGAAATTCACAAGTAAAACTCCCAGTCATGGCTGGAACTAGAGAATTGTCAAGTACTGACTTAGCACTTAGTAAGAACCTAACAGTCTTTCCTTTGGTGACTCTTCCTAACCAATCAATGAAATAGTACCAGCTTATCAGGGTTATTGAGTTTCTTAGTTTCAAGTAGGTCACAGAACTCAGGCTGAGGAAAGAAATTTCCTAACTGCTTATTCCTCTTTCTTTACAAAAGAAGATGTAGAAAAAGATGGAAATCTTTCACAGAAAGGTCAAAATAGTTCAGAAAATTGTATTAAAAGAGAAGGAGCAACTTCTGCTCTGGGCTATGGTATGGAATGTAAGTATCAAGATACCTCCCTCAATAATATATTGAATATCCCCAATCACAGATGATTTTCATTAAAAGCCTCCCAGACTTAATTGACTTGTTTGAAAAGTGAGGAAATGGAGGTTCATAAGTAGTATCTCACTTATCACATGCCACTAAGGCATTCAATTTTTTTCAGCACTTAAGTGAATATCCACTTTATTATTATTATTATTATTATTATTATTATTATTATTAATCATTTAATGGTATTTTCTTTTTCCATATACATATAATTTCCAACATTAATTTTTGCAAGATTTTGTGTTCCAGATTTTTCTCCTTCTCCTTTCCCTTTTCCTCTCCCCAAAACAGCAAGCAATTCAATATAGGGTAAATTGCAATACAGGTGCAATTTCTCTAAACATGTTTCCATATTCATCATGCTGAGCAAAAAAAGCAGATTCAAAGGGGAAAAAACAAAACAAAACCAGAAGCCAAACAACAACACAAAGGTGAAAATACTATGCTTACATCATATTCAGCCTTTTTTTCCCTCTCTGAATGTGGATTGAACTTTCCATCACAAGTTTCCTGGCATTGCCTTAAAACAACTCATTGGTGAAAAGAGCCAAGGTTATCACAGTTGATTGGCACATAATCTTGTTCTTACACTGTCTAATGTTCTCATGATTCTGTTCACTTCACTTAGCATCATTTCCTGTATGTTTTCTTTGTTTGTTTTCTTTCTTTCTTTCTTTTTTTTGCTGAGGCAATTGGGGTTGGGACTCGCCCAGGGTCACACACTGAGGAAGTGTTAAGTGCCTGAGGCCAGATTTGAATTCAGGTGCTCTTGAGTTCAAGGCTTTGCTCTATCTTCTGCACCACCTAGCTGCCCCTCATGTAAGTCTTTCCAGGCTTTACTGAAATCACCTTGTATATAATAACTTAGAGAACAATAATATTAAATTACATTTATATATCCTAACTAAGTAGGTAATTCCCCAATTGAGGGGCATCTACTGAATTCCAAGTTTCTTGCCACACAAAGGGAGATGCAAAAATATTTTTACACGTATGAGTCCTTTTCTCTCTTTTGTGATCAAATGAGTTCAGAAATTTGCATCAAACTAATATCTTCTGACCTGAAATCTAGAGCTAAGTCTTAAGTTGTCTCGCATTGGAGATGACATCTATCCCTGCCATCTTGGTTCAGCTTTCTGATTTGTTTCCCAGTCTTAAGACTCCATCAATCAAAACAGAAAAATGAGATTTTAAGGGAAAAGGAGATTAACCGGATAGGACACATTTGATAAATAGACTTTGAGAAGTAAAGAGTTTGCTAAGCAATAGTATGAATTGATCACAAAGTGGCCTTGAAAGTGTACTTGGAAAATAGTGAATCACATGATCCTTCCACCATCATCTCCCACAGTAATAATCACATATTAAGCTTTTCCTATATTTTAAGTATTGTGACAATTGGTGGGGAGAAATTAAAAGACAGAATAAGCCTCAGCCCTTAATGGTCTCTCAGATTAATGAAAAAGAAAACATGAAAAGAGACATGTTTGGCTAAGAGATATACGAATTAAATTGAGTATAATCAAGAGGAAGAAGAGACTAACATGAAAAAAAAAATTTGGGAAAACACTGCTCATAGATTGGAGGATTTTATCTGGAGTTGGAAGGATGTTGGGAACTCATCAGGTAGTGACAAGGACAAAGTGAGTTCCTAGCATTAAAAGAATTCCAGTGATAAAGAAATGTGTGGATAGAAGAGCCACTCTGAGTACAAGGAGGCCATTGTCACTGCAGCCTAGAATACATGGAGGGCAAAGATGTTGAGGAAGACTGGAGAGCTTAGACACATATTTCTGATTCATTTCCAGTCAGGCAGGCATGTTCTTATTATCAGACTTAGGTATTTATTTACTTAATGATTCCCCCTAGTAATATTAAAAACATTTTTTTACATTTGTTTTATAGATGTTTAAGTTCTAGGCACTCTTCCTTATCCTCACCCATAATTAAGAAATCACATGTGAAGTTACGCAAAACATTTCTCAAAAGTCAAGTTGTGAAAGAAAACATAGATCTTCTACCCTAATTAAAATAAAAATCCTCAAGAAAAATTAAATAATGAGAGACAGAGACAGAGACAGAGACAGAGAGAAAGAAAGAGAGAAAGAGAGAGAGAATGAGAGTTTTATTCAGATACAATCAGTTTCTTCTTTGGGTATGGATATGATTTTTCATCCTAACTCCTTTGGAATAGTTGTGGATGATTGCTCTACTGAGAATAACAAAGCTAGAACATTGCTATTCTTTTTTTATACAATATATTTCACTTTGTTCATAAAAGAATTTCCAGGTGGTGTTTTTTTTTCCTCCTGTGAGCATCCTGCTCAATATTTCACATAGAACGATAATATTGTATCACAAGTGGCCATCCCTCCAATTTCCAATTATTTTTGTCTTGAGAAGAGAGCTGCTAGGAATATTTTTTGTACATATTGGTCATTTTGGGGCCATGAACGGGGACAAGACTGAAGCTGCTCCAGCAAGTCATGCACTGGGACCGTATGCTGGATTGCCATCCTGGTGTCATAGTCATAGTCATAGTCATAGACCTTACTGCTGAGCTTCTAAGTTGCAGGGCATTGGGGCATAGGAAATTCTTATCAACTCTTACTCATTGATGAAAAGCAGAAAACAAGAGGAAATAAGAGGAGAAATTCCCTAAGTGTCTCTGTAGAGAATGATCTTTAGTAAGGAATCACCATGTGCCTCTTTCCCAAATTATATAAGATAAAGAAGAAAGACTAGGTCCTGAAGGATATAGTTGTCCAAGGAGAAAGAAGTTTGTAAATCAGAGGTGTAAACCATTTTCCATTCCTTATGCTTTCTTTGTACTCTTAGAAAGCTCATTTTCTAACTTCTTTCATTTCTGCCTGCTAAGAGGAAGTTATGTTGTGCTGACTTCTATAAGATCTCTTCCATATCTATTATCTTAGACTATATTTTAGAAATGAAATTAAAATCCAGGAACTTATGATATACAATTAGAAAGTGGCTCCTTGGAGATAAGACTTTTTTAGATACTTAGGCCTTGACAGCCCTGTGAAATGAAGAGATTCCGTAGAAAGATCTCTGTTAAGACATAAAACCTTCAAATATTTGGAGAATATTTGTCTGCATCTCAAGAACTTATGGCCCCAGGTCAATAGACAGATGGAGATATAATTTCCTTTCATTATTTCTTCTCAACATGATGGACTAAAGGAGTGACAAAATTTGGGGAAATAAAAGCTGGTGACATTGATGAAACAATTTACTTTGAGAGATTGAAGACACTATAGAACTTGACTTTTAACTAATTGTACTGTCCCATGAATTTATCAAGAGCATCTAATGTAGACTTAGGTAATGAAGGTATAATTTAATTCATGAGAACTGGAGAAATCTGGGCATTCCAAATTTAGGAAATTATTCTTATAATTGGAGCTATTCTGATCTTTACTATAAGGAGAAAGAATTCACATGACTTACTGGGCCATTTTGCCTTGCTTAAAAGCCACAGAGACTAAAATACTACCTTCACCTCTCCCTTGAAACCTTTATTATCCTACAAACAGATTTCATCTAAACAGATATGGGGGTGTATTAGAATAAAAGGAAATGCTTGAAAAAGAAAGCTCTAGTCCTCAGCTAAGATTGCAGTTCCATTTCCTAACCATAGCATAATTATTTACTGAAAATTCTTCCTCCCAAGATACTAAATGTTCTGGTTATCCATAGAAGGAATGCTATAGAATTCAAGTAAGGTCTTCCTCTCGCTAAGGATGTTGAAATCCTTTCTTTTGGACTGAAATCTTTTCCTTTTCATAGGATATAAACCGACAGAGAGATGCAATGACTACAACTTGTCTGAAGAGAAAAAAAAAAAAAAAAAAAAAAAAAAAAAGGGCTGTCACAATTGTCCCTGGCTTCTCAGAGAAGAAATACCTTGACCATATATTTGGAAGAGTTCAAGCTGAGGATATTGTATTAAGAGGATTCTTTATTGAGGCTAAGTCCCAAGATAAAGTGTTTGAAGAATTCTATGCCAGAATTATCAATTTTAGAATTGCTATGAAGAGGGATGAATCATCTACCAAGTTTTCTCTCCAATAAAAAGGCAGCATGAGGAAAGAACCTTTGCACAGAAGTTAAGGTAGTTCTAAATAATGTTGACTCATTGAATGAATTCTTGCCAAATATTCATGTGTACTGCTTTCATATTTGGTCAATCATAGGATTATAAATCTAGAGCAAAGCTCCTTAACTAGGCATAAATGAAATTCCTGCCCACCCCCAAAATCAATGGATTGATATTAGGGGGTCTGTGAATTCCTGATATTCTATCAGGACCAGCTTCCCAAAACATTCCCATTAGCAATGGAAAGTTATTTCTAAATTAGTGATGACCTGATCAACATAGGAGAGCTCAACTTATGGAAAAACCAATTTGATATATGAAATTACTAAATATTCACTCCATTTTTCACAATCCATGATCTGCCTTTCTCAGGTGGCAGGGAAGTAGGATGAAAACAGATAAAGAAAATTCTAGATCAATCTCCCTAATGAATATTGATACTAAAATCTTAAATAAAATATTAGCAAAAAGATTATAGAAAATCATCCCTGGAATAACAGACCATGACCAACTATGATTTTTACCAGGAATGCAGGGCTGGGTCAATATTAGGAAAGCTATTAGCATAATTGACTATATCAGTAACCAAATTCACAAAGAACATATGATCATCTCAATAGATGCGGAAAAAGCATTTGATAAAATCCAATGTCCATTCCTATGAAAACCACTTGAAAGTCTAGGGAAAAATGGACTTTTCCTTAAAATAGTCAGGAGCATCTATTAAAAACCATCAGTAAACATCATATGTGATGGGGATAAAAGTGGAAACCAACCCCAATAAGATTAGGAGTGATCTTATCACCATCATCATTATTATTCAAGATAGTATTAGAAAATGCTAGCTTCAGCAAATAAGGGGTAGGGAAAAGAGATGAAAGGAATTAGAATAGGTAATGAAGAAAACCAAAATTAGCATGCTTTTGCAGATGATATGATGGTATATACAGAACCCTAGAGATTTCTACTAAAAAAGCCATTAGAAAAATAATCCACACCTTTTAGCAAAGTTTGGCAGGATACAAAAATAAACCCACATAAGTCATCAGCATTCTTATATATCACTAACAAAATCCAACAGTTAGAGCTACAGAGAGAAATTCCATTAAAGTAACTGCCAATAGCGTAAAAAATATTTTGGGGAAATCTATCTGCCAAGGAAAGACAGGAATTATATGAGCAAAAATACAAAACACTTTGTACACATATAAAATTACAGAGTAAGATCACTTGTACCATCTTTTGACGCTACTTCTGAGCCAGTCAACCATCAGGAGTGTGCACAGCTTTTGCCCAGCATGTCTCTCAATCTGAAGAGCTACAACTTTCTCTTGACCTGAATGCAGCTCTCAGGTCAGAGACTTCCCATTAATCAACAGGTACCTAGCATAGCTGACTGAATTGGGCAAACAGCTCAGCTCCCAGCTTTTGCAGAGTAATGGAGGACAGAAGCAGTGTGACACACACAAAGTCTTCAAGTTCTTTTGTGAAGATGACTAGACATTACTATGTGAGATGTTGGCAAACCCCAGAGCATGGGGCTCACAGGATCTCTCCTGTAGAACAAGCTGCTCCCAATTTCAGGAAGAAGCTCTAGCACATTCAGAGTTGCTTGGAGAAGCACTTTGAGGAAGCAGAGAAACTTCTTGCTGAGGAGGAGAGAACTGTTGTTGACTGGCAGGAAATGATCATAGGAGAATTCTACAAACTGCACTGCCTCCTGATGGAAGAGCAATTTCATTGTCTTCCAAGGAAAAAGCAAGAAGAGCAGGGCAGAGTATTTCAGCAAAGGAGAACCCTTCAGGACTTCAGGCTAGACCTAGAGGAAGCAGATTCCCAACCCAATCTGGATCTGCTATTGGGTGTCAAGCAGTTGCTGGGAAGGAGTGAAGCAAAATTATCCCAAAATGCCAAAGCCGTTATTCCATAGTAGAGAATGTGTCCCATCTCTGAAATGATAGATGCTCACCTGATTCAGAGGGGACATCAGAATGGATCCTCCATCACCCAGTCCTTTCTAAGAAGGCTGGCAGGTGGACACCCAACCTGGTGATGACTCTAATCTTCCCATTGTCCTTTCTGAGAAAGCCTTCAGCACAGGCAGATAATATTGGGAGGTTGATATAACAATTACCTCAGTAGATACTGGGGATTTACACACACCTGAAGAGACAAAGTGGTGGCAGCATGACTCATTGTCCTTCTGTTCTTCCTGTGATGTGGCCAGAAGAAAGAGGATTACTGTTTACAATAGTATCCTAGAACATTGAACCACAGACTGAAAGGCCATATTCCCAGGATAGCGCCCTACTTAGCATATCAAACTGGCATTCTCGCTTTTTCCAATGTTCTCTGGAGTTCTCTTCTTTATCCATTACCAAAAATTTCATTCATAATACCTGTTACACCTATCTTTATTCCTGGCTTCCAGTTCTAGGAACAAAACTTGGTTTCATCTCTGTCTAGGTGATTCTCATCTTTGTACTTGCTGCTATTCATCTATCAGAACATTTCTCCAGGGAGGAGCTCTCAACCTACCACTAGGCTTCTTGGTTGGAGTTCTTCCATCTCCAAACTTTCCCTGCAAGAAAATGAATATCATCAACTTCTAGATAGCCTGCCATTTACCCTGCAAGCTGAAAGGGGACCATTCCCAAGTGTTTTGTGCCTTCTTGTTCTGAGTGGATCCCATGTATATATGAAGTTTTACAACATCAATTGTATTCCAGAAATTTAAAAATTAACATCAACTCCTATGAAGACCTTCATTTTCATAGCTTTCCTAGAATTTGTTAAAGTTCTATGAGGTCCATAGATTTCAAAATTCTATGAGGTTCATAGAATAGAGGTTCCTAGAAGTTCCCTTTTCTAGTCCTGTGCCCCTTAAACTACAGTAAACTTTTTTTTTTCTTTTTCTAAGGCTGGGGCTAAGTGACTTGCCCAGGATCACACAGCTAGGAAGTGTTAAGGGTCTGAGACCAGATTTGAACTCGGGTCCTCCTGAATTCAGGGCTGGTGCTCTATCCACTGTACCACCTAGCTGTCCCCAAGTCTAACTTTTCTAAAATTTTATTCACCTCTTTATAGAATCTAAAGACATTTGAAGAATGTAACTGTAACTTCCCTCTCAGAGATCACCTAATCCCAGGCCTTTGGAAGCTCTGTTAAACAAAGAACCACTGCCCAAGGAGGCAGTTGCATTTTATGTGATCACTTACTGCACTCCTTCAGAAATAGCAGCTTCCAGGGCATCCATTTGAAAGGCACTGGAGGCAACCTTGTTACATCTTTTTATAATCTCTTCAAGGCTTGCATCCCCATCTAAGGAGAGCATGACTTTCTGGCAATGGGCATTAGCGTTCTCTCGAACTAATTTCCAAATAAGACCAGCTGCTTCTCCTTTACCTACTAATCTCTCAACAGCCACCTGTAGGGAACCACAAACATCAGGGAAAGATTCATCTAGGCTCTGTCTGCAAAGTCTGCTAAATCTGCAGACAGTCATCCATTGCAGAGACTCCCCAGTTGTAAGGAAAACGTCTTATTCTACATCCCTGCCTATGGACTCTAAGCTGGTTATTTATATTAACTCTCCTTTGGGATTACCCCATGTCTAGCCCACTCAGCATGAATAGGTGGATCTGCAGAAGGGAGACACCTGGAGTTAGTGCTTCATTCTAAGAGGGGATCTAGCAACAGGACACACCCCTTCTCATCTCAAGGAACCATTAACACCTGTAAGACACAATCTCCTGCCTCAGAGGCCAAGCCCTTTTTACCCCCTGGGCCTGCCCTACCAGCTGACATACATGGCAATTCTCAGAAAAGGAGAAATGTCCCTATAACAACTTCCTGGCTTCTCTCTCCTCTTCTGTTTCTGCTGTTCAATAATTGTATTTCAATCAGTTTCATACATTATAAAAATTTGAGGCATATTATTCTTAACACTCAAAAGACCAATGGATTTGACTGGCTCCAAAAGGCTGATGGAAGAAGGAAATGAGAGTTAATATTCATTACCTCAATTATCCCAGAAAGGCAAACTCCTTTTTTTTTACTGCCAGAAATCCTTGTAAAGCCTATCCACAATGCAAAATTGTTGAAGAATTTCTCAGTCCAGAAGTTTAAATATCCTGCTGGATAACAATTTTGTCTACTCGGTAAATTTGGCTGGATATCTTATTGATCAGGAGGCAAGATTAGAACCTAAAATTTTAATCTGCCTTAAATGACAGACAGTTGGTAAGCAGATAGAATTTACGAGAAAAAAAAAAGAAAGAGTAAAAAAAAATCAAAGAAACAAGAAAAGCAATCACCTATACTAGTTTGTATTTTTTTTTTTTAATTCAGGGCAAGAAATTAGAAAACCGGAGTATGTATCAGTTGGGAATGGCTGTGAATGTTTTGGTATCAAGATGCAAGAGAATACATTTGAAACAGAAGAAATGACGAAAAGAACAGTTTCTAAAATTCATAGGAGGAATTTCACATTTGGGCATGTGTTTCAGATAGAAAATACATGTAGGATTTAGTCTTCCCTCCTCTTGTAGGACTATAGTAAAACAATAAAGTATTGCCAACATATATATGAATTTGACAATATCAAATAAATTGCTGTTTGTTTTTAAATACTTCTCTGAAGTTTATGTTGTCTATAATAATATAGGACTTTTACGTGTCAAATATTTATCACTTTATTTGCTCACATTCTCTGCTCTTAAGAACATTAGGAATTTGACATCTTTTTTTAAAGAAGCTATTTTTATGATTATTGTTAAAATAAACTTTACTGATCACTTTACTTTTTAATCTTCTGTACTTTCATTGCTTCTCTCACTTCTAGAAATCAGTCTTCTATAAGGTAAAATTAGAAGGGCGAAATATAGGTAGAAGTTGGGTGTAAGAGTGTGATAAGTTTAACAGTAAGCAATATACTAAAGTCAGATTGTGGTGAATAGTATTATAACTGAGGCACATTTTCCCCCAGAACAAGATATCATTTTAATAACAGCCATGTGTAAAGTGTTAATAAGATGGATGGCACTGGCAGGCAAAATCCAGGGATTGTATGACTAATTTTTTTTCTTAGGCTAGCTGTTATAAAGACAGTGGGACTTTGATTTCTGGGTCACAATGAAAAGAGACATTGAGGGCTAAGAGAGCCTTCTAAACTTAGGTTCGTTTTCCTTCTCATTGACCTGACAAGACAGTGGCATCTTTTGACAAAGGTAAGAGCGCTAGTAGTTTGTATGACTGCTGGGTGAAGTAATAACTGAAAAGGATATGAATGGGACCAGGTGAATTCAAGCTTACATCTTGACTTTATTTCTTACAGCTTCCTTTTTATATCCCACCTTAAGCATGTTTTTCTCTGTTATACATTACACAAATGCCAGAAAACCACACAAAGTATAACCAAGGTTGTGACATTTCCTTGTTCTGTTAGTCAAGGCACATCCTGTTTGTGTTTTTCTCTTAGGGGGCCCTTTTTGCTTCTACATAAGGTATACTCTGGTTATATTCTGATCTTCTATATAAATAATCCAAGGGAGCTTGGATATAGGTCACCAGCTTTGGTTAGGGGGCTAGCCAAGTCCCCTAAAGTCATCCAAGAGACCTCATCTTGCTTGGATTTTCCAAAAGACTTACATCTGACTCCTGATTGGTAGATTGGCAGATAGTTCAGGTACCGATAATCAAGACATCCTCAGCCAATTATGGAATGTTTATTAATTGACTATCTTCAAAGGCCTCTAATAAATCTCGGCTAAAAAATAAAATCACACCAAACCTCTTTTTTGCCCTTCCTTGGAGATCAGATCCCAAATTTTAAAGTGAGAAGCTAGGACAGTGGAGTTGTCCCCAAGGGAGAGAGCAGTTCCAACTAGTTCTTTTTCTTAAAGAAGAAACGAAAGCTGGGGTGCCACCTTTAAAGTGGCTAATAAGTAGATACTCCAGGAGGCTAGGACTAGTAAAGGTACCCTTCTGCATGTGGCTAAGAGATCGTTTTTTGGTAAAATAGTGGGAAAATAGAGATGACAAAATAGTTTTAATTATCAAATGATACAACACAGTATTAATTTTCTTCAATATGTTATAGGTATTACTTTGCATTTCTATTTCTCCCCTATGGAAACAAAACAGTGAAGGCAGAAGTATCTTTATATATATATATATATTCCTTGTAATTGATTTTGCTTATTGTAAATTAAATTCATTTAAATACAAGGTATTCTGCTGAGTATTTATGGATCTTCCCAACCTGGCCTCTTTCTATTATTTTAATTTTTGTGTCTTTTTTTGTTTGCTTTTTATGTTGGTATACTATTCGCCTCCATGAACTGACAGTGGCTCTGTCTTGCTTTCTTTTTCCCATAAACAAGTAGGAATTTTCCATCGTTGTATAGACCTGATCTCTGGAGTGTGTGTTCCTTGTAGAATCCCTAACCTGCACCTTGGAGAATCCCTGGCAAGCAAGATGAAGTTTAAGCACTTGAAACAGAAGTTGGTGGAAAAGGTCTTTCTAACTTTTACCTTTGGTGGAATACTTGGAAGACGAAAGATATTACAGAACAATCAGGAAATATCTGAGGGATGACATGAATTCAGGCCTCCCTGATGCAGAAGGTATCTCTCCATATGAGCCATCACTTTTTGTCTCTCCTTATGTCTAACAAAATTTCTAAAAAGAGAATTGTCCCATGATGACCTGACCTGCGGGTCTCGAACTAAGGGGGGTCTGAAGCCCCGTGTCAGCCTGTAAGCACAAGGCTGGTAAGGCTACAACCTGGGAATGGGTGAAGAAAGAAAGAGGCGGAGACGATTCTGCACAGGGCAGAAAAGTTCATTTATTGAAGCAAAGTAGAGGGTTTTTATACGTTGTGGAGCAAATGCCACGTAGCAAAGTAAGTTTCAATAGAACAAAGGATATAACATCTGTTGACCATATGTCAGGAAGTCAAGGCAATGTGTGACAGATTTATGGTTGAAACATTCATCATGTGTTTGACAGGTTTTAAGATCTAAAGAATACTTATTGTTAACACCTAGGTCAGAGAAACCTTGGGGTAGGGAGTTCTCACACATCCAGGACATTCCTTTGGGGCCAAGACTTTTATCTAATCTTAAAATGGTTTGCAGATGTCTGGGTGAAGGGCCTTGGCACCATGAATGCTCATAAGCAGAATACAAAACTTCAGATCTCCCTTGCCTCTGAATCTCATCTTCCAATAGGAGAAGTTGATAATGTTCCCTTCTTTATATTTACTTCTGACAGCTGATCCTGTTACATTTGCAGTCCTACAATATCCAAATAAGTAATCTCTGAATCAGAAAGGCCAAACACTTTTCTATGAAGCTTAAAACTCACTTTCTCCAATCAGTCATTCTGGAGCATAGAATAATCTACAGTGTAGCAAAGAGTGACTTCTCTGTAACCTCCTCTAGCCTTCTCTCAAACCAACAGCAGATGAAGCCTCTAAACTGGTTTTAAAGTCAAAGAATGCACAAATATTTGTAATACAACACATTTCTAGAAGAAGATACCTTGGAAGAATTTCAGAACAGGTCTGTTTCAATCAGGCAGGGGACAGTCTGCCAAACCCAGACCATAGTATATAGTGAGACCAGGGCAAGAACCTGGAGTGGAAAGTCAAAGTGTTGTAGCTTCCACCAACCTGGGAATGTTCTGTGAGGCTTCTTTAGGCCATTTTGTCCTGGTTGCAAATAGATGGTTTGGCAGATTGGCCTTTTGTCAAAGACAAATTGTAAATCACTGAGTGCAGGAAGAAGACCCGACCTAGTCACCATTACCCAGCACTGGAAATCAATTAGCAGAACTACCCCTGGGCAGCTGTCACTCTTGTATTGCACACACTTCAAGCCTTAAAAAAAACAATAAAAAACAAAAAAGAATGATCACCATAGGCAGATTTTATGGAGAGAGAGAAAAACAGACCTCAAATCCTGAGGTTCCTAAAGGCAAAGCAACTCCAGATAAAGCCCTAAAGAGAGACAAAAGTTGGTCCCCATTTCACAAAACTTTCTTCAAAGATTGCATAAAGGATCTTAAAATAGAATTAGAAGAACAATAGGGAAATGAAATGAGATCATTGCAAGAAGGAATAAAAATTTTTCTATTTTGTGATCAATAATGATCTCTAATCCTTCTTTGGTTATAAATTCCTTCTTCCTCCACAAGTCTGAGAGAGGTAAACTATCCTATGTTCTTCTAATTTATTTGTAATCTCATTTTTTTATGCCCAGGTTATGAACCCATTTTGACCTTATTTTGGTGTACGGTGTTAAGTATGGATCAATGCTCAGTTTCTGCCATACTGATTTCCAATTTTCCCAGTAATTTTTGTCAAACAGTGAGTTCTTATCCCCAAAGCTGGGGTCTTTGGGTTTGTAAAACACTAGATTATTAAAGTTATTGATTGTTTTTTCCTTTGAATCTAAACTGTTCCACTGACCAACTAGTCTATTTACAGCACCTTCATTTGATTTTTTTTTTCATTAGTTCTCTTGAAATTCTTAACCTTTTGTTTTGCCATATGAACTTTGTTGTTATTTTTTCTAGGTCATGAAAATAGATTTTTGGAAGTCAAATTGGTATATCGCTAAATAAATAGATTAAATAGTATTGTCATATTTATCATATTTGCTTGCCCTATCCAAGAACATTTAATATGTTTTCAATTGGTTATATCTGATTTTTTGGTGTGAAAAGTGTTTTGTAGTTTTACCCATATAGTTCCTGATTTTCCCTTGGCAGATAGATTCCTAAATATTTCATACTATTGGTAATTACTTTAAATGGAATTTCCCTTTATAATTCTAACTGTTGGATTTTGTTAGTGATATGTAAGAATGCTGATGACTTCTGTGGGCTTTATTTTGTATTCTGCAATTTTGCTAAAGTTGTAGATTATTTCTAATAGCTTTTTTAGTAGAATCTCTGGGGTTCTCTAAGTATAACATCATATCATCTGCAAAGAGTGGTAATTTGTTTTCCTCATTATCTACTCTAATTCTTTTAATCTCTTTCTTGATTCTTATTGCCAAAGCTAGCATTTCTAATACAATATTGAATAGTAATGGTGATAGTGGGCAACCTTGTTTCACTCCTGATCTTACTGGGAAGGGTTCCAGTTTATCCCCATTACATATGATGCCCCAAACTTCTTGATGTACAAGTGACGTGTTGTAAGTGAATTCTAGCTGAATTTGGAGATATCTGTAGTTGCCAGAAACTACAGAATTAGCCTTGACCAGTGTAAAGCACTTGAAGATTCAAAACATTGCTTGAGACTTTCTAAGTATTCTGCTCCCTAGCTTATTGCATGTGCATGTGTTTTATTCCTTTTGCCCCTGAGCCCTGCTCAAAAGACTCAAAAACCCATAAATACGTTCCCCTTTCCTCACTCTACTTTGAGCAGCTGTGAATTTGCTCTGCTCTCTCCATCTCTCTCAATTTAAACAAAGATAGAATTTTTTTCCACATTTCTCTAGTACTTTGAAACCTTAGATCTAGTCATTAAATCACAGTGGAATGGCAGAGAAACTGAGGCAAAATGGAGATTAGAGAGTCTTTAATGTTTTATTTGAAAGGGAGAGATTTACTGGGACCAAATGGATCCATGGTTTCTTCCCAGGGCTGAATGAGACTATTGTCTCCAAGAATCTAGCAGAGAATGTTGAATACAAAAATTCCTTTATAGCGTAACAAGAATAATGACATAATTGGGGGAGGCACTGGAGAGAGAGAGGCACCTGATATTCTAATTAAATGGGATGGGGAGTGGCACCTGATATTCTAATGATGTCTAAAATCTAAGATCTTCAACTTTGAAACATTCTAATGATTAAGAGGGAAAGGTTGTGTTGCAGTATTGAGCATTACAATTAGGAATAGAGGCAGAATAATTCAGGGAAACTGTGTCAGGAAAATTATGGAAACTGAATTAGATCCATAAAAGGGAACTGTGGCACTACAACAGCCTTTAATTCACACTTTATACAATAAAGTTGTTTTCTCACAATAACTCTGTGAAGTAGGCAGCACAATAATATTACCTTCATTTTCAAGCCAAAATTTTCCTTCATTCAAATGTATTTGCCTACTAAGCAAAAGGCTGTAAAGGGGATGGAGACTAAATTTTCTGCCTTCCTGAGAGTGTAAGATCAGATAATAAGAGTCCAGTATTTAGCTTGGATTAAACAATCTTCTCAGTTTGGCCATTGGAGGTTCAATTCAGGTCTCTTTTAGTTTCATATTAAGGCTTCCATTTCCTTCTGAAGGAACTGCCATCTCTCTAGTGGGGTGAGCTGGTCTGAAGTGATTACTAATAATATTATCTAATTTCACAGTGCTTTGAGATTTGCAAATTACTTTATATAGCTAATCCTGTTTGGTCTTTAAAAAAGCTTTATAATAAGAAGTTATTATACGCATTCTAAAGACAAAATGGCAGACAGAAGTTAAATTACTTATCTAAAGTCACAGAGCTAGTTAGTGGTTGAGAACATTTTTGAACTTTGTTCAATAACCTTATGTACAAGGCCACCTAGTGGCCTAAGTATTACTTTCTACTATCCCCCTTCCCTGCCACCTCAGAAAGGCAGATCATGGATTGTGAAATTGGAGTGAATATTTAGTAATTGTTTCTATCAAATTGGTTTTTCCAAAAGTTGAGCTGTCATATGCTGATCAGGTCATCAGTAATTTGGAAAGAACTTTCGATTGCTAACGGGAATGTTTGGGAAAGCTGGTCTTAATATCAGGAATGTCAGGAATTAACAGACCCCCTAATATCTATCCATTGATTGGGGGTTGGGCAGGAATTTCATTTATGTCAGATTAAGAAATTTTGCTCTAGATTTATAATCCTGTGATTCACCAAATATGAAAATAATGCACATGAATATTTGACAATGATTCAACATTATTTAGAATCACCTGAACTTCTGTGCAAAGGCTCTTTACTCATACTGCCTTTTTATTGGAGGAAAAAGCTTGCTAGATGATTCATCCCTCTTCATAGCAATTCTGAAAGTGATGATAATTCTGGCATAGACTTTTTTTTTTTTTTTTTTTTTTTGAGGCTGGGGTTAAGTGACTTGCCCAGGGTCACACAGCTAGGAAGTGTTAAGTGTCTGAGACCATATTTGAACTCGGGTCCTCCTGAATTCAGGGCTGGTGCTTTATCCACTGCGCCACCTAGCTGCCCCCTTGGCATAGACTTCTTCAAAAACTTTATCTGGGACTATGCCTCAATAAAGAATTTTCTTAATTATGATATCCTCAGCTTGAACACTTCCAAATATATAGGCAAGGTATTTCTTCTCTGAGAAGCCAAGGACAATTGTGACAGCCCATTTTTTTTTTTTTTTTTTTTTTGCTTCAGACAAGTTTGTAGTCATTGCATCTCTCTGTCAGTTTATATCCTATAAAAAGGAAAAGGTTTCAGTCCAAAAGAAAGGATTTCAACATCTTTAGTGAGAAGAAGACCTTACTTGAATTCTATAGCATTCCTTCTGTGGGTAACAAGAACATTTAGTATCTTGGGAGGAAGAATTTTCAGTAAATAATTATGTTATGGTTAGGAAGTGGAACAGCAAACTTGTCTGGGTTATCTATTACTGTGCTTAAAATACTATGGCTATTGCTTTTTAGACATCAACTCCCGCCCCCCCCATCGATGCCCCTTTCAGCACGAAGCAGCTTGATGATCTTCGACGACAATTTTCCCTACCCCCAAAAGAATTTGTGTCCTATTATTTGAGAGAGGGAAATGATAATGTCAAAAAAAAAAAAAAAAAAGAGATAGTTCAAGATAAAAATAATTAACAGGAAATTCTTGTCTCAGGAAGGGTAAAAAGAGATAATTTGAGATACAAATGATTAAGAGAAATTCCTGTCTTATTTACAAATATCTTGGCAACATTTTGGATAACATATCTGTGCAAATGTTGTTTTGATGACCCTAGTTATGTATAAAAGGAAGTTCTAAAAAATGGAATCCTTGCACTCGGTCTACACCAGCCTTGTGCCTGCCAACTGGCATCCCCTTGCCAGTCATTTTGGTCTTCCTGGAGGCCTAATGCCTGTCTATCCCTTTACTATCAATAAAGACTTTGTTTTGATACAGCATTGAGTAGCAAATTCATTTGTTACTGAACCTGCCCTTGGTTACTTTGGAGAGAGAGAGGTTAATCAGACTCAGGAGGAGAACAGCTAATACATCTTGGCTTAGAGCCCCAATTTACTCCTCATCAGTGAACTCCTGTGGGGTGAGGGGAGAATAAATTCTATGTATATTTCTTATCTTATATAGATGCCCAAATGGGAAGACTTCACATTATTTCCTGAAAATCTTCATCATTTTTTTACGTGACAAGTGTATTCTATTGCATCTTGAGACCATAAAGTGCATAGTGATATATACCCCCTTTGATTTCCAGCTTCTTGTCCCCCACCAATAAAAGTACTCCCAAAATATTTGTGTAAGTGATTTCTTTTCCTTATTCTTTGATGTTTTTTGTTTCAGTCTTTATTTTGGGCAATAACACCTATTCACCAATTGCCTGTCATTTGAACCTGAACAAAATTTTAAATTCTAATTTTCATTCAGATCCATAAGATATCCAGTCAAATGGACCAAGGTCGAAGACATTGATGTCCATATTAGCATTGATTTCCTACTCATATCAATTTTCTGAGGTCCATAAGACCCCAAAATTCTTTAGGGTGGCAATAATAATATGACTTCAATGTATGAGGCCAATTAAAACAATAGTGGAAGGGGCAGAGCAAAGAAGGGGCAGAGAGAAACCAGGAAGCCGTTTCTTAGATTCCTTAAAATTCTTTATATTCCTTGAAGAGATAAAGATAATTTTAGCAAAGTTAAATTCATTGTAACAAATAACTTTGCCAAGAAAACCCCAAATGAGGAAACAAAGAGCTTAACACAAAGGAAAGAAATGCACAATAAGAAAGATACAAAGAAGCACACCAAAAGCTAGAATTCATTTCACATTTTTATTGAATGGAGTAAAAGATAAGTTAACAGTAATTCAAGTGACATAGGAGTGAAATACCTTGAAATTCATGGCTTTCGAAGAACTTTGACAAATTCTAGGAAGACTATGAAAGCCACAGTCCTCATGTGTGTTGTTATTTTTTTTTAACTGCTGAAAAAGAATTGCTATGTTTTGAAATTTCATAAGCAGAATCCACTGACAATCAGAAGGCACAACATACTTGGGAAGAGTCCTCTTCAGCTTGCAGGGTGAAAGGCAAGCCATCTACAAGTTGGTGATGCTCCTTGTCTTGCAGGGGAGGTTTGGAAATGGAAAAACACCAGCCGGGGAGCCTAGTGGTGGGCTGAGAATTCCTCCTTATTTGAATGCTCAGAGAGACGAATAGCAGCAAGAACAAAGATGAGAATCCAGTGCACAGAGAGTCATGGGAGCAGGCTTTGTTCCTGGAAGTGGGGGGCCAGGAGAAAACATGGGTCTAACAGGGGCTACAAAGGAAATATCAGGTAACTGATAAATAAGAGAACTCTGCAGAACATTGTAAAAGGCCAGAATGCCAGTACGGTATTCTAGGTAGAGTCCTACCCTGGGAATAGGGTTTTTCAGTCTGTGGTCCAGCGATCCAGGGTAGGATTGCAAAAAGTAATCCTCTTCCTTCCTGACACATCTCAGAAAGAACACAGAGGGACAATGGGTCTTGCTGCCACCACTTTGTCTCTTCAAGCAGGGGGTGTGGATCCCCAGCATCCACTGAGGCAGCTGTGTCACATCCACCTCCCAGTATTGTCTCCCTGAGCTGAAGGCCCGCTCAGCAAGGACCATATGAAGATGCCCGTCATCATCAGGGTGGGTGTCCACCGGCCAGCCTTCTCCAGCTCTTACACTCTTCAGATCCTCAGCCACAATCAGGCAAGGACTGGCTGATGCAGGATCCAACCTGATGTGCACTCTGAAGCGGTTGAGCATCTCTATCATGCCAGGGACGGGACACACTCTGAGCTCCGGGATGAGCGCCTTGGCCCTTTGGGACAACACTGACTCGCTCCTTTCCAGCAACTGCTTGACATCCCGGAGCAGATCCACATTGGCTTGGCCCTCTGCTTCCTGGAGATCTAGCATGAGGTCCTGAAGGGTTCTCATTTGCTGGGAAAGTCTGTCCTTCTCACTTCTTTCTTCTTCCTCAATCCTAGCAAAAGGGCATTCCTTGAATAAGTGCAGGTTGTACATTTTGTAGTATTCTTCTCTAATCATTTTGTGCCAGTTCACAAGAGGTCTGGGACTAGCAAGAAGTTTCTTTGCTTCCTCAAAGTGCTTCTCCAAGCAACTTTGAAGGTGCTGCAGCTTCTTCCTGACATTGGGAGCAGCTTCTTCTACAGGACAGTGCCTGTGAGCCCCATGCTCTGGGGTTTGGCAACATCTGACACAGAGCAATGTCTGGTCGTCTTCACAGAAGAACTCCAAGACTTGCTGGTGAGTGGCACAGCGCCTCTGTCCTTCAGCACTCTGCAACAGCTGGGAGCTGAGCTGTTTCCCCAGTTCAGTCAGCTCTAGCAGGCGCCCATTGATACACAAAGGTGATTCTCTGACCTGAGACACTTGCCTGCATTCAGGGCAAGAGAAAGCTGTAGCTGCTGAGCTTGGGAGACATGCTCGGCAAAAGCTGTGCCCACACGCGATGGTGACTGGCTCACAGAAGTACTTCCAACAGATGGGACACGTGATCTGGTTCTGCAATTGCTGCAGCATTTCCACAGCAGCAGCAGCCATTCTCCTCTCTCCACTTGCTTCTGTTCTGCAGCAGCTGAGATGAAGAGCCTTCACTTCTATTCAAAGCAGTGCTTCTGAGCAGAAGAAGGCTCTCCTTTTATAGCAGGTAGCCCCACCCCTCTAGAGCCTCCCTGGCAAGGTGTGAATTCCCCTGTCCCAGAATTCTGAAGTTCTACTTGTTAACTCTTCCCAGTTGACAGAGCCCTGAGGACCTCAGAGTTCACACTTTTAGTTGACTCCTTTGTATGGATGGATTTCACCATCCTGATGGTTCCCCTATCTTTTAGGAAGAAGCCTCTGAAAACAGGGAGCTTCAGATCAATGAATTTTACAATCTGATTTGTTCAGGAGCCCCATGTAAACACCAGGATCCATAAGTACCTTCTCTCCTTTACCCTGCCATACCCAATCACTTCCAAGTCTCTCCAAGAATCCTCTGCATCTCTCCCTTCAGTCCAGTTATGGAGAATCACAGAATGTGAGATGAGAAACCCTCTTCCATGGTCATTTAGTGCAAGGAACCCATGCTCATGATTAGGGCCATCTCTGTGATCCAAGAAATGGCTGCCCATGGCTAAAACACACTGTCAAATCAATATAATGGAAGCCAAAATACAAACAAGGATCAAGAGGAAAAGAGTAGAACAGTTCTTTAATGTTCTTAATCAGTATATCCAAGTGCAAATTTTTGGAAAGAGTTGTCTACTTCATGAAGTTGTCTGCTTCTGGAAAGCATTTCTTCATAGGAATTCTTCCCTAGAGGACTGTCTTTGGGCATCATCCCAAAACTGTCCAGTTTGATCTAATTAACTCTGAAATATATCTAGGCAAATGAGCCATACAGTATCCTCAGGGCCTTATTTTTAGGACAGATTTGCAGACACATTTATACCATTAGATCTGGTTTTCCAGATGCCAAGAGACTTTATTGCTGAATAAATCTTCTAGAAATATATCCTTGTAGAAATTTAAAAGGATCTTAAGAAAATCTAATCACGTTGACTGTTCTGCCACCTGAAAGATAAAATTACTAATGTAAACAAAGGTTGGATCTTCTAAGTATATCGATTTCTTAAGCAACAAACTTAAGCCTCAATCTCCAAAACATGAGAAGATAGAATTATAAATTAAAAGCAATTAATCAAATAAAATCAATTAATTAAGAAAAGAATTCAATATTAGGTGATCAGATTTCTAATGTAAGGACAGATTAGGGCCTGTCCAAGTTGTAAGGATGAGAGAAAGCAATGCAATTCCCTTAATTCATATGAAGAGGTGTCCTACTCCCAAATATCTATATTTAATCAAAGAACATGGAAAGAATAACTGATTCATCAGTAAGTTTCAGGTTTCAGATAAGATATATGGGTTATTTGAGGTATGCAATTGTGAGAAATCTCCCTTCATCAATCTTTGGATCTAACTAGGGTTCTGGGCAGCATACGCTAGGTTCTTGCTTAAAGGTCTCTAAACTGCAAGTAGGCATAGTCCTGTTTCCTGGTTTGACAATAGGATAAACAATATTATGGAAATTTAAACATTTCACAAGCCTTTTTGACAGTAAAAAAAAAAATGATATCGTTCATTTTCAACCATTCTTCTATGGGCAGTAAGGGGTTCATGAAGAATATTCTTTATTTATTTGATTACACTTGGAAAGAGCTTTTAGCCATGCCCCTGATCTCTTTCTCAGGCATTTCCTTTTTTACTCTAATCAGCCCCCACATAAAATATCTGCAAATGAGTAAATGACTTCCTGACTTCTTAACCAACAATTACTTTTCTAGTCTTTGGAATTCTTAGACTGCCTCATTTCTTCTGACCTTCCTCTTCCCAGCATATAGAAAAATTCTGGTAGTCAATTAGGGGAGTGATATAATTAGCTAGTGATATAGCAATAAATACCTATAGACCTTGACCTCTCCAATTTCTCTCTCCCCCCTTCAATTAATCCCACAGAGAAGAAAGAATTACACTGAGCAGGGATGAAGGGACTTTTTTCAAAAAGAAGAGTTTTCTAAGGTTATATGGATGGTATATAGTAAGCATTGGGTGTACCTTAATGACTTATATTCTGACTGCAACTTTCTTTCCCCTGGGATTACTAAATCCTGAGGTGTGGCTTATGTTGTACATATTTTTGGAAGGAGGAACATGATGACTGAATCCTCACTTTTATATTCTATCTGGCACGTAAGAAATCTCTCTTGAGTATTGCTTTCATTTGGTTTTCATCCTTCATAACTGAATAAAAATTGGTTTTTAAAAGCCCTTTGGTGTGTCAAACATCGTGGTCAGATACTCTATTGATTCCAACTCACAAGTAGCACAACATTTGTGTTCATGCAGGCTCTGCTTATTGCTCAGAATAAAACTTCAGCCCAATGAAGCTCCATGGGTGCTCCATCAGAAGCCTGATTAAATAATGCTTAGAAACAGACTACAAGACAGAGAAGTTGATGAATCTCCCTGAGTTTTATTGTTCCCCTTTCATTCTTTATTCACTTACCCATTGGAGTTCGATCTCAACATTGCATCTGGACCTGGCACAAGGTTCTACTTTATGAAATATTAGACAAATAGTCATTCTCTGTCATTCTCAGAGCCCAGTAAACAGAAATACTGAAGACTACACTTTCAACAGGAAGGTTTTGTTGGTGTCCTAGAACTGGTATGAAAAAAAGCTTAGATTCATGGTCAAAGGGACTATCCCCATTTCAATACCCAAAAGTTGGCATGAGAAATCAAGTGAGATTTTTCCCGGGGAGTTTGTCAAAATTCAGGTAACACACCATGGCCAGCAAATGACAAAGAAAAGGTTTAGAAACTTAGGAATTATATTACAACAATACATATTACATGTTTAAGACCGCCTTTGGCAAAGGTAAGGCAACCCTGATTGGTAGCTAGTTTGACTTTCAGATACAGATAATGAAGCCATACTGTCAATTTAGGGATGTTTATTCCTTTATAGGCTTCCTTTGTAAGGTTCTCTTGGTTCAGTTTTCTTGGGGTCTCTGGCAGCAGCCTTTGTTTCAGTTCAGTAATCACCAGAAGAGTAGCCAAGAGTTAAAGTCCAAATATTTTATTTCCTCTTTGCCTGATGCTGGGCAGCTTTCTGAAGAGCCTTTCAGTGTGGCCTTGCTTTTAGTGGAGAAAGTGCATGAGGCCAGGCCAGCCACCAGGAAATTGAAGTTCAAATTGAATTTGTCCCCTTGGTTCTGAGAGCTTCTAGTGTGCTTGTCCTCAGTGGCTCTCAGTCCCTACTTATATGCTCTACACTGAGTATAAACCAATCATTTTATCACTATCATTTTTCCTAGGAAGTATTTCATATTTTCTTCTATTTTTTTTTTTTTGTTTCACTGATTCTTGAAGTCTTGAGTGATTCACTTCCATTTGTTCACTAAATCCACTAAAAATTAGAGTATTCTTTTCTTCAGTTATTTTTTTACCTCCTTTTGCAATTGGACAATTAAATTTTTTTGTTCACTGCATTCTTTTTTTCATTTTTTCTATTCCTTTTTGCCATGGTCTCATTTCATTTCACCATTTTTCTTCTAATTCTCTTTTAAGATCCTTTATGCTATCTTCAAAGAAAGTTTTGTGAAATGGCAATCAGCTTGTATCTCTCTTTAGGGCTTCTTCTGGACTTGCTTTGCCTTTAGGAACCTCAGGATTTGAGGGCTGTTTTTCTCTCTCCATAAAAGCTGTCTAGGTTTGAGTTCTTTTTTGTTTTTTATTCATTGTTTTAAAGGCTTGAGGTGCTTTCAATGCGAGGGAGGGACAGCTGCCCTGGGGCAGTTCTGCTGATTGATTTCCAGTAATGGAACTATTTGTTTTTTATAAAAGGCAAATCTGCCAAACCATCTGGTAGCAACCAGAACAGAGTGGCCTAAGGAGGCTCACACAAGATCCCCAGGTTCGTGGAAGCTACAACACTTTGACTCTCCACTCCAGCTTCTTGCCCTGGTCTCCCTATACTATGCTCTGGGCTTGGCAGACTGTCCCTCTGCCAGATTGAAACAGACCTGTTCTGAAATTCTTCCAAGGTATCTTCTTCTTCTAGAAATGTGTTGTACTACAAATATTTGTGGATTCTTTGACTTCAAAACCAGTTTAGAGCCTTCATCTGGGGTAGGTTTGAGAGAAGGTTAGAGGAGGTTACAGAGAATTGTGTCTGCTCTCCTCCATCTTAGCTCCACCCCCTACCATGTCCTTTCCACAAAACTGGAATCCTTCCTTCTTTTTTTACAAGGCACTCTCAATCATTAAAGCCTCCTTGTTCCTCATTTCTAGAGAAATGTCTCTCCACTTTCAAGAAAGAATGTGAAGATTTCAAAAAAAAATCATGCTTGCTGCAAAGTAGAGCTCCTGCTCTCTGTGCCATCATATTCTCAGATGTTAATAGCAGCCCTCACAACACTTGGATAACTTAAACAACTTAAACAACATATAGAGAGATCATCTAATACCTGACCAAATGAAGTAATAAGTGGAATGGAAAAAAAGCACTAGCCATCCCAATGCTGTAGCTTTCATTGGAGTCCTCATTTTTAAAATCAATAGAATTCAATTCAGTTAACACTTTTAGACACCTATCATTTCACCGGCATCATGGAAGATATTAGAAGACAAAAGATAAAAAAATCAGACCCTGTCCTCTAGGTGCACCATTTGTGAAGGAAAGGTAGGATTAGGGAAAGGAAATTAAATTTCCAGATAAGTTGTTGACACTTTAATGTCTTGTTCTACTAATTTAAAATGATAAACGAAAAAATTCAATTAATGTGCTTTGTATGTTGAACTGTTTATAAAAAAGGTAGTCTGTTGTTAAAAATAAGAAGCAAATCAGTTTTTCTGTTACACTTTTTTAGGCAGTTTTAATCCTCAGGTTGCTTGTGGAAGGTTAATTGACAACTGTGGAAAGAATGGAATAAGGAGGAAGAAGACACTTAACTGAGAGAAAAATGCAATAGAGAAGAAGTAATAAGTATGCCACTGTAGATCCAACAGAGAAGGAATACCACTTCTTGGATCCTGGAGATGGCCCTCATCATGGGTGTGGGCTCCTTGAACTAAATGGCCATGCAGATCCATTTTTAATCTTAAATTCTGTGACTTTCCAAAAGTAGATTGAAGGGAGAAATGCATAGGACTTTTGGAGCTTCTCAGAACTGATTGAGTAAGGCTGGGTAAGGAAAGAAAGCTCTTCCTTACAGACAGCCACAAAGCTGCAGGATGGTGAAATCCAAACATTCAAAGGAGCCAACTAAAAGTGTGAACTCTGAGGTCCTCAGGGCTCTGTCAACTGGGAAGAGTTCTCAGGTAGAACTTCAGAATTCTGGGACAGGGGAATTCACACCTTGCCAGGGAGGCTCTAGAGGGGTGGGGCTACCTGCTATAAAAGGAGAGCCTTCTTCTGCTCAGAAGCACTACTTTGAATAGAAGTGAAGGCTCTTCATCTCAGCTGCTGCAGAACAGAAGCAAGTAGAGAGAATAGAATGGCTGCTGCTGCTGTGGAAATGCTGCAGCAATTGCAGAACCAGATCACGTGTCCCATCTGTTGGAAGTACTTCTGTGAGCCAGTCACCATCGGGTGTGGGCACAGCTTTTGCCGAGCATGTCTCCCAAGCACAGCAGTTACAGCTTTCTCTTGCCCTGAATGCAGGCAAGTGTCTCAGGTCAGAGGCTTCCCATTACTCAATGGGAGCCTAGCAGAGCTGACTAAACTGGGCAAACAGCTCAGCTCCCAGCTGTTTCAGAGTACTGGAGGACAGAGGCGCTGTGCCATTCACAAAGAAGTCTTGGAGTTCTTTTGTGAAGACGACCAGACCGTGCTCTGTCTAAGATGTTGTCAAGCCCCAGAGCATGGGGCTCACAGGCACTGTCCTGTAGAAGAAGCTGTGTCCAATTCCAGGAAGAAGATGCAGCACCTGCAAAGATGCTTACAGAAGTACTTTAAGGAAACTAAGAAACTTCTTGTTAAGGAAAAGAAATCTGTTATTGACTGGGAGAAGATGATCAGCAGAGAATACCGGGAATGGGATTCCCTCATGCGGGATGAGTTATATCATTATCTGGAAAGGATGGATCAAGAAAAAAAGAACAAGAAGGAGAGACTATCCCAGGAAAGCAGCACCCTTCAGGACCTCATGCTAGATCTACAGGAAGCAGACTCCCAACCCAATCTGGATCTTCTCCGGGATGTCAAGGAGTTGCTGGAAAGGAGCAAGTCAGCATTGTCCCAAAGGGCCAAGGCTCTCATCCCAGAGGTGAGAGTGTGTCCTATCTTTGGCATGATAGAGATCCTCAACCAATTCAGAGTGGACATCAGGTTGGAACCCGCATCAGCCAGTCCTTGCCTGATTGTGGCTGAGGATCTGAAGAGTGTAAGAGCTGGAGAAGGCTGGCAGGTGGACACCCACCCTGGTGATGACTCTGATCTTCACATGGTCCTTGCTGAGCAGGCCTTCTCCTCAGGCATACAGTACTGGGAGGTGGATGTGACACAGCTGCCTCAGTGGACACTGGGGATTCACACAACCTACTTGAGGATAAAAAGTCCCGGGAGAATAACTAAATATGCCTCTGTCTTTTTCCTGAGATGTGTCAAGAAGGAAGATGGACACTATTTGCAATCTTATCCTGGATCACTGAACCACAAACTGAAAAATCCTATTCCCAGGATTGGAGTATACTTGGAATACAAATTTGGCACTCTGGCCTTTTACAATGTTCTGCAGAGTTCTCTTATTTATCAGTTACCTGATATTTCATTTGTAGCCCCTGTTAGACCCATGTTTTCTCCTGGCCCCCCACTTCCAGGAACAAAGCCTGCTCCCATGACTCTCTGTGCACTGGATTCTCATCTTTGTTCTTGCTGCTATTCATCTCTCTGAGCATTCCAACAAGAAGGAATTCTCAGCCCACCACTAGGCTCCCCGGCTGGTGTTTTTCCATTTCCAAACCTCCCCTGCAAGACAAGGAGCATCACCAACTTGTAGATGGCTTGCCTTTCACCCTGCAAGCTGAAGAGGACTCTTCCCAAGTATGTTGTGCCTTCTGATTGTCAGTGGATTCTGCTTATGAAATTTCAAAACATAGCAATTCTTTTTCAGCAGTTAAAAAAAAATAACAACACACGAGGACTGTGGCTTTGATAGTCTTCCTAGAATTTATCAAAGTTCTTCAAAAGCCAGGGGGTGTGGCCTCAGCTACCTCCTGAGAATAGTTAAGATATTGACAAGTGGGTGGATACGGCCCCCAAGGCAACACACACTGCCTAGCTTAGCTGGAGGGAGTGGAACTCAGCTCCAGGAAGTCCCAGAGAAGCGGAACCTTTGAACTAGGGACCGCGGTTTCTGGCAGACACTTCCAGTTTGAGCGCAGGGGCTTCTTACGTCACCTGCTGCAGACACCCACTCCCCACCCGGACACATAGACTGGGCTTCCTGCTGTCTTCACTATTCTACGCCCTCGAAGCACAGTAGTGCTAATCACCTCTGAGGCGCTTCCAGGGAGGGGGTGGGGAACTCTCTCCCAGAGCTCTCTCTTAGCGCGGGCGCAGGGGCCGCTGCATCCATCCGGTCTGGGAGGAAGCTGGTAAAGAAGTAAATAATTTCCTACCCCAGGGACAGACCCCAAAACATTTTTTAAGTATGAGCAAAAAAGCTAGAAAAACTATAGATTCTTTCTATACAGAGAAAGAGCGGGTATCCAACCCCGAGGAAGTTAACAGCAAAGATTCAGAAGATAACAACCTAAAGGGGAACGATTCCTGCCCCCCATCACATAACTCTCTCCTAGAAGAAGCTCTTAAGAAATTGAGGGAGATCGAAGAAAAATGGGGAAAGGAAAGAGAAGTTATGATAGAGAATAACAATGTCCTGAAATTGGAGTTGGAAAAAATAAAGAATTCACAGGAGATGCAGGGAAACAAAATTAGTGAATTAGAAAAGGTTAAAAAAACACAGGAAAGTAGGATTTCTGAATTGGAAAAGATAAAAAAGTCTCAAGAAAATAGAATTTCTGAATTGGAAAAAGAAAATAATTCTCAAAAAAAAAAAATTAGGGAAATGGAAAAAAATTCAATAGAGCAAAATAACTCATTTAAAAACGAAATTGGGCATTTACAAAAAGAACTAAAAACTGTGAAAGAAGAAAATAACTCCTTAAAAGTCAGGATGGAACAAATAGAAATGAATGATTCACAGAGAACCCAAGAATCAGTCAAACAAAACAAAAAAAATGAGAAGCTGGAGAACAACGTCAAATACTTACTGGGAAAATCTATAGACCTGGAAAATAGATCTAGGAGAGATAATCTGCGGATCATAGGACTTCCCGAAAACTATGACCAAAAAAAGAGCCTAGATTCTATTTTACAGGAAATTATCAAAGAGAACTGTCCAGAGATAATAGAAACAGAAGGGAAAGTAGATGTGGAAAGAATTCATCGAACTCCTTCTGAAATAGACCCTAAAAAAAGAACACCACGGAATATTGTGGCTAAGCTGCAGAATTACCACACAAAGGAGAAAATCCTGCAAGCAGCTAGAAAAAAACAATTTAAATACCAAGGTGCCACAATAAGGGTCACCCAAGATCTGGCTGCCTCCACATTAAAAGATAGAAGGGCCTGGAACCTGATATTCCGAAAGGCAAAAGATCAAGGACTGCAACCGAGAATGAACTACCCAGCTAAGTTTAGCATCTTTTTCATGGAAGAAGATGGTCATTCAATGAAACAGAGGAATTCTATATGTTTCTAAGAAAAAAACCAGACTTAAACAAAAAATTTGATCTACATCCACAAGACTGAAGAGAAACAGAAAAAGGTACACAGAAACCTTGAGAACTGTAACTCTGTTGTGGGTATATAAAAAATACTCAAGGATAATTTGATTTTACTGATATAAAAGAAAAAAAGGGGGGTGTAGTAAAGGGAAGGAGGTCGGTTCAGAAAAAGGGGAAGGAGTGATAAAAAGAGGGAAACTACATCCCAGGAAGAGACATAGAAAATACACCATATCTGAGGGAACTTAGTGAGGGGGAGAATCATTGTGTGAATCTTACTCTCATCAGAAGAGGCTCAAAGAGTAAATAATTAACATATTTGTTTTTCAGAGAATTTTCTCTCACCTCATTAAAAGGGGGGAGAGGAAAAGGGAAAAGGAAAAGGAGAATAAGTGAAGGGACTTGGAGGGAGGGGGGAGGGATCCAAAAAAAAAAGAGGGAGGGTTGTGCGGCACAAGGGGGGGTCTGTAAATTAAATATCGGGGAGGGGGATCAGGGGGGTCAAGGGAAAAAAGCATAAGCTGGGGATAATACGATGGCAGGAAATACAGAATTAGTAATTTTAACTGTAAATGTAAATGGGATGAACGATCCCATCAAACGGAGACGGATAGTAGATTGGATCAAAAAGCAGAACCCTACAATATGTTGCCTACAGGAAACACACTTAAAGCAGGGAGATACATACAGAGTAAAGGTAAAAGGTTGGAACAGAGCCTATTATGCTTCAGGTAAAGCCAAAAAAGCAGGGGTAGCTATCCTTATCTCAGATCAAGCAAAAGCAGAAATAGATCTTGTTAAAAAAGATAAGGAAGGAAACTATATCCTGCTGAAAGGTAGCATAAATAATGAAGCCATATCAATACTAAACATATATGCACCAAGTGGTATAGCATCTAACTTTCTAAAGGAAAAGTTAGGAGAACTGCAAGAAGAAATAGACAGTAAAACTATAATAGTGGGAGATCTCAACCTTGCACTCTCAGATTTGGACAAATCAAACCACAAAACAAACAAGAAAGAAATTAAAAAAGTAAATAGAACATTAGAAAAACTAGGTATGATAGACCTTTGGAGAAAACTGAATGGCAATAGGAAGGAATATACTTTCTTCTCAGCAGTTCATGGATCCTATACAAAAATTGACCATATACTAGGACATAAAGATCTCAAAATTAAATGTAGGAAGGCAGAAATAATAAATGCCTTCTTCTCAGATCACAATGCAATAAAAGCTACATTCAGTAAAAAGTTAGGGGTAAATAGACCAAAAAGTAATTGGAAACTGAATAATCTCATCTTAAAGAATGACTGGGTGAAAGAGCAAATTATAGAAACAATTAATAATTTCACCCAAGATAATGATAATGATGAGACATCATATCAAAATCTTTGGGATGCAGCTAAAGCAGTAATAAGGGGAAATTTTATATCTTTAGAGGCTTATTTGAAGAAAATTGAGAAAGAGAAGATTAACGAATTGGGCTTACAACTTAAAAGGCTAGAAAAAGACCAAATTGTAAACCCCCAACCAAAAATTAAACTCGAAATACAAAAATTAAAAGGAGAAATCAATAAAATTGAAAGTAAAAAAACTATTGAATTAATAAATAAAACCAAGAGTTGGTTTTATGAAAAAGCCAATAAAATAGATAAACCTTTGGTAAATTTGATCAAAAAAAAGAAAGACGAAAATCAAATTGATAGTCTTACAAATGAAAAGGGGGATCTTTCCACCAATGAAGAGGAAATTAGAGAAATAATAAGGAGTTACTTTGCCCAACTTTATGCCAATAAATTTGATAACTTAAGTGAAATGGATGACTTCCTCCAAAAATATAGGCTCCCTAGATTAACAGAGGAGGAGATAAATTGCTTAAATAGTCCCATTTCAGAAAAAGAAATAGAACAAGCTATTAATCAACTCCCCAGGAAAAAATCCCCAGGGCCAGATGGATTCACATGTGAATTCTACCAAACATTTAAAGAACAATTAGCCCCAATGTTATATAAATTATTTGAAAAAATAGGGGATGAAGGAGTCCTACCAAATTCCTTTTATGACACAGACATGGTACTGATACCTAAACCTGGTAGATCGAAAACTGAGAAAGAAAATTATAGACCAATCTCCTTAATGAATATTGATGCTAAAATCTTAAATAAGATATTAGCAAAAAGACTTCAGAAAATTATCTCCAAGATAATACACTATGATCAAGTAGGATTTATTCCAGGAATGCAGGGCTGGTTTAATATTAGGAAAACTATTAATATAATTGACCATATTAATAATCAAATTAATAAGAACCATATGATCATCTCAATAGATGCAGAAAAAGCATTTGACAAAATCCAACATCCATTCCTACTAAAAACTCTTGAGAGTATAGGAATAAATGGATTATTCCTTAGAATAATCAGGAGTATATATTTAAGACCGTCAGTAAGCATAATATGCAATAGAAATAAACTGCAACCTTTCCCAGTAAGATCAGGAGTGAAACAAGGTTGCCCACTATCACCATTACTATTCAATATAGTACTAGAAACGCTAGCCTCGGCAATAAGAGCCGAGAAAGAGATTCAAGGAATTAGAGTAGGAAATGAGGAAATTAAACTATCACTTTTTGCAGATGACATGATGGTATACTTAGAGAACCCCAAAGACTCTGCTAAAAAGCTACTAGAAATAATTCAAAATTTCAGCAAAGTGGCAGGATACAAAATAAATCCACATAAATCCTCGGCATTTTTATATATCACTAACAAAATGCAACAGCAAGAGATACAAAGAGAAATTCCATTCCAAACAAATGTTGAGAGTATAAAATATTTGGGAATCCATCTACCAAAGAAAAGTCAGGAATTATATGAGAAAAATTACAAAACACTTGCCACAAAAATAAAATCAGATTTAAACAATTGGAAAGACATTCAGTGCTCTTGGATAGGCCGAGCGAATATAATAAAGATGACAATACTCCCCAAACTAATCTATTTATTTAGTGCTATACCAATCAGACTCCCAAGAAACTATTTTAATGACCTAGAAAAAATAACAACAAAATTCATATGGAAGAATAAAAGGTCAAGAATTGCAAGGGAACTAATGAAAAAAAACTCAGAGGAAGGTGGTCTAAGTGTACCTGATCTAAAGCTATATTATATAGCAGCAGTCACCAAAACCATTTGGTATTGGCTAAGAAATAGACCGGTAGATCAGTGGAACAGATTAGATACAAAGGACAAAAAAGGGTACATCTATAGCAATCTAATCTTTGACAAACCCAAAGATTCCAACATTAGGGATAAAAATTCATTATTCGGAAAAAACTGTTGGGAAAACTGGAAATTAGTATGGCAGAAATTAGATATGGATCCACACTTAACACCATATACCAAGATAAGATCAAAATGGGTCCATGATTTAGGCATAAAGAGGGAGATAATAAATAGATTAGAGGAACAGAGGATAATCTACCTCTCAGACTTGTGGAGGAGGAAGGAATTTATGACCAGAGGAGAACTAGAGATCATTATTGATCACAAAATAGAAGATTTTGATTACATCAAACTAAAAAGTTTCTGTACAAATAATACTAATGCAAACAAGATTAGAAGGGAAGTAACAAATTGGGAAAATATTTTTAAAAACAAAGGTTCTGACAAAGGTCTCATTTCCAAAATATATAGAGAACTGACCATAATTAATAAGAAACCGAACCATTCTCCAATTGATAAATGGTCAAAGGATATGAACAGACAATTCTCAGAGGAAGAAATTGAAACTATATCCACTCACATGAAAGAGTGTTCCAAATCACTACTGATCAGAGAAATGCAAATTAAGACCACTCTGAGATACCACTACACACCTGTCAGATTGGCTAAGATGACAGGAACAAATAATGACAAATGTTGGAGGGGATGTGGGGAAATTGGGACACTGATACATTGCTGGTGGAGTTGTGAAAGAATCCAGCCATTCTGGAGAGCAATCTGGAATTATGCCCAAAAAGTTATCAAACTGTGCATACCCTTTGACCCAACAGCGCTACTACTGGGATTATATCCCAAAGAAATACTAAAGAGCGGAAAGAGACATATATGTGCCAAAATGTTTGTAGCAGCTCTTTTTGTTGTAGCTAGAAACTGGAAGATGAATGGATGTCCATCAGTTGGAGAATGGTTGGGTAAATTGTGGTATATGAAGGTTATGGAATATTATTGCTCTGTAAGAAATGACCAGCAGGAGGAATACAGAGAGGCCTGGAGAGACTTAGGTCAACTGATGCTGAGTGAAATGAGCAGAACCAGAAGATCACTGTATACTTCAACAACAATACTGTATGAGGATGTATTCTGATGGAAGTTGAAATCTTCAACATAAAGAAGATCCAACTCACTTCCAGTTGATCAATGATGGACAGAAATAACTATACCCAGAGAAGGAACACTGGGAAGCGAATGTAAATTGTTAGCACTAATATCTGTCTGCCCAGGTTGCATGTACCTTCGGATTCTAATGTTTATTGTGCAACAAGAAAATGATATTCACACACATGTATTGTACCTAGACTATATTGTAACACATGTAAAATGTATGGTATTGCCTGTCGTCGGGGGGAGGGAATAGAGGGAGGGGGGGCAATTTGGAAAAATGAATACAAGGGATAATATTATAAAATATATATATAATAAAAAAAAAAAAAAAAAAAAAAAAAAGGAGAACTTCTCTGGCACATGGGACAATTTACAGAAAGGCAGAGACTTGAAATGGGAATGATTTATATAGCAAACAGCAAATATGCCAGTTTTGCTGGAACATAACATATGTGAAATAGATTAAATTTAGGTAAAATATCTACTTTGCTCTAAAAAAAAAAAAAAAAAAAACAATTAATTTAACTTTCTAGAATCTAGCCATTCTGGAGAGCAATTTGGAACTATGCCCAAAAAGTTATCAAACTGTGCATACCCTTTGACCCAGCATTGTTGTTACTGGGCTCAAATGCTAAAGAAATACTAAAGTGCGGAAAGGGACCTGTATGTGCCAAAGTGTTTGTGGCAGCTCTTTTTGTTGTAGCTAGAAACTGGAAGATGAATGGATGTCCATCAGTTGGAGAATGGTTGGGTAAATTATGGTATATGAAGGTTATGGAATATTATTGCTCTGTAAGAAATGGACAGCAGGAGGAATACAGGGAGGCTTGGAGAGAATTACAATAAGAAACTTTTTTTTTTTTTTAATAATAAAAATCTTCACTTAGGCATGGATTCAGCAGGCCCCGCGCCTGAGCTAAGAGAGAGCTCTGGGAGAGAGTTCCCCACCCCCTCCCTGGAAATGCCTTAGAGGTGACCAACACTGCTGTGCCCCGAGGGCGCTGTGTTTTAGCGGCTTCCCTGAGGTTGAGACTGAACAGCAAAGGCGACTCAGAGCCTAGCCTATCCATCCTGGTGGGGCGTGGATGTCTGCACCTGGTGACGTGAAAAGCCCCTGCGCACAAACTGGGAAGTGTCTGCCAGAAACCGCAGTCCCTAGTTCAAAGGTTCTGCTTCTCAGGGAGTTCCGTTCCACAGCCTCCAGCCAGCTGAGCCAGGCACTATGAGTTACCGCCCCACCCACTCTTCAATCTCTTAACTACCCCAAGGCAAAAGCCTGGATTGCCTATGTCGGCCACACCCACCAGTGCCCAGATCTGCTGAGTCACCCCTGGGATCCGGGAAGATCCAATCTGGTTTTAAATTTTAAAGTTGCTTAGATTTCTCTTCTGAACTGCTGTTTTATAAGCAGAGAAGAGCTAACAGCCTGTGCCAGATTCTTTTATCTCAGTGGCTTCTCTGATCCCAGAGCCCTCCCCAGCGCGACCGGCGCAGTGTGCCACTACCCCACCGTCTGCGCTGGCCTCTCTTCTTCCTCCCCTGGGAGCTGACCTTTCCTGCTGAAACTCCAGATTCTCTTCAGCTGGTAAGTCATGCTTCCAGTCCTTGTAGATACTATCAGTCCAACGCTATTTCTGAGGCTGATTAAATCTAGTTGGTTGTGAGGGAAGAAAGGAGCTTACATAGTGGTGTGTATCTTCTCTGCCATCTTGGCTACGCCCCCCTCCAATTCTTTACCACTACAAAAACAGGTAATATGAATATTTCTTGTGCATATAGGTCTTCTCTGTCCCATCTGCTTTTCTTTTCTTTTTTTTTTTTTATATTATCCCTTGTATTCATTTTTCCAAATCATCCCCCCCCCCCTCCACTCCCTCCCCCCGATGACAGGTAATCCCATACATTTTACATGTGTTACAATATAACCTAGATACAATATATGTGTGTAAATACCATTTTCTTGTTGCACGTTAAGTATTAGATTCCGAAGGTATAAGTAACCTGGGTAGATAGACAGTAGTGCTAACAATTTACATTCACTTCCCAGTGTTCCTTCTCTGGGTGTAGTTATTTCTGTCCATCGTTGATCAACTGGAAGTGAGTTGGATCTTCTTTATGTTGAAGATATCCACTTCCATCAGAATATATCTTCTGGTTCTGTTCATTTCACTCAGCATCAGTTGATGTAAGTCTCTCCAAGCCTCTCTGTATTCCTCCTGCTGGTCATTTCTTACAGAGAAATAATATTCCATAACCTTCATATACCATAATTTACCCAACCATTCTCCAATTGATGGGCATCCATTCAACTTCCAGTTTCTAGCTACAACAAAAAAGAGCTGCCACAAACTCCCATCTGCTTTTCTGTGCCACTGGTACACAGAACCAGATGTGTCTTAGAAGACACTCAGGACAGAGGATATCCACCAGCATCCTGGAATGATACCCTTCTCAGAATTTAATGCCCGTCAGCATTTTATTTTTCTGAGAATCCAGATGCTAGTACAGACAGAACAGATAAACAGATCAGATGTCCTAAAACAGACATTCAGAGTTACTCTCTGGTGAACAAAAGGAAGGGGTCCACAGTTGGGCATGGCTACAACTGAAAACTTCTCTCTTCCCTGGAGACTCTGGTAATAAATGCAGAGGGCCAGCCTCTCCAGGCTAAGAACTCAGATCTCCATCTACCCAAGACCCAAGGTGGAGACCCAAATGTCTCTAATCTCTATTCCCATTCTCAGTTTCTAAAATCCTACTGGGACCTCCAAATGTAATGCCAGAGAAACTGAGGCAAAATAGAGATTAGAGAGTGTTTAATAATTTATTTGAAAGGGAGAGATTTACTGAGACAAAATGGATCCACAGTTTGGTCCCAGGACTGAATGAGACTATGGTCTCCAAGAATCCAGCATCCCGCTAGCATTGAGCATTCAATTCCAGTTCTCAATGGCATATTTATACACAGTAGCTAAACAAAGGCAAGGGGTGGAGTCCAAACTCTGGTAAGCAGGAATCTCCAGGCAGAAACCATCAATTTGGTTCTGACAGGTTGGGAGGTAGGACCATAAATTCTAACAAAGTGGGAGTTAAGAAAGTGTCTGGATTCCCTTTTTTTGAGTTTACACACTGACATTTTAAACCCTTAGAGCAAATAGTCCTGAGTTATATCAGTCTTCATAAACAAGAGGGGAGTTTGCAACTAAGGGGATTGAGGCATAACAATTAGGGAAACTGAGTCAGGACAATTAGGGAAACTGAGTCAGGACAATAAAAGGGAACTGTGGCAAAACACCTTCATATAGGATTTCTTTGGGATACAAGCCTATTAGTGGTATTGCTGCATCAAAAGATTTGCATTGTTTTGTAGTACTTTAGGTACAGGTCCAAGTTGATTTCTTTAAAGATTGGATCAGTTTACAACTCTCCTGACAATAGGATCCCAATTTTCTCACATCTTCTCCTTCATTTGCCATTTTTCTTTTCTGTTATATTAACCAATCTGACAGGAGTGAGGAAGCAATCAAAGTTATTGCATTTCTCTAATCAAGAATGATTGCTTGCAGTTTTTCATTTCTCTATAGATAGCTTTGATTTCTTCATCTGAGAACTGCTTGTTCATATCCTTTGATCATTCATCAGTTGGAAATAGCTTATAGTTTTATAAACCTGAGTCAGTTTTCCAGTTATTTAAGAAACTAGGCCCTTAATGGAGATATTTGTTATACAGATTATTTTATAAAGTTCTTGCTAGGAAAAGGGTTTCTAGAAAAATTAAATTACCCCCCCCAAGGCCAATAGTAAAAGATTCACAATCAGGTTTGAATTCACATGCTTTCATGAAGTTTATGAATGCTTGTGAAGCAGAAAAGTAATAAAATGGGAGAAATGAAAAAAATCCTGGATTTGGGAATATTAGAGGTGACATGAGTTAAGAAACCCAGTATAAAATAATGAAGGAATCGAGTCTCTCCAATAAACTAAAAGAGGTTGCAAAATGGTAAGTATTATGATGTAGTAGCTGGAAAACATTACATTAGATGAATGGATTAGTTAAATGACAATTTTGGGGACAAGAAGGAGTAAAGAGAAAGTTTGGAATAAGTTGTTTGATGGTCTTAAGAACTCTAATTCAAACTGGAAAAGCCCTTAGATGTCAACCATATATAGTAAAACTCTGATCTTAAAGGATAAAACTGAAATCAGAGACTAAGTAACTTCCCCCAGTTCATACAACTGGTAAGAGACGAATCCTGGGGTTATGATTCCTACTTATCCCAATGCTCTTTGTATCACACCACATTGAGCAGGCAGAAAAGGGGATATTTGAGGGCTGCCCTTGGTATATCACCTAATGTCTTTCTTTCAGGCCTATACAAAGAGAGTATTATTGCAGAAGCAACTTAAGCAACTATGGTAATATCTAACAAGAAAGAAGACAGCGAAGGGGGAAAATGTCATTCTGGAAAAGGAAAACAAGAAGTTCCGTGAACTCATTCAAAGACTAAAGGAAATAGAGGCTACACAGGAACAACAAATCATGGAGGAAAAGAAGAAGTGGGAGGCCATGATATCTAGCCAAAGTAGATTTCTAACAGCCATAATTACTGAGCTGAAGGAAAAGATGGAGAAACTAGATGTAGAAATGCTACAGGTGAGACTATGGCAAACTCATCAGGGAAAGTTGTTTGGGGGACAAGGAATCTAGGACATCTTCTTTCCCTGACTTTCCTGTGTCACAAAAGATTTCTTTGGGGATCTCCCCTTATCTCCTGCTGTATTCTTATATTTCCTGTGGGGGAAAAAAGTGGGTTCATTCCTGAGAGTTATGGTATCTAACTAGAGATATTTTGGTTTGAGAGCAGCCTGGAGGGCTCTGTGTACTGATGCTAAGTCCAAGTGATCCAAGGATCTAAAGCCTAGGAATGCTCCTCTAATTTGGATCTATCATACGTGTAATAGCAGCGGCTGGAATAAGAGACAGGGTGACATTCATGGTTTCCATGCAGTTGTAGAGATGGCTCCAGAAGATCTCCATTCATTCCCAGGAGGCTTTTAAAAACAATTATCAGTACTTTCCATTTTTTCTGTGTGATAGAGAATGAGTCTTATCACAAAATGACCTTTTCTTGACTACATTTTTTCTGGTACAACACAGGAACTGCTCAAGAATCTCCTGGCATGAGAAGAAAATTTGTATCCAGAATGTAGCTTTTCCAAAATGGCCTTCAGTGAAATCAAGAAAATAATAAAAGAGCAGTGAAAGTCCCTGTTCAGGACTGGGAGGCTATGAAGCTTTAGAGATTGGTATCATGGAAAGGTTTTAGGAGAAATGATTCATAAATAATACTGACCTTTTTTCTTTCTGGGATGTTGCAGAGACATTGGAAAGGTATGTTTCTTTTTTAGAGCGATTACAGATAGTATGCAGAGCTTAGTTTGGGGCAGGGTGAAAAGGGCTTGGGGATAAGGGATTGTCCCTCAAAAGAGAAACAAGTAATAGGGCCTTTAGGAGAGTTTATTGCACAGGTTATTCAATTTCAGTGATTTCTCTTTTTTGTAAGACTTATATTAAACTGAATTTGCAACCTTTTGTACCAACTATGGATGCTTCATATATCACTGTGGTGACCAAATTATTAAAAATAATTCAAAGTAAGTGTTAGCCCTTTGGAAAAGAATATTTCAGCTTTCCTCCTAAGAATCCTGGAAGGAATACAACCTTCCTATTAGAAATGCAGTCTGAAATATCCCTGTTATCAAATTTCTGATACCTTTGTGTCTTTAACTTGGGAATTATTCCCAGCATAGATAAGTTCATTTGTCTAGAATATGCCAAAAGGTAGAAGGGAGAAACTGATAGAGTAGTATAGGGGGGCGGGCAGGAGGGTTGTGGGAGTAAATAATAAGAAGAAAAACAAGTGAAGGGAGAAACAAACTCCATAAGATTAGTTGAGAGCTCTTTCTTTTGGGTGCTTCCTGGCACTATTTGATTAGATGGAACTCTACTGGGATGGTCTTGAAGCTTCATTGAACTGAAATCTTGCTTTGAGAAAGGAGAGCAGACTTTTGGGGGATGTTAGAGGTATTAGGACATTTGAGCCTGGTGCTAGGCATTAAATAAATTCTTGTGCTCACTTTTGCTCATTCGTGAAGGATAGAAAATAACAAGTAATTGTTAGGATTACTAGGTGAGAATTACTAGGGCACTTAGGAAAATGTTTTGCTAAGAATTCAGAGAACAATTTCAGTAAAGTGTCACTGTGCTCCTTTGCTGAAATATGTAAGATGAACAAGATGGACAAGGCATTCAAGGTTAAAGCAATCCAAGGGGAAAGAAATCCCTGGATCAATATTACAAACTATTTTATTATTCCTGGAACATTCATTGAAGCCTCAGAAAGCTCCTTTTCTAGCCCTTTATTTCTGCCTGGATCTGGCAACTGTAAGATGCGATGTATTAAATGACTTTTATAAGATCCTTTCCAGATCTATTAGAATGTGTTTTGTAAATGAAATAAAAATCCATGAACTCTAAAGATGAATGACTATGTAATGACTCCTCTCCTTTGGAGGTTACTTGGGACATGGTATGAAGACATAAGACTTTGATACTCAGACCCTGAGAGCTCTATTAAATGAGGGAATTCCTCAGAGAGATCTACATTATGCAAAAGCCTTCAAATATTTGGGGAACACTCATTTGTACCCTAAGAACTTATTGTTCCTATTAATAGAAACATGGAGACAGTTCCAGTTGCTCTCTTTGCTCTATGATGAACTGAAGGAATGAAGAAATTTGGGGAGGCAAAAGCTGATACTCTTCATGATCCAATTTACTTTAAGATATTTAGAATGCTAGAAAAGTGCATCATTGGCTAATTATACTGTACCTTTTTTTTAAAATAAATTAATAATTTATTATTATATAGATATTTTTATAATATTATCCCTTGTATTCATTTTTCCAAATTATACCCCCCTCCTTCTATTCCCTCCCCCCAATGACAGGCAATCCCATACATTTTACATGTGTTACAATATAGTCTTATACTGTACCTTTAATTAATGAGTTTTACTTAGAGGAGCACTTCTTTAATGGGAAAGCAAAATTTAATTCTCTGCCTTTCTTGAGAGATAGGGATATCTGGACATTCCAAGCCCAGGAAGTAATTGTTGCCTTTAAAGACAAGAAGTCATTTATCTGTGAATAGTAATTCTTGCAGCTGGAGTTATCTTGGTCTTTAATATAAGCAGGGAGAGTTCACACTGCTCCCTTGGCCATTTTGCCTTACTTACAAATAGAAAGGCTTCACTTCTTCTTTGAAAACTTTCTTTATTCCTTACATGACTGTTCTAGAAATAGGTATGGCAGTGGATTAGAGGAAAATGAAATGCCTTAAGTAGAGAGCTCTGGTTCTCAGAACCTTTTCCCTTTTCAAGCACAGCATAAGTATTTACTGAAAATTCTTGCTCTGGATAAAGCAAGAGAATTATATAAGATGCAAGTAAGGCTTCCCTCTCAGTAGGGATATTGAAAGCCTTTCTTTTCAACTGATATCATGTCCTTTTTATAGGACAAAAACTGTCAGAGAAACGGAATTTCTACAGTTTGTCTGAAGAGAAAAAGAGGGCAATCAGAATTATTCTTGGCTTCTCAGGCAATAGCTACTTTGTCTATATGTTTGGGAGTATTCACACTGAGGATATCAGAGGAAGAACATTTTTTATACACACTTACTTAGTGCTGGGATGAAATTGTTGAAGAATACAGCTACACAAGAGCAATCATTAATTTTAGGAATTGCATTCGGAGTGATCAGTCATCTAGCTGGCCTTTTAACCCCTACTAAAATGGTATTGTGAGCAAATATCTGTGCACACAGATTGAAGTGGTTCTGGATGTTATTGAATCTATGTATTTAATAAACTTAACATCTTGTCAAAAGTTCATGTCATATTGCTTTTGTATTTGGTCAGTCATAATTTATAAATGTAGAACAACTTTTTTTCTCAATATTTTATTTTTCCAAATACAAATAGTTTCCAGCATTCATTTTTGCAAGATTTTGTGTTCCAAATCTTTTTCCCTCCCTCCCTTACCTCCCCCCTCTTTCTAAGCAACAAGAAATCTAATACAAGTTAAATACCTATAATCCTTTTAAAGATATTTCCTTTTTATTATATTGTACAAGAAATATCAAATCAAAAGGGAAAAAACATGAGAAAAAAAATAAGCTAATAAATAAAAAGGTGAAAATACTTTGTTTCAATCTACATTCAGTCTCTTTAGCTCTGTTTCTTGAAGCAGATGGCATTTTCCATCCCAAATCTATTGTAATTGCCTTGAATCACAGCATTGCTGTGAGAAGCCAAGTCCATCATAGTTGATCCTCACATGTACAGGGTTCTCTTCATTCTTCAGAGTCTTGATTCTTCTCTCTCTGCCTTTTCACCAAAAACCTCACTGGGTAAATATTACAGGATCTGAGAATGGCTGATGCTTTACTAAGACCAGTTTCTGAAAAACATTCCCTTTATCACTGGAAAGTTCTTCTGAAATTACACATCCTGATTTGCAATCATTATTTGAGAACTCACCTCAATGTAGAAGCCTGCTTAATAAATGCAGTTACTGAATATTCACTCCAATTTGCACCATCTGGGATATGCTTTTACTTGATTGAAGGATAGCCAGATAGAAGTAGTAGTGGCCACTAGGTGGCCCTATGCACAGTGTTTTTAAAGTTCAAGTCTGTCCTCACATTTACTAGCTGTTTGATTGTAGGTAGGTCATTTAGCTTCTGTCTGCCATGGTCTCATCACCTGTAAAATGGGAGAAGAAACACCTACCTAACAGGGTTGTTTTGAATATCAAATGGGGTATGCTTCATAAATAGGTAAAAATTTCTAAACCTTAAAGTACTTCATAAATGTTAGCTATTTTAGCTATTATTAGTAATCACTTCAGACCAGCATTTTCACTTAGCCAACTGAGAATAAAACAACAACTTTATTCAGCTTTGTATTGCAAATGGAAACCTGAATATGACGTTTTGAATTCAATTTCCACTGCCCAAACTGAGTAGATCTGTGGAATCTGGGCTAAATCCCCGGCCCTGGTTTTCTGTTTTTATCCTTCCATGAAGACACAAATTTTAATCTCTGCTCTCTGCACTACCTTGTGCATAGTAAATGATAGATTTGAGTTGAAGTAAACTTTTGATATAAAAAAGGGGTTATCTGGAGAGGATAAAAGGAGAAAGAAAATAGAATAAATAGGAGGAACTACAGTTAGCAATAGTAATTAATTACTAGTCAAACTATTTTTCCCCTGAAGCAATTGAGGTTAAATAACTTGCCCAGGGTCACATAGTTAGGAAGTGTTAATTGTCTGAGGTCAAATTTGAACTTAGGTTTTTCTGACTTTAGGGCTGATGTACTATCCACTGGACCACCTAGCTGCCCCCTGTCAAAATAATTTTGAAGCAAGTTTTTCTGATAAGGCCCCATTTTTAAAACATATAAGGAACTGAGGCAAATTTATATTAAAAAAAATGATTTATGCCCCAATCAATAAATAACTAAAAGATATCATTTATGCCCAAAGGGCTAAAAATCCATGCATATCCTTTGACTTAACAATACTACTACTAGGTAAGAATCCCCAAAGAGATTTTTTTTTTAAAGGAAAAGGACCCACATGTTCAAAAATATTCATAGCAGCTTTCTTCCCAGAATCAAAAATTGTAAATTGAGTAGATGCATATCAATTGGGGAATGGGTGAACAAATTGTGGTACATGATTATGATGGAATATTATTGTTCTATGAGATATAATGAACATGATGCTCTGAGGAAAAATCCTGGAAAGCTCTGTATGAACTTAAGCAAAGTGAAATGTATTATATATACAAAGTAATACCAATATTCTGGGATGATCAGTTGTAAATTCTCTGAAATACAATGACCCACAATTACTCTGAAGGATTTATGATGAAAAATACTATCCATACCAGAGATGGAATTGATTGTGTCTGAATATACAATAAACCTTCTCTTTGTGTGTGTGTGTGTGTTTTTTTTTTTAATATTTTCTTGAGATATTTGATTTTTTGGATAGAAAGTCTATGATTTCTTGCACACCTTGACTTTTATAAAAATGTTTTGCCTAATTTCACATGTGATTTCTTAATAAGCTCTGGGAGTAGGGATAAAGTAAAGAATCTGGAACTGAAAAGTCTTAAGAATAAATGTAAAAAAAAAGTGCTTTAAATACAACTGGGGGAAAATAATAAATAAATAATTTAATTTTAAAAAACATGGGGTGATCATAGCAGTGGCATAGAAAGTAATAGAAATAGGAAACTAGGGTCATGAGTAGATTTTTTAAAAAAAATGAATAAAAGAACAGAATGAAAGTCAGGAGGAATAGACAGTTTAGAAAACAATATTTCATTAATGCAGACTTTAAAAAGAAAGATAAGCTGACCTGTGAATACAGAGTTATAGTTTTGAGTAAAAAGTTTCTTTTTTGTTCTTCTTTACACATGGAAATGCTCTTTTTATTTCCTCTTGGCTAGGTTCAGAATTTTTTTTTTTTTAATCAGATCGATAGGATTTGAAAATTCAAAAGGCACAGTGATCATATGTTGAGAATTTAAGACCAACATTACTATTTTTATTTTCAACATATTAATTATTTTTTCATTTAACAAAAATTGTTATTGAATCTAAATTTTAAAAATGACTATCACTGTCCTGGCAACTTCACAGGTTGTTATGAGAAAACACCTTTTTGAACACAGAGATTTAAAATAAAGTACTATAGAAATGTGAAAAAATGTCTTTTATCTTTGTTCAAATGACTAATTTATTGACAATTATATAGAATGACTAATACATTTTTCCAGTACATGGCCTTTGTGTCCTGTTTTGTGTCATCACAATCTCTGTTTTCCTCATGCCCCAGAACTTGCTACTCATGTCTAGTTCAGGAACCCAAAAATTATACCAGTTAATGTCACAGTAATATCACAATAATTTTATCTTAAAATGTCATAACATGTAGAGATGGTAAAGTTTTGTCACAGATTTTATCTTGCTAACAATCCCCCACTGAGGAAAGAGAGTGAATCAAATCCCCCTCCCATTCTACATCTCTACAGGGACAGATTAGAGATAAGAAAAATAAAATAGAAGAAAAAAAGGAACATAAAATTTCTTGATTTAGGAAAAATATAATTCTAAAAATAAACTAAGTAAGTAAACCAATTGTTAACTTGGGCTCCTGAGTGAAAGAGTTAGAAATTTAGTCCAACAAATCTATCTCCAAATGGTGAGACTGATTGTATCTGCCTTATGGGCACTTGGTCAACTAAATGAGGGAATTGAAAAAGTAGCCTCAGGAATGGTATTAATCAGGGATAATCCTGCTTGAGTTGTAGGATGGATTTTGGGATTATACCTGTGTTTTTAAGAGTTATGAAAAAACTTCAGGTTGATAGAAGAGATATCTGAACAGAATTTTGGAGACCTTTGGTTTTCAAAATTTGCCTAAATGTACTGATAGCATCTACAGGAGTCACAATGGGCTTGTCACTTAATGGAGTCTATCATTTTCTGGGGATAGGTTTGAGAGAGTTACTGATAATTCAGTCATGTATGACATACCTATTTTCCATGGAGTTTTTTTGGTCAAGATACTGAAGGTGCTTGCAATTTCTTTCTCTAGTGTGTCCCTGTTGAGGTTCAAAAGGAGACCCCCAAAAGGTTGGAGTTGAAGACCGGTGTCTCAGAGGAATTTGCAGGCTAGAACCCATCTCCAAGTCAAGGGGCAAAGTTTATTATAATTGTAACTACAATTGAAGGAGGCTAAATTCCAAAAGGATTTAGCAAAAAACCAGGAGCAACAAGATAAATTTATAGGAAAAGAGATCCAGTTCTTTGGGTCACTGATATACAAATTTTATGACTTAGAGGTAGAACTGAGGAGTGGTCTGGTATATACCTCACTATTGAATGTTAAGGTTCAGATGGGGGGTTGAGGAGTAGTCAGGTTATGCACTTTACCATTTGTCTCAGAAACCCTGTTATCACTGACCTAAAGATTGTTATCTGGCAGTCAGCAATATTTCTAGGATTATTTCTTAGTATTTCTAAAGCCAGGAGACTTTAGGTTCCTTGACAAACCTTTGGCCCTGGCATCTTTCTAACTGAGCTTTACTTCCAAATTTCTACAATAAACCTCTTATTTATCAATCTAGGTTTTCGGGCCTGTAAATTCATTTTCCAGGGGACACTGCGCCTCATGGGATTATCTATGCACCAAGAAATGGGGTCCTCCTTTCCTCTGGCTTCAGGATTACTGTTGTAATTCTCCTAAGAGCTGCCTCCATTATACCCTTCTCAAGCAGTTTGAAACCTAAACTCACTTGGGACAAAGGGATACAAGTCTAATATTCTGGAGCTGCTTCAGACTGAGAAGGAGCACAGAACTGTCAAGTGGGGTCCAGACTGAGAAAGGGATACACCTGACTTGCAGCATCCAGGGTTTGCTGAGTGTCAGCATCAAGTATCAGGTGATATTCCGATTAAAACAATAATTAGAAGTTCATAGTTTGGAGTCTACAAGGAACAACTCCCTCACACACAGATTTAAAATGCCACCGTCAGCAATGAGCAAAAAACCCAAATAAATAAAAGTGGATTTTATATGGGAAAGACTAGGAACCCCATCCAGAGGAAGTCTTGGGGGAGAAGAGATGAGGCTGTCATGAATGTCTCACACTCAGACAGTTTTTCCTAAATATCAAAGGACATTTACCCCAAATCCTTGCTTTTGTCTCCTCAAAGGAGTAGGGCAATGGGGGGAACTTGAGGTTATACACAGTGAAAGGAGTACTCAAGAGGCCTAGGGTGCAAGCACCATAATGTGTAAAAGGCATTAAGCATTGGGTAGAGAGGATGGCAATCAAAGTGGATAATTAGTCTTAAATGCCTCAGCTTGAGTTATTTGAGAAGTGAAGGCTGGGCCACTGTCTCTCTGTAAAGAACTGGGCAGGCCAAAAGAAGTTAGCAAAAACACTTCTCAGTCTTGCAGAGGAAGGAATTGACCTGATGGATAAAGCTGTCAACACCAACCAAAAGAAGTTTGGAGCTCCTGAGAGGGGGCATATGGGTAAATTCTATCTGCCAGTCCTCCCCTGGGTATGTACTCCTCCTCCAGGAGTCAGAGTAAATCCCCCTTTGGATTTACCTGGACACAAACTGGGCAGGCCTGATAGACTCGTTTACTGTTTCTCCTAGCTTGTGACCAGTAAAAATAGGTTTCACAAGGGGTTGGCATTTGTTTCCACAAGTGAGTAGCTTTGGAATAGGTCAAAGAGAAGTTTCTATTGCCTGGTCTCTGAAGTTGGCCGGAAGTGTTTGAAACTACCCAGAAGGAGAAAGGGTATAACCCCTTTCTTTAGCAAGAACTTGTTCCTGGGAGGTACATGAGGGAGTGCAGGAGTCAGGGAGTTGGGGTATTAAAGGTGGGGTAGTCTGCAGCAAACAGGCAGCAGCATAGGCAGCTGAATCTGCAAGCCTGTTTCCCTTTGCCTGAAGTAAATCCCTCTTCTGTTGTACTTTACAAAAGATAACAGAACCTCTCCAGGTCCATGGACATCTTGCATTAATTTTGCAATTTCCCCTGCATACTTAATGGGTTTTGTTTTGTTTTGTTTTCTGTCAAAAGTCCCCTTTCTTTCCATTTAGCCTCATGAACATGCAAACCATGAAAGGAATATTTGGAATCCATATAAATGGTCACTATCATTTCTTTCCCCAATTCTAAAGCTGAGGACAAAAATTCTCTGAAGTTGGTGGGAAGCTAATGTTGTCAATGGCTGTCCTAAAGTGATCTTAGAGGCTTCCTCAATTAGAAAGACTATAACAGCCACTGTTCTAAGACAGGAGGGTCGCCCCAAAGACATCTAGTTTTTTTTTGAGAAGTCTACAAACTCCAACCATACCCAGGAAAGTAAACAACTGGTTTTTTTGAGGCAAGTTTAAGGAGTGATAAAATTATCTGCTTCTTTTCCACTGTAAGTAAAAAGGAGGTAAGAGTTAATTCATGGCCTAGATTTTTTTTTCTTTTTTATTATAACTTTTTATTTACAAGATATATGCATGGGCAATTTTTCAGCATTGACAATTGCAAAACCTTTTGTTCCAACTTTTCCCCTCCTTCCCCCCCACCCATTCCCCGAGATGGCAGGTTGATCAATACATGTTAAATATGTTAAAGTATAAGTTAAATACAGTATATGTATATGTCATGGCCTAAATATTTAACAGACTGATAGGCAATGTGACAGAGAAAGAAACTTTCTAGTTCAGGAAAACAGAAAGTTAAGGGTTTTTATGGCTGCAGTCAACGAAGCTTCTCTGTAGGGCTGCAGATCAAGACATCATCTACTACTGGATAGCCAGTGCCTGTCCAAATATGTGGGGGCTCTCACAGAAGTCCTGAGATAGGACTGTCCATGTTAATTGGTGGGAGTTAATTTCTCCTGAATTTAGCCATTAAAAGGCAAAAAGAAATTTCCTTTGCAATTTGGTATGCAAAATAAAACATCTTTAAGATCTAAAGTAGAAAAACATTGTGTCTCCTGAATACTCATACTGTTCTCATGGCTTCTACTATTCCTACTATTTTTGAAGTATTAAATATCTGAGACCAGATTTGAACTCAGATTCTCCTGCTTTCAGGGCTGGTGTTGCCTCAATGTAATGAGTTCTGACAGACAAATCTTTAATTCTTACTTATTTTCCTCACTTGCTTTGAATTTCTAGATTTTTAGAATTTCTGGCTTCAGATGATTTTTTAAAATTATTTCTTCAATCTTTGTAAAGGAGGTCCTTGGTAAATCCAATATAGCATTACAAATTCGAATCAATTTTTGTAGTAGACATCTTGTTATACTGGTATGGCCTAATCATGATCTCTACATCTTTCTCAAGTTGAGTTGTTCTTTATTTATTTTCTTTCTTTTTCTTTTTTTCTTTCTTTCTGAGGCTGGGGTTAAGTGACTTGCCCAGGGTCCCACAGCTAGGCAGTGTTAAGTGTCTGAGACCACATTTGAACTCAGGTCCTCCTGAATTCAGGGCAGGTGCTCTATCCACTGCGCCACCTAGCTGCCCCCGTTCTTTAATTTTTTTAAGGCTCACCTTAAAACTGAAACTACAAGTTTCAAGTTTTTCTTTACTTCAGGAGGTTGATTCCCATATTTGCATTTTTCTAGTTATTTGGAATGTAATTGTACTTTCAATTTTTACCTCTCATCTTTTGTTACTAAAATGCAGAAATTGTGTTGTGTTTTGAGCATTTATTTTGTAGCCTGTAACTTTGATGAATATTTTGATTGATTGTCTGAATTAATATCTTTGTTGATAGCCTAGGTCTTACCAAGTAAGTCATCATATAATCAATAAAAAGGAAAACTTTTATATGCTCTTTACTTTCTTTATTCCTTGAATTCTTTTCATGAATTTTATTGCTATCAGTTGCATTTTCAGAAAGATTTTAAATAGGAAACGTTAGCATCCTTGCTTCAATCCCATATTTATCAGAAAAGCTTCTAGTGTATTCTCATTGAATATTATATTTCCTTTTGTTTTAAATGAATGTTTTTAATTATTATTATATTATTGCCCATTCAGCATTTGTTGGAGTACACAGGAGCCACCCGACAGGGGCTGCTGGAGATGAGATCCAAACTTGCAGAATGGATCTTTCTTGTGAGAGGATTATACAAGGATACTGAGAGGCAGTTGCTGTTCTCTGACTTCTCTAACTGACAGGCTGTTGCTTTGTCTGATCTCTCTCCTCTTCCATCTGCCTCCAATTCACCTCATTCCCAGTGGGCAACACCTGTGTCAACAAAGGCTGCCCTGCAACTCCTTCAGATGTTATGATGGACAGCTGTGGAGGCTCTTGGAGAAATAACCTGCCCCTTAACAATTCCCTGGTTTTTTGTTCTTATCCCCCCCCCCCCCAGCATAATCCAGGCACTCAGGAATGCAAGCAGCACTATCATTTCTGGATGGTTGTAGTAGGTGTTGATCTTGTGAAATATCATGGAGGCAAACTTTCAAACAGAGAAGAGGACTATAGTCAGAACAGGCATTTAAGTCTCTCATCAGTCTCCTGGCTCGGTCCTTTGCTGTGTTGGCCCATTTAAAATGTTCTTCTAAGATAAGTAAAATAGTGCTACAGGGTCCCTGTGACTCCTGAATCCAATATAACTTATTTACTGCCAATTTAGTAATAACAACCAGGGAAACACCTTGACTCAGGTCAATGTTGAGGAAACAGTTTATATAGCCATGAAATTAATTAAATAATGCATTAGATGTAACTCCTCTTCCCACACTCAAAAAAATTTAGTTGGGGAGCATCATTTGGAGTGGTTCCCTGAAGAAAAGCCCAGTGATGCCAATGGATGTCTTAGGGAATTATGATAAATCAATGGTTGAAAAAGATTTTGGAATAAAAAATGTTGGAACCCTGGATATGTGAGGGAGCATTCTGGAATAAGAGACATACTACTGGACTTGAAGCAAGTTTGATTTTGATTTGAACTTACTAAGGATATATGTTGTAAACATGGGGAAAATCACTTAATGTTCCTGAGTTCAGTTCCTTGACTGCAAAATCAAAAATACTACCTATATTACAAGATGTCCTTGTAGTCAAATAAAATACTTTATAAACCTTTAAATCCCCACATAATTGAGAAATACCATTGTTACTTGAAGTCTGTTGCAGTCTATTTATCATGATTCCTAGTGCATAATAAAATATCTAGCAGAAAGACTTAATAAATGCTCCTTGGTTAATATAGGAAAGGAGGATGACTACAAAAGTGCATTCAGAAATGAGAGGAAAATAAAATGCCTTAGCACTTGTTGCAACTTTACTATCTTTCAGTAATTGAAAACTCAAGTAAGGGCATAGTTTAAGTTCGTTGGAGCAAGCATTAGTCACACAGTAATACCTGTGCCAGTTGATACTGGAAAAAATTATTTGATCAGTTCCCTTCTGTTAGCAGTTAACCCCTCCCCCTTTCCGTCCCCCTCCTCATTCTCCTTGCCCTGACTCTTCCTTACAGCTGGTCCTCCCCCTCCCCATCCCCCCCTTTCTCTGCCTCTCCGGGTGTGTAATGGAGGAGAACAGAAAAAGGCTTTTGTAAGAGGGAGATAACTTGTCGATGGCGGCAGGGAGATAGAGGTCCTTGATTTCTCCACATTTTCCCTAAAAAAAAGAACCCAAAGCCACTCCAACCCTCCCTCACGAAGACACACAGACTCCTGTTTAGTGTTCCACCATGTCCTACTGCTCTTTTCTATCCCTTCCCTCCTTCAAACTTGGTCCACTGTCAAACGCCCATCAACTTCCTGACAAATTATCTGCTATGGTTCATAGCCAACTCATGTCTCCAGCTCTGTTATGATACAAAAAAAAAAAAAAAAAAGAAGGATCCCCACTCCCACGCCCTAGATTTGTAGGCCACCGGGACCTGGGAGTCCCAGTTCAGCATCCCCTTACCACGCTCCAGGGAGCATCACACAGACCGAATCCCGGACATTCAAGTTCGGATCAGCACACAACGGGGCTGTAAAGTACCGAGGTGGGACTGCATCGGGCAGCATACTCTCTTGAAGTTGGACTGGGGGGGGGGTGGGGGTTCGGTTGTCTCCCCCTCAAGCTGAAAGCAAATGAAATTCTCAATTATTTCTCTTCCACATCCTGAGTGGTTCCACTCCTAATCAGGCGGTACCACTCACAGCGTCATTCCCCAGCGGGTAAGTTCCACAGGGATAGTACAAAGAACCGATCTGAAAGTCCATCTTCAGCTTCAAATGCACTACTGTCAACCCTGGCAGTGGCTGTGGTTCCCAGGAGACTTTCTAGGGGATGTGCCAGGGTACTTTGGGGAGGATGAATAGGGTATGCTTTAGCAAAGATGAGAAGAAGGAAAGGTGATTGGAGGACTTAGTGGCTACCCCGAGCCAAGCTCCCTCAGTGGCTTTCCAGGGAGGAAGCCAGAGTGATCTGTGGCCGCTTCAGGCGCTCATCTTCACCCCGCCTTCTGAACTGGGGGCTATCTTACCAGCAGCCCTGGAAGCACTTATCTTCTTCTGGGAAAACAAGCACAATTCCCACAGAATTTCAAGACTAGAAGAAAAGCAAAAACCTATAGCCCAGCAACCCCCAGCCTCCTCTCCAAGTCAGGACTGGCGATCCAGCAAGGTTTCTTGGGTTAGATAAGAGCCGGAAGTCTTCAGCCCTGTATGGTTCGAGAGGGGCAGCGCCAGCAGACACTATCCCAAATCTTGGTCTGGCCTTACACCTAACCAGGCTTGCTGTATGCCAGGGCTCCGCGTTCCAAAAGAGGGGCTCAGTTCAAAGTCAACCTCAAAGGACAATGCTTAGCACCAAAGGCTAAGCGGGACAGAAGAGGGGGCTGATGCTCCTAGAGACCAGCAAGGGTGGGGGCGCAATTCGAGTTCTGAAGGCTTTGCTGTAGGACAAGGAATCAAAAGTCGTGTCTCCTTCCTTCCCCAGTGTAAGTTTTCCTACTACTGAGTTCCTCACCCTGGCTCCACCCCCTACCATTTGAAGTGGGGCACACTGCAAAAGCACTGCACATGCCAGTGGAACATTACTGCCAGAGCAGGCCAGGACTACTGAACCCTGTATTCATCCTGGCACTCTTGGACTCACTCATTTGTGTGACTGGTATAAATAGACTGAAGAGCCCCATAAACAACTCCTGCATTTTTGCACAATCCTTCCAGCGCTCCCCCACTCATATCCCTTAACAAAACCTTGAATCTTTCTGTCTCAGATGCCACCCTCAATCAGTCAATGAACACGTTTCAGGCCTCATTATTTCCCAGTTCTAGACAGATGGCTCCTTCTGCCAGCAATTTTTGAGGCTTTCAAAGAAATCATGGATGTGGAAAGTGCTTCCCCTCTCAGTCCCATGGTATTCCCAGATGCTGATAGCAGCCCTTACAGAACTCCCTAACATCAGGCTAGCTCAGAGAAGCTATAGAGATACTGGTTAGCAACAAATGGAAAAACAAGCAAAATGGTGGGGGGGGGGGGGGGGAAACATTTCCTTTTCTAGTCCTGTAGCCTTCATTAGAATCCTCCTCACTCAGTTCAATCCAATTTAGCTAATTGTCTTTTGGCCACCTATAACTTTTGCAGGCACTGTGCAAGATATTAGAAGATAAAGACAGGCAAACTAGGCCTAGCTCAGAAGAAGCTCCATTTGTGAAAGAAAGGTAGCATGAGGGAAAGGAAACGAACCTAGAAATTCCCAAGTAAGATTTGCACACCTGTTGGGGCAATGAGGCACTGCTTTCCTTTTGAGATGTGCCAAGGAGCCTGTAGGCCACATCAGCTGGTAGGGCTGGCCAAGGAGGTAAAAAGGGGCTTAGTCTCTGAGGCAGGAGGTTGTGTCTTGCAGGAGTTAAAGGAACTAATGGGTTTCTTGAGATGTCAAGGGGCGTGTCCTCTTGCTAATTCTCCTCCTAGGATGCACCAGAAGCCTCTCTTCTAGGTCTCCACCTACGCAGTTCTGAGTGGGCTGGGCAGAGGCAATGCTAGAAGAGAGGCAGCGCTAGAAGAGAGGCAGCATAAATAGACAGCCTTGAGGAGATCTTGCTCTCTGGTGCCCCTGCACTCTTGCTTCCTGCTATCCCCATTCTCAGGATGACTGAATAAAGACAGAGTTTGCACTTTGTGGGTTGGAGTCTGAAGGCAGGTGAGCTGGCCTTGGGGTGGGCATACAGATCAGGCTGTGCGCTGGGACACACACCCAATAAGGCTTACTTGGTAATTTGTAATTATAAAAAATGAAATTTAATCAATATGCTTTATATGTTGAACTGTTTATAAAAAAGATATTCTATTACTTAAAACAAATGAACCAGTTTTTCTGTTACTCCCTTTTTAGAGATTGCCTCAACTCGCTTGGCCACGTTTATGTGGCAACTGTGGAAAGGATGGATTGGGGAAGAAGGAGACAGTTAACTGAGAGACAGATGTGAAGATCACAGCAATAGAAAAGAGGTCATAAGGATCTCATTGTATATGCAAAAGAAAAATGTTCAAACTCTTCTTGGATAATGGAGATGGGGCTACCTCCTATGAAAGGAGAGCATCTTCTTCAGAAATATGCCTTGAAAGGAAGTGAAGTCTCTCCATCTAAGCTGCTGGAAAAAAACAAGTAGTTGGAGAGAGGATAATGGCTACAGCTGTGGAAATATTGCAGAATGAGATCACCTGTACCATCTGTTGGAGCTACTTCTCTGAGCCAGTCACCATCAGATGTGAGCACAGCTTTTGCAGATTGTCTACTCAAGCTAGAGAGCTACACTTTTCTCTTAGCCTGAATGCAGGCAAATGCCCTAGTTTAGAGGATTCCAATTAATCAACGGGTGCCTTGTACAGCTGACAACTGGACAAACGGCTCTGGTCCCAGCTTGGGAGAGAAGAAGCAGCAAAAGTAAAGCCAGTACTAGAAGGGAATGATCAAAGAGGTCCTGTAATTGGAGAGAGCACTAACTTTTAATAATAATTAGAAGATTGATCCCACAGGGTAAAATGGAAGAGGTTGATCATATTTGTGGTAGAGGGATTGAGTGATATGGAAATAAGGAATTAGGGATGGATGGGGAAGGGATGTTGGATCATTACAATGTGTTCAAAACAACTTGTATGTGAAGGGTATGACTAGAAGTAAGTATGTTAATTGTTGTATGGAAGGCAGAAATTATCTTCCTATGGGAGGCAGGAGACCAAGTGGAAGACACATGAAAGACAAGACACAAGGTTACATGGAAGTATCCAACTCACTTCTCTTCCTTCTAAAGACTAGCGATTGGCAATTGACTTTGACCCAGGAGGTGGAGTTCATAAGGGTAAAGAACTAATATTTCTTGGATTGCCAATAAAAAGACTTTTTTGCCTCTTTCTCTAATCCTGTAAATAGAATGAAGTAGGGATGGAGAAATGAGGTTTTCCTTTGTTTTGTCTTAGATGATAGCTTATAACATTATCCTTTTTGTGTGTTATTTTTTTCTTCTGGTAATTCCTTGTTTTGTATTAATGGGAGAAATGTCCATCATTTGGCAAATAGCTGAACATGTTGTAGTGTGTGATTGTGATGGAATGCTGCTATGTTATAAGAAATAAGCTCAATGATTTTAGCAAAATGTAGAAAGATTTCCACAAAAATAAGGAGGCATGAAATGAGGAGAAGGAAAAGGACACTTTAGACAGTAACAAAAAAAGTTGTTTAAGAAGAACTCTTAGTGACTAAGCCATTTTGACTATTACAAATTCCAAAATTAACTACGAAGGACATATTAAGAAAATGTATCTTCAACCAGATGAAGAACTGACAAATAGTATTATAAGAATGGTATGTGTATATACATGTGTATATATACACACACATTTCATGAACATGTGTACATGTGTGTGTCTAATGTTAGCCATTTCTAGAATGGGGAAAGGAGAGAAGGAAGAAAAAATTAAAAGTTTCAACATAATATATTTAAAAGGAATTTGATGTATATAAGCTTTTCAGTTTCACATAAAATTATGTTTTTTCTATTGTATTATGTTACAGAAATCCTTCCCTCTTCCCCCTGAAATTCAGCATAAAATAAAATTTAAAAATTTTAGCAGCAGTGTGCCAAGTTAGATTACTAAACTAGCACCACATTCTAAGTGAGTGGGTTTGAAATTTACATTGAATATCCAAATCCCTGAAGATTCCTAAGGCAAAAGTTGGGATGTCTCCTTAGTTAAATTAATCATCAAAAGCCCCAAATACAGAATCAAAGGGGGCTAGTGTCCTATATAGTTTATCATCACTGTTGCATTAAGGCATTGTAATTGAAATATATCCCTTTTAATTTCTTGCGAAGTGACCCATATCTGAGATTCAGAAAAGGAAATAAGATTCCTTAATAAGAAACCTTTTTTTAAAAAATCAAAATATTCACTCGGGATACTTCCTCTGAATTTGGCCCCTTCCAACACAAGATGAAAATTCAGCTGGTCTAGCATAAGATGTGAATTCAAGTCATTATTAGAATCCCCAGGACCACTTCTCTGCCATAAGCTTTGTTCTGATACTTCTGACACTCACATTCTGGTGACTACATTAGCAGTGAATACCATGGAGTTCATACTGCTGGGAAAATGACTGCCATAGCTGAGTTTGTTCTTGGTTTTGAACTTTTCAGCATATTACAAACACAAAATGACAGAGTGGGAAGGTCCTCCCTATAGATATTAATTAGTGCAAACTGTACCTAACTGGGAATGACCCCTGTTGCAGAATCAATACATCTTAACATTTCTTGACCTTTTGAAAGAATTATTAGAATTCAGTGAACCACACTGAGTTTATTCTGTAAACTCAGTTCTAGATGTGGCTCAGTTCCTTTTCTATTTAATAGGGGACCTAATTCCATTTCTTTCTACTAAGAAAGGTTGGCTCAGTTTTGGGGATTGGGAGAAAGCTTCATTGCATTGTTTGAACCTAGTCCCCAGTGGTTAGGAAGTTGGACCACCTCTACCAAATCAAGGCATTATCACGTTTTCCTCTCTCCCTCCCAACTTCTGAAGTCCCTCATCTATATCCTGTTTTATATCTTCTTACTTGTTTTCTTTTAATTCAGAAAGCAGTGGCTCCCTTGTAATGGGGCCAAGTGCCCAGCTGAGGAGGACTGTTTCTGATTTGTTCCGCAATTAACATGTTTTAAGTGGTAAATCTATACTGCAATCTTTGTTTCTTGGATTATTTCAGATTGTATCCATCACATTCTTTTAAAAAGAACCAAAATAATTGAAGTTAGGAGAATATGCTGAATGAGTCCACTACTGATTGGAGGTATTTAATTTCAACTATGTCCTCAGCTGGGGATGATAATCATTCTGCCATTTCTAGTTAATTATCTATCATTTATAAAGGAGCAATGTCAAATCTATATTTTCTACTCCTGCTTTACTAAGAACAAAATGCAGAACTAAAATAATTTACAAAGAAGTTTATTAAGTCATCCAGCAAAAGGGAGAGTCAAAACGTTGGTAATCCATTGCTGCTGAATACCTGTAATTTACCCATGATATAGGATTCAAACAAAGGAAGAAACAAACAGAAGTTGCTTGGCCAGCTTGGAAGCATTTCTAGAAAAGAAATATGAATGGTTTGAGATGTATAATCAGGAAAAATCCTAATGTTTCCTGCATCAATCTTCATATCTGGTTGGCCATGTGGAAAGGCAATCCAGTTCTGATTTAAACATTAAGTAAATCTCATCTTAGAGCAAGCAACGAGTTTTCTAGGCTACGTAGTAGCAGGTTCAACCTGAGCTCTGAAGTTTTCTCAAACTTCCCCCAGAACCCCTTATTTGATTTACTCCCAAAGAACTTTATCTTATATGTTTTCAAAAGTTCGAGAACAGTGGCTGAAAGGTGCTGCTTTTCTGCTTTTCCTCACGTCACACCTTCTGAAATTACCCATCACTTTCTCAGTGTACAACATTATTTCACCATTTGCTCAAGTTGGTAGTTGTTACTACAGAGAAGGGTAGGGTTCCCTACCATACAGTGTCAAATAGAGCACATGAGCAGAAGGCCAATGTGGAATATGAAACCTAACTGGGACCAATTTAAAGTCCTAGAAAAGAAGGGAAAATATTATACTAATTTCAGTATGACTAGAATGAATGGGATGGGGCCAAGAGAAAATGATGCATCCTTCCGTTCTTTTTTGGATAGAAATTGGATGAATAGCATGAAATAATGAATGTGGTGTTTATGGCAATCAAGTTTATACAGCTACTATTTTCCTCTTTTTTTCTCTTTTTTTTCTGCTAAGAATGGCTTGCCAAATAAAGGAAAATATGAAATATTCTGAGCTGAAGAAAAAAGATAAAGGCTACTCATAAATATGAATCTTTCAAAAACAATCCTAGTGCAAAAGTTTTTGAAAGACTCAAGGAAAAGTTTTATTGTTTTTATTTTACTTACTCTTCATATTCTTTTTTTTTTTTTTAACTGTATATGATTGTTTTAATCATCATTGTTAGTTCTATTGGAGACCATTCATTTTGGAGCTAAGAAATTTTCCCAAGCAGAGCCTAAGATATCATTTCTATCTTTGTGACTTTAAGTAAATTCAGAAGATCAAGAAAGCAGTTTAACTCTTTCCCCTGCGTCAGTGGGCTAAGTGCATTGACTGTGAGCAGTCTCTAAGTGTGAACAAGCCTTGGAGTCAAGGTAAGGCCAGGAGAATTCACATCTTGAAGAAGGGAGGGAATTCATTATGTTTAAGGGTATATGAAAGGCCTAAGAGGAGACAGACTCAAAATTCCCTTGTGCTGAAAGCACGGGGGAAAGGCAGAGCAGTAGAGCTCAATGAGAGATCCAAGAAGAAAAACGAATGCAAGTTTTCCCATGAAAATTTCATCTTCATATTTATGGGTAGTCTTTATTTTTTATTTTCTTTTTCATATCTTTGCAAATGTGTAGAGTATTATGGGTATGAATAATTATAAATAATAGCAGATATATTGGGTGTGTCTTTGGTTTTGGAGAACTGTTGTTTTGGGGATGTTAAATTGTTCTGAGGGAATAATTGATGAGGAGAAGATGAGCTTTTCATATGAGATTTGGAAGAGAAAAAGGACAATGAAATTTAAGAGAAAGTGAGACAATGAAAGAAAAAAGTTCTTCAAAAGATATAACTGAATAGCTGAAAAGATAAACACAACTGGGCTGGGAAAGGCAACAACTGATCAAAATATACTAATATAATTATTGTTAAACATCAAATCACAATAAATTGATTGAATATAATTAATTTGAATAGGCTATCAAAATTATCATATTGATATAAAGCCAACCTTGTAAACAGGAGAGCTGACTTGAATCCTATTTCAACTTTTAACTAGCTGTCTGATATTGGATAAGCCTGTTAAATTTGCATCTTGACATTTTCTATGAAACATTCAGATAATAGCATATGGTACTTCAGAGTTTTTTGGTGAACCAAAGAGGATAATGTATGAAAAGCATCTTAACTCTTTCTCAAAGCTAGATATTATTACAAGGTATCCCATCTTTGCTCACTTTTCCAACTGGTGTCGTTTGTTTGTTGAAGACTGTGAGCAAGTTTAGGGGGCAAAATAATTATTACTAAACTTACTGTGGTGTTTCATGAACTGTGTTTGAAACTTCAGAATTGGAGGTGTAAACAGACTTACTGTACCTAATTTTCTCTCTTCAGGGTCATGGCTGATGAATTTGAAAAGTCAGAGATGCATCTCTATGTTATTTATTTGGGTGAAGAAACTAAGCCAATTGCCCCTACATTCGGACATATTATTTGCCTATCTTGCCTCAGCAAGGAAACCATTCCATCTTGCTGTATGGAATGCCAGGGAAACAATCACTGCTTTATAGTCATAGAGGAGATGGGTAGAGATATCACAATGGTTACCCAACATTTAATGAGAAATGACATCAAAGGATAAGGATTTCTCCAGAATTTAACTGGTTTGAGTCTAGGAAAACAAAGGAATATGAAGTCATGTTTCCTTCATTGTGAGTTGGAGAGGTGTGTGAGGGTCTGGAAGTTTCACACTGTTGAAAACTTTATTATGTCAGTGTAATGGGATTGTAGCCATTAGGGTGTAACATGAACAAAAGTACAGAAGGAGATATTCTGGTTGAATGCCTGAACATTGGAGAGGATTCTATAAAGATACACTGGTTCTAATTTATAAAGAAGCTTAAATTTCTGGGAAAGAAGTATCCATTATATTTAACAGGAAATAAGGAACCACAAAAAGGTGGCAAGGAAAAGTGTTTCTGTAGAAGGCATAAAAACAAATTACTTCTTAAGGTGAATTATAAAGAAATCTAGGTCAAGTTTAAAAGCACAGAAATGAGAGAAATTTTTTAAAAAATGACTGCATTTGGGAATATTAGAAATATATTTAAGAAGTCAGAACCCAAGTTTGGAATAGTAAAGGAGGAACATTTCTCCTATAAAATGCTATGGTAGATGATTCCCCCCCCCCCCATATTGCAATTTAACCTATATTGAATTACTTACTGTTTTGGGGAGAGGAGAAGGGAAAGGAGAGGGAGAAGAATCTGGAACACAAAATCTTACAAAAATTAACGTTAGAACTATATGTATATGGAAAAATAAAATACCATTAAATAATAATAATAATAATAAAGTGTATATATACGTAGGTGTTGAAAAAATTTGAATTTTTTAGTGGTTTGTGATAAGTGAAATACTACTTATGAACCTGCATTTCCAAACTTTCCAAAGAAATCAATTAATTCTGGGAGGCTTTTAATGAAAATCATCTGTGATTGGGGATATTCAATATATTATTGAGGGAGGTAGCTTGATACTTACATTCCATACCACAGCCCAGACCAGAAGTTGCTCCTTCTCTTTTAATAAAATTTTCTGAACTATTTTGACCTTTCTGTACAAGATTTCCATCTTTTTCTGCATCTTCTTCTGTAAAGAGAGGAATAAACAGTTAGGAAATTTCTTTTCTCAGCCTAAGTTGTGTGACATACTAAGAAACTCAATAACCCTAATAAGCTGGTACTATTTCATTGATTTGTTAGGAGGAAGAGTCACAGAAGGAAAGAAAAGCTGTTTGAACCAATTCTGTCATAACAGTACTCAGATCCAAGTGATAAACTAATATAGAAACAACGAAATTGTGCATTCCTGGAGGAATGACAATGATCTGTGTTGAACTCACCCTGTAGCACAGAGCAGCCACTGCAATGGGCCAGTGTAAGTGGTTCTCATGACTTCCTGACTTAGAACAGGTCACACAGAGTAGGGTCTTGTTCCTATCACAGAACAGCTTCTGGTCTTCCCTGTGTATCTCACATATGCCTTCCCCTTCAGGGTACATAGCAATGTCAACTTGATGAGCTCTTAACTGAGAAAATTCCCAGCATGTAGTACAACAAGAACATGGAGAGGTATTTTTCCTTAAGCAAGACACACAAATGATATGTCCACATTCAGCTGTGATTAGCTTAATGACTTCATTCAAGCAGTTAACACAAAGGCCCTCTTGTACTTCATCAACCATGATCCTGAAGAGAGAAAATGAGGCAGTGTAAGAATACTTCTGCTCCAATACTGAAGCTGTAAAAAAAAAACATATTTCAAGAACACCATAGTAAGCAAAATCATAATTGATGATATCCCCCATAAAGTTGGAGAAAGTCTCTAATAAATATAGACTCCATCACTTGGAAAGATAGACACCATGATATGTAACATCATCTAGTTCCAGCCTAGACATTTAAGATGCATTTCATACATTATTATTATTATTATTTTTTTTGGTCCACACAAAACCCCCATCAAGTACATGAAATTGTCTGCATGGTGGATAGGGAACCTCAGGATGAGAGGCCAAGTGACTTGCTCAGAACCTTCATAGCTCTCCTATTTCCAAAGCTGTATGAGATAATTTTGATACTCTTATTCAAATCAATCAGTATTTAATCAATTTGTTGTGATTTTTATGATTATCAGTGATTGTATTAGTGAATCAAACAGAATGATTAATTCAAGTTGCTGTTAGGATAAGAATTAATCCTCCTTGAAGATTATATTTATTATGTTTCTCAATTACCTTCCTTTTGTTAGTAATGTAATAGCATGTAATTGTTGCATTGATCCCCTCCTTGACTTAGGAAAGGCTGTAATAAGATTCACTTGCTAGTGCAATAGCTCTCCCTCCTATGAACCACTTCTGACCATTCCCTACTGATCTTTATTTCAAGCTCACAACTTCCTTAGACTGTAGGCTAGCATTGGTCAAACCCTAGGGGCTCATGTCTTGTAGAATCTCCTGAGATGTTGTTGAAAGGGTCTTAGGACCTTTGAATCACTAGGGGTTTATGACCTGTGAAGAGGTCATGACATAATTATGATTGGTACACATCCCTAAGATTTCACCCCCTCCTGGAATTGAGAGAGCAGTAAATTGTAATGTCTCCTTATTTTAGGAGTATATAAAAGTAGTTAGCACCCAAGAGGAGGGGCCTCTGATAGTGAGGAAGATCTTAGATCCAATTAAATTTAGGGCCTCTGGATTCACTAATGAATTGATCATGCTTGGAGTTTTCCATTACTTTTGTAATTTTCTGGCTTACAACAACTAATAATCAATCAACATTTATTAAGTGTCTGCCATGTGCCAATTACTGTGCTAGAAATTTTACAAATATCACCTCACTTGATCAGCACAATGAATGAGACTTAGGGGATACTATTTCTGTAATAATACAGTCAAGGAAACTGAGGCAAAGAGGTTTACTAACTTGCTCAGAATGAAACAACTAAATAAATATCTGAGGCTGGATATTGAAAGTAGGTCTTCCTGATTCCATTCCAGTGCTGTACCAATTATGCCACTTATATAATAAAATGATAGGCATAATAAGTAATAATAGCAATAAATAATAATGAAAGAAATATTCTGTTACAAAGGGATAATAAGAAATTTGGATTCAGAAACTATGCTCAAATTCTAGTACTGAATTTGGTCATCACTTTAAAAAAAAACTCTTCCGGTCTGTTTCTCTCTATGTAAAATGAAATGATGAAATTAGATGAACTCTAAGGTTCCCAGCACTTTCTAAATTGGTCTTCAGTAACAACAAAAATTTTCCTGAGAGGGACACCTACCTGGGATATCCTCTGGAGCCTCTAAGCATGTGAAATCCAGTTTGGGAATGTCTTAAACTAGAGCAGCACACAACACCAAAGTGAGTAGGGGCTGGAGCTTAAGTTTTCCCCATACACTTCCCTACCCTCATAATCTGTATGTACTGGGATACAGCCTTTGTAAAATATAAGGGACTTTGTCATCCCCCCCCCAAAAAAAAAAAAAAAACTTTTGTTGTTTATTATCCTGTTATTCCCCATTTCTCTTAGGCAGACTTTGAATCTCAGTGTTTACTCATCAATCAATCAATCAATCAATCAACTGACTACTTATTCAATGATTACTAAGCTTTAGGTTTTGTCAAAGTCTTGAGTGATTCAGAACAATACAGAATCATGATCCCACTCTTCAAAGAGTTCACTACTAGGAAAGAGAACTTGAAAACCAATCCACTCTACCAAATACTTGAGGAATAGCCATAACTGTGAAAATGGGTTGGGGGAAACAACTGCCAATGATATCAGGCAGAGGTTCATTTGAACTGAAAGTTTTATTTTCAGGGAAAAAAAGAGGAAATTTCACCTGGAAAATTATTTCCTTAGCACCTAAGAGTAATTAGGAAGTAATTATCAATTCAGGTCTTTTTAAATTAAAGAGCTTTCTTTTCTTTTAGTCAAGAGTTATTGCATGTGCCCCAGTCATGACAGAGATCCTACTATCTGTATAAATTAATTGAAATACGCATTTTGGAAAATCAATATATTTTGTGGATGAGAGATCAGGAAATGGCATCCATGGTGGCTCCAGACTGCCCCAACAAAAGAATCTAAAGTTTTGGACTTGCCAAGTTACTCTCTCACCCAGATGAATGGGATTCTTTGTTGTTCAATCATTTTTAGTGATATCTAACTCTTTTTGACCCCATTTGAAGTTTCCTTGGCAAAAATACTGGAGTGGTTTCGGTATTTGCTTCTCCAGCTCATTTTATAGGAGATGAAATAACAGGTTTTAGTGACTTGCCCGGGATTGTAAAGCTAATAAGATTCTAGGGCCACATTTGAACTCAGATGAGAACTCTTCTGGACTCCAAACCAGGCAGTCTGTGCACTGTACCACCTCGATCCCATTCCCTTTTATCACTTCCTCAGCAATAAGTCTCCTCTGACCCACTCCAGTACTCTATTTCTTTAGGCTAATTGGTTCCACATCTCCATCCAAAAATATATAGTGTTTGGAGATCTTTGAGGCCTCTTGAAGTCTGTTCCTCTCAAGAATTCCTATAGCAATCATAGAATTAGAGTACCAAGGCTCTTTCTAATTCTGCACTACAAGGAAAAATGATAGGATCACTATTTGACTGAATTTGATGATACTCTGTCTTTGTACCCTTTCATCTATGACTGACTGAGAATAACATTTCTTCATCTATGTCTATGGATTCTTGATACTTTAGATCCATTTGGGGGCATAATTATAAATGTCTACTTGAGTAACTAACTCACACCTCCACCAGTAGTGTCAGTTCATCTATCTTCTCCCAGATGTTTCAGCATTGTCCATTTTTTCTATCTCTTCTGATCTTTGCCAATTAATTGGGTATGAGTTTCTATCTTTGAGTTCATTTGGTTATCATTGGCTTGGAGAATACTTTCTTTAAGGAATGGTAGTTTCTAAGGTATATTTGAAAACTGATCCTGGGAGAAATTCAGATCGCTAGGTGGACAAGGGAAGATACTAATCCTATCCTTTTAGCAAGCTGACTTTCTCCACTTCTTCTGACATAGATTAGGAAAGAACCCATGAACATGAATTCTTTCTCTCTTCTCCCTTTGCTGGGCTCAGAAGACTCATTCCCAAATTTTTATAGTATAATGTGGTGAACTATACCTCTCAACCTCAATGACTGCCATATTGTGATGGACATTTTTGCATTCCTGTCTCAGAAATGAAGTTTTTAATAGGAAAACTTACCTTTCTTTTTTCTCCTGGGATCTTTTCTTCAGCTTCCACTGGTCTGCCTTTCCTCTCTGTGTTCAGGAAAAGGAAACTCTTGAGTCTGTCTCCTCTTAGGCCTTTCATATACTGCTAAGCACATTCCTGAAGCCCCTCCTTCTTTCAAGGTGTGAATTCTCCTGACCTCCAAAGCCAAGAATAAACTCATATGTGACAGCCATTTTCCCAGAGGTATGAACTCCATGGTGCTCACTGTTAATGCAATCACAAGAATGTGAATTTCAGGAAGTAGCAGAACCATGCTTTTGGCAGAGAGGTAATCCAGGATAATCTAATAATGAATTGAATTCTCATCTTATGCTGGACCAGGTGAATTTCCACCTTGTGTTGGGAGGGGCTGAAATTCAAAGGAAGTATCCTGAGTGAATCATAAAAAAAGGTTTTTTATTTAGAAATCTTAATTTCCTTTTCTGAATTTCAGAGTTGATTCTATTTGTAAGGAACCATGGGGGAAATGTTTCAGTGAGAATGAAATGCTGCAGCGTGGTTTAATCCAACAGTAATGATGAAGTACATAGACAACTGGCCCCCTTTGGTTCTTTGAGGGCTATTAAGGAGGTGTTCCAAATTCAGCCTTAGGTATATTCAGAAATTTAGATATTCAGTGTGAATTTGAGATCTACTCAGTTAGAATGTAGTTTCAGTTTACTGATCTGCTAATTTTGCACATTGCAGTTGTTTTTTTTTTTTTTTTTTTTTTTAATTTTATTCTGAACATAAGGGGGGAAAAGGAAGAAAGGATTTACATAAAAATCCTTTAAAATGTATAATAAAGTTATCTGGTAATTCTCTTTTTTTCACTTTTTTCTTCTTTCCACTCTCCCATCCTGGAGATGGCTACCATTAGGCATAAATATGTTTATGGTATGTGTGTTTGTGTTTGCATGAATGTATATACCTACACCATTCTTATAATTTTATTTATCAGTTCTTTATCTGTGTGCAGATGACATCTTCCTTTATATCTCATTTGCAGTTAACTTGGGAATTTATCATAGTCAAAAAGTCTCTCACAGTTTTTCTTAAAACAATATTTTGTTACTGTGTACAGCGTCCTTTTGGCTCTCCTCATTTCATGCATCTTTATTTCTTTCTATATTTTACTAAGATCATTGAGCTCATCATTTGTTTTATCGTAGCAGTATTGTATCACAATCACACACTATAACCTGTTCAGCTATTCCCCAAATGATGGACTTCTCTGCAGTTTCCAGTCCTGTGCTGCCAAAAAGAACTGCTAAAATTATTTCAGAACATCTATATTATTTTCCTTTTTCTCTTACCATCTTTTCATTTAATCAACAGAGGTATTAGTGTTATTGCTGGGCGAAAGGGTATACACGGTTTTAGAGCAAAATTTCAGATTGTTCTTCACAATTGTTGGATTACTGCACAATTCTTCCAGTAGTGAATTCTTGTCCCACATGCCCTCCAACATTTATTGCTTTCTTCTTCATTCAGTTCATAAAATTTTATTAATGAAAAAAAAAAGTTAAAGAAGGAGGTTTGGCAGTAATAGATTTCAAATGTTATGATTTGGATGTAATTATCAGATTTGTTTACGGAAAAGAAGATCAGTGGAAGAAAATAGACATATACTTTATATTAATAATTAAAGTCATCTTGTTTTTGTTACATCTGAAAACTTAAGATTTGGGAATCAGAACTCGCTCTTTGCCACATTGCAATTTATTCTAAGTTCTAAAATGACTATCTGGAGAAAGTGAGTTTTAAGCTACATTAAAAAGAGTTGGTTTTTTAAACTCAGAAACTACTTGCTTGGGCCTTGTAGCAAGTGAGAAAGATCAGCTGACAGGACTAAAGATGATAGTGGAGTCTTCTCAAATATAAGGGAGAGGACATTCTAAAAATCTAGCATTTTCAACTGCTCCTATTAGAAGATGAAATTCAAAGAGGAGGGAATTCCTGGAAAAGGAAAACACTTAGTATTCTGCTGATGAGCATTCATGGAGAGTTCTTTTTTTTAAGAATTGTACATAAGGAGAGATAAAGTGTGATGGCACATATGGAGAGATGGCTTTTGCATCAAGAACACCTAGATTCATGTCACATCTCAAACATTTCCTGATTGTGCCAGAGAAACAACTTTCTTACAATCATTTATTCCACCAAACATGACAAATGGTAAAAGAGGAAAGAACTTTCCCCTCTTGTACTTCAAGTGTCTAAGCTTCTTCTTGCATGAAGCCAGAAATGCCTATTCCAAAGGTTAACTCTGTGCAAAGTTGAAAAATGTGTTTTTGTTTATGGGAAAGAAGAAGCAGGACAGAATCACTGGAGTGTAAGTTCATGGAAGGGAGTAATGTAAAATAAGTAATAACACAAAAACTAAAAAGACAGAAAGAGACCAGATTGTGAAGAACTTAAATACTAAGCAGAATACTTTGTATTTAAATATGAGCTTAATTTACATTAACCTAAAATTGGATACAAGAAAGAGTTGTAAAAAGATACTTCTTCCACCCTCTTTTCCAGAGTAGAGTAATAGAATGTGGAGCAATGTTTATAATATCTTGAAGACAATTAATACTGAGTTCTATCATTTGATTATTAATATTACTTTTTAATCCACCTTTCCCCCCTATTTTGCCAAAACCCCATCTCTTAGCCAAGCTCAAAAGAATACTTCTCCTGTCTAGTTCCTCAAAGTATGTATTTATTAATCAGTTTAAAGTGGGTACCCTTGCTTTGGTTTCCTTGTTAATTAAAAAGACAAAAACTATCTTTTTCTGGTTTCTCGCCAGGAGACAACTGTACTATCCTTGCTTCTCCCTTTGAAATTTGGTTGTGGCTTGATCTCCAAGGGAAAGACCAAACAGGGGTTTGGAATGGTTATACTTTCCAGGGAAGATTTATTAGAGGCAGTTGAAACCCAGCTAGCAATGAGTATTCCATTACTGGCAGAGGGTGACTTGATCATCTGTACTTTAATGTCACACTACCTGCCAATCTACCAATCAGCATTGTCTTATCTTTGATAAAATAGGTCCTAATACTGTACTGGCAGATCAATGAGAAGGAAAACATACCTAAGTTTAGAAAGTCCTGTTGGCCCTGAATGTCTCTATTTATTGAGAGACAGAAGTCAATGTCTCAGTGTTTTGATTACTGCTAGTCTAGTAATAAACTGGTCATGCTCAGAGTTTTACCTACCAGTGTCACCCATCTTACAAATAGTTTACACATGGCTGTTATAAAATTGTAAAAATGTCTTGTCCTGCAGAAAAAAATTGCCTTTGTTGTAATTTTATTCACCAAAAGATGACATCAGTACATTGCTTAACTTTGTTGAAGAGACCACTCCCCTATATCCCACCTCTACCTATACTTCCCCTTTTGATTTTGCCTCATAAAGATGTGTTTTCTAGGAGTCAGAGAAGCAAAGAAAGTACAGAAGATTCTAAAACAAAGTGATGTATATTTCTTATCTTATACAGAAGCCCAAATGGGAAGACTTCCCATTATTTCCTGAAACTCTTCTTTTCATCCTTTTTAAAAAAATGTTTCAAGTGGATTCTATTGCATCTTGAGACCATAATGTGTATAGTCCTTCTCTAAATGATACATATCCCTTTGATTTCCAGCTTCTTCCCCAAATAAAAAAATATTCCCAGCATATTTGTGTAAGTGATTTCTTTTCCTTATTCTTTGATGTTTTTGTTTCAGTCTTTATTTTGGTCGATAACACCTATTCACCAACTGCCTGTCATTTCAGTTGGAATAAAATTTTAAATTCTAATTTTTATTCTGATCCATAAGATATCCAGTCAAATGGACTAAGGTAGAAAACATTACTTTCCAGCATGACACTAGGACTTATGAATTGAGAAATTCTTCAACAAATTGTAATTTGTGAGCAAGATTTACTGGGATTGCTGATAGTAAAAAAGGATTTTTATTTTTTATTTATTTGTTTGTTTTTTTCCCGGAATCCATATTAGCACTGATTTCCTTCTCACATCAGTTTTCTGGAGTCCATTATACCCCAAAGTTCTTTAGGGTGGCAACAATAATATGACTTGAATTTTTGTAATGTATGAAGCCAATTAAAAACAATTAGTGGAAGGGGCAGAGCCAAGAAGGGGCAGAGAGAAACCGGGGAAGCTGTTTGTAGATTCCTTAAAATTCTTTAGATTCCTTGAAGAGATGAAGATAATTTTAGAAAAGTTAAATTCATTGTAACAAATAACTTTGCCAAGAAAACAGAACTTGACACAAAGGAAAGAAATACACACAAAAAAAAGATACAAATAAGCACACCAAAAGCTAGAATTCATTTCATATTTTTATTAAATGGGTCAAAAGCAAAGTTAACAGTAATTCAAGTGGCATAGGAGTGGAAAAGGTTGAAATCCATGGCTTTCAAAGAACTTTGACAAATTCTAGGAAGAGTATAAAAACCACAGTCCTCATGTGTGTTGTTAATTTTTTTTTCTTTTAACTGCTGAAAAAGAATTGATATATTGTAGTTTCATAGAATCCATTGAAAATAAGAAGGCACAACATACTTGGAAATAGTCTTCTTCAGCTTGCAGGGTTAAAGGCAAGCCATCTAGAAGTTGGTGATGCTCCTCTTGCAGGCAAAGTTTGGAAATGGAAAAACACCAGCCGGGGAGCCTAGTGGTGGGCTGAGAATTCCTCCGTGGAGAAATGCTCAGAGAGATGAAAAGCAGCAAGAAGAAAGATGAGAATCCACTGCACAGAGATTCATGGGAGCAGGCTTTGTTCCTTGGAGTGGGGGACCAGGAGAAAACATGGGTCTAACAGGGGCTACAAATGAAATATCAGGTAACTGATAAATAAGAGAACTCTGCAGAACATTGTAAAAGGCCAGATTGCCAGTTTTATATTCCAAGTATACTCCAATCCGGGGAATAGAACCTTTCAGTTTGTGATTCAGGGATCCAGGATAAGATTGCAAATATTGTCCATCTTCCTTCTTGACACATCTCAGGAAAAAGACAAGGGCACATTTAATTATTCTCCCGGGACTTTTTATCCTCAAGTAGGTTGTGTGAATCCCCAGTGTCCACTGAGGCAGCTGTGTCACATCCACCTCCCAGTACTGTAAGCCTGAGGTGAAGGCCTGCTCAGCAAGGACCATGGGAAGATCAGAATCATCACCATGTGGGCTGTCTACCTGCCAGCCTTCTCCAGCTCTTACACTCTTCAGATCCTCAGCCACAATCAGGCAGGGACTGGCTGATGCGGGATCCAACCTGAGGTCCACTCTGAATTGGTTGAGGGTCTCTATCGTGCCAGAGATAGGACACACTCTTACCTCTGGGATGAGAGCCTTGGCCCTTTGGGACAATGCTGACTTGCTCCTTTCCAGCAACTCCTTGACATCCCGGAGCAGATCCAGATTGGGTTGGGAGTCTGCTTCCTGTAGATCTAGCATGAGGTCCTGAAGGGTGCTGCTTTCCTGGGATAGTCTCTCCTTCTTGTTCTTTTTTTCTTAATCCATCCTTTCCAGATAATGATATAACTCATCCCGCATGAGGGAATCCCGTTTCCGGTATTCTTTGCTGATCATCTCCTCCCAGTCAATAACAGGTCTCTTTTCCTTAACAAGAAGTTTCTTAGTTTCCTTAAAGTACTTCTGCAAGCATCTTTGCAGGTGCTGGATCTTCTTCCTGCAATTGGACGCAGCTTCTTCTACAGGACAGTGCCTGTGAGCCCCATGCTCTGGGGCTTGACAACATCTTAGACAGAGCACGGTCTGGTCGTCTTCACAAAAGTACTCCAAGACTTCTTTGTGAATGGCACAGCGCCTCTGTCCTCCAGTACTCTGTAACAGCTGGGACCTGAGCTGTTTGCCCAGTTTAGTGAGCTCTGCTAGGCTCCCATTGATGAACAGGAAGCCTCTGACTTGAGTCATTTGTCTGCATTCAGGGCAAGAGAAAGCTGTAGCTGCTGACCTTGGGAGACATGCTCGGCAAAAGCTGTGCCCACACCCGATGGTGACTGGCTCACAGAAGTAGTTCCCACAGATGGGACACGTGATCTGGCTCTGCAATTGCTGAAACATTTCCATAGCAGCAGCAGCAGCCATTCTCCTCTCTCCACTTGCTTCTGTTCTGGAACAGCTGAGATGAAGAGCCTTCACTTCTATTCAAAGCCTTAGACCAGGATTTGTGAATCAAGGTCAGTCATGGTGATGGGAATCTGACAAGGGAAATTGAGGCTGGAAACCCTAAAAAAAGTCACTTCCCACGTTATCCAGAACTAGAAGCCAGCCCAACCCCACCTCTGTTAAGTACCACTAATTTACCTTTCTATAGAGTTCAGCTGGACACCACCCAAATTTTCTACAGAGCTGAACTAATGCTAAGTACCCCTACTTAACTATCAATAGAACTGAATTCACATTAAGTACCTCCACTTAAGATCTATACAATTTGAACTATCACTAATCAAACTGTCTTTAGCCTTACTGAAGCCTATTCAAACCCAGTAGCTCTGTATTGTCTCAAATCTTATTCACGAGGGTGGGAAGAATGGGCGGAGGGGCAGAAGGGGCAGAACTCTAATTCCATCAAAGAGTTCTGCTCTTTGAGCTCTCTTGATGATTTATAATAAACTTAAACTTCTAATTTTACTTATAATTTAGTAAATTCTTTTACTTCAACCTAGCCTTGTCTCATCAAAAGCCTGTACATCCCCAACAAACCGTTGGGCAATCTTAAAGGGACTTCAACCCCCATCAATAGCAGCCCTCACAGGAGTCTCTGACACTTGGATAACTTAAACAAGTTAAACAACATATAGAGATATCATTTATACTTGACCAAATGGAGCAATAAGTGGAATGGAAAAAAAGCACTAGACATCCCAATGCTGTAGCCTTCATTCAAGTCCTCATTAATAAAATCAATAGAATTTAATTCAGTTAACAGTTTTAGCCACCTATCATTTCACAGGCTTTATGGAAGATATTAGAAGACAAAGACAAACAAATCAGACCCTGTCCTCTAGGTGCACCATTTGTGATAGAAAGGTAGGATTAGGGAAAGGAAATTAAATTTTGAAATAAGTTGTTGACACCACCTCAGGCTTTTTCTGCTAATTTAAAATGATAGATGAAAAAATTCAATTGATGTGCTTTGTATGTTGAACTGTTTATAAAAAGATATTATGTTGTTTAAAATAAGAAGCAAATCAGTTTTTCTGTTACACTTTTTTAGACATTTTCAATCCTCAACTTGCTTTTAGAAGATTGACAACTGTGGAAAGAATGGAAAAGGGAGGAAGAAGACACTTAACTGAGAGACAAATGCAATAGAGAAGAAGTAATAAGTAGATGCAACAGAGAAGGGATACCACTTCTTGGATCCTGAAGATGGCCCTCATCATGGGCATGAGTTCCTTGAACAAAATGGCCATGCAGATCCATTTTTCCGCCCCCCCCTCCCCCCAAGGCTGGGGTTAAGTTGCCCAGGGACACACAGCTAGGAAGTGTTAAGTGTCTGAGATCAGATTTGAACTTGGGACTTCCTGAATTCAGGGCTGGTGCTCTATCCAGTGCACCACCTAGCTGCCCCCAGATCCATTTTTAATCTTAAATTCTGTGACTTTCCACAAGTAGGTTGAAGGGAGAAATGCACAGGACTTTTAGAGCTTCTTAGAACTGATTGGGTAAGGCTGGGTAAGGGAAAGAAAGTTCTTTACAGAAAACTACAGTGCTGCAGGATGGTGAAATCCAACCAAAGAAGTCAACTAAAAGTGTGAACTCTGAGGTCCTCAGGGCTCTGTCAACTGGGAAGAGTTCTCAGGTAGAACTTCAGAATTCTGGGACAGGGGAATTCACACCTTGCCAGGGAGGCTCTAGAGGGGTGGGGCTACCTGCTATAAAAGGAGAGCCTTCTTCTGCTCAGAAGCACTGCTTTGAATAGAAGTGAAGGCTCTTCATCTCAGCTGTTCCAGAACAGAAGCAAGTGGAGAGAGGAGAATGGCTGCTGCTGCTGCTATGGAAATGTTTCAGCAATTGCAGAGCCAGATCACGTGTCCCATCTGTGGGAACTACTTCTGTGAGCCAGTCACCATCGGGTGTGGGCACAGCTTTTGCCGAGCATGTCTCCCAAGGTCAGCAGCTACAGCTTTCTCTTGCCCTGAATGCAGACAAATGACTCAAGTCAGAGGCTTCCTGTTCATCAATGGGAGCCTAGCAGAGCTCACTAAACTGGGCAAACAGCTCAGGTCCCAGCTGTTACAGAGTACTGGAGGACAGAGGCGCTGTGCCATTCACAAAGAAGTCTTGGAGTACTTTTGTGAAGACGACCAGACCGTGCTCTGTCTAAGATGTTGTCAAGCCCCAGAGCATGGGGCTCACAGGCACTGTCCTGTAGAAGAAGCTGTGTCCAATTGCAGGAAGAAGATCCAGCACCTGCAAAGATGCTTGCAGAAGTACTTTAAGGAAACTAAGAAACTTCTTGTTAAGGAAAAGAGACCTGTTATTGACTGGGAGGAGATGATCAGCAAAGAATACCGGAAACGGGATTCCCTCATGCGGGATGAGTTATATCATTATCTGGAAAGGATGGATCAAGAAAAAAAGAACAAGAAGGAGAGACTATCCCAGGAAAGCAGCACCCTTCAGGACCTCATGCTAGATCTACAGGAAGCAGACTCCCAACCCAATCTGGATCTGCTCCGGGATGTCAAGGAGTTGCTGGAAAGGAGCAAGTCAGCATTGTCCCAAAGGGCCAAGGCTCTCATCCCAGAGGTAAGAGTGTGTCCTATCTCTGGCACGATAGAGACCCTCAACCAATTCAGAGTGGACCTCAGGTTGGATCCCGCATCAGCCAGTCCCTGCCTGATTGTGGCTGAGGATCTGAAGAGTGTAAGAGCTGGAGAAGGCTGGCAGGTAGACAGCCCACATGGTGATGATTCTGATCTTCCCATGGTCCTTGCTGAGCAGGCCTTCACCTCAGGCTTACAGTACTGGGAGGTGGATGTGACACAGCTGCCTCAGTGGACACTGGGGATTCACACAACCTACTTGAGGATAAAAAGTCCCGGGAGAATAATTAAATGTGCCCTTGTCTTTTTCCTGAGATGTGTCAAGAAGGAAGATGGACAATATTTGCAATCTTATCCTGGATCCCTGAATCACAAACTGAAAGGTTCTATTCCCCGGATTGGAGTATACTTGGAATATAAAACTGGCAATCTGGCCTTTTACAATGTTCTGCAGAGTTCTCTTATTTATCAGTTACCTGATATTTCATTTGTAGCCCCTGTTAGACCCATGTTTTCTCCTGGTCCCCCACTCCAAGGAACAAAGCCTGCTCCCATGAATCTCTGTGCAGTGGATTCTCATCTTTCTTCTTGCTGCTTTTCATCTCTCTGAGCATTTCTCCACGGAGGAATTCTCAGCCCACCACTAGGCTCCCCGGCTGGTGTTTTTCCATTTCCAAACTTTACCTGCAAGAGGAGCATCACCAACTTCTAGATGGCTTGCCTTTAACCCTGCAAGCTGAAGAAGACTATTTCCAAGTATGTTGTGCCTTCTTATTTTCAATGGATTCTATGAAACTACAATATATCAATTCTTTTTCAGCAGTTAAAAGAAAAAAAAATTAACAACACACATGAGGACTGTGGTTTTTATACTCTTCCTAGAATTTGTCAAAGTTCTTTGAAAGCCATGGATTTCAACCTTTTCCACTCCTATGCCACTTGAATTACTGTTAACTTTGCTTTTGACCCATTTAATAAAAATATGAAATGAATTCTAGCTTTTGGTGTGCTTATTTGTATCTTTTTTTTGTGTGTATTTCTTTCCTTTGTGTCAAGTTCTGTTTTCTTGGCAAAGTTATTTGTTACAATGAATTTAACTTTTCTAAAATTATCTTCATCTCTTCAAGGAATCTAAAGAATTTTAAGGAATCTACAAACAGCTTCCCCGGTTTCTCTCTGCCCCTTCTTGGCTCTGCCCCTTCCACTAATTGTTTTTAATTGGCTTCATACATTACAAAAATTCAAGTCATATTATTGTTGCCACCCTAAAGAACTTTGGGGTATAATGGACTCCAGAAAACTGATGTGAGAAGGAAATCAGTGCTAATATGGATTCCGGGAAAAAAACAAACAAATAAATAAAAAATAAAAATCCTTTTTTACTATCAGCAATCCCAGTAAATCTTGCTCACAAATTACAATTTGTTGAAGAATTTCTCAATTCATAAGTCCTAGTGTCATGCTGGAAAGTAATGTTTTCTACCTTAGTCCATTTGACTGGATATCTTATGGATCAGAATAAAAATTAGAATTTAAAATTTTATTCCAACTGAAATGACAGGCAGTTGGTGAATAGGTGTTATCGACCAAAATAAAGACTGAAACAAAAACATCAAAGAATAAGGAAAAGAAATCACTTACACAAATATGCTGGGAATATTTTTTTATTTGGGGAAGAAGCTGGAAATCAAAGGGATATGTATCATTTAGAGAAGGACTATACACATTATGGTCTCAAGATGCAATAGAATCCACTTGAAACATTTTTTTAAAAAGGATGAAAAGAAGAGTTTCAGGAAATAATGGGAAGTCTTCCCATTTGGGCTTCTGTATAAGATAAGAAATATACATCACTTTGTTTTAGAATCTTCTGTACTTTCTTTGCTTCTCTGACTCCTAGAAAACACATCTTTATGAGGCAAAATCAAAAGGGGAAGTATAGGTAGAGGTGGGATATAGGGGAGTGGTCTCTTCAACAAAGTTAAGCAATGTACTGATGTCATCTTTTGGTGAATAAAATTACAACAAAGGCAATTTTTTTCTGCAGGACAAGACATTTTTACAATTTTATAACAGCCATGTGTAAACTATTTGTAAGATGGGTGACACTGGTAGGTAAAACTCTGAGCATGACCAGTTTATTACTAGACTAGCAGTAATCAAAACACTGAGACATTGACTTCTGTCTCTCAATAAATAGAGACATTCAGGGCCAACAGGACTTTCTAAACTTAGGTATGTTTTCCTTCTCATTGATCTGCCAGTACAGTATTAGGACCTATTTTATCAAAGATAAGACAATGCTGATTGGTAGATTGGCAGGTAGTGTGACATTAAAGTACAGATGATCAAGTCACCCTCTGCCAGTAATGGAATACTCATTGCTAGCTGGGTTTCAACTGCATCTAATAAATCTTCCCTGGAAAACATAACCATTCCAAACCCCTGTTTGGTCTTTCCCTTGGAGATCAAGCCACAACCAAATTTCAAAGGGAGAAGCAAGGATAGTACAGTTGTCTCCTGGCGAGAAACCAGAAAAAGATAGTTTTTGTCTTTTTAATTAACAAGGAAACCAAAGCAAGGGTACCCACTTTAAACTGATTAATAAATACATACTTTGAGGAACTAGACAGGAGAAGTATTCTTTTGAGCTTGGCTAAGAGATGGGGTTTTGGCAAAATAGGGGGGAAAGGTGGATTAAAAAGTAATATTAATAATCAAATGATAGAACTCAGTATTAATTGTCTTCAAGATATTATAAACATTGCTCCACATTTCTATTACTCTACTCTGGAAAAGAGGGTGGAAGAAGTATCTTTTTACAACTCTTTCTTGTATCCAATTTTAGGTTATTGTAAATTAAGCTCATATTTAAATACAAAGTATTCTGCTTAGTATTTAAGTTCTTCACAATCTGGTCTCTTTCTGTCTTTTTAGTTTTTGTGTTTTTACTTATTTTACATTACTCCCTTCCATGAACTTACATTCCAGTGATTCTGTCCTGCTTCTTCTTTCCCATAAACAAAAACACATTTTTCAACTTTGCACAGAGTTAACCTTTGGAATAGGCATTTCTGGCTTCATGCAAGAAGAAGCTTAGACACTTGAAGTACAAGAGGGGAAAGTTCTTTCCTCTTTTACCATTTGTCATGTTTGGTGGAATAAATGATTGTAAGAAAGTTGTTTCTCTGGCACAATCAGGAAATGTTTGAGATGTGACATGAATCTAGGTGTTCTTGATGCAAAAGCCATCTCTCCATATGTGCCATCACACTTTATCTCTCCTTATGTACAATTCTTAAAAAAAAGAACTCTCCATGAATGCTCATCAGCAGAATACTAAGTGTTTTCCTTTTCCAGGAATTCCCTCCTCTTTGAATTTCATCTTCTAATAGGAGCAGTTGAAAATGCTAGATTTTTAGAATGTCCTCTCCCTTATATTTGAGAAGACTCCACTATCATCTTTAGTCCTGTCAGCTGATCTTTCTCACTTGCTACAAGGCCCAAGCAAGTAGTTTCTGAGTTTAAAAAACCAACTCTTTTTAATGTAGCTTAAAACTCACTTTCTCCAGATAGTCATTTTAGAACTTAGAATAAATTGCAATGTGGCAAAGAGCGAGTTCTGATTCCCAAATCTTAAGTTTTCAGATGTAACAAAAACAAGATGACTTTAATTATTAATATAAAGTATATGTCTATTTTCTTCCACTGATCTTCTTTTCCGTAAACAAATCTGATAATTACATCCAAATCATAACATTTGAAATCTATTACTGCCAAACCTCCTTCTTTAACTTTTTTTTTTCATTAATAAAATTTTATGAACTGAATGAAGAAGAAAGCAATAAATGTTGGAGGGCATGTGGGACAAGAATTCACTACTGGAAGAATTGTGCAGTAATCCAACAATTGTGAAGAACAATCTGAAATTTTGCTCACTGTTCTAAAACCGTGTATACCCTTTCGCCCAGCAATAACACTAATACCTCTGTTGATTAAATGAAAAGATGGTAAGAGAAAAAGGAAAATAATATAGATGTTCTGAAATAATTTTAGCAGTTCTTTTTGGCAGCACAGGACTGGAAACTGCAGAGAAGTCCATCATTTGGGGAATAGCTGAACAGGTTATAGTGTGTGATTGTGATACAATACTGCTACGATAAAACAAATGATGAGCTCAATGATCTTAGTAAAATATAGAAAGAAATAAAGATGCATGAAATGAGGAGAGCCAAAAGGACGCTGTACACAGTAACAAAATATTGTTTTAAGAAAAACTGTGAGACACTTTTTGACTATGATAAATTCCCAAGTTAACTGCAAATGAGATATAAAGGAAGATGTCATCTGCACACAGATAAAGAACTGATAAATAAAATTATAAGAATGGTGTAGGTATATACATTCATGCAAACACAAACACACATACCATAAACATATTTATGCCTAATGGTAGCCATCTCCAGGATGGGAGAGTGGAAAGAAGAAAAAAGTGAAAAAAAGAGAATTACCAGATAACTTTATTATACATTTTAAAGGATTTTTATGTAAATCCTTTCTTCCTTTTCCCCCCTTATGTTCAGAATAAAATTAAAAAAAAAAAAAAAAAAAAAAACAACTGCAATGTGCAAAATTAGCAGATCAGTAAACTGAAACTACATTCTAACTGAGTAGATCTCAAATTCACACTGAATATCTAAATTTCTGAATATACCTAAGGCTGAATTTGGAACACCTCCTTAAGAGCCCTCAAAGAACCAAAGGGGGCCAGTTGTCTATGTACTTCATCATTACTGTTGGATTAAACCATGCTGCAGCATTTCATTCTCACTGAAACATTTCCCCCATGGTTCCTTACAAATAGAATCAACTCTGAAATTCAGAAAAGGAAATTAAGATTTCTAAATAAAAAACCTTTTTTTATGATTCACTCAGGATACTTCCTTTGAATTTCAGCCCCTCCCAACACAAGGTGGAAATTCACCTGGTCCAGCATAAGATGAGAATTCAATTCATTATTAGATTATCCTGGATTACCTCTCTGCCAAAAGCATGGTTCTGCTACTTCCTGAAATTCACATTCTTGTGATTGCATTAACAGTGAGCACCATGGAGTTCATACCTCTGGGAAAATGGCTGTCACATATGAGTTTATTCTTGGCTTTGGAGGTCAGGAGAATTCACACCTTGAAAGAAGGAGGGGCTTCAGGAATGTGCTTAGCAGTATATGAAAGGCCTAAGAGGAGACAGACTTAAGAGTTTCCTTTTCCTGAACACAGAGAGGAAAGGCAGACCAGTGGAAGCTGAAGAAAAGATCCCAGGAGAAAAAAGAAAGGTAAGTTTTCCTATTAAAAACTTCATTTCTGAGACAGGAATGCAAAAATGTCCATCACAATATGGCAGTCATTGAGGTTGAGAGGTATAGTTCACCACATTATACTATAAAAATTTGGGAATGAGTCTTCTGAGCCCAGCAAAGGGAGAAGAGAGAAAGAATTCATGTTCATGGGTTCTTTCCTAATCTATGTCAGAAGAAGTGGAGAAAGTCAGCTTGCTAAAAGGATAGGATTAGTATCTTCCCTTGTCCACCTAGCGATCTGAATTTCTCCCAGGATCAGTTTTCAAATATACCTTAGAAACTACCATTCCTTAAAGAAAGTATTCTCCAAGCCAATGATAACCAAATGAACTCAAAGATAGAAACTCATACCCAATTAATTGGCAAAGATCAGAAGAGATAGAAAAAATGGACAATGCTGAAACATCTGGGAGAAGATAGATGAACTGACACTACTGGTGGAGGTGTGAGTTAGTTACTCAAGTAGACATTTATAATTATGCCCCCAAATGGATCTAAAGTATCAAGAATCCATAGACATAGATGAAGAAATGTTATTCTCAGTCAGTCATAGATGAAAGGGTACAAAGACAGAGTATCATCAAATTCAGTCAAATAGTGATCCTATCATTTTTCCTTGTAGTGCAGAATTAGAAAGAGCCTTGGTACTCTAATTCTATGATTGCTATAGGAATTCTTGAGAGGAACAGACTTCAAGAGGCCTCAAAGATCTCCAAACACTATATATTTTTGGATGGAGATGTGGAACCAATTAGCCTAAAGAAATAGAGTACTGGAGTGGGTCAGAGGAGACTTATTGCTGAGGAAGTGATAAAAGGGAATGGGATCGAGGTGGTACAGTGCACAGACTGCCTGGTTTGGAGTCCAGAAGAGTTCTCATCTGAGTTCAAATGTGGCCCTAGAATCTTATTAGCTTTACAATCCCGGGCAAGTCACTAAAACCTGTTATTTCATCTCCTATAAAATGAGCTGGAGAAGCAAATACCGAAACCACTCCAGTATTTTTGCCAAGGAAACTTCAAATGGGGTCAAAAAGAGTTAGATATCACTAAAAATGATTGAACAACAAAGAATCCCATTCATCTGGGTGAGAGAGTAACTTGGCAAGTCCAAAACTTTAGATTCTTTTGTTGGGGCAGTCTGGAGCCACCATGGATGCCATTTCCTGATCTCTCATCCACAAAATATATTGATTTTCCAAAATGCGTATTTCAATTAATTTATACAGATAGTAGGATCTCTGTCATGACTGGGGCACATGCAATAACTCTTGACTAAAAGAAAAGAAAGCTCTTTAATTTAAAAAGACCTGAATTGATAATTACTTCCTAATTACTCTTAGGTGCTAAGGAAATAATTTTCCAGGTGAAATTTCCTCTTTTTTTCCCTGAAAATAAAACTTTCAGTTCAAATGAACCTCTGCCTGATATCATTGGCAGTTGTTTCCCCCAACCCATTTTCACAGTTATGGCTATTCCTCAAGTATTTGGTAGAGTGGATTGGTTTTCAAGTTCTCTTTCCTAGTAGTGAACTCTTTGAAGAGTGGGATCATGATTCTGTATTGTTCTGAATCACTCAAGACTTTGACAAAACCTAAAGCTTAGTAATCATTGAATAAGTAGTCAGTTGATTGATTGATTGATTGATTGATGAGTAAACACTGAGATTCAAAGTCTGCCTAAGAGAAATGGGGAATAACAGGATAATAAACAACAAAAGTTTTTTTTTTTTTTTTTGGGGGGGGGATGACAAAGTCCCTTATATTTTACAAAGGCTGTATCCCAGTACATACAGATTATGAGGGTAGGGAAGTGTATGGGGAAAACTTAAGCTCCAGCCCCTACTCACTTTGGTGTTGTGTGCTGCTCTAGTTTAAGACATTCCCAAACTGGAATTCACATGCTTAGAGGCTCCAGAGGATATCCCAGGTAGGTGTCCCTCTGGGGAAAATTTTTGTTGTTACTGAAGACCAATTTAGAAAGTGCTGGGAACCTTAGAGTTCATCTAATTTCATCATTTCATTTTACATAGAGAGAAACAGACCGGAAGAGTTTTTTTTTAAAGTGATGACCAAATTCAGTACTAGAATTTGAGCATAGTTTCTGAATCCAAATTTCTTATTATCCCTTTGTAACAGAATATTTCTTTCATTATTATTTATTGCTATTATTACTTATTATGCCTATCATTTTATTATATAAGTGGCATAATTGGTACAGCACTGGAATGGAATCAGGAAGACCTACTTTCAATATCCAGCCTCAGATATTTATTTAGTTGTTTCATTCTGAGCAAGTTAGTAAACCTCTTTGCCTCAGTTTCCTTGACTGTATTATTACAGAAATAGTATCCCCTAAGTCTCATTCATTGTGCTGATCAAGTGAGGTGATATTTGTAAAATTTCTAGCACAGTAATTGGCACATGGCAGACACTTAATAAATGTTGATTGATTATTAGTTGTTGTAAGCCAGAAAATTACAAAAGTAATGGAAAACTCCAAGCATGATCAATTCATTAGTGAATCCAGAGGCCCTAAATTTAATTGGATCTAAGATCTTCCTCACTATCAGAGGCCCCTCCTCTTGGGTGCTAACTACTTTTATATACTCCTAAAATAAGGAGACATTACAATTTACTGCTCTCTCAATTCCAGGAGGGGGTGAAATCTTAGGGATGTCTACCAATCATAATTATGTCATGACCTCTTCACAGGTCATAAATTCCAGGTGATCCAAAGGTCCTAAGACCCTTTCAACAACATCTCAGGAGATTCTACAAGACATGAGCCCCTAGGGTTTGACCAATGCTAGCCTACAGTCTAAGGAAGTTGTGAGCTGGAAATAAAGATCAGTAGGGAATGGTCAGAAGAGGTTCATAGGAGGGAGAGCTATTGCACTAGCAAGTGAATCTTATTACAGCCTTTCCTAAGTCAAGGAGGGGATCAATGCAACAATTACATGCTATTACATTACTAACAAAAGGAAGGTAATTGAGAAACATAATAAATATAATCTTCAAGGAGGATTAATTCTTATCCTAACAGCAACTTGAATTAATCATTCTGTTTGATTCACTAATACAATCACTGATAATCATAAAAATCACAACAAATTGATTAAATACTGATTGATTTGAATAAGAGTATCAAAATTATCTCATACAGCTTTGGAAATAGGAGAGCTTTTCTGGTTCTGAGCAACAAACTTGGCCTCTCATCCTGAGGTTCCCTATCCACTATGCAGACAATTTCATGTACTTGATGGGGGTTTTGTGTGGACCAAAAAAAAAAAAAAAAAAAATGTATGAAATGCATCATAAATGTCTAGGGTGAAACTAGATGTTATTACATATTATTGTGTCTATCTTTCTAAGTGATGGAGTCTATACCTGTTAAAGACTTTCTCCAGGTTTATGGGGGATATCATCAATTATGATTTTGCTTGCTATGGTGTTCTTGAAATGTGCTTTTTAAAACTTCAGAAATGAAGGTGTAGAAGTATTCTTACACTGCCTCATTTTCTCTCTTCAGAATCATGGTTGATGCAGTACAAGAGGGCCTTTGTGTTAACTGCTTGAATGAAGTCATTAAGCTAATCACAGCTGAATGTGGACATATAATCTGCATGTCTTGCTTAAGGAAAAATACCTCTCCATCTTCTTGTTGTACTACATGCTGGGAATTTTCTCAGTTAAGAGATCATCAATTTGACATTGCCATGTACCCTGAAGGGGAAGGCATATGTGAGATACACATGGAAGACCAGAAGCTGTTCTGTGATAGGAATAAGACCCTACTCCTTCAGGAATGGCACTGATTGTCCATGCACAATTTCGTTGTTTCTACATTAACAGTATTCAGATCTAAGTGATAAGCTATGTCATAATGGGTTCATGGTCTTTTGTAATGTGCTGTTGTCTCCAGAAGCTGCTGTTTGCTCTCTGGGAGGAGATCTGCTGTGTCAACTCAAATCTCTCAGACAGATTCTTCTTCCTCTAGAGAACTGTTGTCTCCAGACAGTTGCTGTTAACTCTGGTCCAAAGTGAGACTTCCCTCTTTTATCCTCCCAGAGAATGGGTGTGGGATAATGCAAAGGCTTCTGGGAAAAATTACTTCAACCAATGAACTTGCTCCTCCTAAGCATGCAAGCTCTTCCCCAGAAATTCACAAGTACAACTCCCAGTCATGGCTGGAACTAGAGAATTGTCAAGTACTGACTTAGCACTTGGTAAGAACCTAACAGTCTTTCCTTTGGTGACTCTTCCTAACAAATCAATGAAAAAGTACCAGCTTATCAGGGTTATTGAGTTTCTTAGTTTCAAGTAGGTCACAGAACTCAGGCTGAGAAAAGAAATTTCCTAACTGCTTATTCCTCTTTCTTTACAAGAGAAGATGTAGAAAAAGATGGAAATCTTTCACAGAAAGATCAAAATAGTTCAGAAAAGTGTATTAAAAGAGAAGGAGCAACTTCTGGTCTGGGCTGTGGTATGGAATGTAAGTATCAAGATACCTCCCTCAATAATATGTTGAATATCCCCAATCACAGATAATTTTCATTAAAAGCCTCTCAGACTTAATTGACTTGTCTGGAAAGTGAGGAAATGGAGGTTCATAAGTAATATCTCACTTATCACATGTCACTAAGGAATTCAATTTTTTTTAAGCACTTAAGTGAATATCCACTTTATTATTATTATTATTATTATTATTATTATTATTATTATTATTATTAATCATTTAATGGTATTTTCTTTTTCCATATACATATAATTTCCAACATTAATTTTTGCAAGATTTTGTGTTCCAGATTTTTCTCCTTTTCCTTTCCCTTTTCCTCTCCCTAAAACAGCAAGCAATTCAATATAGGGTAAATTGCAATACAGGTGCAATTTCTCTAAACATGTTTCCATATTCATCATATTGAGCAAAAAAAGCAGATTCAAAGGGGAAAAAACAAAACAAAACCAGAAGCCAAACAATAACACAAAGGTGAAAATACTATGCTTACATCATATTCAGCCTTTTTTTCCCTCTCTGAATGTGGATTGAACTTTCCATCACAAGTTTCCTGGCATTGCCTTAAAATAACTCATTGGTGAAAAGAGCCAAGGTTATCACAGTTGATTAGCACATAATCTTGTTCTTACACTGTATAATGTTCTCATGATTCTGTTCACTTCACTTAGCATCATTTCCTGTATGTTTTCTTTCTTTCTTTCTTTCTTTTTTTTTTTTTTTTTTTTCTTTTTTTGCTGAGGCAATTGGGGTTGTGACTTGTCCAGGGTCACACACTGAGGAAGTGGTAAGTACCTGAGGCCAGATTTGAATTCAGATGCTCTTGAGCTCAAGGCTTTGCTCTATTTTCTACACCACCTAGCTGCCCCTCATGTAAGTCTTTCCAGGCTTTACTGAAATCACCTTGTATATAATAACTTAGAGAACAATAATATTAAATTACATTTATATATCATAACTAAGTAGGTAATTCCCCAATTGAGGGGCATCTACTGAATTCCAAGTTTCTTGCCACACAAAGAGAGATGCAAAAATATTTTTACACGTATGAGTCCTTTTCTCTCTTTTGTGATCAAATGAGTTCAGAAATTTGAATCAAACTAATATCTTCTGACCTGAAATCTAGAGTTAAGTCTTAAGTTGTCTCTCATTGGAGATGACATCTATCCCTGCCATCTTGGTTCAGCTTTCTGATTTGTTTCCCAGTCTTAAGACTCCTTCATCAATCAAAACAGAAAAATGAGATTTTAAGGGAAAAGGGGATTAACCGGATAGGACACATTTGATAAATAGACTTTGAGAAGTAAAGAGTTTGCTAAGCAATAGTATGAATTGATCACAAAGTGGCCTTGAAAGAGTACTTGGAAAATACTGAATTACATGATCCTTCCACCATCATCTCCCACAGTAATAATCACATATTAAGCTTTTCCTATATTTTAAGTACTGTGACAATTGGTGGGGAGAAATTAAAAGACAGAATAAGCCTCAGCCCTTAATGATCTCTCAGATTAATGAAAAAGAAAACATGAAAAGAGACATGTTTGGCCAAGAGATATACGAATTAAATTGAGTATAATCAAGAGGAAGAAGAGACTAACATGAAAAAAAAAATTTGGGAAAACACTGCTCATAGATTGGAGGATTTTATCTGGAGTTGGAAGGATGTTGGGAACTCATCAGGTAGTGACAAGGACAAAGTGAGTTCCTAGCATTAAAAGAATTCCAGTGATAAAGAAATGTGTGGATAGAAGAGCCTCTCTGAGTACAAGGAGGCCATTGTCACTGCAGCCTAGAATACATGGAGGGCAAAGATGTTGAGGAAGACTGGAGAGCTTAGACACATATTTCTGATTCATTTCCAGTCAGGCAGGCATGTTCTTATTGTCAGACTTAGGTATTTATTTACTTAATAATTCCCCCCTAGTAATATTAAACATCTATAAAACAAATGTTAAAAATGTTTTTAAGTTCTAGGCACTCTTCCTTATCCTCACCCACAATTAAGAAATCACATGTGAAGTTATGCAAAACATCTTCTCAAAAGTTGTGAAAGAAAACATAGATCTTTTACCCTCATTAAAATAAAAATCCTCAAGAAAAATTAAATAATGAGAGAGAGAGAGAGAGAGAGAGAGAGAGAGAGAGAGAGAGAGAGAGAGAGAGAGAGAGAGAGAGAGAGAGGGAGAGAGAGAGAGAGAGAGAGAAAGAGAGAGAGAGAGAGAGAGAGAGAGAGAGAGAGAGAGAGAGAGAGAGAGAGAGAATGAATGCTTTATTCAGATATAATCAGTTTCTTCTTTGGGTATGGATATGATTTTTCATCCTAAGTCCTTTGGAATAGTTGTGGATGATTGCTCTACTGAGAATAACAAAGCTAGAACATTGCTATTCTTTTTTTATACAATATATTTCACGTTGTTCATAAAAGAATTTCCAGATGGTTTTTTTTTCTCCTCCTGTGTGCATCCTGCTCAATATTTCACATAGAATGATAATATTGTATCACAAGTGGCCATCCCTCCAATTTCCAATTATTTTTGTCTTGAGAGCTGCTATGAATATTTTTTGTACATATTGGTCATTTTGCAGCCATGACCGGGGACAAGACTGAAGCTGCTCCAGCAAGTCATGCACTGGGACCGTATGCTGGATTGCCATCCTGGTGTCATAGTCATACTCATAGTCATAGACCTTACTGCTGAGCTTCTAAGTTTCAGGGCAGTTGGAGCATAGGAAATTCTTATCAACTCTTACTCATTGATGAAAAGCAGAAAACAAGAGGAAATAAGAGGAGAAATTCCCTAAGGGTCTCTGTAGAGAATGATTTTTAGTAAGGAATCACCATGTGCCTCTTTCCCAAATTATATAAGATAAAGAAGAAAGACTAGGTACTGAAGGATATAGTTGTCCAAAGAGAAAGATGTTTGTAAATCAGAGGTGTAAACCATTTTCCATTCCTTACTCTTTCTTTGTACTCTTAGAAAGCTCATTTTCTAACTTCTTTCATTTCTACCTGGTAAGAGGAAGTTATTTTGTGCTGACTTCTATAAGATCTCTTCCATATCTATTATCTTAGACTATATTTTAGAAATGAAATCAAAATCCAGGAACTTATGATATACAACTAGAAAGTGGCTCCTTGGAGATAAGACTTTATTAGATAGTCAGGCCTTGACAGCCCTGTGAAATGAAGAGATTCCGCAGAAAGATCTGTGTTAAGACATAAAACCTTCAAATATTGGGAGAATATTTGTCTGCATCTCAAGAACTTATGGCCCCAGGTCAATAGACAGATGGAGATATAATTTCCTTTCATTATTTCTTCTCAACATGATGGAGTACAGAAGTGACAAAATTTGGGGAAATAAAAGCTGGTGACATTGATGAAACAATTTACTTTGAGAGATTAAAGACACTATAGAACTTGACATTTAACTAATTGTACTGTCCCATGAATTTATCAAGAGCATCTAATGTAGACTTAGGTAATGAAGGCATAATTTAATTCATGAGAACTGGAGAAATCTGGGCATTCCAAATTTAAAAAATTATTCTTATAATTGGAGCTATTCTGATCTTTACTATAAGGAGAAAGAATTCACATGACTTACTGGGCCATTTTGCGTTACTTAAAAGCCACAAAGACTAAAATACTACCTTCACCTCTCCCTTGAAACCTTTATTATCCTACAAACAGATTTCATCTAAACAGATATGGGGGTGTATTAGAATAAAAGGAAATGCTTGAAAAAGAAAGATCTAGTCCTCAGCTAAGATTGCAGTTCCATTTCCTAACCATAGCATAATTATTTACTGAAAATTCTTCCTCCCAAGATACTAAATGTTCTGGTTATCCATAGAAGGAATGCTATAGAATTCAAGTAAGGTCTTCCTCTCACTAAGGATATTGAAATCCTTTCTTTTGGACTGAAATCTTTTCCTTTTCATAGGATATAATCTGACAGAGAGATGCAATGACTACAACTTGTCTGAAGAGAAAAAAAAAAAAAAAAAAAAAAAAAAAAAAAAGGGCTGTCACAATTGTCCCTGGCTTCTCAGAGAAGAAATACCTTGCCCATATATTTGGAAGAGTTCAAGCTGAGGATATTGTATTAAGAGGATTCTTTATTGAGGCTAAGTCCCAAGATAAAGTGTTTGAAGAATTCTATGCCAGAATTATCCATTTTAGAATTGCTATGAAGAGGGATGAATCATCTACCAAGTTTTTTCTCCAATAAAAAGGCAGCATGAGTAAAGAGCCTTTGCACAGAAGTTAAGGTAGTTCTAAATAATGTTGACTCATTGAATGAATTCTTGCCAAATGTTCATGTGTACTGCTTTCATATTTGGTCAATCATAGAATTATAAATCTAGAGCAAAGCTCCTTAACTAGGCATAAATGAAATTCCTGCCCACCCCCAAAATCAATGGATTGATATTAGGGGGTCTGTAAATTCCTGATATTCTATCAGGACCAGCTTCCCAAAACATTCCCATTAGCAATGGAAAGTTATTTCTAAATTAGTGATGACCTGATCAACATAGGAGAGCTCAACTTATGGAAAAACCAATTTGATATACGAAATTACTAAATATTCACTCCATTTTTCACAATCCATGATCTGCCTTTCTTAGGTGGCAGGGAAGTAGGATGAAAACACATAAAGAAAATTCTAGATCAATCTCCCTAATGAATATTGATACTAAAATCTTAAATAAAATATTAGCAAAAAGATTATAGAAAACCATCCCTGGAATAACAGACCATGACCAACTATGATTTTTACCAGGAATGCAGGGCTGGGTCAATATTAGGAAAGCTATTAGCATAATTGACTATATCAGTAACCAAATTCACAAAGAACATATGATCATCTCAATAGATGCGGAAAAAGCATTTGATAAAATCCAATGTCCATTCCTATGAAAACCACTTGAAAGTCTAGGGAAAAATGGACTTTTCCTTAAAATAGTCAGGAGCATTTATTAAAAACCATCAGTAAACATCATATGTGATGGGGATAAAGTGGAACCAACCCCAATAAGATTAGGAGTGATCTTATCACCATCATTATTATTATTCAAGATAGTATTAGAAATGCTAGCTTCAGCAATAAAGGTAGGGAAAGAGATGAAAGGAATTAGAATAGGTAATGAAGAAACCAAATTAGCATGCTTTGCAGATGATATGATGGTATACAGAACCCTAGAGATTCTCCTAAAAAGCTATTAGAAATAATCCACACCTTTAGCAAAGTTGCAGGATACAAAATAAACCCACATAAGTCATCAGCATTCTTATATATCACTAACAAAATCCAACAGTTAGAGCTACAGAGAGAAATTCCATTAAAGTAACTGCCAATAGTATAAAATATTTGGGAATCTATCTGCCAAGGGAAAGACAGGAATTATATGAGCAAAAATACAAAACACTTTGTACACATATAAAATTATAGAGTAAGATCACTTGTACCATCTTTTGACGCTACTTCTGAGCCAGTCAACCATCAGGAGTGGGCACAGCTTTTGCCCAGCATGTCTCTCAATCTGAAGAGCTACAACTTTCTCTTGACCTGAATGCAGCTCTCAGGTCAGAGACTTCCCATTAATCAATAGGTACCTAGCATAGCTGACTGAATTGGGCAAACAGCTCAGCTCCCAGCTTTTGCAGAGTAATGGAGGACAGAAGCAGTGTGACACACACAAAGTCTTCAAGTTCTTTTGTGAAGATGACTAGACATTACTGTGTGAGATGATGCCAAACCCCAGAGCATGGGGCTCACAGGATTTCTCCTGTAGAACAAGCTGCTCCCAATTTCAGGAAGAAGCTCTAGCACATTCAGAGTTGCTTGGAGAAGCACTTTGAGGAAGCAGAGAAACTTCTTGCTGAGGAGGAGAGAACTGTTGTTGACTGGCAGGAAATGATCATAGGAGAATTCTACAAACTGCACTGCCTCCTGATGGAGGAGGAATCTCATTGTCTTCCAAGGAAAAAGCAAGAAGAGCAGGGCAGAGTATTTCAGCAAAGGAGAACCCTTCAGGACTTCAGGCTAGATCTAGAGGAAGCAGATTCCCAACCCAATCTGGATCTGCTATTGAGTGTCAAGCAGTTGCTGGGAAGGAGTGAAGCAAAATTATCCCAAAATGCCAAAGCCGTTATTCCATAGTAGAGAATGTGTCCCATCTCTGAAATGATAGATGCTCACCTGATTCAGAGGGGACATTAGAATGGATCCTCCATCACCCAGTCCTTTCTAAGAAGGCTGGCAGGTGGACACCCAACCTGGTGATGACTCTAATCTTCCCATTGTCCTTTCTGAGAAAGCCTTCAGCACAGGCAGACAATATTGGGAGGTTGATATAACAATTACCTCAGTAGATACTGGGGATTTACACACACCTGAAGAGACAAAGTGGTGGCAGCATGACTCATTGTCCTTCTGTTCTTCCTGTGATGTGGCCAGAAGAAAGAGGATTACTGTTTACAATAGTATCCTGGAACATTGAACCACAGACTGAAAGGCCATATTCCCAGGATAACGCCCTACTTAGCATATCAAACTGGCATTCTGGCTTTTTACAATGTTCTCTGGAGTTCTCTTCTTTATCCATTACCAAAAATTTCATTCATAATACCTGTTACACCTATCTTTTTCCTGGCTTCCAGTTCTAGGAACAAAACTTGGTTTCATTTCTGTCTAGGTGATTCTCATCTTTGTACTTGCTGCTATTCATTTATCAGAACATTTCTCCAGGGAGGAGCTCTCAACCTACCACTAGGCTTCTTGGCTGGAGTTCTTCCATCTCCAAACTTTCCCTGCAAGAAAATGAATATCATCAATTTCTAGATAGCTTGCCATTTACCCTGCAAGCTGAAAGGGGACCATTGCTAAGTGTTTTGTGCCTTCTTGTTCTGAGTGGATCCCATGTATTTATGAAGTTTTACAACATCAATTGTATTCCAGAAATTTAAAAATTAACATCAACTCCTATGAAGACCATCATTTTCATAGCTTTCCTAGAATTTGTTAAAGTTCTATGAGGTCCATAGATTTCAAAATTCTATGAGGTTCATAGAATAGAGGTTCCTAGAGGTTCCCTTTTCTAGTCCTGTGCCCCTTAAACTACAGTAAACTTTTTTTTTTCTTTTTCTGAGGCTGGGGCTTAGTGACTTGCCCAGGATCACACAACTAGGAAGTGTTAAGTGTCTGAGACCAGATTTGAACTTGGGTCCTCCTGAATTCAGGGCTGGTGCTCTATCCACTGCACCACCTAGCTGCCCCCAAGTCTAACTTTTCTAAAATTTTATTCACCTCTTTATAGAATCTAAAGACATTTGAAGAATGTAACTGTAACTTCCCTCTCAGAGATTACCTAATCCCAGGCCTTTGGAAACTCTGTTAAACAAAGAACCACTACCCAAGGAGGCAGTTGCATTTTATGTGATCACTTACTGCACTCCTTCAGAAATAGCAGCTTCCAGGGCATCCATTTGAAAGGCACTGGAGGCAACATTGTTACATCTTTTTATAATCTTTTCAAGGCTCGCATCCCCATCTAAGGAGAGCATGGCTTTCTGGCAATGGGCATTAGTGTTCTCTCGAACTAATTTCCAAATAAAACCAGCTGCTTCTCCTTTACCTACTAATCTCTCAACAGCCACCTGTAGGGAACCACAAACATCAGGGAAAGATTCATCTAGGCTCTGTCTGCAAAGTCTGCTAAATCTGCAGACAGAGTCATCCATTGCAGAGACTCCCCAGTTGTAAGGAAAACGTCTTATTCCACATCCCTGCCTATGGACTCTAAGCTGGTTATTTATATTAACTCTCCTTTGGGATTACCCCATGTCTAGCCCCCTCAGCATGAATAGGTGGATCTGCAGAAGGGAGACACCTGGAGTTAGTGCTTCATTCTAAGAGGAGATCTAGCAACAGGACACACCCCTTCTCATCTCAAGGAACCACCTGTAAGACACAACCTCCTGCCTCAGAGGCCAAACCCCTTTTACCCCCTGGGCCTGCCCTACCAGCTGACATACATGGCAATTCTCAGAAAAGGAGAAATGTCCCTATAACAACTTCCTGGCTTCTCTCTCCTCTTCTGTTTCTGCTGTTCAATAATTGTATTTTAATCAGTTTCATACATTATAAAAATTTGAGGCATATTATTCTTAACACTCAAAAGACCAATGGATTTGACTGGCTCCAAAAGACTGATGGAAGAAGGAAATTAGAGTTAATATTCATTACCTCAATTATCCCAGAAAGGCAAACTCTATTTTTTTAACTGCCAGAAATCCTTGTAAAGCCTATCCACAATGCAAAATTGTTGAAGAATTTCTCAGTCCAGAAGTCTAAATATCCTGCTGGATAACAATTTTGTCTACCTAGGTAAATTTGGCTGGATATCTTATTGATCAGGAAGCAAGATTAGAACCTAAAATTTTAATCTGCCTTAAATGACAGACAGTTGGTAAGTAGATAGAATTTACGAGAAAAAAAAAGAAAGAGTAAAAAAAAATCAAAGAAACAAGAAAAGGAATCACCTATACTAGTTTGTATTTTTTTTTTTTTAATTCAGGGCAAGAAATTAGAAAACCGGAGTATGTATCAGTTGGGAATGGCTGTGAATGTTTTGGTATCAAGATGCAAGAGAATACATTTGAAACAGAAGAAATGACGAAAAGAACAGTTTCTAAAATTCATAGGAGGAATTTCACATTTGGGCATCTGTTTCAGATAGAAAATACATGTAGGATTTAGTCTTCCCTCCTCTTGTAGGACTATAGTAAAACAATAAAGTATTGCCAACATATATATGAATTTGACAATATCAAATAAATTGCTGTTTGTTTTTAAATACTTCTCTGAAGTTTATGTTGTCTATAATAATATAGGACTTTTACGTGTCAATTTATCACTTTATTTGCTCACATTCTCTGCTCTTAAGAACATTAGGAATTTGACATCTTTTTTTTTAAGAAGCTATTTTTATGATTATTGTTAAAATAAACTTTACTGATCACTTTACTTTTTAATCTTCTGTACTTTCATTGCTTCTCTCACTTCTAGAAATCAGTCTTCTATAAGGTAAAATTAGAAGGGCGAAATATAGGTAGAAGTTGGGTGTAAGAGTGTGATAAGTTTAACAGTAAGCAATATACTAAAGTCAGATTGTGGTGAATAGTATTATAACTGAGGCACATTTTCCCCCAGAACAAGATATCATTTTAATAACAGCCATGTGTAAAGTGTTAATAAGATGGATGGCACTGGCAGGCAAAATCCAGGGATTGTATGACTAATTTTTTTCTTAGGCTAGCTGTTATAAAGACAGTGGGACTTTGATTTCTGGGTCACAATGAAAAGAGACATTGAGGGCTAAGAGAGCCTTCTAAACTTAGGTTCGTTTTCCTTCTCATTGACCTGACAAGACAGTGGCATCTTTTGACAAAGGTAAGAGCGCTAGTAGTTTGTATGACTGCTGGGTGAAGTAATAACTGAAAAGGATATGAATGGGACCAGGTGAATTCAAGCTTACATCTTGACTTTATTTCTTACAGCTTCCTTTTTATATCCCACCTTAAGCATGTTTTTCTCTGTTATACATTATACAAATGCCAGAAAACCACACAAAGTATAACCAAGTTTGTGACATTTCCTTGTTCTGTTAGTCAAGGCACATCCTGTTTGTGTTTTTCTCTTAGGGGGCCCTTTTTGCTTCTACATAAGGTATACTCTGGTTATATTCTGATCTTCTATATAAATAATCCAAGGGAGCTTGGATATAGGTCACCAGCTTTGGTTAGGGGGCTAGCCAAGTCCCCTAAAGTCATCCAAGAGACCTCATCTTGCTTGGATTTTCCAAAAGACTTACATCTGACTCCTGATTGGTAGATTGGCAGATAGTTCAGGTACCGATAATCAAGACATCCTCAGCCAATTATGGAATATTTATTAATTGACTGTCTTCAAAGGCCTCTAATAAATCTTGGCTAAAAAATAAAATCACACCAAACCTCTTTTTTGCCCTTCCTTGGAGATCAGATCTCAAATTTTAAAGTGAGAAGCTAGGACAGTGGAGTTGTCCCCAAGGGAGAGAGCAGTTCCAACTAGTTCTTTTTCTTAAAGAAGAAACGAAAGCTGGGGTGCCACCTTTAAAGTGGCTAATAAGTAGATACTCCAGGAGGCTAGGACTAGTAAAGGTACCCTTCTGCATGTGGCTAAGAGATCGTTTTTTGGTAAAATAGTGGGAAAATAGAGATGACAAAATAGTTTTAATTATCAAATGATACAATATAGTATTAATTTTCTTCAATATGTTATAGGTATTACTTTGCATTTCTATTTCTCCCCTATGGAACCAAAACAGTGAAGGCAGAAGTATCTTTATATATATATATATTCCTTGTAATTGATTTTGCTTATTGTAAATTAAATTCATTTAAATACAAGGTATTCTGCTGGGTATTTATGGATCTTCCCAACCTGGCCTCTTTCTATTATTTTAATTTTTGTGTCTTTTTTTGTTTTCTTTTTATGTTGGTATACTATTCGCCTCCATGAACTGACAGTGACTCTGTCTTGCTTTCTTTTTCCCATAAACAAGTAGGAATTTTCCATCGTTGTATAGACCTGATCTCTGGAGTGTGTGTTCCTTGTAGAATCCCTAACCTGCACCTTGGAGAATCCCTGGCAAGCAAGATGAAGTTTAAGCACTTGAAACACAAGTTGATGGAAAAGGTCTTTCTAACTTTTACCTTTGGTGGAATACTTGGAAGACGAAAGATATTACAGAACAATCAGGAAATATCTGAGGGATGACATGAATTTAGGCCTCCCTGATGCAGAAGGTATCTCTCTATATGAGCCATCACTTTTTGTCTCTCCTTATGTCTAACAAAATTTCTAAAAAGAGAACTGTCCCATGAATGCTCATAAGCAGAATACAAAACTTCAGATCTCCCTTGCCTCTGAATCTCATCTTCCAATAGGAGAAGTTTGTTAGGATTACTAAGTGAGAACTGAGGTTGTCTGGATAGTGACAAGGTGAGAACTCAGGTTGACTTGATAGAGGGGGCAAGCTCATTGGCTGGGGTGGTTCTTCCCAGAAGCCCTTGCATTATCCCACGCCCATTCTCTGGGAGGATAAAAAGAGACAGCACTGGGCGCAGAGAGCAGATCGGCCTGGAGAAGGATAAGAGCTGGAGGAGATTCAGAGCCAGGATTCAAGAAGGAAGACTCTCTGCATTGCATCAGGCTTGACGGGGCTCTCTGCAGGAAGGGAAGTCACTTCTTTGGACAAGAGTTAACAGCAACTGCCTGGAGACAACGGTTCATTACAGGAAGAAGAATCTGTCGGAGAGATTTGAGTAGAAGACACAGCAGATCTCTTCCCAGAGAGCGATCCAGCAGCTTCTGGAGACAACAGCACGCTACAATTGGCGCCCAACGTGGGGCAAGGACATTTGCTTATCCTGACAAGAAGAGCTAGACCAGACCTTTGCAATTTGGCGCCCGAACAGGGACAGCCCTACTATGTGCCAAATGTATATTGCAGCTGCTCTTGCTCCAGTAAGAAAAGCCTTTCCAAAAGTAATATTGTTACATTATATGGATGATATTTTGGGATGTGCACCTGAGGAACAAATGTTAGAGGCATGTCTACAAAGGACCATGGAAACATTAAAGTACTACAAACTGCATATAGCTACAGAAAAAATTCAAAGACATGCTCCTTTTCAATATTTAGGATATGAAGTATATCCTAAGACACTCACAGTACAAAAGCTTTCTTTAAGAACAGAGAAGTTGAACACCTTAAATGACTTTCAAAAATTAATAGGAGATATCCAATGGATGCGTCCAGTGTTAGGCTTAACTACCAATCAACTACAACCTCTATATGACATTTTAAGGGGAGACAGTGCTTTAAATTCACCACGCCAGCTTACAAAAGAAGCACAAAAGGCTTTGAGAGAAGTTGAACTGGCTTTATCCAATGTGGTTGAAAGAGTCACTCAAAAACCCTTGGAAATATCAGTTTTTGCTACAAAAGAGGCACCCACAGCAGTCCTTCACCAAGGAGACAGAGTGATTGAGTGGGTGAACCTCCCAGCACAACCAGAACAAAGCCTTACACCTTACCCAGTGCTTGTGGCTAGGATTTTATTAAAGGCTATTAAGAGAGTAACACAATTATCTGGGATAAGTCCTGAAAAAATATACACATTCTATACTAATGCACAGATTAATGTATGCTGTGAGACCATCCCAGAATGGCAAATTTTATTGGCCACCGCTCCAAATTTTGCACATGGATCTCCATTAAAGATTACCCGGCTACTACATAATTGGCGATGGATTTTTGAAGAAAAGGTTTCTAAGGTTCCTCTTAAAGGACCAACAATCTTTACAGATGCCTCCAAAGAAAATATTTGTGCCATATACTCTCATGATTTAACCATAAAGAGAGTAATCAGGACTCCTTTTCAATCCACTCAACAGAATGAATTATTTGCTATCATGCTAGCTCTCACTTATTACCCAGGAGACGTAAATATAATTACTGATTCAGCCTATTCAGTAGGTGTAGTACAAAGAATTGCCACAGCCCAAATAAAATTTGCAGCCTCCAATATTTATCAGCTCTTTAAGGAACTTCAAGAGCAAGTGAGAAAACATCCAGGCAAGATTTATATCTTGCATGTCCACTCACATAGTGGACTTCCAGGTCCCATTTTTGATGGAAATTCAAAGGCAGATAGCCTTCTAACCATGTTAGCCAGTAGTCCTTTATTTCAGGAAGCACAAGAATCTCATTCTAAATATCATCAGGCTGCTCGAGCTTTACGTTTACAATTTGGAATCACAAGAGAGGAAGCTAGGAGCATAGTAAAAAGCTGTACAGCTTGTCTTCCTTTCCACGCTCCTACACTCCCTCCAGGGAAGAATCCTCGTGGTTTGAGACCCAATGAAATCTGGCAAATGGATGTGACCCATTATAAATCTTTTGGTCGTCTATCTTTTATTCATGTTGTGGTAGACACCTTTTCAGGATTCACATTTGCAATGCCAGCAGCAAAAGAGACAGCCCGAGTGGTCACTGAATTCCTTATACAGGCTTTTGCAATTATGGGTGTGCCACAAGCAATAAAAACAGACAATGGACCTGCATATACGTCCAAACATTTTACACACTTTTGTGCACAGTATAAGATTTTACATACCACGGGCATACCCTTTAATCCTCAAGGGCAGGCAATAGTAGAGAGAAGAAACAGAGATATTAAGACACTCCTCCAAAAACAAAAGAAAGGGGGAGCCACAGGTAGCCCTAGGGAACTTCTAAATTTAGTTCTCTATACCATTAATTTTCTAATTTTTGACAAAGATGCACTGGCTCCAGCAGACAGGTTTTATAACCCACCAGAAGGGCAGTGTCCAGTGAGAGCATCTCCACTGTCCTTAGATAATCGCCAGGTGATGTGGAGAGATCCAGAAAGTGGTGAATGGAAGGGACCAGATAGGTTAACTGCCTGGGGGAGAGGGTTTGCTTGTATTTCTTCAGCAGGAGAAGGAATCAGATGGGTGCCAACGAGTCATATTCGCCTTGTCCATCAGAGAGAGACAGAAAAAGAGAAAGGCCTCAAAATAAAGGAGAAGATCTAAGAAACATCTGACACTGAAAGAGCATGGATAATAAGAAGACTGTTAAAGAACTTTAAAAACCAGCAGGAATCATTGGACTTCCTCACACAAGATGAGAATAATGGACAATGGACTTATGGACATTTATAAATTTTCAATTTATGATTATTTGATTATGTTATATACTTCTAGCATGCGTTATGTTACTATATGCTTATGTAATTTATGTAATTATCTGTAATACTTCCCATATTGATGGATTTATGTTTCAAGGTTATTTATGTAATTATCTGTAATACTTCCCATATTGATGGATTTATGTTTCAAGGTCATGACTGTCCTATGTTCTAAATCAAAAGAAAGGGGGAGATGTTAGGATTACTAAGTGAGAACTGAGGTTGTCTGGATAGTGACAAGGTGAGAACTCAGGTTGACTTGATAGAGGGGGCAAGCTCATTGGCTGGGGTGGTTCTTCCCAGAAGCCCTTGCATTATCCCACGCCCATTCTCTGGGAGGATAAAAAGAGACAGCACTGGGCGCAGAGAGCAGATCGGCCTGGAGAAGGATAAGAGCTGGAGGAGATTCAGAGCCAGGATTCAAGAAGGAAGACTCTCTGCATTGCATCAGGCTTGACGGGGCTCTCTGCAGGAAGGGAAGTCACTTCTTTGGACAAGAGTTAACAGCAACTGCCTGGAGACAACGGTTCATTACAGGAAGAAGAATCTGTCGGAGAGATTTGAGTAGAAGACACAGCAGATCTCTTCCCAGAGAGCGATCCAGCAGCTTCTGGAGACAACAGCACGCTACAGAAGTTGATAATGTTCCCTTCTTTATATTTACTTCTGACAGCTGATCCTGTTACATTTGCAGTCCTACAATATCCAAATAAGTAATCTCTGAATCAGAAAGGCCAAACACTTTTCTATGAAGCTTAAAACTCACTTTCTCCAATCAGTCATTCTGGAGCATAGAATAATCTACAGTGTAGCAAAGAGTGACTTCTCTGTAACCTCCTCTAGCCTTCTCTCAAACCAACAGCAGATGAAGCCTCTAAACTGGTTTTAAAGTCAAAGAATGCACAAATATTTGTAATACAACACATTTCTAGAAGAAGATACCTTGGAAGAATTTCAGAACAGGTCTGTTTCAATCAGGCAGGGGACAGTCTGCCAAACCCAGACCATAGTATATAGTGAGACCAGGGCAAGAAGCTGGAGTGGAAAGTCAAAGTGTTGTAGCTTCCACGAACCTGGGAATGTTCTGTGAGGCTTCTTTAGGCCATTCTGTCCTGGTTGCAAATAGATGGTTTGGCAGATTGGCCTTTTGTAAAAGACAAATTGTAAATCATTGAGTGCAGGAAGAAGACCCGACCTAGCCACCATTACCCAGCACTGGAAATCAATTAGCAGAACTACCCCTGGGCAGCTGTCACTCTTGTTTTGCACACACTTCAAGCCTTAAAAAAAAGAATAAAAAACAAAAAAGAATGATCACCATAGGCAGATTTTATGGAGAGAGAGAAAAACAGACCTCAAATCCTGAGGTTCCTAAAGGCAAAGCAACTCCAGATAAAGCCCTAAAGAGAGACAAAAGTTGGTCCCCATTTCACAAAACTTTCTTCAAAGATTGCATAAAGGATCTTAAAATAGAATTAGAAGAACAATAGGGAAATGAAATGAGATCATTGCAAGAAGGAATAAAAAATTTTCTATTTTGTGATCAATAATGATCTCTAATCCTTCTTTGGTTATAAATTCTTTCTTCCTCCACAAGTCTGAGAGAGGTAAACTATCCTATGTTCTTCTAATTTATTTGTAATCTCATTTTTTTATACCCAGGTTATGAACCCATTTTGACCTTATTTTGGTGTACAGTGTTAAGTATGGATCAATGCTCAGTTTCTGACATACTGATTTCCAATTTTCCCAGCAATTTTTGTCAAACAGTGAGTTCTTATCCCCAAAGCTGGGGTCTTTGGGTTTGTAAAACACTAGATTATTAAAGTTATTGATTGTTTTTTCCTTTGAATCTAACCTGTTCCACTGACCAACTAGTCTATTTACAGCACCTTCATTTGATTTTTTTTTCATTAGTTCTCTTGAAATTCTTAACCTTTTGCTTTGCCATATGAACTTTGTTGTTATTTTTTCTAGGTCATAAAAATCTATTTTTGGAAGTCAAATTGGTATATCGCTAAATAAATAGATTAAATAGCATTGTCATATTTATCATATTTGCTTGCCCTATCCAAGAACATTTAATATTTTTTCAATTGGTTATATCTGATTTTTTGGTGTGAAAAGTATTTTGTAGTTTTACCCATATAGTTCCTGATTTTCCCTTGGCAGATAGATTCCTAAATATTTCATACTATTGGTAATTACTTTAAATGGAATTTCCCTTTATAATTCTAACTGTTGGATTTTGTTAGTGATAAGTAAGAATGCTGATGACTTATGTGGGTTTTATTTTGTATTCTGCAATTTTGCTAAAGTTGTAGATTATTTCTAATAGCTTTTTTAGTAGAATCTCTGGGGTTCTCTAAGTATACCATCATATCATCTGCAAAGAGTGGTAATTTGTTTTCCTCATTACCTACTCTAATTCTTTTAATCTCTTTCTTGACTCTTATTGCCAAAGCTAGCATTTCTAATACAATATTGAATAGTAATGGTGATAGTGGGCAACCTTGTTTCACTCCTGATCTTACTGGGAAGGGTTCCAGTTTATCCCCATTACATATGATGCCCCAAACTTCTTGATGTACAAGTGACCTGTTGTAAGTGAATTCTAGCTGAATTTGGAGATATCTGTAGTTGCCAGAAACTACAGAATTAGCCTTGACCAGTGTAAAGCACTTGAAGATTCAAAACATTGCTTGAGACTTTCTAAGTATTCTGCTCCCTAGCTTATTGCATGTGCATGTGTTTTATTCCTTTTGCCCCTGAGCCCTGCTCAAAAGACTCAAAAACCCATAAATACGTTCCCCTTTCCTCACTCTACTTTGAGCAGCTGTGAATTTGCTCTGCTCTCTCCATCTCTCTCAATTTAAACAAAGATAGAATTTTTTTCCACATTTCTCTAGTACTTTGAAACCTTAGATCTAGTCATTAAATCACAGTGGAATGGCAGAGAAACTGAGGCAAAATGGAGATTAGAGAGTCTTTAATGTTTTATTTGAAAGGGAGAGATTTACTGGGACCAAATGGATCCATGGTTTCTTCCCAGGGCTGAATGGGACTATTGTCTCCAAGAATCTAGCAGAGAATGTTGAATACAAAAATTCCTTTATAGCGTAACAAGAATAATGACATAATTGGGGGAGGCACTGGAGAGAGAGAGGCACCTGATATTCTAATTAAATGGGATGGGGAGAGGCACCTGATATTCTAATGATGTCTAAAATCTAAGATCTTCAACTTTGAAACATTCTAATGATTAAGAGGGAAAGGTTGTGTTGCAGTATTTAGCATTACAATTAGGAATAGAGGCAGAATAATTCAGGAAAACTGGGTCAGGAAAATTATGGAAACTGAATTAGATCCATAAAAGGGAACTGTGGCACTACAACAGCCTTTAATTCACACTTTATACAATAAAGTTGTTTTCTCACAATAACTCTGTGAAGTAGGCAGCACAATAATATTACCTTCATTTTCAAGCCAAAATTTTCCTTCATTCAAATGTATTTGCCTACCTACTAAGCAAAAGGCTGGAAAGGGGATGGAGACTAAATTTTCTGCCTTCCTGAGAGTGTAAGATCAGATAATAAGAGTCCAGTATTTAGCTTGGATTAAACAATCTTCTCAGTTTGGCCATTGGAGGTTCAATTCAGGTCTCTTTTAGTTTCATATTAAGGCTTCCATTTCCTTCTGAAGGAACTGCCATCTCTCTAGTGGGGTGAGCTGGTCTGAAGTGATTACTAATAATATTATCTAATTTCACAGTGCTTTGAGATTTGCAAATTACTTTATATAGCTAATCCTGTTTGGTCTTTAAAAAAGCTTTATAATAAGAAGTTATTATACGCATTCTAAAGACAAAATGGCAGACAGAAGTTAAATTACTTATCTAAAGTCACAGAGCTAGTTAGTGGTTGAGAACATTTTTGAACTTTGTTCAATAACCTTATGTACAAGGCCACCTAGTGGCCTAAGTATTACTTTCTACTATCCCCCTTCCCTGCCACCTCAGAAAGGCAGATCATGGATTGTGAAATTGGAGTGAATATTTAGTAATTGTTTCTATCAAATTGGTTTTTCCAAAAGTTGAGCTGTCATATGCTGATCAGGTCATCAGTAATTTGGAAAGAACTTTCGATTGCTAACGGGAATGTTTGGGAAAGCTGGTCTTAATATCAGGAATGTCAGGAATTAACAGACCCCCTAATATCTATCCATTGATTGGGGGTTGGGCAGGAATTTCATTTATGTCAGATTAAGAAATTTTGCTCTAGATTTATAATCCTGTGATTCATCAAATATGAAAATAATGCACATGAATATTTGACAATGATTCAACATTATTTAGAATCACCTGAACTTCTGTGCAAAGGCTCTTTACTCATACTGCCTTTTTATTGGAGGAAAAAGCTTGCTAGATGATTCATCCCTCTTCATAGCAATTCTGAAAGTGATGATAATTCTGGCATAGACTTTTTTTTTTTTTTGAGGCTGGGGTTAAGTGACTTGCCCAGGGTCACACAGCTAGGAAGTGTTAAGTGTCTGAGACCAGATTTGAACTTGCGTCCTCCTGAATTTAGGGCTGGTGCTTTATCCACTGCGCCACCTAGCTGCCTGCTTGGCATAGACTTCTTCAAACACTTTATCTGGGACTATGCCTCAATGAAGAATTTTCTTAATTATGATATCCTCAGCTTGAACATTTCCAAATATATAGGCAAGGTATTTCTTCTCTTAGAAGCCAAGGACAATTGTGACAGCCCATTTTTTTTTTTTTTTTTTTTTTTTGCTTCAGACAAGTTTGTAGTCATTGCATCTCTCTGTCAGTTTATATCCTATAAAAAGGAAAAGGTTTCAGTCCAAAAGAAAGGATTTCAACATCTTTAGTGAGAAGAAGACCTTACTTGAATTCTATAGCATTCCTTCTGTGGGTAACAAGAACATTTAGTATCTTGGGAGGAAGAATTTTCAGTAAATAATTATGTTATGGTTAGGAAGTGGAACAGCAAACTTGTCTGGGTTATCTATTACTGTGCTTAAAATACTATGGCTATTGCTTTTTAGACATCAACTCCCGCCCCCCCCATCGATGACCCTTTCAGCACGAAGTAGCTTGATGATCTTCGACGACAATTTTCCCTACCCCCAAAAGAATTTGTGTCCTATTATTTGAGAAGGGGAAATGATAATGTCAAAAAAAAAAAAAAAAGAGATAGTTCAAGATAAAAATAATTAACAGAAAATTCTTGTCTCAGGAAGGGTAAAAAGAGATAATTTGAGATACAAATGATTAAGAGAAATTCCTGTCTTATTTACAAATATCTCGGCAACATTTTGGATAACATATCTGCAAATGTTGTTTTGATGACCCTAGTTATGTATAAAAGGAAGTTCTAAAAAATGGAATCCTTGCACTCGGTCTACACCAGCCTTGTGCCTGCCAACTGGCATCCCCTTGCCAGTCAGTTTGGTCTTCCTGGAGGCCTAATGCCTGTCTATCCCTTTACTATCAATAAAGACTTTGTTTTGATACAGCATTGAGTAGCAAATTCATTTGTTACTGAACCTGCCCTTGGTTACTTTGGAGAGAGAGAAGTTAATCAGACTCAGGAGGAGAACAGCTAATACATCTTGGCTTAGAGCCCCAATTTACTCCTCATCAGTGAACTCCTGTGGGGTGAGGGGAGAATAAATTCTATGTATATTTCTTATCTTATATAGATGCCCAAATGGGAAGACTTCACATTATTTCCTGATAATCTTCATCATTTTTTTACGTGTCAAGTGTATTCTATTGCATCTTGAGACCATAAAGTGCATAGTGATATATACCCCCTTTGATTTCCAGCTTCTTGTCCCCCACCGATAAAAGTACTCCCAAAATATTTGTGTAAGTGATTTCTTTTCCTTATTCTTTGATGTTTTTTGTTTCAGTCTTTATTTTGGGCAATAACACCTATTCACCAATTGCCAGTCATTTGAACCTGAACAAAATTTTAAATTCTAATTTTCATTCAGATCCATAAGATATCCAGTCAAATGGACCAAGGTCGAAGACATTGATGTCCATATTAGCATTGATTTCCTACTCATATCAATTTTCTGAGGTCCATAAGACCCCAAAATTCTTTAGGGTGGCAATAATAATATGACTTCAATGTATGAGGCCAATTAAAACAATAGTGGAAGGGGCAGAGCCAAGAAGGGGCAGAGAGAAACCAGGAAGCCGTTTCTTAGATTCCTTAAAATTCTTTAGATTCCTTGAACAGATAAAGATAATTTTAGCAAAATTAAATTCATTGTAACAAATAACTTTGCCAAGAAAACCCCAAATGAGGAAACAAAGAGCTTAACACAAAGGAAAGAAATGCACAACAAGAAAGATACAAAGAAGCACACCAAAAGCTAGAATTCATTTCACATTTTTATTGAATGGAGTAAAAGATAAGTTAACAGTAATTCAAGTGACATAGGAGTGGAATAGCTTGAAATTCATGGCTTTCGAAGAACTTTGACAAATTCTAGGAAGACTATGAAAGCCACAGTCCTCATGTGTGTTGTTATTTTTTTTTAACTGCTGAAAAAGAATTGCTATGTTTTGAAATTTCATAAGCAGAATCCACTGCCAATCAGAAGGCACAACATACTTGGGAAGAGTCCTCTTCAGCTTGCAGGGTGAAAGGCAAGCCATCTAGAAGTTAGTGATGCTCCTTGTCTTGCAGGGGAAGTTTGGAAATGGAAAAACACCAGCCGGGGAGCCTAGTGGTGGGCTGAGAATTCCTCCTTATTTGAATGCTCAGAGAGACGAATAGCAGCAAGAACAAAGATGAGAATCCAGTGCAGAGAGTCATGGGAGCAGGCTTTGTTCCTGGAAGTGGGGGGCCAGGAGAAAACATGGGTCTAACAGGGGCTACAAAGGAAATATCAGGTAACTGATAAATAAGAGAACTCTGCAGAACATTGTAAAAGGCCAGAATGCCAGTACGGTATTCTAGATAGAGTCCTACCCTGGGAATAGGGCTTTTCAGTCTGTGGTCCAGCGATCCAGGGTAGGATTGCAAAAAGTAATCCTCTTCCTTCCTGACACATCTCAGAAAGAACACAGAGGGACAATGGGTCTTGCTGCCACCACTTTGTCTCTTCAAGCAGGGGGTGTGGATCCCCAGCATCCACTGAGGTAATCCTGTCACATCCACCTCCCAGTATTGTCTCCCTGAGCTGAAGGCCTGCTCAGCAAGGACCATGTGAAGATGCCCGTCATCACCAGGGTGGGTGTCCACCGGCCAGCCTTCTCCAGCTCTTACACTCCTCAGATCCTCAGCCACAATCAGGCAAGGACTGGCTGATGCAGGATCTAACCTGATGTGCACTCTGAAGCGGTTGAGTATCTCTATCATGCCAGGGACGGGACACACTCTGAGCTCCAGGATGAGCGCCTTGGCCCTTTGGGACAACACTGACTCGCTCCTTTCCAGCAACTGCTTGACATCCCGGAGCAGATCCACATTGGCTTGGCCCTCTGCTTCCTGGAGATCTAGCATGAGGTCCTGAAGGGTTCTCATTTGCTGGGAAAGTCTGTCCTTCTCACTTCTTTCTTCTTCCTCAATCCTAGCAAAAGGGCATTCCTTGAATAAGTCCAGGTTGTACATTTTGTAGTATTCTTCTGTAATCATTTTGTGCCAGTTCACAAGAGGTCTGGGACTAGCAAGAAGTTTCTTTGCTTCCTCAAAGTGCTTCTCCAAGCAACTTTGAAGGTGCTGCAGCTTCTTCCTGACATTGGGAGCAGCTTCTTCTACAGGACAGTGCCTGTGAGCCCCGTGCTCTGGGGTTTGGCAACATCTGACACAGAGCAATGTCTGGTCGTCTTCACAGAAGAACTCCAAGACTTGCTGGTGAGTGGCACAGCGCCTCTGTCCTCCAGTACTCTGTAACAGCTCGGACCTGAGCTGTTTGCCCAGTTCAGTCAGCTCTAGCAGGCGCCCATTGATACACAAAGGTGATTCTCTGACCTGAGACACTTGCCTGCATTCAGGGCAAGAGAAAGCTGTAGCTGCTGAGCTTGGGAGACATGCTTGGCAAAAGCTGTGCCCACACCCGATGGTGACTGGCTCACAGAAGTACTTCCAACAGATGGGACACGTGATCTGGTTCTGCAATTGTTGCAGCATTTCCACAGCAGCAGCAGCCATTCTCCTCTCTCCACTTGCTTCTGTTCTGCAGCAGCTGAGATGAAGAGCCTTCACTTCTATTCAAAGCAGTGCTTTTGAGCAGAAGAAGGCTCTCCTTTTATAGCAGGTAGGCCCACCCCTCTAGAGCCTCCCTGGCAAGGTGTGAATTCCCCTGTCCCAGAATTCTGAAGTTCTACTTGTTAACTCTTCCCAGTTGACAGAGCCCTGAGGACCTCAGAGTTCACACTTTTAGTTGACTCCTTTGTATGGATGGATTTCACCATCCTGATGGTTCCCCTATCTTTTAGGAAGAAGACTCTGAAAACAGGGAGCTTCAGATCAATGAATTTTACAATCTGATTTGTGCAGGAGCCCCATGTAAACACCAGGATCCATAAGTACCTTCTCTCCTTTACCCTGCCATACCCAATCACTTCCAAGTCTCTCCAAGAATCCTCTGCATCTCTCCCTTCAGTCCAGTTATGGAGAATCACAGAATGTGAGATGAGAAATCCTCCGCCATGGTCATTTAGTGCAAGGAAGCCATGCTCATGATTAGGGCCATCTCTGTGATCCAAGAAATGGCTCCCCATGGCTAAAACACACTGTCAAATCAATATAATGGAAGCCAAAATACAAACAAGGATCAAGAGGAAAAGAGTAGAACAGTTCTTTAATGTTCTTAATCAGTATATCCAAGTGCAAATTTTTGGAAAGAGTTGTCTACTTCATGAAGTTGTCTGTTTCTGGAAAGCATTTCTTCATAGGAATTCTTCCCTAGGGGACTGTCTTTGAGCATCATCCCAAAACTGTCCAGTTTGATCTAATTAACTCTGAAATATATCTAGGCAAATCAGCCATACAGTATCCTTAGGGCCTTATTTTTAGGACAGATTTGCAGACACATTTATACCGATAGATCTGGTTTTCCAGATGCCAAGAGACTTTATTGCTGAATAAATCTTCTAGAAATAAATCCTTGTAGAAATTTAAAAGGATCTTAAGAAAATCTAATCACGTTGACTGTTCTGCCACCTGAAAGATAAAATTACTAATGTAAACAAAGGTTGGATCTTCTAAGTATATCGATTTCTTAAGCAACAAGCTTAAGCCTCAATCTCCAAAACATGAGAAGATAGACTTTTATAAATTAAAAGCAATTAATTAAATAAAATCAATTAATTAAGAAAATAATTCAATATTAGGTGATCAGATTTCTAATGTAAGGACAGATTAGGGCCTGTCCAAGTTGTAAGGATGAGAGAAAGCAATGCAATTCCCTTAATTCATATGAAGGTGTCCTACTCCCAAATATCTATATTTAATCAAAGAGCATGGAAAGAATAACTGATTCATCAATAAGTTTCAGGTTTCAGATAAGATATATGGGTTGTTTGAGGTATGCAATTGTGAGAAATCTCCCTTCATCAATCTTTGGATCTAACTAGGGTTCTGGGCAGCATAGTCTAGGTTCTTACTTAAAGGTCTCTAAACTGCAAGTAGGCATAGTCCTGTTTCCTGGTTTGACAATAGGATAAACAATATTATGGAAATTTAAACATTTCACAAGCCTTTTTGACAGTAAAAAAAAAAAAATGATATTGTTCATTTTCAACCATTCTTCTATGGGCAGTAAGGGGTTCATGAAGAATATTCTTTACTTATTTGATTACACTTGGAAAGAGCTTTTAGCCATGCCCCTGATCTCTTTCTCAGGCATTTCCTTTTTTACTCTAATCAGTCCCCACATAAAATATCTGCATATGAGTAAATGACTTCCTGACTTCTTAACCAACAGTTACTTTTCTAGTCTTTGGAATTCTTAGACTGCCTCATTTCTTCTGACCTTCCTCTTCCCAGCATATAGATAAATTCTGGTAGTCAGTTAGGGGAGTGATATAATTAGCTAGTGATATAGCAATAAATACCTATAGACCTTGACCTCTCCAATTTCTCTCTCTCCCCTTCAATTAATCCCGAAGAGAAGAAAGAATTACCCTGAGCAGGGATGAAGGGACTTTTTTCAAAAAGAAGAGAGTTTTCTAAGGTTATATGGATGGTATATAGTAGGCATTGGGTGTACCTTAATGACTTATATTCTGACTGCAACTTTCTTTCCCCTGGGATTACTAAATCCTGAGGTGTGGCTTAAGTTATACATATTATTGGAAGGAGGAACATGATGACTGAATCCTCACTTTTATATTCTATCTGGCACCTAAGAAATCTCTCTTGAGTATTGCTTTCATTTGGTTTTCATCCTTCATAACCGAATAAAAATTGGTTTTTAAAAGCCCTTTGGTGTGTCAAACATTGTGGTCAGATGCTCTATTGATTCCAACTCACAAGTAGCACAACATTTGTGTTCATGCAGGCTCTGCTTATTGCTCAGAATAAAACTTCAGCCCAATGAAGCTCCATGGGTGCTCCATCAGAAGCCTGATTAAATAATGCTTAGAAACAGACTACAAGACAGAGAAGTTGATGAATCTCCCTGAGTTTTATTGTTCCCCTTTCATTCTTTATTCACTTACCCGTTGGAGTTCGATCTCAACATTGCATCTGGACCTGGCACAAGGTTCTACTTTATGAAATATTAGACAAATAGTCATTCTCTATCATTCTCAGAGCCCAGTAAACAGAAATACTGAAGACTGCACTTTCAACAGGAAGGTTTTGTTCGTGTCCTAGAACTGGTATGAAAAAAAGCTTACATTCATGGTCAAAGGGACTATCCCCATTTCAATACCCAAAGCTTGGCATGAGAAATCAAGTGAGATTTTTCCCGGGGAGTTTGTCAAAATTCAGGTAACACACCATGGCCAGCAAATGACAAAGAAAAAGTTTAGAAACTTAGGAATTATATTACAGCAATACATATTACATGTTTAAGACCGCCTTTGGCAAAGGTAAGGCAACCCTGATTGGTAGCTAGTTTGACTTTCAGATACATATAATGAAGCCATACTGTCAATTTAGGGATGTTTATTACTTTATAGGCTTCCTTTGTAAGGTTCTCTTGGTTCAGTTTTCTTGGGGTCTCTGGCAGCAGCCTTTGTTTCAGTTCAGTAATCACCAGAAGAGTAGCCAAGAGTTAAAGTCCAAATCTTTTATTTCCTCTTTGCCTGATGCTGGGCAGCTTTCTGAAGAGCCTTTCAGTGTGGCCTTGCTTTTATTGGGGAAAGTGCAGGAGGCCAGGCCAGCCACCAGGAAATTGGAGTTTAACTTGAATTTGTCCCCTTGGTTCTGAGAGCTTCTAGTGTGCTTGTCCTCAGTGGTTCTCAGTCCCTACTTATATGCTCTACACTGAGTATAAACCAATCATTTTATCACTATCATTTTTCCTAGGAAGTATTTCATATTTTCTTCTATTTTTTTTTTTTTTTGTTTCACTGATTCTTGAAGTCTTGAGTGATTCACTTCCATTTGTTCACTAAATACACTAAAAATTAGAGTATTCTTTTCTTCAGTTATTTTTTTACCTCCTTTTGCAATTGGACAATTAAATTTTTTTGTTCATTGCATTCTTTTTTTCATTTTTTCTATTCCTTTTTGCAATGGTCTCATTTCATTTCACCATTTTTCTTCTAATTCTCTTTTAAGATCCTTTATGCTATCTTCAAAGAAAGTTTTGTGAAATGGCAATCAGCTTGTATCTCTCTTTAGGGCTTCTTCTGGACTTGCTTTGCCTTTAGGAACCTCAGGATTTGAGGGCTGTTTTTCTCTCTCCATAAAAGCTGTCTAGGTTTGAGTTCTTTTTTGTTTTTTATTCACTGTTTTAAAGGCTTGAGGTGCTTTCAATGCAAGGGAGGGACAGCTGCCCTGGGGCAGTTCTGCTGATTGATTTCCAGTAACGGAACTATTTGTTTTTTATAAAAGGCAAATCTGCCAAACCATCTGGTAGCAACCAGGACAGAGTGGCCTAAGGAGGCTCACACAAGATCCCCAGGTTCTTGGAAGCTACAACACTTTGACTCTCCACTCCAGCTTCTTGCCCTGGTCTCCCTATACTATGCTCTGGGCTTGGCAGACTCTCCCCCTGCCAGATTGAAACAGACCTGTTCTGAAATTCTTCCAAGGTATCTTCTTCTTCTAGAAATGTGTTGTACTACAAATATTTGTGGATTCTTTGACTTCAAAACCAGTTTAGAGGCTTCATCTGGGGTAGGTTTGAGAGAAGGTTAGAGGAGGTTACAGAGAATTGTGTCTGCTCTCCTCCATCTTAGCTCCACCCCCTACCATGTCCTTTCCACAAAACTGGAATCCTTCCTTCTTTTTTTACAAGGCACTCTCAATCATTAAAGCCTCCTTGTTCCTCATTTCTAGAGAAATGTGTCTCCACTTTCAAGAAAGAATGTGAAGATTTAAAAAAAAAAATCATGCTTGTGGCAAAGTAGAGCTCCTCCTCTCTGTCCCATCATATTCCCAGATGTTAATAGCAGCCCTCACAACACTTGGATAATTTAAACAACTTAAACAACATATAGAGAGATCATCTAATACCTGACCAAATGGAGCAATAAGTGGAATGGAAAAAAAGCACTAGCCATCCCAATGCTGTAGCCTTCATTGGAGTCCTCATTTTTAAAATCAATAGAATTCAATTCAGTTAACACTTTTAGACACCTATCATTTCACCGGCATCATGGAAGATATTAGAAGACAAAAGATAAACAAATCAGACCCTGTCCTCTAGGTGCACCATTTGTGAAGGAAAGGTAGGATTAGGGAAAGGAAATTAAATTTGCAGATAAGTTGTTGACACTTTAATGTCTTGTTCTACTAATTTAAAATGATAAACGAAAAAATTCAATTAATGTTCTTTGTATGTTGAACTGTTTATAAAAAAGGTATTCTGTTGTTAAAAAAAGAAGCAAATCAGTTTTTCTGTTACACTTTTTTAGACAGTTTCAATCCTCAGATTGCTTGTGGAAGATTAATTGACAACTGTGGAAAGGATGGAATAAGGAGGAAGAAGACACTTAACTGAGAGAAAAATGCAATAGAGAAGAAGTAATAAGTATGCCACTGTCGATGCAACAGAGAAGGAATACCCCTTCTTGGATCCTGGAGATGGCCCTCATCATGGCTGTGGGCTCCTTGAACTAAATGGCCATGCAGATCCATTTTTAATCTTAAATTCTGTGACTTTCCAAAAGTAGATTGAAGGGAGAAATGCACGGGACTTTTGGAGCTTCTTAGAACTGATTGGGTAAGGCTGGGTAAGGGAAAGAAAGCTCTTCCTAACAGACAGCCACAAAGCTGCAGGATGGTGAAATCCAAACATTCAAAGGAGCCAACTAAAAGTGTGAACTATGAGGTACTCAGGGCTCTGTCAACTGGGAAGAGTTCTCAGGTAGAACTTCAGAATTCTGGGACAGGGGAATTCACACCTTGCCAGGGAGGCTCTAGAGGGGTGGGGCTACCTGCTATAAAAGGAGAGCCTTCTTCTGCTCAGAAGCACTACTTTGAATAGAAGTGAAGGCTCTTCATCTCAGCTGCTGCAGAACAGAAGCAAGTGGAGAGAGGAGAATGGCTGCTGCTGCTGTGGAAATGCTGCAACAATTGCAGAACCAGATTACGTGTCCCATCTGTTGGAAGTACTTCTGTGAGCCAGTCACCATCGGGTGTGGGCACAGCTTTTGCCGAGCATGTCTCCCAAGCACAGCAGTTACAGCTTTCTCTTGCCCTGAATGCAGGCAAGTGTCTCAGGTCAGAGGCTTCCCATTAGTCAATGGGAGCCTAGCAGAGCTGACTAAACTGGGCACACAGCTCAGGTCCCAGCTGTTACAGAGTACTGGAGGACAGAGGCGCTGTGCCATTCACAAAGAAGTCTTGGAGTACTTTTGTGAAGACGACCAGACCGTGCTCTGTCTAAGATGTCAAGCCCCAGAGCATGGGGCTCACAGGCACTGTCCTGTAGAAGAAGCTGTGTCCAATTCCAGGAAGAAGATGCAGCACCTGCAAAGTTGCTTACAGAAGTACTTTAAGGAAACTAAGAAACTTCTTGTTAAGGAAAAGAAACCTGTTATTGACTGGGAGAAGATGATCAGCAGAGAATACCGGGAACGGGATTCCCTCATGCGGGATGAGTTATATCATTATCTGGAAAGGATGGATCAAGAAAAAAAGAACAAGAAGGAGAGACTATCCCAGGAAAGCAGCACCCTTCAGGACCTCATGCTAGATCTACAGGAAGCAGACTCCCAACCCAATCTGGATCTGCTCCGGGATGTCAAGGAGTTGCTGGAAAGGAGCAAGTCAGCATTGTCCCAAAGGGCCAAGGCTCTCATCCCAGAGGTGAGAGTGTGTCCTATCTTTGGCATGCTAGAGACCCTCAACCAATTCAGAGTGGACATCAGGTTGGATCCTGCATCAGCCAGTCCCTGCCTGATTGTGGCTGAGGATCTGAAGAGTGTAAGAGCTGGAGAAGGCTGGCAGGTAGACAGCCCACATGGTGATGACTCTGACCTTCCCATGGTCCTTGCTGAGCAGGCCTTCTCCTCAGGCATACAGTACTGGGAGGTGGATGTGACACAGCTGCCTCAGTGGACACTGGGGATTCACACAACCTATTTGAGGATAAAAAGTCCCGGGAGAATAACTAAATATGCCTCTGTCTTTTTCCTGAGATGTGTCAAGAAGGAAGATGGACACTATTTGCAATCTTATCCTGGATCACTGAACCACAAACTAAAAGATCCTATTCCCAGGATTGGAGTATACTTGGAATACAAATTTGGCATTCTGGCCTTTTACAATGTTCTGCAGAGTTCTCTTATTTATCAGTTACCTGATATTTCATTTGCAGCCCCTGTTAGACCCATGTTTTCTCCTGGCCCCCCACTTCCAGGAACAAAGCCTGCACCCATGACTTTCTGTGCACTGGATTCTCATCTTTGTTCTTGCTGCTATTCGTCTCTCTGAGCATTCCAACAAGGAGGAATTCTCAGCCCACCACTAGGCTCCCCGGCTGGTGTTTTTCCATTTCCAAACTTCCCCTGCAAGACAAGGAGCATCACCAACTTCTAGATGGCTTGCCTTTCACCCTGCAAGCTGAAGAGGATTCTTCCCAAGTATGTTGTGCCTTCTGATCGTCAGTGGATTCTGCTTATAAAATTTCAAAACATAGCAATTTTTTTCAGCAGTTAAAAAAATATATAACAACACACATAAGGACTGTGGCTTTCATAATCTTCCTAGAATTTGTCAAAGTTCTTCGAAAGCCATAGATTTCAAGCCATTCCACTCCTATGTCACTTGAATTACTGTTAACTTATCTTTTACTCCATTCAATAAAGATGTGAAATGAATTCTAGATTTTGGTGTGCTTTTTTGTATCTTTTTTGTTGTGCATTTCTTTCCTTTGTGTCAAGCTCTTTGTTTCCTCATTTGGGGTTTTCTTGGCAAAGTTATTTGTTACAATGAATTTAACTTTGCTAAAATTATCTTTATCTCTTCAAAGTATCTAAAGAACTTTAAGGAATCTAAGAAACAGCTTCCTGGTTGCTCTCTGCCCCTTCTTGGCTCTGCCCCTTCCACTAATTGTTTTTTAATTGACCTCATACAAAATAAAAATTTGAGTCATGTTATTGTTAACACCCTAAACAACATTGGATTCTGATGGGCTCCAGAAAACTGATGTGAGAAGGAAATCAATGCTAATCTGGATTACTTTAGTAATTCCAGAAAAGGAAATTCCTTTTTTACTGTTAGCAATCCCAGTAAATCTTGCTCACAAATGACAAATTGTTGAAGAATTTCTCAATCCAGAAGTCCTGTTATCATGCTGGAAAGTGATGGCTTCTTGCTTGATCCATTACTAAACTAGAACCACATTCTGACTGAGTAGGTTTGAAATTCACATTGAATATCCAAGTCCCTGAAGAGTCCTAAGGCTAAAGTTGGGATGTCTCCCTAGTCAATCATCATAAAACCAAATAGAGAACTCAAGGGGGCTAATGTCCTGTAGAATTTATCATCACTATTGGATTAAGCCATTGTAATTGAAATATATCCCTTTTAATTTCTTGCAAATGGACCCACATCTGAGATTCAAAAAAGGAAATCAGATTCCTCAATAAGAAACTTTTTTTTTTTAAAATAATAAAAATCTTCACTTAGGCATGCTTCCTCTCGATTCGACCCCTTCCAACACAAGGTGAAAATTTGGCTAGTCCAGTATAAGATGTGAATTCCGTTCAATATAAGAATTCCCAGGACCACCTGTCTGCCATAACTTTGTTCTGATACTTCTGACAGTCACTATCTGGTGACTGCATTAGCAGTGAGTACCATGGAGTTCTTACTTCTGGGAAAGTGACTGCCACAGCTGAGTTTGTTCTTGGTTTTGAACTTTTCATCATAGGACAAACACAGAATGACAGAGTGGAAAGGTCCCCTCTATACATATTAATTAGTCCATCCTAACTGGGAGTGACCCCTGTTGCAGAATCAATACATCTTAACATTTCTTGATTATTTGAAAGAAGTATTAGAATTACGTGAACCACATTGTGTTTATTCTGTGACTCAGTTCTGGATGGAGCTCAGTTCCTTTTCTGTTTAATGAGGGACCTAATTCCATTTTCTGTCTACTAAGAAAAAAATGGTTCAGTTTTTGGGGATTGTGAGAAAGCTTAGTTGCATTGTTTGAACCTAGTCCCCTGAGGTTAGGAAGTTGGACCACCTCTACTAAATCAAGGAATTGTCACTTTCCCCTCTCTCCCTCCCAACTTTGGAAGTCCCTTATCTCTATCCTGTTTTATGTCTTCTTCCTTCTTTTCTTTTATTCAAAAAGCAGTGGCTCCCTTGTAATGGGGCCAAGTGCCCAGCTGAGGAGGCCTGCTACTGATGTCTTCTGCAATTAACATGTATTAAGTGATAAATCTATACTGCAATCTTTGTTTCTTGCATTGCTTCAGATTTTATCCATCACATTCTTTTCAAAAAAACCCAAAAGAATTGAAGTTAGGAGAATATGCTGAATGAGTCCACTACTGATTGGAGGTATCTAATTTCAACATGTCCTCAGCTGGGGATGGTAATCATTCTGCCATTTCTAGTTAATTATCTGTCACTCATAAAGGAGCAATGCCAAACCTCTCTTCTCTCCTCCTGCCTCTACTGACTGAGAACAAAATCCACAACTAACAGAATTTACAAAGAAGTTTATTAAGTCTTCCCATGGAGGGGAGGGTCAAAAAGTTGGTTTGGCCTTTGCCACTGAATATCTGTAACTTACATATGATATAGGATTCAAACAAAGGAAGAAAGAAACAGAAGTTGCTTGGCCGGCTTGGAAATATTTGCAGATAAGACACATGAATGGTTTGGCTGTACAACCAGGGAAACTTCCCAATGTTTCTTGCATCAATCTTCTTACCTGGTTGGCCATGTGGACAGGCAATCCAGGTTCTGATTTAAACATTAAGTTAATCAGGTCTCTGAGCAACATGTTTTGTAGGCTACCTAGTGGCAAGTTCCACCTGAGCTCTGAAGTTTTCTCAAACTTCCCACAGAACCCCTTATTTGATTTACCCACAAAGAACTTTTCTTATATGTCTTCAAAAGTTTTAGACCATTTTCTGAGAGGTGCTTGTTCTCTGCTTTTCCTCACCTCACACCCTCTGAAAGTACCCTTCACTTTCCCAGTGCACACATTATTTCACCATTTGCTCAAGTCTTTTGAGGTTGGTAGTGCTCCTACAGAGAAGGCCAGGGTTCCCAACCACTCAGTGTCAAGTAGAGTGCATGAGCAGAAGATGGCCAATGTGGAATATCAAGCATGACTGGGACCAATTTAAAGACCTATAAAAGGAGTGAAAATATCTGATTAATTTCAGTATGACTGGAATGAATATCCATGGATGAATCCAAGAGAAAATGATCTGTCCTTCCATTTTTTGGACAAAAATTGGATTAATGGCATGAAATACTGAATGAATTTGATATTTATGACAATTAAGTTTAGAAAGTGACATTTTTCCTCCTTCTGTCTTTTCTTTTTCTGATCAGAATTGCTTGCCTAATGACGGAAAATACAAAATATTCTGAGCTGAAGAAAATGAAAAAATAAAGTCTAGCCTTTCTTTCCCTTCTAGTTTCTTGAAAATGGACCCAACTGTGAAGTTCAGAAAAAGAAATAAGATTAATTTTTTTTAATGATTCTCTCTGGGTACTTCCTCTGAATTCATCCCCTTCCAAAACAAATTTAAATTAATGTGATGTGCCATAACATGTACATTCAATGCATCATTAGATTCCCCAGTAACACCTGTACTGCCATAAGCTTTGTTTTGATACTTCCTAAAATTCACTTGTGATAGCATTAATGGTGAATATAATGGGGTTCACATCTCATCCCATAAATATGTTTGTGCTTAATATTAGCCATTTCTAGGAGGAGGGCAGAAAGAGAAGAAAATAATTTTTAAAAGAAAATTTCTTTTTTTTTTCCCCTGAGGCAATTGGGGTTAAGTCATTTGCCCAAGGTTACACAGCTAGGAAGTGTTAAGTGTCTGAGGTCAAATTTGACCTCAGGTCTTTCTAACTTCAAGGCCAGTGTTCTATGCACTGTGCTACCTAGCTCCCCCCCCAAAAAAAATTTCAAGATACCTGTATTTTGTTATGTTATTTAAAAAACTCCCCCTCCTTACATTCAGAATAAAATAAATAAAATAAAAATACCAGTGTTCAAGTTTAGCAAATTACTAAATAAACTAGAACCACATTCTCACCAAGTGGATTTGAAATTCACATTGAATATCCACATCCCTGAAGACACCTATAGTTGGGACATCTCCTTAATCAACTTAGTTAAACATCATAACCCCCTAATACAAAACCCAAAAAGGCTAGTGTCCTAGGAAGTTTATCATCACTGTTAGATTAAGTCATGCTGTAGCATTCCATTGTCACTGAAATATTTACCTGCTAGTTTCTTACAAATGGACCCAATTCTGAAATTCAGAAAAGGAAATAAGTTTCTTAAACTAGAAACCTGTTTTTAAATGATTCATTCAAAATATGTCATTTATTTAAATTTAACCCCTTCCAACACAAGGTGGCAATTCACCTGAACCACATAAGATATAAATTCAATTAATTATTAGATTTCACAGGACCACCTCTTCTGCCATAAGTTTTGTTCTGGAACTTGCTGAACTTCACCTGGGATAGCATTAGCAGTGAGTATGATGGTGTTCACACCTCTGGGAAAGCAGCTAGCCTGCCTTAGTATGTTCTTGGCTTTGGACTTTCAGCAGGTGACAAATACAGAATGATAAAATTGGAAGATCCTCCCTATAGATATCAACTAGTGCAAATAGTACCTAACTGGAAATTATCTCTACTTCAGTGTCAATAAGTCTTACTTTTCTTTACTTTTCAAAAGAATTATTGGAATTCAATACACCACACTGAATTTATGATGTGACTCAATTCTGGAGGTAGCTCAGTTCCCTTTCAATTTAATTAGGGATCCACTTCAATTTCTAACTACTCAGAACACTGTTCAATGGTGAGAACTGGGAGAAAACTTCATTGCATTGCCAAGTGATTTAGAAGTTGGGCCACCTCTACCAAATCAAGGAATTTCCTCTTTTCCCTCTTCCCCTCCATATCCTGTTTTATATCTTCCTACTTGGTTTTTTTAATTCAGAAAATGTTTCCCCTGTAAGGGGTCAAGTGCCAGGCTGAGGAGGACTGGTCCAGATTTGCTCTGCAGTTGTCATGTATTACATAATAAATGTATATGGCAACCTTTCTTTCCTTGGTTATTTCAGATTTTATCCATCAATTCTTTTAAAAGAATCAAAAGAATTTAAGTTAGGAGAGCATGCTGAATGAATCCACTACTGATTGTTGTTATTTACTTTCAATTATGTCCTCAGCTGGGGATGGTAATCATTCTACCACTTCTACTTAATTGTCTATCACTCAAAAGTTAGCAATTCCAAACCCATCTTTTCTCCTCCTGCCTCTATTGATTGAGAACAAAATCTAGAGCTAAAATAATTTAAAAAGAAGTTTAAGCCTTCCAGCAGAAGGGAGACTTAAAAAGTTGGATGGCTGTTGCCACCGATTTTCTGTAAATTATACATACTATAGGATTCAAACAAGGAAGAAAAAAAGAGAAGCTGCCTGGCCAGCTAGGAGGCATTTTCAAATAAGCCACATGAATCCTTGAGATGTGTACCTAAGGGAAACTCCTAACATTTCTTGCAAATCTTCATATCTGGCTGGGCACCTGGTCAGGGTAATCTAAGTTCTGATTTAAATATTTAAAAAATCTTGTTTCTAAGCAACAGATATGTTTTCTAGGCTACATGGTGGCAGGTTCAACCAGTGCTCTGACATTTTCTCACAATTCCCACAGAACCCAGTAGTTGATTCACCCACAAAGAACTTCCTTCATCTTATATTTCGTTACAAGTTTTAGACTATTTTCTGAGAGATGATGCTTCTCTGCTTTTTCTCACCTCACACCATTTGAAATTTCCCTTCACTTTCCCAGTGCGTACACTGATTCACCATTTACTCAAGTCTTAGTGTTGGTAGTATTATTACAGGGAAGGCGGCTCAAGGTTCCCACTCACACAGTGTCAAGTAGGGGATATGAGCAGAAGATGGGCAGTGTGGAATATGGAGCTTGACTGGGACCAATTTGAGGTCCTAGAAAAGGAGGGAAAATATTTCATTAATCTCAGAATAAGCAGAATGAATTGGTTAATGAGTGAACACTGAGATTAATTGTATGCCTAAGGGAAATGGAAAATACCAGGATGACAAATTATAAAAGTTTTTTTTTTTTTTTGAGAGAACAAACTATCTTATATTTTACAATTGCTGCATCCCAGTACTCCACACAGAGTATAATGGTGGGGAAATGTGTGGGGAAAACATAAGCCCTAGATCCTACTTACTGTGTGCTGCTCTAATTTAAGACATATTCACAACCTGGATGTCAGATGCTTAGAGGCTCAAGAGAATGCCCAAAGTGAGTGTCCCTCTAAAGAGAGTTTGTTGTTGTTGTTATTGAAGATCTACAATTGAGAAAGTGCTGGAAACGTTAGAGGTCATCTAATTTCATCATTTCATTTACACAGGGAGAAACAGAACAGAAGAGATTTTTTTTTAGCGACTTGGCCAAATTCAGTACTAGAATTTCAGCATAGTTTCTGCATCCAAATTTCTTATTTTCCCTTTGTAACAGAATGGTTTATCTGTTAGGATTACTAAGTGAGAACTTATCTATTATTCTATTATAAGTGAGAATATCTATTATTATTTATTGCTATAATTAATTATTATGCTTATTTTATTACATAAATGGCATAATGGGTACAGCATTGGGACTGGAATCAGGAAGACCTACTTCCAATATCTAGTCTCATATGTATTTAGCTGTTTAATTCTGGGCAAGTTATTAACCTCTATTTACCTCAGTTTCCCGACAGTATGATTAAGGAAATGAAATCCCCTAAGTCATTGTGCTGATCAAATGAGAAGATATTTGTAAACTTTCTGGCACAGTAACTGGCAAATAGCTGGCATTTAATAAATGTTGACTGATTAATGGCTACTATAGGCTAGAAGATTACAAAAGTAATGGAGAACTCCAAGTATGATTAATCAATTCATCAGTGAATGCAGAGGACCTGAATTTAGTTGGATCCAAGATTTCCTCACTATCAGAGGTCCCTCCTCTTGGTGCTAGCTACTTTTATATACTTGAGAGAGTACTAAAAATAGAAGGAGACATTACAATTTACTGCTTCCTCAATTCCAGAAGTGAGGAAATGATAGGGATGTCTATCAAAAATAATTATATCAGCAGACCTTTTTATAGGTTATGAGACTTTCCAGAGGTCATAAATTCTAGGTTACCCAAAGGCCCTAACACACTTTCAACAACATCTCAGGGCATTCTACAAGTCAAGAGCCCCTAGGGTTTAACCAATGCTATCCTATAGTCTAAGGAAGTTGTGAGCTTGAAATAAAGATCAATAGGGAGTGGTTAGTAGTGGTTCATAGGAGAGAGAGCTATTGCACTAGCAAGTGCATCTTATTACAGCATTTCCCAAGTCAAGGAGGGGAGTAATTATTACATTACTAACAATAGGAAGGTAATTGAGAAACATAATAAATATAATCTTCAAGGAGGATTAATTCTTATCCTAACAGCAACTTAATCACTCTGTTTGATTCACTAATACAATCACTGATACTCATAAAATCTCAACAAATTGATTAAATACTGATTGATTTGAATAAGAGTATCAAAATTATCTCATACAGCTTTGCTGGTTCTGAGCAAGTCACTTGGCCTCTCATCCTACAGTTCCCTACCCACCATGCAGACAATTTCATGTACTTGATGGGAGTTTTGTGTGGACCAAAAAAATCCTGTATGAAATGCATCATAAATGTCTAAGGTGAAACTAGATGTTATTACATATTATTGAGTCTATCTTTCTAAGTGATGGAGTCTATACTTGTTAGAGACTTTCTCCAGGTTTATGGGGGATATCATCAATTATGATTTTGCTTGCTATGGTGTTCTTGAAATGTGCTTTTTAAAACTTCAGAAATGAAGGAATAGAAGTATTCTTACACTGCCTCATTTTCTCTCTTCAGAATCATGGTTGATGCAGTACAAGAGGGTCTTTGTGTTAACTGCTTGAATGAAGTCATTAAGCTAATCACAGCTGAATGTGGACATATAATCTGCATGTCTTGCTTAAGGAAAAATACCTCTCGATCTTCTTGTTGTACTACATGCTGGGAATTTTCTCAGTTAAGAGGTCATCAATTTGATATTGCCATGTACCCTGAAGGGGAAGGCATATGTGAGATACACAGGGAAGACCAGAAGCTGTTCTGTGATAGGAATAAGACCCTACTCCTTCAGGAATGGCACTGATTGTCCATGCACAGTTTCGTTGTTCCTGCATTAGCTTATCACTTAGATCTGAATACTGTTATGTCAGAATGGGTTCATGGTCTTTTGTAATGTGCTGTTGTCTCCAGGAGCTGCTGTTTGCTCTCTGGGAGGAGATCTGCTGTGTCAACTCAAATCTCTCAGACAGATTCTTCTTCCTCTAGAGAACTGTTGTCTCCAGACAGTTGCTGTTAACTCTGGTCCAGAGTGGGACTTCCCTCTTTTATCCTCCCAGAGAATGGGTGTGGGATAATGCAAAAGCTTCTGGGAAAAAATTACTTCAACCAATGAACTTGCTCCTCCTAAGCATGCAAGCTCTTCCCCAGAAATTCACAAGTAAAACTCCCAGTCATGGCTGGAACTAGAGAATTGTCAAGTACTGACTTAGCACTTAGTAAGAACCTAACAGTCTTTCCTTTGGTGACTCTTCCTAACAAATCAATGAAATAGTACCAGCTTATCAGGGTTATTGAGTTTCTTAGTTTCAAGTAGGTCACAGAACTCAGGCTGAGGAAAGAAATTTCCTGCTTATTCCTCTTTCTTTACAAAAGAAGATGTAGAAAAAGATGGAAATCTTTCACAGAAAGGTCAAACTAGTTCAGAAAATTGTATTAAAAGAGAAGGAGCAACTTCTGGTCTGGGCTGTGGTATGGAATGTAAGTATCAAGATACCTCCCTCAATAATATGTTGAATATCCCCAATCACAGATAATTTTCATTAAAAGCCTCTCAGACTTAATTGACTTGTTTGGAAAGTGAGGAAATGGAGGTTCATAAGTAGTATCTCACTTATCACATGCCACTAAGGAATTCAATTTTTTTTAAGCACTTAAGTGAATATCCACTTTATTATTATTATTATTATTATTATTAATCATTTAATGGTATTTTCTTTTTCCATATACATATAATTTCCAACATTAATTTTTGCAAGATTTTGTGTTCCAGATTTTTCTCCTTCTCTTTTCCCTTTTCCTCTCCCCAAAACAGCAAGCAATTCAATATAGGGTAAATTGCAATACAGGTGCAATTTCTCTAAACATGTTTCCATATTCATCACGCTGAGCAAAAAAAGCAGATTCAAAGGGGAAAAAACAAAACAAAACCAGAAGCCAAACAACAACACAAAGGTGAAAATACTATGCTTACATCATATTCAGTCTTTTTTTTCCTCTCTGAATGTGGATTGAACTTTCCATCACAAGTTTCCTGTCATTGTCTTAAAACAACTCATTGGTGAAAAGAGCCAAGGTTATCACAGTTGATTGGCACATAATCTTGTTCTTACACTGTCTAATGTTCTCATGATTCTGTTCACTTCACTTAGCATCATTTCCTGTACGTTTTCTTTGTTTGTTTTCTTTCTTTCTTTCTTTTTTTTGCTGAGGCAATTGGGGTTGGGACTCGCCCAGGGTCACACACTGAGGAAGTGTTAAGTGCCTGAGGCCAGATTTGAATTCAGGTCCTCTTGAGTTCAAGGCTTTGCTCTATCTTCTACACCACCTAGCTGACCCTCATGTAAGTCTTTCCAGGCTTTACTGAAATCACCTTGTATATAATAACTTAGAGAACAATAATATTAAATTACATTTATATATCATAACTAAGTAGGTAATTCCCCAATTGAGGGGCATCTACTGAATTCCAAGTTTCTTGCCACACAAAGGGAGATGCAAAAATATTTTTACACGTATGAGTCCTTTTCCCTCTTTTGTGATCAAATGAGTTCAGAAATTTGCATCAAACTAATATCTTCTGACCTGAAATCTAGAGCTAAGTCTTAAGTTGTCTCGCATTGGAGGTGACATCTATTCCTGCCATCTTGGTTCAGCTTTCTGATTTGTTTCCCAGTCTTAAGACTGCTTCATCAATCAAAGAGAAAAATGAGATTTTAAGGGAAAAGGAGATTAACCGGATAGGACACATTTGATAAATAGACTTTGAGAAGTAAAGAGTTTGCTAAGCAATAGTATGAATTGATCACAGAGTGGCCTTGAAAGAGTACTTGGAAAATAGTGAATCACATGATCCTTCCACCATCATCTCCCACAGTAATAATCACATATTAAGCTTTTCCTATATTTTAAGTATTGTGACAATTGGTGGGGAGAAATTAAAAGACAGAATCAGCCTCAGCCCTTAATGATCTCTCAGATTAATGAAAAAGAAAACATGAAAAGAGACACGTTTGGCCAAGAGATATACGAATTAAATTGAGTATAATCAAGAGGAAGAAGAGACTAACATGAAAAAAAAATTGGGAAAACACTGCTCATAGATTGGAGGATTTTATCTGGAGTTGGAAGGATGTTGGGAACTCATCAGGTAGTGACAAGGACAAAGTGAGTTCCTAGCATTAAAAGAATTCCAGTGATAAAGAAATGTGTGGATAGAAGAGCCTCTCTGAGTACAAGGAGGCCATTGTCACTGCAGCCTAGAATACATGGAGGGCAAAGATGTTGAGGAAGACTGGAGAGCTTAGACACATATTTCTGATTCATTTCCAGTCAGGCAGGCATGTTCTTATTATCAGACTTAGGTATTTATTTACTTAATAATTCCCCCCTAGTAATATTAAAAACATTTTTTTACATTTGTTTTATAGATGTGTAGGTTCTAGGCACTCTTCCTTATCCTCACCCACAATTAAGAAATCACATGTGAAGTTATGCAAAACATTTCTCAAAAGTCAAGTTGTGAAAGAAAACATAGATCTTCTACCCTCATTAAAATAAAAATCCTCAAGAAAAATTAAATAATGAGAGAGAGACAGAGACAGAGACAGAGAGAGAGAGAATGAATGAGAGTTTGATTCAGATACAATCAGTTTCTTCTTTGGGTATGGATATGATTTTTCATCCTAAGTCCTTTGGAATAGTTGTGGATGATTGCTCTACTGAGAATAACAAAGCTAGAACATTGCTATTCTTTTTTTATACAATATATTTCACTTTGTTCATAAAAGAATTTCCAGGTGTTTTTTTTTTTTTCCTCCTGTGAGCATCCTGCTCAATATTTCACATAGAATGATAATATTGTATCACAAGTGGCCATCCCTCCAATTTCCAATTATTTTTGTCTTGAGAGCTGCTATGAATATTTTTTGTACATATTGGTCATTTTGCAGCCATGACCAGGGACAAGACTGAAGCTGCTCCAGCAAGTCATGCACTGGGACCGTATGCTGGATTGCCATCCTGGTGTCATAGTCATAATCATAGTCATAGACCTTACTGCTGAGCTTCTAAGTTGCAGGGCATTGGGGCATAGGAAATTCTTATCAACTCTTACTCATTGATGAAAAGCAGAAAACAAGAGGAAATAAGAGGAGAAATTCCCTAAGTGTCTCTGTAGAGAATGATCTTTAGTAAGGAATCACCATGTGCCTCTTTCCCAAATTATATAAGATAAAGAAGAAAGACTAGGTACTGAAGGATATAGCTGTCCAAGGAGAAAGAAGTTTGTAACTCAGAGGTGTAAACCATTTTCCATTCCTTATGCTTTCTTTGTACTCTTAGAAAGCTCATTTTCTAACTTCTTTCATTTCTGCCTACTAAGAGGAAGTTATGTTGTGCTGATTTCTATAAGATCTCTTCCATATCTATTATCTTAGACTATATTTTAGAAATGAAATCAAAATCCAGGAACTTATGATATACAATTAGAAAGTGGCTCCTTGGAGATAAGACTTTATTAGATACTTAGGCCTTGACAGCCATGTGAAATGAAGAGATTCCTCAGAAAGATCTGTGTTAAGACATAAAACCTTCAAATATTGGGAGAATATTTGTCTGCATCTCAAGAACTTATGGCCCCAGGTCAATAGACAGATGGAGATATAATTTCCTTTCATTATTTCTTCTCAACATGATGGACTACAGAAGTGACAAAATTTGGGGAAATAAAAGCTGGTGACATTGATGAAACAATTTACTTTGAGAGATTGAAGACACTATAGAACTTAATTTTAACTAATTGTACTGTCCCATGAATTTATCAAGAGCATCTAATGTAGACTTAGGTAATGAAGGTATAATTTAATTCGTGAGAACTGGAGAAATCTGGGCATTCCAAATTTAGGAAATTATTCTTATAACTGGAGCTATTCTGACCTTTACTATAAGGAGAAAGAATTCACATGATTTACTGGGCCATTTTGCCTTGCTTAAAAGCCAAAGAGACTAAAATACTACCTTCACCTCTCCCTTGAAACCTTTATTATCCTACAAACAGATTTCATCTAAACAGATATGGGGGTGTATTAGAATAAAAGGAAATGCTTGAAAAAGAAAGCTCTAGTCCTCAGCTAAGATTGCAGTTCCATTTCCTAACCATAGCATAATTATTTACTGAAAATTCTTCCTCCCAAGATACTAAATGTTCTGGTTATCCATAGAAGGAATGCTATAGAATTCAAGTAAGGTCTTCCTCTCGCTAAGGATGTTGAAATCCTTTCTTTTGGACTGAAATCTTTTCCTTTTCATAGGATATAAACTGACAGAGAGATGCAATTGACTACAACTTGTCTGAAGAGAAAAAAAAAAAAAAAAAGGGCTGTCACAATTGTCCCTGGCTTCTCAGAGAAGAAATACCTTGCCTATATATTTGGAAGAGTTCAAGCTGAGGATATTGTATTAAGAGGATTCCTTATTGAGGCTAAGTCCCAAGATAAGGTGTTTGAAGAATTCTATGCCAGAATTATCAATTTTAGAATTGCTATGAAGAGGGATGAATCATCTACCAAGTTTTTTTCTCCAATAAAAAGGCAGCATGAGGAAAGAGCCTTTCCATAGAAGTTAAGGTAGTTCTAAATAATGTTGACTCATTGAATGAATTCTTGCCAAATATTCATGTGTACTGCTTTCATATTTGGTCAATCATAGGATTATAAATCTAGAGCAAAGCTCCTTAACTAGGCATAAATGAAATTCCTGCCCACCCCCAATGGATTGATATTAGGGGGTTTGTGAATTCCTGATATTCTATCAGGACCAGCTTCCCAAAACATTCCCATTAGCAATGGAAAGTTATTTCTAAATTAGTGATGACCTGATCAACATAGGAGAGCTCAACTTATGGAAAAACCAATTTGATTTGCGAAATTACTAAATATTCACTCCATTTTTCACAATCCATGATCTGCATTTCTTAGGTGGCAGGGAAGTAGGTAGAAAACAGATGAAGAAAATTCTAGATCAATCTCCCTAATGAATATTGATACTAAAATCTTAAATAAAATATTAGCAAAAAGATTATAGAAAATCATCCCTGGAATAACAGACCATGACCAACTATGATTTTTACCAGGAATACAGGGCTGGGTCAATATTAGGAAAGCTATTAGCATAATTGACTATATCAGTAACCAAATTCACAAAGAACATATGATCATCTCAATAGATGCGGAAAAAGCATTTGATAAAATCCAATGTCCATTCCTGTGAAAACCACTTGAAAGTCTAGGGAAAAATGGACTTTTCCTTAAAATAGTCAGGAGCATTTATTAAAAACCATCAGTAAACATCATATGTGATGGGGATAAAGTGGAATCAAACCCAATAAGATTAGGAGTGATCTTATCACTATCATCATTATTATTCAAGATAGTATTAGAAATGCTAGCTTCAGCAATAAGGGTAGGGAAAGAGATGAAATGAATTAGAATAGGTAATGAAGAAACCAAACTAGCACGCTTTGCAGATGACATGATGGTATATAGAACCCTAGAGATTCTACTAAAAAGCTATTAGAAATAATCCACACCTTTAGCAAAGTTGCAGGATACAAAATAAACCCACATAAGTCATCAGCATTCTTATATATCACTAAAAAATCCAACAGTTAGAGCTACAGAGAGAAATTCCATTAAAGTAACTGCCAAAAAGTATAAAATATTTGGGAATCTATCTGCCAAGGGAAATACAAGAATTATATGAGCAAAAATACAAAACACTTTGTACACATATAAAATTACAGAGTAAGATCACTTGTACCATCTTTTGACGCTACTTCTGAGTCAATCAATCATCAGGAGTGGGCACAGCTTTTGCCCAGCATGTCTCAATCTGAAGAGCTACAACTTTCTCTTGACCTGAATGCAGCTCTCAGGTCAGAGACTTCCCATTAATCAACAGGTACCTAGCATAGCTGACTGAATTGGGCAAACAGCTCAGCTCCCAGCTTTTGCAGAGTAATGGAGGACAGAAGCAGTGTGACACACACAAAGTCTTCAAGTTCTTTTGTGAAGATGACTAGACATTACTGTGTGAGATGATGCCAAACCCCAGAGCATGGGGCTCACAGGATCTCTCCTGTAGAACAAGCTGCTCCCAATTTCAGGAAGAAGCTCTAGCACATTCAGAGTTGCTTGGAGAAGCACTTTGAGGAAGCAGAGAAACTTCTTGCTGAGAGGAGAGAACTGTTGTTGACTGGCAGGAAATGATCATAGGAGAATTCTACAAACTGCACTGCCTCCTGATGGAGGAGGAATCTCATTGTCTTCCAAGGAAAAAGCAAGAAGAGCAGGGCAGAGTATTTCAGCAAAGGAGAACCCTTCAGGACTTCAGGCTAGACCTAGAGGAAGCAGATTCCCAACCCAATCTGGATCTGCTATTGAGTGTCAAGCAATTGCTGGGAAGGAGTGAATCAAAATTATCCCAAAATGCCAAAGCCGTTATTCCATAGTAGAGAATGTGTCCCATCTCTGAAATGATAGATGCTCACCTGATTCAGAGGGGACATCAGAATGGATCCTCCATCACCCAGTCCTTTCTAAGAAGGCTGGCAGGTGGACACCCAACCTGGTGATGACACTCATCTTCCCATTGTCCTTTCTGAGAAAGCCTTCAGCACAGGCAGACAATATTGGGAGGTTGATATAACAATTACCTCAGTAGATACTGGGGATTTACACACACCTGAAGAGACAAAGTGGTGGCAGCATGACTCATTGTCCTTCTGTTCTTCCTGTGATGTGGCCAGAAGAAAGAGGATTACTGTTTACAATAGTATCCTGGAACATTGAACCACAGACTGAAGGGCCATATTCCCAGGATAGCGCCCTACTTAGCATATCAAACTGGCATTCTCGCTTTTTACACTGTTCTCTGGAGTTCTCTTCTTTATCCATTACCAAAAATTTCATTCATAATACCTATTACACCTATCTTTTTTCCTGGCTTCCAGTTCTAGGAACAAAACTTGGTTTCATCTCTGTCTAGGTGATTCTCATCTTTGTACTTGCTGCTATTCATCTCTCAGAACATTTCTCCAGGGAGGAGCTCTCAACCTACCACTAGGCTTCTTGGCTGGAGTTCTTCCATCTCCAAACTTTCCCTGCAAGAAAATGAATATCATCAACTTCTAGATAGCTTGCCATTTACCCTGCAAGTTGAAAGGGGACCATTCCCAAGTGTTTTGTGCCTTCTTGTTCTTAGTGGATCCCATGTATTTATGAAGTTTTACAACATCAATTGTATTCCAGAAATTTAAAAATTAACATCAACTCCTATGAAGACCATCATTTTCATAGCTTTCCTAGAATTTGTTAAAGTTCTATGAGGTCCATAGATTTCAAAATTCTATGAGGTTCATAGAATAGAGGTTCCTAGAGGTTCACTTTTGTAGTCCTGTGCCCCTTAAACTACAGTAAAAGTCTAACTTTTTTTTTTTTTTTGAGGCTGGGGTTAAGTGACTTGCCCAGGGTCATGAAGCTAGGAAGTGTTAAGTGTCTGAGACCAGATTTGAACTCGGGTCCTCCTGAATTCAGGGCTGGTGCTTTATCCACTGTGCCACCTAGCTGCCCCCTTGACCTAGACTTCTTCAAACACTTTATCTGGGACTATGCCTCAATAAAGAATTTTCTTAATTATGATATTCTCAGCTTGAACACTTCCAAATATATAGGCAAGGTATTTCTTCTCTGAGAAGCCAGGGACAATTGTGACAGCACATTATTTTTGTTTTTGTTTTTTTTCCACTTCAGACGAGTTGTAGTCACTGCATCTCTCTGGCAGTTTATATCCTATAAAAAGGAAAAGGTTTCAGTCCAAAAGAAAGGATTTCAACATCTTTAGTGAGAAGAAGACCTTACTTGAATTCTATAGCATTCCTTCTGTGGGTAACCAGAACATTTAGTATCTTGGGAGGAAGAATTTTCAGTAAATAATTATGTTATGGTTAGGAAGTGGAACAGCAAACTTGTCTGGGTTATCTATTACTGTGCTTAAAATTTAGAATGGGAATGGTTAATACTATGGCTATTGCTTTTTAGACATCAACTCCCCCCCCCCCTTCAACGCCCCTTTCCAGCACGAAGCAGCTAGATGATCTTCAACGCCCATTTTCCCTACCCCCAAAAGAATTTGTGTCCTATTATTTGAGAGGGGGAAATGATAATGTCAAAAAAAAAAAAAAAAAAAAGGGAGATAGTTCAAGATAAAAATAATTAACAGGAAATTCTTGTCTGATGAAGGGTAAAAAGAGATAATTTGAGATACAAATGATTAAGAGAAATTCCTGTCTTATTTACAAATATCTCGGCAACATTTTGGATAACATATCTGTGCAAATGTTGTTTTGATGATCCTAGTTATGCATAAAAGGAAGTTCTAAAAATTGGAATCCTTGCACTCGGTCTACACCAGCCTTGTGCCTGCCAACTGGCATTCCCTTGCCAGGCAGTTTGGTCTTCCTGGAGGCCAAATGCCTGTCTATCCCTTTACTATCAATAAAGACTTTGTTTTGATACAGCATTGAGTAGCCAATTCATTTGTTACTGAACCTACCCTTGGTTACTTTGGAGAGAGAGAGGTTAATCAGACTCAGGAGGAGAAGAGCTGATACATCTTGGCTTAGAGCCCCAATTTACTCCTCATCAGTGAACTCCTGTGGGGTGAGGGGAGAATAAATTCTATGTATATTTCTTATCTTATATAGATGCCCAAATGGGAAGACTTCACATTATTTCCTGAAACTCTTCATCATTTTTTTATGTGTCAAGTGTATTCTATTGCATCTTGAGACCATAAAGTGCATAGTGATATATACCCCCTTTGATTTCCAGCTTCTTGTTCCCCACTAATAAAAGTACTCCCAAAATATTTGTGTAAGTGATTTCTTTTCCTTATTCTTTGATGTTTTTTGTTTCAGTCTTTATTTTGGGCAATAACACCTAATCACCAATTGCCTGTCATTTGAACCTGAACAAAATTTCAAATTGTAATTTTCATTCAGATCCATAAGTTATCCAGTCAAATGGAACAAGGTCAAAAACATTAATGTCCATATTAGCATTGATTTCCTACTCATATGAATTTTCTGAGGTCCATAAGACCCCAAAATTCTTTAGGGTGGCAATAATAATGTGACTCAAATTTTTATAATGTATGAGGCAAATTAAAAACAATTAGTGGAAGGGGCAGAGGCAAGAAGGGGCAGAGAGAAACCAGGAAGCCGTTTCTTAGATTCCTTAAAATTCTTTAGATTCCTTGAAGAGATAAAGATAATTTTAGCAAAGTTAAATTCATTGTAACAAATAACTTTACCAAGAAAACCCCAAATGAGGAAACAAAGAGCTTAACACAAAGGAAAGAAATGCACAACAAGAAAGATACAAAGAAGCACACCAAAAGCTAGAATTCATTTCACATTTTTATTGAATGGAGTAAAAGATAAGTTAACAGTAATTCAAGTGACATAGGAGTGAAATAGCTTGAAATCCATGGCTTTCGAAGAACTTTGACAAATTCTAGGAAGACTATGAAAGCCACAGTCCTCATGTGTGTTGTTATTTTTTTTTAACTGCTGAAAAAGAATTGCTATGTTTTGAAATTTCATAAACAGAATCCACTGCCAATCAGAAGGCACAACATACTTGGGAAGATTCCTCTTCAGCTTGCAGGGTGAAAGGCAAGCCATCTAGAAGTTGGTGATGCTCCTTGTCTTGCAGGGGAAGTTTGGAAATGGAAAAACACCAGCCGGGGAGCCTAGAGGTGGGCTGAGAATTCCTCCTTGTTGGAATGCTCAGAGAGACGAATTGCAGCAAGAACAAAGATGAGAATCCAGTGCACAGAGAGTCATGGGAGCAAGCTTTGTTCCTGGAAGTGGGGCGCCAGGAGAAAACATTGTTCTAACAGGGGCTACAAAGGAAATATCAGGTAACTGATAAATAAGAGAACTCTGCAGAACATTGTAAAAGGCCAGAATGCCAGTACGGTATTCTAGGTAGAGTCCTACCCTGGGAATAGGGCTTTTCAGTCTGTGGTCCAGCGATCCAGGGTAAGATTGCAAAAAGTAATCCTCTTCCTTCCTGACACATCTCAGAAAGAACACAGAGGGACAATGGGTCTTGCTGCCACCACTTTGTCTCTTCAAGCAGGGGGTGTGGATCCCCAGCATCCACTGAGGTAATCCTGTCACATCCACCTCCCAGTATTGTCTCCCTGAGCTGAAGGCCTGCTCAGCAAGGACCATGTGAAGATGCCTGTCATCACCAGGGTGGGTGTCCACCGGCCAGCCTTCTCCAGCTCTTACACTCCTCAGATCCTCAGCCACAATCAGGCAAGGACTGGCTGATGCAGGATCTAACCTGATGTGCACTCTGAAGCGGTTGAGCATCTCTATCATGCCAGGGACGGGACACTCTGAGCTCTGGGGTGAGTGCCTTGGCCCTTTGGGACAACACTGACTCGCCCCTTTCCAGCAACTGCTTGACATCCCAGAGCAGATCCACATTGGGTTGGCCCTCTGCTTCCTGGAGATCTAGCATGAGGTCCTGAAGGGTTCTCATTTGCTGGGATAATCTGTATCAGTCCAAAAAATAGGATTTCAATATCCTTAGTGAGAAGACCTTACCTGAATCCTATAACATTCATTCCATGGGTAGCCATCAAAATTTTTGGAGGAGAAATTTTTGGGAAACAACAATGTATGAGCTGAGAACAAGAGCTCTCTTTTTCAGGAATTTCCTTTATGTCTAATAGGACACCATAGCCATTTCAAGAGCAGCTATTTATTGGATAAGAAAACTTCAAAGGTAGAAGTGAAGATAGTATTTAAATCTTTGTGGTTTTATGTAAAGGGCTGAAATTCTGAACAGTTGCACTGGAATCAGATCACCTAGCACCTAAGGGTAATTACCTATGGGACAATACTCTACTAGCATATGCTTGGAAAAATGGCCCTTCTCACTATTCTGTACTAGCTTGATCTTTTGGTGTATACAGATAATCATAGCAGGGATTAGGGGATGGTGTGAGACAAGCCATAGTCACTTTGAAGGATGATGTGGAAAAGGGAGTTTGGTAGGTGGAGAGCTTGTGGCAGTTTTGTCGATTCCCTTCACTTCTCCTTCTGAAGACCAAGGTCTTTTGCTTATCCTGACTCTGGGTGATTCTGAGGCCTCCAGGAGGTAACCCCAACTTCACAGTTTTAAGTACGAGAAAATGGAAGATGGTGGAGAGGAGGCACACAGCTGCTTGAGCTCCATATTTTCTCTCAGAATTTATTGCATGACAAGCCTCAGAATTAATGCTTGACAGGAAAAAAAAAACAAATAATTACCAACAGAAGATATCCTTGAAATTCACCAGAAAATGTCTGTTTTTGCTCGGGGGAGGAGATGAACAGACTGGGCACAGGCTAAGGGCAAGCAGATAGAGCTAGGCAGGCAGCTCACACTGCTCAGACTGGAGGGGGGAGCGGTGCATTCTCTGCTATTTCTGTGGAATGACCTTTATCCCAGTGTGGATATTCCATCTTGGCAGCAAGCCAGGATCAGCAGAGAAGGTGTAAACACCAGAGATAAAGAAAACCCCAGAAAGCTAGCGTCTCTTGAGAAGGCAACCCCCACCCCCACCTGGAATGACTCAGTGCATTCTTAGAGACTCAGAGCACAGACTCAGTGCAGCCATCACTCTCCTGTTAGTGCCTTGCTGCTGTCTCCCACAGTCTGTAGAGGATGCCTAGTAACACCATCCAGCCCCATTCCCCCCCAAAAAAAGCAGATCAATTGTTTTCCTTATTAATTTGTTTTCTTTGATTCTGCTCTGACAAAATGAACAAAAAGTTTAAAATGGCTCTAACCACTGACAGCTTCTATATGGATAGAGAGCAGACTTCAAACCCTGAGGAAACTAAAAATAGACTGTCTCCAGAGGAATCCCCTAAGGGGGATATGATCTGCTCCTCAATACACAACTCTCATAGAGGAAATCAAAAAGGCTCTCACAAGAGATCTAGAAGAGAAATGGGAAAAGGAAAGGGAAGCTTGGCAACAGAGTCTGGAGAAATCATCCCGAGCATTTAACAACCAAGAGGATAAAGAAATCAAATCATTGAAAAAAAAAAATTAGTGAATTGGAAAAGGTAAACAACTTTAAGGAAAACAGGATTAGCGAGTTGGAAAAAAGAAAATAACTCTCTAAAAAAGAAAATTAATGAAATGGAAAAAAATTCCATAGAAGAAAAAAACTCACTTAAAAACTCAATTGGACAATTACAAAAAGATATTTAAAAAAAGTAAGTGAAGAAAATACATCACTGCAAATTAGAATAGAACAAGTAGAATTGAATGACTCAAGGAGAAATCAAGAAGTAGTGAAGCAAAACCAGAAAAATGAAACAATGGAAAAGAATATCAAGTACCTTATTGGGAAGACAACAGACCTGGAAAATAGATCCAGGAGAGACAATTTGAGAATAATTGGATTCCCTGAAAAATATGAGGAAAAAAAGAGCCTGGACACTTTTCCAGGAAATTATCAAAGAGAACTGTTCAGACGTTTTAGAAACAGAAGATAAAATAGACATTGAAAAAATTCATTGATCACCTACTGAAAGGGACCCTAAAATCAAAACGCCAAGAAATATAGTGGCCAAGTTCAAGAATCATCAGACAAAGGAAAAAATATTGGAAGCTGCTAGAAAAAATCAATTCAGATATGGAGGAGCCACAATAATGATAACCCAGGATCTAGAAGCGTTCACATTAAAGGAGCAAAGGGTTTGGAATATGATATTCCAAAAGATTAAAGAACTTGGTATACAGCCAAGAATAACTTACCCAGCAAAAATGAACATCTTTTTCCAGGGAAGAAGATGGACATTTAAGGAAATAAATGAATTCCATGCATTCTTGATGAAAAACAAAACAAAACAAAACAAAACAAAAAAAAAAAAACAGATCTACACAAAAAAGTTTGATCTACAAAAATAGAACTCAAGAGATTTTGAAAAACGTAAAAAGAAATCTTGAGAACTATATTTCTGCCATAAAGATATATAAAGAACACATCTATAATTTGTTCTAGAAACTAGAGGTGGAAAGGAAATTTTATCATAAAAAAAAGGTAAAGTGGTGGTACTACATCTCATGAAGAGGCAAAGGTAACCTATTATATCTGAGAGAAAGAAAGGAGGGGGATGAACATAGTGTGTATCAATAGACATATTCGATTTAGAGTGAAACTCCTTCCACTTCATTGAAAAGTGGGAGGAAAAAAGTAAAAAGGGAGGGAGTAATCTTAGGGGAAGGGAATACAGAAATTGTGAGAAAAAGGGGTAAAATAGGGGAAGGAACTTTAAGATGGGGGAGGGATACTAAAAAGGGAGGGCTCTGAAAAGCAAGTGGTGCTTACAAGTTTAATACTGGGGAGGAGGGTAAGGTGGAAGAGAAGGACAAAAGCATAAGCAGGGGTTAACTGGATGGCAAGCAATATAGAATTAGTCATTTTAACCATAAATGTGAGTGGGGTAAACTCCCCCATAAAGAGGAAGCAGTTAGCAGACTGAATTAAAAGCCAGAATCCTACAATATGTTTACAGGAAATACACCTGAAACAGGGTGATACATACAGAATAAAGGTAAAAGGTTAGAGCAGAATGTACTATGCTTCAGGTGAAGTCAAAAAAGCAGGGGTAGCCATCCTCATCTCAGATCAAGCAAAAGCAAAAGTTGAACTAATTAAAAGAGATAAGGAAGGGCATTATATCTTGCTAAAGGAAAGCATAGATAATGAAGCAGTACTTATATTAAATCTATACTCACACCAAGTGGTGCAGCATCTAAATTCTTAAAAGAGAAATTAAGTGAGCTGCAAGAAGAAATAAACAGAAAACTATAATAGCGGGAGATCTCAACCTTGCACTCACAGAATTAGATAAATCAAACCACAAAATAATTAAGAAAAGTCAAAGAGGTCAATCGAATACTAGAAACGTTAGACATGATAGATCTTTGGACAAAACTAAATGGAGATAGAAAGCAGTACACTTTCTTCTCAGCAGTTCATGGAACCTTAAAAAAAATTGTCCATATATTAGGACATAAAAACCTCAAAATCAAATGCAGTAAGGCAGAAATAGTAAATGAATTCTTTTCAGACCACAAGGCAATGAAAATTACATTCAATAAAAAGCCAGGGGAAAATAGACCAAAAAATAATTGGAAACTAAATAATCTCATACTAAAGACATAATTAATAACTTCACCCAAGAAAATATACCAAAATGTGTGGGATACAGCCAAAGCAGTAATAAGGGAAAATTTTATATCTCTAGAGGCCTTCTTGCATAAAATAGAGAAAGAGAGGGTCAACGAATTGGGCTTACAACTAAAATTGCTAGAAAAAGAACAAATTAAAAACCCCCAGACAAACACAAAACTTGAAATTCTAAAAATAAGAGGAGAGATTAATAAAATTAAAAATAAAAAACTATTGAATTAATAAATAAAACTAAGAGTTGATTCTATGAAAAAAACAAAATAAACAAACCCTTAGTAAATCTGATTTTTAAAAAAAAGGAAAGAGGAAAATCAAATTGTTAGTCTTAAAAATGAAAAGGGAGAACTTGCCACTAATGAAGAGGAAATTAGAACAATAATTAGGAGTTATTTTGCCCAACTTTATGCCAATAAATTCGATAAATTAAGTGAAATGGAAGAATACATTCAAAAATATAGCTTGCCCAGATTAACAGAGGAAGAAGTAAATAGCCTAAATACTCCCATTTCAGAAAAAGAAATAGAAAAAGCTATTAACCAATTCCCTAAGAAAAAATCCCCAGGACCACATGGATTTACATGTGAATTCTACCAAACATTTAAAGAACAATTAACTCCAATGCTATATAAACTATTTGAAAAAATAAGGATTGAAAGAGTCCTACCAAATTCCTTTTATGACACAGACATGGTACTGATACCTAAACCAGGTAGGTTGAAAACAGAGAAAGAAAATTATAGACCAATCTCCCTACTGAATATTGATGCTAAAATCTTAAATAAAATATTAGCAAAAAGACTACAGAAAATCATCCCCAGGAACCAAGTAGGATTTCTACCAGGAATGCAGAGCTGGTTTAATATTATGAAAACTATTAGCGTAATTGACTACATCAATAACCAAATTAATAAAAACCATATGATCATCTCAATAGATGCAGGAAAAGCATTTGATAAAATCCAACATCCATTCCTACTAAAAACACTTGAGAGTATAGAAATAAATGGACTATTCCTTAAAATAATAAGGAGCATATATTTAAAATCATCAGTAAACATCATATGTAATGGCGATAAATTCGAACCTTTCCCAGTAAGATCAGGAGTGAAACAAGGTTGCCCAACACCATTACTATTCAATATTGTACTAGAAGCACTAGCCTTGGCAATGAGAGCCAAGAAAGAGATTAAAGGAATTAGAGTAGGTAATAAGGAAATCAAACTATCAACTCTTTACAGATGATATGATGGTATACCTAGAGAATCCCAAAGATTCTGCTAAAAAGCTATTAGAAATAATTCATAACTTTAGCAAAGTTGCAGGATACAAAATAAATCCACATAAATCCTCAGCATTTTTATACATTACCAACACAATCCAACAGCAAGAGATACAAACAGAAATTCCATTCAAAATGACAGTCAATAGTATAAAATATTTGGGAATATATCTGCCAAAGGAAAGTCAGAAATTATGAGCAAAATTACAAAACACTTGCCACAAAAATAAAATCATATTTAAATAATTGGAAAAATATTAAGTGCTCTTGGATAGGTCAAGCTAATATAATAAAGATGACAATACTCCCTAAACTCATCTATTTATTTAGTGCTATACCAATCAGACTCCCAAGAAACTATTTTAATGACCTAGAAAAAATAACAAAATTCATATGGAAGAACAAAAGGTGGAGAATTTCAAGGGAATTAATTTAAAAAAAAAAAAATCAAATGAAGGTGGCCTGGTTCTACCTGATCTAAAACTATATTATAAAGCAGCAGTTGCCAAAACCATTTGGTATTGGTTAAAAAATAGATTAATTGATTAGTGGAATAGGTTAGGTTAAAAGGACAAGACAGTGAATAACTATAGCAATCTAGTGTTTGACAAACCCAAAATTCCCAATTTTTGGGATAAGAATTCATTATTTGACAAAAACTGCTGGGAAAACTGGAAATCGGAATGGCAGAAATTAGTCATGGACTCACACTTAATACTACATACCAAGATAAGATCAAAATGGGTCCATGATTTAAGCATAAAGAACGAGATCATAAATAAATTAGAGGAACATAGGATAGTTTACCTCTCAGACTTGTAGAGGAGGAAGGAATGTGTGACCAAAGGAGAACTAGAGATCATTATTGATCACAAAAAAGGAAATTCTGATTACATCAAATTAAAAAGCTTTTATACAAACAAAACTAATGCAAACAAAATAAGGGAAGCAACAAATTGGGAAAACATTTTTACAGTTAAAAGTTCTGATAAAGGCCTCATCTCGAAAATATACAGAGAATTGACTAATTTATAAGAAACCAAGCCATTCTCCAATTGATAAATGGTCAAAGGATATGAACAGACAATTTTCAGATGATGAAATTGAAACTATTTCCACTCATGAAAGAGTGTTCCAAATCACTATTGATCAGAGAAATACAAATTAAGACAGCTCTGAGATACCACTACACACCCGTCAGATTGGCTAAAAGTACAGGAACAAATAATGATGAATGTTGGAGGGGATGTGGGAAAACTGGGACACTGATGCATTGTTGGTGGAGCTGTGAAAAAATCCGGCCATTCTGGAGAGCAATCTGGAATTATGCCCAAAAAGTTATCAAACTCTGCATACCCTTTGATCCAGCAGTGCTACTACTGGGCTTATATCCCAAGGAAATACTAAAGAAGGGAAAGGGACCTGTATGTGCCAAAATGTTTGTGGCAGCCCTTTTTGTAGTGGCTAGAAACTGGAAAATCAATGGATGCCCATCAATAGGAGAATGGTTGGGTAAATTCTGGTATATGAATGTTATGGAATATTATTGTTCTGTAAGAAATGACCAGCAGGATGAATACAGAGAGGCTTGGAGAGAATTACATGAACTGATGCTGAGTAAAATGAGCAGAACCAGGAGATCGTGATATATTTCAACAAAAATACTGTATGAGAATGTATTCTGATGGAAGTGGATATCTTCAACAAAGAAAAGAACTAATTCAGTTTCAATTGATCAATAATAGAAAGAATCAGCTACACCCAGAGAAGGAACACTGGGAAATGAATGTGGACTACTTGCATTTTTGTCCTTCTTCCTAGGTTATTTTTACCTTCTGAATCCAAATCTTATACAACAAAAGAATTGTATGGTTCTGCACACATATGTTGTATCTGGGATATACTATAACATATTTAACATCTATAAAACTTCCTGCCATCTAGGGGAGGGGGTGGAAGGAGGGAAGGGAAAAGTCAGAACAGAAGTGAGCGCAAGGGATAATGTTGTAAAAAATTACTCATGTTTAAATTCTGTCAATAAAAATAGTTTAAATTTAAAAAAAAATTAAAAACAAAATATTTTTATTAACAAATAATAAAGTTGGCCATTGAACATGTGTATAATCATATCCACATTCCAATATTTAGGAGGAGTAGAAATAAATTGGTGAAGGTATTGGAAAAATAATGTAACCATATGCTTCCTAATCCTAACCTGCTATGGCCTCCTTTTTCAATACATAATTTTAAGTAAAGCTTCGATCTTTTTTATAAAACCACTGAGAGAAAAAGAAGAAGAAGAAGAAGAGGCTCGTAGTCATAGTGACTTTTTAACAAAATTCTCCTCTGTCCAGATCACTAAGAATTTTTTCCTCCAAGTCCTATTTCCTGTTGTTTTCTACCCTTCAACCATGAGTAAAAGAGTCTATAAGAATATATAATATGTCACCTTAGGATGTTAAGGTATCCTAATACCTCCAGTTGACTTCAGATGTCCTCTGTGCTTCTACAAACCCTGCTTGCCCATCTCCAGGCAAGGCTTCATCCCAATGAAGTTGCATGACTGTCCCAATAGAGACCAATCTTATCAAATATTGTCAGGAAGCACAAACTGACAGAGGTCTCTGTGGATCTCATGGAATTCATTTTTCTCTTGATTTGCTTTTTTCCTTGCTTTTTCTCCCAACACTACTCTGGGTCAGCTTTTTCTATCTTTTGTCACATGACTCCTACTAGGAATAATTTCCATGTTCAAAATATAAAGTCATCAAATTTGAAAATGGAGATATTGAAGATTACACTTCTAACAGGTTATTTGCTTCCTAGGAACTTTGTGAGGAAAGCCCAAAGATTCTTGCCTAAAATGATGATACTTTGAAAGACCTTTAAAAACTCCACCACAGAATTTACATAAAAAGCATGCAGATTCAGTAGGAAAGGTTCCAAATTTGGCCAAACCAATCTCAAAAAAAAAAAAAAAAAAATGTTGCATAGAATATGCTTTTCATTATACTACATGCTTTATTTCTTCTGCCTTTTTTGAGAAAACACACAGCCTTATTAATTGTTCCCCAATCCCCAAATTAAGTTCTGTAATTATTTAATATACAGAAAGAAACTTACCTTTCCAGTGTTAATGCCACATCCTAGAAAAAAATAAAGAGTAAGATCAGTATAGTCCATGAAGTTTCTCCTAAAACCTTTCCACTTCTAAAGAAGCTGATAATCTTTGAAGAGACTTTCTCTGCTTTTTTTTTTTTTTCTCCTCTTATTTTTTTTATTTATTTCACTTAACCTCATCTTGTAAAAGCTGGATTCTGGATACAAATTTTCTTCCTATGCCAGGAGGCATTTGGCAGTTCTTGTAATGTGTTAGCGGAAATGTGGTCTAGAAAGAGAACTTAAGGGGACAATCTGTATTTCAATTTGTAAAAAAGGGCTATCCAAGCATTTTCTATGACATGAAGAAAAACAGTGAAAAATATTGATAGTAATAAAAGGACTGTTAGGAATGAATAGGAATTATCTTGAGCTATCATTACAATACTGTGGAAACCATGAATTTTCCAGAGCCTGTCCTAACCGCTGCTTACATGTATATACATATGATAGATCCAAGGTATAAAAATAGGATTCCTAGTCCTCAGACCTTTGAATCACTTGGCTCCAACAGCAGCACCTTAAGCCTTCAGGCTAATCTCAAGTCAAACTGTGTGTAGTCAGATAGCAATCAGAAGTGACCCCTCTTTTTTCTCCCAGCCACCCACAAAAAGCACAAGACATATACAAGCAGGAAACAAGGCAAGATCTCATAAGAAATGATTTGTAATCTTGGAAGAGCAGTGAAAGAAGATGTGAAGGCCTTTTATCCCCATAAATAACACTGATGACTTTACCAGAGTGTCATCTGTAGCGTTTCTACATCTGACTTCTGCATCTTTTCTTCCAGCTCAGTGATTATGTCAATTAGAAATCTGATGTCATTAGATATCGTGGTCTCCCATTCTTTCTTATCCTCCATGATTTGTAGTTCTTGTATAGCCTCTATTTCCTTCAGTGTTTGATAAAGCTCATAGAACTTCTTGTTTTTCTTCTCCACAATATTTTGCTCTTTTACTTTCTCTTCCTTTGTCAGATATAACCACTTTGCTTAAGTTGCTTTTGAAATATTCTTTTATTTGTACAGTCTAGAAGAGAAAGATATTAAGTGATATAGCAAAAGCAATAATCAAATCTCACCTTTCTTGCCTGCTCAGTGTGGTTTAATGCAAAGACATTTTGGCTAAATAGGAGTCAAAAGTATAGGGAATCCTCCAACCTACTGGGTGAGCTGGAAGAAATTACTTAGCTTCTTGACTTCAATTTTATCCTTTAAAATGAGAGCTTCTCTACATATGGATGACATCTAAGTTATTTTCCAGGGGTTTTTTTGTTTTTAGAAATTTTAAGACATTTAAGAAACTTTCTCCAATCTGTCACTCTTTACTTTTCCTTTCTTCTCCCAAAAGAACTCTTTCATCCCAATCATTAAATCATTTACCATAGGGGCTGCTAGGTGGCACAGTAGACAGAGCACCAGCCTTGAATTCAGTAGGACCCGAGTTCAAATTTGATCTCAAGACCCTTAAAACTTCCTAGCTGTGTGACCCTGGGCAAGTCACTTAACCTCAGCCTCAGGGGGGGGGAAAAATCATCTACCATAGCACTTTATAGGAGAAATGTTCCTCCTTTACTATTCCAAATTTGGGTTCTGACTTCTTAAATAGATTTTTAATATTCCCAAATGCAGTACTTTTTAAAAAAATTTCTCTCATTTCTGTGCTTTTAAACTTGACCTAGATTTCTTTATAATTCACCTTAAGAAATAATTTGTTTTTATGCCTTCTACAGAAACTCTTTTCCTTGCCACCTTTTTGTGGTTCCTTATTTCCTGTTAAATATAATGGATACTTCTTTCCCAGAAATTTAAGCTCCTTTATAAATTAGAACCAGTGTATCTTTATAGAATCCTCTCCAATGTTCAGGCATTCAACCAGAATATCTCCTTCTGTACTTTTGTTCATGTTACACCCTAATGGCTACAATCCCATTACACTGACATAATAAAGTTTTCAACAGTGTGAAACTTCCAGACCCTCACACACCTCTCCAACTCACAATGAAGGAAACATGACTTCATATTCCTTTGTTTTCCTAGACTCAAACCAGTTAAATTCTGGAGAAATCCTTATCCTTTGATGTCATTTCTCATTAAATGTTGGGTAACCATTGTGATATCTCTACCCATCTCCTCTATGACTATAAAGCAGTGATTGTTTCCCTGGCATTCCATACAGCAAGATGGAATGGTTTCCTTGCTGAGGCAAGATAGGCAAATAATATGTCCGAATGTAGGGGCAATTGGCTTAGTTTCTTCACCCAAATAAATAACAGAGCTGCATCTCTGACTTTTCAAATTCATCAGCCATGACCCTGAAGAGAGAAAATTAGGTACAGTAAGTCTGTTTACACCTCCAATTCTGAAGTTTCAAACACAGTTCATGAAACACCACAGTAAGTTTAGTAATAATTATTTTGCCCCCTAAACTTGCTCACAGTCTTCAACAAACAAACGACACCAGTTGGAAAAGTGAGCAAAGATGGGATACCTTGTAATAATATCTAGCTTTGAGAAAGAGTTAAGATGCTTTTCATACATTATCCTCTTTGGTTCACCAAAAAACTCTGAAGTACCATATGCTATTATCTGAATGTTTCATAGAAAATGTCAAGATGCAAATTTAACAGGCTTATCCAATATCAGACAGCTAGTTAAAAGTTGAAATAGGATTCAAGTCAGCTCTCCTGTTTACAAGGTTGGCTTTATATCAATATGATAATTTTGATAGCCTATTCAAATTAATTATATTCAATCAATTTATTGTGATTTGATGTTTAACAATAATTATATTAGTATATTTTGATCAGTTGTTGTCTTTCCCAGCCCAGTTGTGTTTATCTTTTCAGCTATTCAGTTATATCTTTTGAAGAACTTTCTTCTTTTTTCATTGTCTCACTTTCTCTTAAATTTTATTGTCCTTTTTCTCTTCCAAATCTCATACGAAAAGCTCATCCTCTCCTCATCAATTTTTCCCTCAGAACAATTTAACATCCCCAAAACAACAGTTCTCCAAAACCAAAGAACACACCCAATACATCTGCTATTATTTATAATTATTCATACCCATAATACTCTACACATTTGCAAAGATATGAAAAAGAAAATAAAAAATAAAGGCTACCCATAAATATGAAGATGAAATTTTCATGGGAAAACTTGCATTCGTTTTTCTTCTTGGATCTCTCATTGAGCTCTACTGCTCTGCCTTTCCCCTGTGCTTTCAGCACAAGGGAATTTTGAATCTGTCTCCTCTTAGGCCTTTCATATACCCTTAAACATACTGAATGCCCTCCCTTCTTCAAGATGTGAATTCTCCTGGCCTTACCTTGACTCCAAGGCTTGTTCACACTTAGGGACTGCTCACAGTCAATGCACTTAACCCACTGACACAGGGGAAAGAGTTAAACTGCTTTCTTGATCTTTTGAATTTAAAGTCACAAAGATAGAAATGATATCTTAGGCTCTGCTTGGGAAAATTTCTTAGCTCCAAAATGGATGGTCTCCAATAGAACTAACAATGATGATTAAAACAATCATATACAGTTAAAAAAAAAAAAGAATATGAAGAGTAAGTAAAATAAAAACAATAAAACTTTTCCTTGAGTCTTTCAAAAACTTTTGCACTAGGATTGTTTTTGAAAGATTCATATTTATGAGTAGCCTTTATCTTTTTTCTTCAGTTCAGAATATTTCAGAATTTTCCTTTATTTGGCAAGCCATTCTTAGCAGAAAAAAAGAGAAAAAAGAGGAAAATAGTAGCTGTATAAACTTGAATGCCATAAACACCACATTCATTATTTCATGCTATTCATCCAATTTCTGTCCAAAAAAGAACGGAAGGATGGATCATTTTCTCTTGGCCCCATCCCATTCATTCTAGTCATACTAAAATTAGTATAATATTTTCCCTTCTTTTCTAGGACTTTAAATTGGTCCCAGTTATGTTTCATATTCCATATTGGCCATCTTCTGCTCATGTGCTCTACTTGACACTGTATGGTAGGGAACCCTGCCCTTCTCTGTAGTAACAACTACCAACTTGAGCAAATGGTGAAATAATGTTGTACACTGAGAAAGTGATGGGTAATTTCAGAAGGTGTGACGTGAGGAAAAGCAGAAAAGCAGCACCTTTCAGCCACTGTTCTCGAACTTTTGAAAACATAAGATAAAGTTCTTTGGGAGTAAATCAAATAAGGGGTTCTGGGGGAAGTTTGAGAAAACTTCAGAGCTCAGGTTGAACCTGCTACTACGTAGCCTAGAAAACTCGTTGCTTGCTCTAAGATGAGATTTACTTAATGTTTAAATCAGAACTGGATTGCCTTTCCACATGGCCAACCAGATATGAAGATTGATGCAGGAAACATTAGGATTTTTCTTGATTATACATCTCAAACCATTCATATTTCTTATCTAGAAATGCTTCCAAGCTGGCCAAGCAACTTCTGTTTGTTTCTTCCTTTGTTTGAATCCTATATCATGGGTAAATTACAGGTATTCAGCAGCAATGGATTACCAACGTTTTGACTCTCCCTTCTGCTGGATGATTTACTAAACTTCTTTGTAAATTATTTTAGTTCTGCATTTTGTTCTTAGTAAGGCAGGAGTAGAAAATATAGATTTGACATTGCTCCTTTATAAATGATAGATAATTAACTAGAAATGGCAGAATGATTATCATCCCCAGCTGAGGACATAGTTGAAATTACATACCTCCAATCAGTAGTGGACTCATTCAGCATATTCTCCTAACTTCAATTATTTTGGTTCTTTTTAAAAGAATGTGATGGATACAATCTGAAATAATCCAAGAAACAAAGATTGCAGTATAGATTTACCCCTTAAAACATGTTAATTGCGGAACAAATCAGAAACAGTCCTCCTCAGCTGGGCACTTGGCCCCATTACAAGGGAGCCACTGCTTTCTGAACTAAAAGAAAACAAGTAAGAAGATATAAAACAGGATATAGATGAGGGACTTCAGAAGTTGGGAGGGAGAGAGGAAAACGTGATAATGCCTTGATTTGGTAGAGGTGGTCCAACTTCCTAACCACTGGGGACTAGGTTCAAACAATGCAATGAAGCTTTCTCACAATCCCCAAAACTGAACCAACCTTTCTCAGTAGAAAGAAATGGAATTAGGTCCCCTATTAAATAGAAAAGGAACTTAGCCACATCCAGAACTGAGTTTACAGAATAAACTCAATGTGGTTCACTGAATTCTAATAATTCTTTCAAAAGGTCAAGAAATGTTAAGATGTATTGATTCTGCAACAGGGGTCATTCCCAGTTAGGTACAGTTTGCACTAATTAATATCTATAGGGAGGACCTTCCCACTCTGTCATTCTGTGTTTGTAATATGCTGAAAAGTTCAAAACCAAGAACAAACTCAGCTGTGGCAGTCATTTTCCCAGCAGTATGAACTCCATGGTATTCACTGCTAATGTAGTCACCAGAATGTGAGTGTCAGAAGTATCAGAACAAAGCTTATGGCAGAGAAGTGGTCCTGGGGATTCTAATAATGACTTGAATTCACATCTTATGCTAGATCAGCTGAATTTTCATCTTGTGTTGGAAGGGGCCAAATTCAGAGGAAGTATCCCGAGTGAATATTTTGATTTTTTTAAAAAAGGTTTCTTATTAAGGAATCTTATTTCCTTTTCTGAATCTCAGATATGGGTCACTTCGCAAGAAATTAAAAGGGATATATTTCAATTACAATGTCTTAATGCAACAGTGATGATAAACTATATAGGACACCAGCCCCCTTTGATTCTGTATTTGGGGCTTTTGATGATTGATTAAGTTAACTAAGGAGACATCCCAACTTTTGCCTTAGGAATCTTCAGGGATTTGGATATTCAATGTAAATTTCAAACCCACTCACTTAGAATGTGGTTCTAGTTTAGTAATCTTCTAACTTGGCACACTGCTGCTAAAATTTTTAAATTTTATTTTATGCTGAATTTCAGGGGGAAGAGGAAAGGATTTCTGTAACATAATACAATAGAAAAAACAATTTTATGTGAAACTGAAAAGCTTATATACATCAAATTCCTTTTAAATATATTATGTTGAAACTTTTAATTTTTTCTTCCTTCTCTCCTTGCCCCATTCTAGAAATGGCTAACATTAGACACACACATGTTCATGAAATGTGTGTGTATATATACACATGTATATACACATACCATTCTTACAATACTATTTGTCAGTTCTTCATCTGGTTGAAGATACATTTTCCTTAATATGTCCTTCGTAGTTAATTTTGGAATTTGTAATAGTCAAAATGGCTTAGTCACTAAGAGTTCTTCTTAAACAACTTTTTTTTGTTACTGTCTAAAGTGTCCTTTTCGTTCTCATTTCATGCCTCCTTATTTTTGTGGAAATCTTTCTACATTTTGCTAAAATCATTGACCTTATTTCTTATAACATAGCAGCATTCCATCACAATCACACACTACAACATGTTCAGCTATTTGCCAAATGATGGACATTTCTCCCATTAATACAAAACAAGGAATTACCAGAAGAAAAAAAAACACACAAAAAGGATGATGTTATAAGCTATCATCCAAGACAAAACAAAGGAAAACCTCATTTCTCCATCCCTACTTCATTCTATATACAGGATTAGAGAAAGAGGCAAAAAAGTCTTTTTATTGGCAATCCAAGAAATATTAGTTCTTTACCCTTATGAACTCCACCTCCTGGGTCAAAGTCAATTGCCAATCTCTAGTCTTTAGAAGGAAGAGAAGTGAGTTGGATACTTCCATGTAACCTTGTGTCTTGTCTTTCATGTGTCTTCCACTTGGTCTCCTGCCTCCCATAGGAAGATAATTTCTGCCTTCCATACAACAATTAACATACTTCTAGTCATACCCTTCACATACAAGTTGTTTTGATCACATTGTAATGGTCCAACATCACTTCCCCATCCATCCCTAATTCCTTATTTCCATATCACTCAATCCCTCTACCACAAATATGATCAACCTCTTCCATTTTACCTTGTGGCATCAATCTTCTAATTATTATTAAAAGTTAGTGCTCTCACCAATTACAGGACCTCTTTGATCATTCCCTTCTAGTACTGGCTTTACTTTTGCTGCTTCTTCTCTCCCAAGCTGGGACCAGAGCCGGTTATCCAGTTGTCAGCTGTACAAGGCACCTGTTGATTAATTGGAATCCTCTAACCTAGGGCATTTGCCTGCATTCAGGATAAGAGAAAAGTGTAGCTCTCTAGCTTGAGTAGACAATCTGCAAAAGCTGTGCTCACATCTGATGGTGACTGGCTCAGAGAAGTAGCGCCAACAGATGGTACAGGTGATCTCATTCTGCAATATTTCCACAGCTGTAGCCATTATCCTCTCTCCAACTACTTGTTTTTCCCCAGCAGCTTAGATGGAGAGACTTCACTTCCTTTCAAGGCATATTTCTGAAGAAGATGCTCTCCTTTCATAGGAGGTAGCCCCATCTCCATTATCCAAGAAGAGTTTGAACATTTTTCTTTTGCATATACAATGAGATCCTTATGACCTCTTTTCTATTGCAGTGATCTTCACATCTGTCTCTCAGTTAACTGTCACCTTCTTCCCCAATCCATCCTTTCCACAACTGCCACATAAACGTGGACAAGCGAGTTGAGGCAATCTCTAAAAAGGGAGTAACAGAAAAACTGGTTAATTTGTTTTAAGTAATAGAATATCTTTTTTATAAACAGTTCAACATATAAAGCATATTGATTAAATTTCATTTTTTATAATTACAAATTACCAAGTAAGCCTTATTGGATGTGTGTCCCAGCGCACAGCCTGATCTGTATGCCCTCCCCAAGGCCAGCTCACCTGCCTTCAGACTCCAACCCACAAAGGAAGCAAGAGTGCAGGAGCACCAGAGAGCAAGTTCTCCTCAAGGCTGTCTATTTATGCTGCCTCTCTTCTGGCATTGCCTCTGCCCAGCCCACTCAGAACTGTGTAGGTGGAGACCTAGAAGAGGCTTCTGGTGCATCCTAGGAGAAGAATTAGCAAGAGGACACGCCCCTTGACATCTCAAGAAACCCATTAGTTCCTTTAACTCCTGCAAGACACAACCTCCTGCCTCAGAGGCTAAGCCCCTTTTTACCTCCTTGGCCAGCCCTACCAGCTGATGTGGCCTACAGGCTCCTTGGCACATCTCAAAAGGAAAGCAGTGCCTCATTGCCCCAACAGGTGTGCAAAACTTACTTGGGAATTTCTAGGTTCGGTTCCTTTCCCTCACGCTACCTTTCTTTCACAAATGGAGCTTCTTCTGAGCTAGGCCTAGTTTGCCTGTCTTTATCTTCTAATATCTTGCACAGTGCCTGCAAAAGTTATAGGTGGCCAAAAGACAGTTAGCTAAATTGGATTGAACTGAGTGAGGAGGATTCTAATGAAGGCTACAGGACTAGAAAAGCAAATGTTTCCCCCCACCCACCCACCCATTTTGCTTGTTTTTCCATTTGTTGCTAACCAGTATCTCTATAGCTTCTCTGAGCTAGCCTGATGTTAGGGAGTTCTGTAAGGGCTGCTATCAGCCTCTGGGAATACCATGGGACTGAGAGGAGAAGCACTTTCCACATCCATGATTTCTTTGAAAGCCTCAAAAATTGCTGGCAGAAGGAGCCATCTGTTTAGAACTGGGAAATAATGAGGCCTGAAACGTGTTCATTGACTGATTGAGGGTGGCATCTGAGACAGAAAGATTCAAGGTTTTGTTAAGGGATATGAGTGGGGGAGCGCTGGAAGGATTGTGCAAAAACGCAGGAGTTGTTTAAGGGGCTCTTCAGTCTATTTATACCAGTCACACAAATGAGTGAGTCCAAGAGTGCCAGGATGAATACGGGGTTCAGTAGTCCTGGCCTGCTCTGGCAGTAATGTTCCACTGGCATGTGCAGTGCTTTTGCAGTGTGCCCCACTTCAAATGGTAGGGGGTGGAGCCAGGGTGAGGAACTCAGTAGTAGGAAAACTTACACTGGGGAAGGAAGGAGACACGACTTTTGATTCCTTGTCCTACAGCAAAGCCTCCAGAACTCGAATTGCGCCCCCACCCTTGCTTGTCTCTAGGAGCATCAGCCCCCTCTTCTGTCCCACTTAGCCTTTGGTGCTAAGCATTGTCCTTTGAGGTTGACTTTGAACTGAGCCCCTCTTTTGGAACGCGGAGCCCTGGCATACAGCAAGCCTGGTTAGTTGTAAGGCCAGACCAAGATTTGGGATATTGTCTGCTGGCGCTGCCCCTCTCGAACCATACAGGGCTGAAGACTTCCGGCTCTTATCTAACCCAAGAAACCTTGCTCGATCGCCAGTCCTGGCTTGGAGAGGAGGCTGGGGGTTGCTGGGCTATAGGTTTTTGCTTTTCTTCTAGTCTTGAAATTCTGTGGGAATTGTGTTGTTTTCCCAGAAGAAGATAGGTGCTTCCAGGGCTGCTGGTAAGATAGCACCCAGTTCAGAAGGCGGGGTGAAGATGAGCGCCTGAAGCGGCCGCAGATCACTCTGGCTTCCTCCCTGGAAAGCCACTGAGGGAGCTTGGCTCCGGGTAGCCACTAAGTCCTCCAATCACCTTTCCTTCTTCTCATCTTTGCTAAAGCATACCCTATTCATCCTCCCCAAATTACCCTGGCACATCCCCTAGAAAGTCTCCTGGGAACCACAGCCGCTGCCAGGGTTGACAGTAGTGCATTTGAAGCTGAAGATGGACTTTCAGATCGGTTCTTTGTACTATCCCTGTGGAACTTACCCGCTGGGGAATGACGCCGTGAGTGGTACCGTCTGATTAGGAGTGGGACCTTTCAGGACGTGGAAGAGAAATAATTGAGAATTTCATTTGCTTTCAGCTTGAGGGGGAGACAACCGAACCCCCACCCCCCCAGTCCAACTTCAAGAGACTATGCTGCCCGATGCAGTCCCACCTCGGTACTCTACAGCCCCGTTGTGTGCTGATCCGAACTTGAATGTCCGGGATTCGGTCTGTGTGATGCTCCCTGGAGCGTGGTAAGGGGATGCTGAACTGGGACTCCCAGGTCCCGGTGGCCTACAAATCTAGGGCGTGGGAGTGGGGATCCTTTTTTTTTTTTTTTTTTTTTTTTTTTTTTTTTTTTGTATCATAACAGAGCTGGAGACATGAGTTGGCTATGAACCATAGCAGATAATTTGTCAGGAAGTTGATGGGCGTTTGACAGTGGACCAAGTTTGAAGGAGGGAAGGGATAGAAAAGAGCAGTAGGACATGGTGGAACGCTAAACAGGAGTCTGTGTGTCTTCGTGAGGGAGGGTTGGAGTGGCTTTGGGTTCTTTTTTTTTAGGGAAAATGTGGAGAAATCAAGGACCTCTATCTCCCTGCCGCCATCGACAAGTTATCTCCCTCTTACAAAAGCCTTTTTCTGTTCTCCTCCATTACACACCCGGAGAGGCAGAGAAAGGGGGGGATGGGGGGGGAGAGGAAAAAAGAGAGGGGGAGGACCAGCGGGAAGGAAGAGTCAGGGCGAGGAGAACGAGGAGGGGGACGCAAAGGGGGAGGGGTTAACTGCTAACAGAAGGGAACTGATCAAATAATTTTTTCCAGTATCAACTGGCACAGGTATTACTGTGTGACTAATGCTTGCTCCAACGAACTTAAACTATGCCCTTAATTGAGTTTTCAATTACTGAAAGATAGTAAAGTTGCAACAAGTGCTAAGGCATTTTATTTTCCTCTAATTTCTGAATGCACTTTTGTAGTCATCCTCCTTTCCTATATTAACCAAGGAGCATTTATTAAGTCTTTCTGCTAGATATTTTATTATGCACTAGGAATCATGATAAATAGACTGCAACAGACTTCAAGTAACAATGGTATTTCTCAATAATGTGGGGATTTAAAGGTTTATAAAGTATTTTATTTGACTACAAGGACATCTTGTAATATAGGTAGTATTGTTGATTTTGCAGTCAAGGAACTGAACTCAGGAACATTAAGTGATTTTTTCCCATGTTTACAACATATATCCTTAGTAGGTTCAAATCAAAATCAAACTTGCTTCAAGTCCAGTAGTATGTCTCTTATTCCAGAATGCTCCCTCACATATCCAGGGTTCCAACATTTTTTTTTTAATTTTTTTTATTATATATATATATATATATTTTATAATATTATCCCTTGTATTCATTTTTCCAAATTACCCCCCCTCCCTTATTCCCTCCCCCCGACGACAGGCAATACCATACATTTTACATGTGTTACAATATAGTCTAAGTACAATACATGTGTGTGAATATCATTTTCTTGTTGCACAATAAACATTAGAATCCGAAGGTACATGCAACCTGGGCAGACAGATATTAGTGCTAACAATTTACAGTCCCCTCCCAGTGTTTCTTCTCTGGGTGTATCTACCTCTGTCCATCATTGATCAACTGGAAGTGAGTTGGATCTTCTTTATGTTGAAGATTTCCACTTCCATCAGAATACATCCTCATACAGTATCGTTGTTGAAGTGTACAGTGATCTTCTGGTTCTGCTCATTTCACTCAGCATCAGTTGATGTAGGTCTCTCCAAGCCTCTCTGTATTCCTCCTGCTGGTCATTTCTTACTGAGCAATAATATTCCATAACTTTCATATACCACAATTTACCCAACCATTCTCCAACTGATGGACATCCATTCATCTTCCAGTTTCTAGCTACAACAAAAAGAGCTGCCACAAACATTTTGGCACATATATGTCTCTTTCCGCTCTTTAGTATTTCTTTGGGATATAATCCCAGTAGTAGCGCTGCTGGGTCAAAGGGTATGCACAGTTTGATAACTTTTTGGGCATAATTCCAGATTGCTCTCCAGAATGGCTGGATTCTTTCACAACTCCACCAGCAATGTATTAGTGTCCCAATTTCCCCACATCCCCTCCAACATTTGTCATTATTTGTTCCTGTCATCTTAGCCAATCTGACAGGTGTGTAGTGGTATCTCAGAGTGGTCTTAATTTGCATTTCTCTGATCAGTAGTGATTTGGAACACTCTTTCATGTGAGTGGATATAGTTTCAATTTCTTCCTCTGAGAATTGTCTGTTCATATCCTTTGACCATTTATCAATTGGAGAATGGTTTGGTTTCTTATAAATTATGGTCAGTTCTCTATATATTTTGGAAATGAGACCTTTGTCAGAACCTTTGTTTTTAAAAATATTTTCCCAATTTGTTACTTCCCTTCTAATCTTGTTTGCATTAGTATTATTTGTACAGAAACTTTTTAGTTTGATGTAATCAAAATCTTCTATTTTGTGATCAATAATGATCTCTAGTTCTCCTCTGGTCATAAATTCCTTCCTCGTCCACAAGTCTGAGAGGTAGATTATCCTCTGTTCCTCTAATCTATTTATTATCTCCCTCTTTATGCCTAAATCATGGACCCATTTTGATCTTATCTTGGTATATGGTGTTAAGTGTGGATCCATATCTAATTTCTGCCATACTAATTTCCAGTTTTCCCAACAGTTTTTTCCGAATAATGAATTTTTATCCCTAATGTTGGAATCTTTGGGTTTGTCAAAGATTAGATTGCTATAGATGTACCCTTTTTTGTCCTTTGTATCTAATCTGTTCCACTGATCTACCGGTCTATTTCTTAGCCAATACCAAATGGTTTTGGTGACTGCTGCTATATAATATAGCTTTAGATCAGGTACACTTAGACCACCTTCCTCTGAGTTTTTTTTCATTAGTTCCCTTGCAATTCTTGACCTTTTATTCTTCCATATGAATTTTGTTGTTATTTTTTCTAGGTCATTAAAATAGTTTCTTGGGAGTCTGATTGGTATAGCACTAAATAAATAGATTAGTTTGGGGAGTATTGTCATCTTTATTATATTCGCTCGGCCTATCCAAGAGCACTGAATGTCTTTCCAATTATTTAAATCTGATTTTATTTTTGTGGCAAGTGTTTTGTAATTTTTCTCATATAATTCCTGACTTTTCTTTGGTAGATGGATTCCCAAATATTTTATACTCTCAACATTTGTTTGGAATGGAATTTCTCTTTGTATCTCTTGCTGTTGCATTTTGTTAGTGATATATAAAAATGCCGAGGATTTATGTGGATTTATTTTGTATCCTGCCACTTTGCTGAAATTTTGAATTATTTCTAGTAGCTTTTTAGCAGAGTCTTTGGGGTTCTCTAAGTATACCATCATGTCATCTGCAAAAAGTGATAGTTTAATTTCCTCATTTCCTACTCTAATTCCTTGAATCTCTTTCTCGGCTCTTATTGCCGAGGCTAGCGTTTCTAGTACTATATTGAATAGTAATGGTGATAGTGGGCAACCTTGTTTCACTCCTGATCTTACTGGGAAAGGTTGCAGTTTATTTCTATTGCATATTATGCTTACTGACGGTCTTAAATATATACTCCTGATTATTCTAAGGAATAATCCATTTATTCCTATACTCTCAAGAGTTTTTAGTAGGAATGGATGTTGGATTTTGTCAAATGCTTTTTCTGCATCTATTGAGATGATCATATGGTTCTTATTAATTTGATTATTAATATGATCAATTATATTAATAGTTTTCCTAATATTAAACCAGCCCTGCATTCCTGGAATAAATCCTACTTGATCATAGTGTATTATCTTGGAGATGATTTTCTGAAGTCTTTTTGCTAATATCTTATTTAAGATTTTAGCATCAATATTCATTAAGGAGATTGGTCTATAATTTTCTTTCTCAGTTTTCGATCTACCAGGTTTAGGTATCAGTACCATGTCTGTGTCATAAAAGGAATTTGGTAGGACTCCTTCATCCCCTATTTTTTCAAATAATTTATATAACATTGGGGCTAATTGTTCTTTAAATGTTTGGTAGAATTCACATGTGAATCCATCTGGCCCTGGGGATTTTTTCCTGGGGAGTTGATTAATAGCTTGTTCTATTTCTTTTTCTGAAATGGGACTATTTAAGCAATTTATCTGCTCCTCTGTTAATCTAGGGAGCCTATATTTTTGGAGGAAGTCATCCATTTCACTTAAGTTATCAAATTTATTGGCATAAAGTTGGGCAAAGTAACTCCTTATTATTTCTCTAATTTCCTCTTCATTGGTGGAAAGATCCCCCTTTTCATTTGTAAGACTATCAATTTGATTTTCCTCTTTCTTTTTTTTGATCAAATTTACCAAAGGTTTATCTATTTTATTGGCTTTTTCATAAAACCAACTCTTGGTTTTATTTATTAATTCAATAGTTTTTTTACTTTCAATTTTATTGATTTCTCCTTTTAATTTTTGTATTTCGAGTTTAATTTTTGGTTGGGGGTTTATAATTTGGTCTTTTTCTAGCCTTTTAAGTTGTAAGCCCAATTCGTTAATCTTCTCTTTCTCAATTTTCTTCAAATAAGCCTCTAAAGATATAAAATTTCCCCTTATTACCGCTTTAGCTGCATCCCAAAGATTTTGATATGATGTCTCATCATTATCATTATCTTGGGTGAAATTGTTAATTGTTTCTATAATTTGCTCTTTCACCCAGTCATTCTTTAAGATGAGATTATTCAGTTTCCAATTACTTTTTGGTCTATTTACCCTTAACTTTTTACTGAATGTAGCTTTTATTGCATTGTGATCTGAGAAGAAGGCATTTATTATTTCTGCCTTCCTACATTTAATTTTGAGATCTTTATGTCCTAGTATATGGTCAATTTTTGTATAGGATCCATGAACTGCTGAGAAGAAAGTATATTCCTTCCTATTGCCATTCAGTTTTCTCCAAAGGTCTATCATACCTAGTTTTTCTAATGTTCTATTTACTTTTTTAATTTCTTTCTTGTTTGTTTTGTGGTTTGATTTGTCTAAATCTGAGAGTGCAAGGTTGAGATCTCCCACTATTATAGTTTTACTGTCTATTTCTTCTTGCAGTTCTCTTAACTTTTCCTTTAGAAAGTTAGATGCTATACCACTTGGTGCATATATGTTTAGTATTGATATGGCTTCATTATTTATGCTACCTTTCAGTAGGATATAGTTTCCTTCCTTATCTCTTTTAATTAGATCTACTTCTGCTTTTGCTTGATCTGAGATAAGGATAGCTACCCCTGCTTTTTTGGCTTTACCTGAAGCATAATAGGCTCTGTTCCAACCTTTTACCTTTACTCTGTATGTATCTCCCTGCTTTAAGTGTGTTTCCTGTAGGCAACATATTGTAGGGTTCTGCTTTTTGATCCAATCTACTATCCGTCTCCGTTTGATGGGATCGTTCATCCCATTTACATTTACAGTTAAAATTACTAATTCTGTATTTCCTGCCATCATATTATCCCCAGATTATGCTTTTTTCCCTTGACCCCCCTGATCCCCCTCCCCGATATTTAATTTACAGACCCCCCTTGTGACGCGCAACCCTCCCTCTTTTTTTTAGGATCCCTCCCCCCTCCCTCCAAGTCCCTTCACTTATTCCCCTTTTCCTTTTCCCTTTTCCTCTCCCCCCTTTTAATGAGGTGAGAGAAAATTCTCTGAAAAACAAATATGTTAATTATTTACTCTTTGAGCCTCTTCTGATGAGAGTAAGATTCACACAATGATTCTCCCCCTCACTAAGTTCCCTCAGATATGGTGTATTTTCTATGTCTCTTCCTGGGATGTAGTTTCCCTCTTTTTATCACTCCTTCCCCTTTTTCTGAACCGACCTCCTTCCCTTTACTACACCCCCCTTTTTTTCTTTTATATCAGTAAAATCAAATTATCCTTGAGTATTTTTTATATACCCACAACAGAGTTACAGTTCTCAAGGGTTCTGTGTACCTTTTTCTGTTTCTCTTCAGTCTTGTGGATGTAGATCAAATTTTTTGTTTAAGTCTGGTTTTTTTCTTAGAAACATATAGAATTCCTCTGTTTCATTGAATGACCATCTTCTTCCGTGGAAAAAGATGCTAAACTTACCTGGGTAGTTCATTCTTGGTTGCAGTCCTTGATCTTTTGCCTTACGGAATATCAGGTTCCAGGCCCTTCTATCTTTTAATGTGGAGGCAGCCAGATCTTGTGTGACCCTTATTGTGGCACCTTGGTATTTAAATTGTTTTTTTCTAGCTGCTTGCAGGATTTTCTCCTTTGTGTGGTAATTCTGCAGCTTAGCCACAATATTCCGTGGTGTTCTTTTTTTAGGGTCTATTTCAGAAGGAGTTCGATGAATTCTTTCCACATCTACTTTCCCTTCTGTTTCTATTATCTCTGGACAGTTCTCTTTGATAATTTCCTGTAAAATAGAATCTAGGCTCTTTTTTTGGTCATAGTTTTCTGGAAGTCCAATAATCCGCAGATTATCTCTCCTAGATCTATTTTCCAGGTCTATAGATTTTCCCAGTAAGTATTTGACGTTGTTCTCCAGCTTCTCATTTTTTTTGTTTTGTTTGACTGATTCTTGGGTTCTCTGTGAATCATTCATTTCTATTTGTTCCATCCTGACTTTTAAGGAGTTATTTTCTTCTTTCACAGTTTTTAGTTCTTTTTGTAAATGCCCAATTTCGTTTTTAAATGAATTATTTTGCTCTATTGAATTTTTTTCCATTTCCCTAATTTTTTTTTTTTGAGAATTATTTTCTTTTTCCAATTCAGAAATTCTATTTTCTTGAGACTTTTTTATCTTTTCCAATTCAGAAATCCTACTTTCCTGTGTTTTTTTAACCTTTTCTAATTCACTAATTTTGTTTCCCTGCATCTCCTGTGAATTCTTTATTTTTTCCAACTCCAATTTCAGGACGTTGTTATTCTCTATCATAACTTCCCTTTCCTTGCCCCATTTTTCTTCGATCTCCCTCAATTTCTTAAGAGCTTCTTCTAGGAGAGAGTTATGTGATGGGGGGCAGGAATCGTTCCCCTTTAGGTTGTTATCTTCTGAATCTTTGCTGTTAACTTCCTCGGGGTTGGGTACCCGCTCTTTCTCTGTATAGAAGGAATCTATAGTTTTTCTAGCTTTTTTGCTCATACTTAAAAAATGTTTTGGGGTCTGTCCCTGGGGTAGGAAATTATTTACTTCTTTACCAGCTTCCTCCCAGACCGGATGGATGCAGCGGCCCCTGCGCCCGCGCTAAGAGAGAGCTCTGGGAGAGAGTTCCCCACCCCCTCCCTGGAAGTGCCTCAGAGGTGATTAGCACTGCTGTGCTTTGAGGGCGTAGAATAGTGAAGACAGCAAGAAGCTCAGCCTATGTGTCCGGGTGGGGAGTGGATGTCTGCAGCAGGTGACGTGAGAAGCCCCTGCGCTCAAACTGGAAGTGTCTGCCAGAAACCGCGGTCCCTAGTTCAAAGGTTCCGCTTCTCTGGGACTTCCTGGAGCTGAGTTCCACTCCCTCCAGCTAAGCTAGGCAGTGTGTGTTGCCTTGGGCCGTATCCACCCACTTGTCAGTCTCTTAACTATTCTCAGGAGGTAGCTGAGGCCACACCCCCTGGTGCCCAGTCTGCCGAGTCACCCCCAGGGTGGGTGGGTGGGTGGGGAAATCTAATCTGAGTTTTAAAATATTTTGGCTTTCTCTTCTGAACTGCTAAATAATTAGCAGAGAAGAGCTAACAGCCTGTGCCAGATTCCTTTACCTCAGTGGCTTCTCTGATCCCAGAGCCCCTCCCAGCGCAATGGGCGCAGTGTGCCCCTACCCCACCGTCTGTGCTGGTCTTTCTTATTCCTCCCCTGAGAACTGACCTTTCCTGTTGAAACTCCAGATTCTCTTCAGCTGGTAAGTCGTGCTTCCAGTCCTTGTGGTATCTATCAGTCCTGAGCTAATTTTGAGACTTAATTTATCTAATTGGTTGTGAGGGAGTGAGGACGTTCACTGAGTAGTGTGTTTCTTCTCCGCCATCTTGGCTCCGCCCCCGTTCCAACATTTTTTATTCCAAAATCTTTTTCAACCATTGATTTATCATAACTCCCTAAGACATCCATTGGCATCACTGGGCTTTTCTTCAGGGAACCACTCCAAATGATGCTCCCCAACTAAATTTTTTTGAGTGTGGGAAGAGGAGTTACATCTAATGCATTATTTAATTAATTTCATGGCTATATAAACTGTTTCCTCAACATTGACCTGAGTCAAGGTGTTTCCCTGGTTGTTATTAGTAAATTGGCAGTAAATAAGTTATATTGGATTCAGGAGTCACAGGGACCCTGTAGCACTATTTTACTTATCTTAGAAGAACATTTTAAATGGGCCAACACAGCAAAGGACCGAGCCAGGAGACTGATGAGAGACTTAAATGCCTGTTCTGACTATAGTCCTCTTCTCTGTTTGAAAGTTTGCCTCCATGATATTTCACAAGATCAACACCTACTACAACCATCCAGAAATGATAGTGCTGCTTGCATTCCTGAGTGCCTGGATCATGCTGGGGGGGGGGGGGGGAATAAGAACAAAAAACCAGGGAATTGTTAAGGGGCAGGTTATTTCTCCAAGAGCCTCCACAGCTGTCCATCATAACATCTGAAGGAGTTGCAGGGCAGCCTTTGTTGACACAGGTGTTGCCCACTGGGAATGAGGTGAATTGGAGGCAGATGGAAGAGGAGAGAGATCAGACAAAGCAACAGCCTGTCAGTTAGAGAAGTCAGAGGACAGCAACTGCCTCTCAGTATCCTTGTATAATCGTCTCACAAGAAAGATCCATTCTGCAAGTTTGGATCTCATCTCCAGCAGCCCCTGTCCGGTGGCTCCTGTGTACTCCAACAAATGCTGAATGGGCAATAATATAATAATAATTAAAAACATTCATTTAAAACAAAAGGAAATATAATATTCAATGAGAATACACTAGAAGCTTTTCTGATAAATATGGGATTGAAGCAAGGATACTAACGTTTCCTATTTAAAATCTTTCTGAAAATGCAACTGATAGCAATAAAATTCATGAAAAGAATTCAAGGAATAAAGACAAGTAAAGAGCATATAAAAGTTTTCCTTTTTATTGATTATATGATGACTTACTTGGTAAGACCTAGGCTATCAACAAAGATATTAATTCAGACAATCAATCAAAATCTTCATCAAAGTTACAGGTTACAAAATAAATGCTCAAAACGCAACACAATTTCTGCATTTTAGTAACGAAAGATGAGAGGTAAAAATTGAAAGTACAATTGCATTCCAAATAACTAGAAAAATGCAAATATGGGAATCAACTTCCTGAAGTAAAGAAAAACTTGAAACTTGTAGTTTCAGTTTTAAGGTGAGCCTTAAAAAAATTAAAGAACGGGGGCAGCTAGGTGGTGCAGTGGATAGAGCACCTGCCCTGAATTCAGGAGGACCTGAGTTCAAATCTGGTCTCAGAACTTAACACTGCCTAGCTGTGGGACCCTGGGCAAGTCACTTAACCCCAGCCTCAGAAAGAAAGAAAAAAAGAAAAAGAAAGAAAATAAATAAAGAACAACTCAACTTGAGAAAGATGTAGAGATCATGATTAGGCCATACCAGTATAACAAGATGTCTACTACAAAAATTGATTCGAATTTGTAATGCTATATTGGATTTACCAAGGACCTCCTTTACAAAGATTGAAGAAATAATTTTAAAAAATCATCTGAAGCCAGAAATTTTAAAAATCTAGAAATTCAAAGCAAGTGAGGAAAATAAGTAAGAATTAAAGATTTGTCTGTCAGAACTCATTACATTGAGGCAACACCAGCCCTGAAAGCAGGAGAATCTGAGTTCAAATCTGGTCTCAGATATTTAATACTTCAAAAATAGTAGGAATAGTAGAAGCCATGAGAACAGTATGAGTATTCAGGAGACACAATGTTTTTCTACTTTAGATCTTAAAGATGTTTTATTTTGCATACCAAATTGCAAAGGAAATTTCTTTTTGCCTTTTAAAGGCTAAATTCAGGAGAAATTAACTCCCACCAATTAACATGGACAGTCCTATCTCAGGACTTCTGTGAGAGCCCCCACATATTTGCACAGGCACTGGCTATCCAGTAGTAGATGATGTCTTGATCTGCAGCCCTACAGAGAAGCTTTGTTGACTGCAGCCATAAAAACCCTTAACTTTCTGTTTTCCTGAACTAGAAAGTTTCTTTCTCTGTCACATTGCCTATCAGTCTGTTAAATATTTAGGCCATGACATATACATATACTGTATTTAACTTATACTTTAACATATTTAACATGTATTGATCAACCTGCCATCTTGGGGAATGGGTGGGGGGGAAGGAGGGGAAAAGTTGGAACAAAAGGTTTTGCAATTGTCAATGCTGAAAAATTGCCCATGCATATATCTTGTAAATAAAAAGTTATAATAAAAAAGAAAAAAAAATCTAGGCCATGAATTAACTCTTACCTCCTTTTTACTTACAGTGGAAAAGAAGCAGATAATTTTATCACTCCTTAAACTTGCCTCAAAAAAACCAGTTGTTTACTTTCCTGGGTATGGTTGGAGTTTGTAGACTTCTCAAAAAAAAACTAGATGTCTTTGGGGCGACCCTCCTGTCTTAGAACAGTGGCTGTTATAGTCTTTCTAATTGAGGAAGCCTCTAAGTTCACTTTAGGACAGCCATTGACAACATTAGCTTCCCACCAACTTCAGAGAATTTTTGTCCTCAGCTTTAGAATTGGGGAAAGAAATGATAGTGACCATTTATATGGATTCCAAATATTCCTTTCATGGTTTGCATGTTCATGAGGCTAAATGGAAAGAAAGGGGACTTTTGACAGAAAACAAAACAAAACAAAACCCATTAAGTATGCAGGGGAAATTGCAAAATTAATGCAAGATGTCCATGGACCTGGAGAGGTTCTGTTATCTTTTGTAAAGTACAACAGAAGAGGGATTTACTTCAGGCAAAGAGAAACAGGCTTGCAGATTCAGCTGCCTATGCTGCTGCCTGTTTGCTGCAGACTACCCCACCTTTAATACCCCAACTCCCTGACTCCTGCACTCCCTCATGTACCTCCCAGGAACAAGTTCTTGCTAAAGAAAGGGGTTATACCCTTTCTCCTTCTGGGTAGTTTCAAACACTTCCGGCCAACTTCAGAGACCAGGCAATAGAAACTTCTCTTTGACCTATTCCAAAGCTACTCACTTGTGGAAACAAATGCCAACCCCTTGTGAAACCTATTTTTACTGGTCACAAGCTAGGACAAACAATAAACGAGTCTATCAGGCCTGCCCAGTTTGTGTCCAGGTAAATCCAAAGTGGGATTTACTCTGACTCCTGGAGGAGGAGTACATACCCAGGGGAGGACTGGCAGATAGAATTTATCTATATGCCCCCTCTCAGGAGCTCCAAACTTCTTTTGGTTGGTGTTGACAGCTTTATCCATCAGGTCAATTCCTTCCTCTGCAAGACTGAGAAGTGTTTTTGCTAACTTCTTTTGGCCTGCCCAGTTCTTTACAGAGAGACAGTGGCCCAGCCTTCACTTCTCAAATAACTCAAGCTGAGGCATTTAAGACTAATTATCCACTTTGATTGCCATCCTCTCTACCTGTGACATTTTGGACATGGAGTTTTAGGTCTTCTCTCACCCTGTCTTCTCACTGTATCTCCATATCTACACTGAGCTCTTAGATGCCCAATTTTTCCACATTGAAAACATCGCCGAGTGGAAAAGCTTCCGATCTAGATCTCAGTCTCTCTGACCCAGAACCGTGAGTAACGAGGAAACTTTGTTAAAGATTAAGTGAGCGTGCTAATAGATAAATAAGGAACTTAACTTGTTAAGGGCTAAACCAGGAATCTCTTATAGCTGAAATGGGGCAGATGTTAGCTATATTCAATCCCTGGACCTCAGCCGACTCATCCCCAGCCCCAGAAGCAACCTCAGCTCCACCCCCATTCAGGAGTGGTACTATAGAGAGTATAATCAAGATAATTGAGGAGCAGAGTTTACTTGTAACCTGGGTACAGATTGCTAAACTCTTGGCTGCATTAAGACGCACATCCCCTTGGTTCTTAGAGGAAGAAAAGATAGATGTAGATAAATGGAAGCTAGTGGGATATGAAATGAAAGAATTTCAAGCAAAAAATGGGCCTCGTTCAATTTCTGCAGAAGTATTTTATATCTACAACATAGTTCAATTAGCCTTAAACTATCAAGCAAGTTGTAGGAGAAGGAAAAGTTCTAAAAATGAACAGAGGAGGAAATGTGAGGAAAAAAGGAAAGATCAAGATCTTTCCCTAGAGCAAGAGGATTTAAATGAGGAATTGTGGTATGATTCTCTTGAAGAAGCTTCAACCCTGCCTAGAGAACAGATTATTGACAGGCCCACATCAACTCCACCTTCAGAGATGGAGGAAGAAAGAGGGGAAGAGGCAGAAACACAAACAGAATTGCCAGTGAAGAAGCCTAAGCCTATGACAAGATTAGAAAAAGCATTGGTTAAAGCTAAGAGAGAAGGACAGGATATAAGTGATTTTATACATGCATATCCTGTGATTGAAAATACTGACTCTGTAGGTAAAAAAAGGAGAAGATATGCACCTTTAGATTTGAATAAAATTAAGGATTTGAAAAAAGGTTGTACCCTTTATGGGGCTACATCAGCTTATGTCAAAATGTTACTAGATGGTTTGTCTTATGAAGTCCTAACCCCGAATGATTGGAAATCCATAGCAAGGACATGTCTGGAACCTGGAGAAAATTTATTATGGCTTGTGGAATTTCATGAATTATGTAAAATTCAAGTCAGATGCAATTTGGAAATAGGAGTTAACACACAATTCACTTTTGAGCACTTAGCTGGTGAAGGTCAATATGGAGAGAATTCGGAACAGATTAATTATACCATGACAATATATGAACAAATTGCTAAGGCTGCAATAAAAGCTTGGGGTGTCCTTCCTGGACAGAAAGATCGTGGAGAGGCTTTCACTAAAATACAGCAAGGTCCCAATGAACCTTTTGCAGATTTTGTGGGACGTTTGCAAACTGCTGTCAAAAGAACTATTGGAGAAAATTCAGCTACAGAAATAATGACCAGACATCTGGCTAAGGAAAATGCCAATGAGATTTGCAAAAGAATTATATGGGGATTAGACAAAGATGCTCCTTTAGAGGAGATCATAAGACGCTGTGCTACAGTGGGAACAAATGCTTTTTACACCCGGACAATGATGAATGTGGAAAGACAGGGTCCCTCCTGGCAAGGGCCTTCTAGAGAAACTCGGCGATGTTTTCAATGTGGAAAAATTGGGCATCTAAGAGCTCAGTGTAGATATGGAGATACAGTGAGAAGACAGGGTGAGAGAAGACCTAAAACTCCATGTCCAAAATGTCACAAGGGCCTCCACTGGGCCTCCGAATGTAGATTGACCCAGGGAAATGACAGGTGGGGCCCAGCTTCAGCCCCCCAAGTGGGGCATGATGGCAGCCGAGGTTACATCCAGAGAATTTTAAGACATGATCAATCAGCCAAAAGGCAATCAGATGGAAGAAAGGGATTGAAATTAGGAAAAATAGAGTTGTGTGCAGTAGAGACTACCGAGATACTCCCTGGAGAAGTGAAATCTGTTCCTGTTGAGCCTATGGATCCTTTGCCTCCAGGCACAGTAGGCTTGACCATTTCACCTTCTGAGAGTGCCTACAAAACAGTGTCCATCCATACACTGATGTGGGAGACTGGAGAATGTGTATCTAATATCCCAGTCACTAACACAGGCAGACAACGTGTGATTTATCAACCAGGAGAAGTAGTAGCATCAGGCTTATTGTTACGGACCCCTAATAAGCAACCTAGTGATAGTCGCCTAGATTTTGACTCCAATGAACAAAATCCAGGAATATATTGGACAGCAGCTGTGACAGCTGACCGACCTATGCTTACTATTTATATAAACGGAATACCATTTGAAGGATTGGTAGACACGGGTGCAGATCGTACAGTTATTAGAGGTGCCAATTGGCCCGGTCACTGGCCAAAGATTAAAGCAGACACCTATATGTCTGGGGTGGGAGGATCAATAGCAGCAGAAGTTAGTGCTAGGCCTTTGAGATGGGTATTTGAAGGAGAAACAGGAGCTTTTACTCCTTTTGTGGTTGAAAAAATCCCCATCAATCTGTGGGGAAGAGACATTTTACAGCAGATAGGATTACAAATAAGCACTTCGGCTTTTTAGGCAGGGCTGCTGTTGAAGGCCTACCTGCACTTTCACCAGTTCCTATTCAGTGGAAGACTGATTCACCAGTGTGGGTAGAACAGTGGCCCTTAAGAAGTGATAAAATTCAGGCCTTATTAGACATAGTGCAAGAACAACTTGACCAAGGACACTTGCGGCCTTCTCTAAGTCCTTGGAATTCCCCAGTATTTGTGGTGAAAAAGAAATCTGGAAAATGGAGGATGATAACTGATCTAAGAAGAGTAAATGAACAGATGGAAACTATGGGAACTCTTCAGCCTGGACTTCCATCTCCTACTCAGTTGCCAAGAGAATGGCCTCTATGGGTTATAGACATTAAGGATTGTTTCTATTCTATTCCTCTAGATAAGGAGGATATGAAAAGATTTGCTTTTTCAGTGCCTAGTGTTAATTTGGCTGAGCCTTATAAAAGATATGAATGGACAGTTTTGCCACAGGGAATGAAAAACAGCCCTACTATGTGCCAAATGTATGTTGCAGCTGCTCTTGCTCCAGTAAGAAAAGCCTTTCCAAAAGTAATATTGTTACATTATATGGATGATATTTTGGGATGTGCACCTGAGGAACAAATGTTAGAGGCATGTCTACAAAGGACCATGGAAACATTAAAGTACTACAAACTGCATATAGCTACAGAAAAAATTCAAAGACATGCTCCTTTTCAATATTTAGGATATGAAGTATATCCTAAGACACTCACAGTACAAAAGCTTTCTTTAAGAACAGAGAAGTTGAACACCTTAAATGACTTTCAAAAATTAATAGGAGATATCCAATGGATGCGTCCAGTGTTAGGCTTAACTACCAATCAACTACAACCTCTCTATGACATTTTAAGGGGAGACAGTGCTTTAAATTCACCACGCCAGCTTACAAAAGAAGCACAAAAGGCTTTGAGAGAAGTTGAACTGGCTTTATCCAATGTGGTTGAAAGAGTCACTCAAAAACCCTTGGAAATATCAGTTTTTGCTACAAAAGAGGCACCCACAGCAGTCCTTCATCAAGGAGACAGAGTGATTGAGTGGGTGAACCTCCCAGCACAACCAGAACAAAGCCTTACACCTTACCCAGTGCTTGTGGCTAGGATTTTATTAAAGGCTATTAAGAGAGTAACACAATTATCTGGGATAAGTCCTGAAAAAATATACACATTCTATACTAACGCACAGATTAATGTATGCTATGAGAACATCCCAGAATGGCAAATTTTATTGGCCACCGCTCCAAATTTTGCACATGGATCTCCATTAAAGATTACCCGGCTACTACATAATTGGCGATGGATTTTTGAAGAAAAGGTTTCTAAGGTTCCTCTTAAAGGACCAACAATCTTTACAGATGCCTCCAAAGAAAATATTTGTGCCATATACTCTCATGATTTAACCATAAAGAGAGTAATCAGGACTCCTTTTCAATCCACTCAACAGAATGAATTATTTGCTATCATGCTAGCTCTCACTTATTACCCAGGAGACGTAAATATAATTACTGATTCAGCCTATTCAGTAGGTGTAGTACAAAGAATTGCCACAGCCCAAATAAAATTTGCAGCCTCCAATATTTATCAGCTCTTTAAGGAACTTCAAGAGCAAGTGAGAAAACATCCAGGCAAGATTTATATCTTGCATGTCCACTCACATAGTGGACTTCCAGGTCCCATTTTTGATGGAAATTCAAAGGCAGATAGCCTTCTAACCATGTTAGCCAGTAGTCCTTTGTTTCAGGAAGCACAAGAATCTCATTCTAAATATCATCAGGCTGCTCGAGCTTTACGTTTACAATTTGGAATCACAAGAGAGGAAGCTAGGAGCATAGTAAAAAGCTGTACAGCTTGTCTTCCTTTCCATGCTCCTACACTCCCTCCAGGGAAGAATCCTCGTGGTTTGAGACCCAATGAAATCTGGCAAATGGATGTGACCCATTATAAATCTTTTGGTCGTCTATCTTTTATTCATGTCGTGGTAGACACCTTTTCAGGATTCACATTTGCAATGCCAGCAGCAAAAGAGACAGCCCAAGTGGTCACTGAATTCCTTATACAAGCTTTTGCAATTATGGGTGTGCCACAAGCAATAAAAACAGACAATGGACCTGCATATACGTCCAAACATTTTACACACTTTTGTGCACAGTATAAGATTTTACATACCACGGGCATACCCTTTAATCCTCAAGGGCAGGCAATAGTAGAGAGAAGAAACAGAGATATTAAGACACTCCTCCAAAAACAAAAGAAAGGGGGAGCCACAGGTAGCCCTAGGGAACTTCTAAATTTAGTTCTCTATACCATTAATTTTCTAATTTTTGACAAAGATGCGCTGGCTCCAGCAGACAGGTTTTATAACCCACCAGAAGGGCAGTGTCCAGTGAGAGCATCTCCACTGTCCTTAGATAATCGCCAGGTGATGTGGAGAGATCCAGAAAGTGGTGAATGGAAGGGACCAGATAGGTTAACTGCCTGGGGGAGAGGGTTTGCTTGTATTTCTTCAGCAGGAGAAGGAATCAGATGGGTGCCAACAAGTCATATTCGCCTTGTCCATCAGAGAGAGACAGAAAAAGAGAAAGACCTCAAAATAAAGGAGAAGATCTAAGAAACATCTGACACTGAAAGAGCATGGATAATAAGAAGACTGTTAAAGAACTTTAAAAACCAGCAGGAATCATTGGACTTCCTCACACAAGATGAGAATAATGGACAATGGACTTATGGACATTTATAAATTTTCAATTTATGATTATTTGATTATGTTATATACTTCTAGCATGCGTTATGTTACTATGTTACTATATGCTTATGTAATTTATGTAATTATCTGTAATACTTCCCATATTGATGGATTTATGTTTCAAGGTCATGACTGTCCTATGTTCTAAATCAAAAGAAAGGGGGAGATGTTAGGATTACTAAGTGAGAACTGAGGTTGTCTGGACAGTGACAAGGTGAGAATTCAGGTTTTCTGGACAATTACAAGGTGAGAACTCAGGTTGACTTGATAGAAGGAGCAAGCCCATTGGCTGGGGTGGTTCTTCCCAGAAGCCCTTGCATTATCCCACGCCCATTCTCTGGGAGAATAAAAGAGAGGACTCTCAGAGAAAGAAGAAGACTCTCTGCATTACATCAGGCCTGACGGGGCTCTCTGCAGGAAGGGAAGTCACTTCTAAGGACAAGAGTTAACAGCAACTGCCTGGAGACAACGGTTCACTACAGGAAGAAGAATCTGTCTTAAAGATTTGAGTAGACACAGCAGATCTCTTCCCAGAGAGCGATCCGGCAGCTTCTGGAGACGACAGGGCGCTACATCTACCCAATGCTTAATGCCTTTTACACATTATGGTGCTTGCACCCTAGGCCTCGTGAGTACTCCTTTCACTGTGTATAACCTCAAGTTCCCCCCATTGCCCTACTCCTTTGAGGAGACAAAAGCAAGGATTTGGGGTAAATGTCCTTTGATATTTAGGAAAAACTGTCTGAGTGTGAGACATTCATGACAGCCTCATCTCTTCTCCCCCAAGACTTCCTCTGGATGGGGTTCCTAGTCTTTCCCATATAAAATCCACTTTTATTTATTTGGGTTTTTTGCTCATTGCTGACGGTGGCATTTTAAATCTGTGTGTGAGGGAGTTGTTCCTTGTAGACTCCAAACTATGAACTTCTAATTATTGTTTTAATCGGAATATCACCTGATACTTGATGCTGACACTCAGCAAACCCTGGATGCTGCAAGTCAGGTGTATCCCTTTCTCAGTCTGGACCCCACTTGACAGTTCTGTGCTCCTTCTCAGTCTGAAGTAGCTCCAGAATATTAGACTTGTATCCCTTTGTCCCAAGTGAGTTTAGGTTTCAAACTGCTTGAGAAGGGTATAATGGAGGCAGTTCTTAGGAGAATTACAACAGTAATCCTGAAGCCAGAGGAAAGGAGGACCCCATTTCTTGGTGCATAGATAATCCCATGAGGCGCAGTGTCCCCTAGAAAATGAATTTACAGGCCCGAAAACCTAGATTGATAAATAAGAGGTTTATTGTAGAAATTTGGAAGTAAAGCTCAGTTAGAAAGACGCCAGGGCCAAAGGTTTGTCAAGGAACCTAAAGTCTCCTGGCTTTAGAAATACTAAGAAATAATCCTAGAAATATTGCTGACTGCCAGATAACAATCTTTAGGTCAGTGATAACAGGGTTTCTGAGACAAATGGTAAAGTGCATAACCTGACTACTCCTCAACCCCCCATCTGAACCTTAACATTCAATAGTGAGGTATATACCAGACCACTCCTCAGTTCTACCTCTAAGTCATAAAATTTGTATATCAGTGACCCAAAGGACTGGATCTCTTTTCCTATAAATTTATCTTGTTGCTCCTGGTTTTTTGCTAAATCCTTTTGGAATTTAGCCTCCTTCAATTGTAGTTACAATTATAATAAACTTTGCCCCTTGACTCGGAGATGGGTTCTAGCCTGCAAATTCCTCTGAGACACCTCAAGACACCGGTCTTCAACTCCAACCTTTTGGGGGTCTCCTTTTGAACCTCAACAGGGACACACTAGAGAAAGAAATTGCAAGCACCTTCAGTATCTTGACCAGAAAAACTCCATGGAAAATAGGTATGTCATACATGACTGAATTATCAGTAACTCTCTCAAACCTATCCCCAGAAAATGATAGACTCCATTAAGTGACAAGCCCATTGTGACTCCTGTAGATGCTATCAGTACATTTAGGCAAATTTTGAAAACCAAAGGTCTCCAAAATTCTGTTCAGATATATCTTCTATCAACCTGAAGTTTTTCCATAAATCTTAAAAACACAGGTATAATCCCAAAATCCATCCTACAACTCAAGCAGGATTATCCCTGATTAATACCATTCCTGAGGCTACTTTTTCAATTCCCTCATTTAGTTGACCAAGTGCCCATAAGGCAGATACAATCAGTCTCACCATTTGGAGATAGATTTGTTGGACTAAATTTCTAACTCTTTCACTCAGGAGCCCAAGTTAACAATTGGTCTACTTACTTAGTTTATTTTTAGAATTATATTTTTCCTAAATCAAGAAATTTTATGTTCCTTTTTTTCTTCTATTTTATTTTTCTTATCTCTACTCTGTCCCTGGAGAGATGTAGAATGGGAGGGGGATTTGATTCACTCTCTTTCCTCAGTGGGGGATTGTTAGCAAGATAAAATCTGTGACAAAACTTTACCATCTCTACATGTTATGAAATTTTAAGATAAAATTATTGTGATATTACTGTGACATTAACTGGTATAATTTTTGGGTTCCTGAACTAGACATGAGTAGCAAGTTCTGGGGCATGAGGAAAACAGAGATTGTGATGACACAAAACAGGACACAAAGGCCATGTACTGGAAAAATGTATTAGTCATTCTATATAGTTGTCAATAAATTAGTCATTTGAACAAAGATAAAAGACATTTTTTCACATTTCTATAGTACTTTATTTTAAATCTCTGTGTTCAAAAAGGTGTTTTCTCATAACATCCTGTGAAGTTGCCAGGACAGTGATAGTCATTTTTAAAATTTAGATTCAATAACAATTTTTGTTAAATGAAAAAATAATTAATATGTTGAAAATAAAAATAGTAATGTTGGTCTTAAATTCTCAACATATGATCACTGTGCCTTTTGAATTTTCAAATCCTATCGATCTGATTAAAAAAAAAAAAATTCTGAACCTAGCCAAGAGGAAATAAAAAGAGCATTTCCATGTGTAAAGAAGAACAAAAAAGAAACTTTTTACTCAAAACTATAAATCTGTATTCACAGGTCAGCTTATCTTTCTTTTTAAAGTCTGCATTAATGAAATATTGTTTTCTAAACTGTCTATTCCTCCTGACTTTCATTCTGTTCTTTTATTCATTTTTTTTTTAAAATCTACTCATGACCCTAGTTTCCTATTTCTATTACTTTCTATGCCACTGCTATGATCACCCCATGTTTTTTAAAATTAAATTATTTATTTATTATTTTCCCCCAGTTGTATTTAAAGCACTTTTTTTTTACATTTATTCTTAAGACTTTTCAGTTCCAGATTCTTTACTTTATCCCTACTCCCAGAGCTTATTAAGAAATCACATGTGAAATTAGGCAAAACATTTTTATAAAAGTCAAGGTGTGCAAGAAATCATAGACTTTCTATCCAAAAAATCAAATATCTCAAGAAAATATTAAAAAAAAAACACACACACACAAAGAGAAGGTTTATTGTATATTCAGACACAATCAATTCCATCTCTGGTATGGATAGTATTTTTCATCATAAATCCTTCAGAGTAATTGTGGGTCATTGTATTTCCGAGAATTTACAACTGATCATCCCAGAATATTGGTATTACTTTGTATATATAATACATTTCACTTTGCTTAAGTTCATACAAAGCTTTCCAGGATTTTTCCTCAGAGCATCATGTTCATTATATCTCATAGAACAATAATATTCCATCATAATCATGTACCACAATTTGTTCACCCATTCCCCAATTGATATGCATCTACTCAATTTACAATTTTTGATTCTGGGAAGAAAGCTGCTATGAATATTTTTGAACATGTGGGTCCTTTTCCTTTAAAAAAAAAATCTCTTTGGGGATTCTTACCTAGTAGTAGTATTGTTAAGTCAAAGGATATGCATGGATTTTTAGCCCTTTGGGCATAAATGATATCTTTTAGTTATTTATTGATTGGGGCATAAATCATTTTTTTAATATAAATTTGCCTCAGTTCCTTATATGTTTTAAAAATGGGGCCTTATCAGAAAAACTTGCTTCAAAATTATTTTGACAGGGGGCAGCTAGGTGGTCCAGTGGATAGTACATCAGCCCTAAAGTCAGGAAAACCTAAGTTCAAATTTGACCTCAGACAATTAACACTTCCTAACTATGTGACCCTGGGCAAGTCATTTAACCTCAATTGCTTCAGGGGGAAAATATTTTGACTAGTAATTAATTACTATTGCTAACTGTAGTTCCTCCTATTTATTCTATTTTCTTTCTCCTTTTATCCTCTCCAGATAACCCCTTTTTTATATCAAAAGTTTACTTCAACTCAAATCTATCATTTACTATGCACAAGGTAGTGCAGAGAGCAGAGATTAAAATTTGTGTCTTCATGGAAGGATAAAAACAGAAAACCAGGGCCGGGGATTTAGCCCAGATTCCACAGATCTACTCAGTTTGGGCAGTGGAAATTGAATTCAAAATGTCATATTCAGGTTTCCATTTGCAATACAAAGCTGACTAAAGTTGTTGTTTTATTCTCAGTTGGCTAAGTGAAAATGCTGGTCTGAAGTGATTACTAATAATAGCTAAAGTAGCTAACATTTATGAAGTACTTTAAGGTTTAGAAATTTTTACCTATTTATGAAGCATACCCCATTTGATATTCAAAACAACCCTGTTAGGTAGGTGTTTCTTCTCCCATTTTACAGGTGATGAGACCATGGCAGACAGAAGCTAAATGACCTACCTACAATCAAACAGCTAGTAAATGTGAGGACAGACTTGAACTTTAAAAACACTGTGCATAGGGCCACCTAGTGCCCACTACTACTTCTATCTGGCTATCCTTCAATCAAATAAAAGCATATCCCAGATGGTGCAAATTGGAGTGAATATTCAGTAACTGCATTTATTAAGCAGGCTTCTACATTGAGGTGAGTTCTCAAATAATGATTGCAAATCAGGATGTGTAATTTCAGAAGAACTTTCCAGTGATAAAGGGAATGTTTTTCAGAAACTGGTCTTAGTAAAGCATCAGCCATTCTCAGATCCTGTAATATTTACCCAGTGAGGTTTTTGGTGAAAAGGCAGAGAGAGAAGAATCAAGACTCTGAAGAATGAAGAGAACCCTGTACATGTGAGGATCAACTATGATGGACTTGGCTTCTCACAGCAATGCTGTGATTCAAGGCAATTACAATAGATTTGGGATGGAAAATGCCATCTGCTTCAAGAAACAGAGCTAAAGAGACTGAATGTAGATTGAAACAAAGTATTTTCACCTTTTTATTTATTAGCTTATTTTTTTTCTCATGTTTTTTCCCTTTTGATTTGATATTTCTTGTACAATATAATAAAAAGGAAATATCTTTAAAAGGATTATATGTATTTAACTTGTATTAGATTTCTTGTTGCTTAGAAAGAGGGGGGAGGTAAGGGAGGGAGGGAAAAAGATTTGGAACACAAAATCTTGCAAAAATGAATGCTGGAAACTATTTGTATTTGGAAAAATAAAATATTGAGAAAAAAAGTTGTTCTACATTTATAAATTATGACTGACCAAATACAAAAGCAATATGACATGAACTTTTGACAAGATGTTAAGTTTATTAAATACATAGATTCAATAACATCCAGAACCACTTCAATCTGTGTGCACAGATATTTGCTCACAATACCATTTTAGTAGGGGTTAAAAGGCCAGCTAGATGACTGATCACTCCGAATGCAATTCCTAAAATTAATGATTGCTCTTGTGTAGCTGTATTCTTCAACAATTTCATCCCAGGACTAAGTGTGTATAAAAAATGTTCTTCCTCTGATATCCTCAGTGTGAATACTCCCAAACATATAGACAAAGTAGGTATTGCCTGAGAAGCCAGGAATAATTCTGATTGCCCTCTTTTTCTCTTCAGACAAACTGTAGAAATTCCGTTTCTCTGACAGTTTTTGTCCTATAAAAAGGACATGATATCAGTTGAAAAGAAAGGCTTTCAATATCCCTACTGAGAGGGAAGCCTTCCTTGCATCTTATATAATTCTCTTGCTTTATCCAGAGCAAGAATTTTCAGTAAATACTTATGCTGTGCTTGAAAAAGGAAAAGGTTCTGAGAACCAGAGCTCTCTATTTAAGGCATTTCATTTTCCTCTAATCCACTGCCATACCTATTTCTAGAACAGTCATGTAAGGAATAAAGAAAGTTTTCAAAGAAGAAGTGAAGCCTTTCTATTTGTAAGTAAGGCAAAATGGCCAAGGGAGCAGTGTGAACTCTCCCTGCTTATATTAAAGACCAAGATAACTCCAGCTGCAAGAATTACTATTCACAGATAAATGACTTCTTGTCTTTAAAGGCAACAATTACTTCCTGGGCTTGGAATGTCCAGATATCCCTATCTCTCAAGAAAGGCAGAGAATTAAATTTTGCTTTCCCATTAAATAAGTGCTCCTCTAAGTAAAACTCATTAATTAAAGGTACAGTATAAGACTATATTGTAACACATGTAAAATGTATGGGATTACCTGTCATTGGGGGGAGGGAATAGAGGGAGGGGGGGATAATTTGGAAAAATGAATACAAGGGATAATATTATAAAAATATCTATATAATAATAAATTATTAATTTATTTAAAAAAAAGGTACAGTATAATTAGCCAATGATGCACTTTTCTAGCATTCTAAATATCTTAAAGTAAATTGGATCATGAAGAGTATCAGCTTTTGCCTCCCCAAATTTCTTCATTCCTTCAGTTCATCATAGAGCAAAGAGAGCAACTGGGAGGAACTGTCTCCATGTTTCTATTAATAGGAACAATAAGTTCTTAGGGTACAAATGATTGTTCCCCAAATATTTGAAGGCTTTTGCATAATGTAGATCTCTCTGAGGAATTCCCTCATTTAATAGAGCTCTCAGGGTCTGAGTATCAAAGTCTTATGTCTTCATACCATGTCCCAAGTAACCTCCAAAGGAGAGGAGTCATTACATAGTCATTCATCTTTAGAGTTCATGGATTTTTATTTCATTTACAAAACACATTCTAATAGATCTGGAAAGGATCTTATAAAAGTCATTTAATACATCGCATCTTACAGTTGCCAGATCCAGGCAGAAATAAAGGGCTAGAAAAGGAGCTTTCTGAGGCTTCAATGAATGTTCCAGGAATAATAAAATAGTTTGTAATATTGATCCAGGGATTTCTTTCCCCTTGGATTGCTATAACCTTGAATGCCTTGTCCATCTTGTTCATCTTACATATTTCAGCAAAGGAGGACAGTGACACTTTACTGAAATTATTCTCTGGATTCTTAGCAAAACATTTTCCTAAGTGCCCTAGTAATTCTCACCTAGTAATCCCAACAATTACTTGTTATTTTCTATCCTTCACGAATGAGCAAAAGTGAGCACAAGAATTTATTTAATGCCTAGCACCAGGCTCAAATGTCCTAATACCTCTAACATCCCCCAAAAGTCTGCTCTCCTTTCTCAAAGCAAGATTTCAGTTCAATGAAGCTTCAAGACCATCCCAGTAGAGTTCCATCTAATCAAATAGTGCCAGGAAGCACCCAAAAGAAAGAGCTCTCAACTAATCTTATGGAGTTTGTTTCTCCCTTCACTTGTTTTTCTTCTTATTTACTCCCACAACCCTCCTGCCCGCCCCCCTATACTACTCTATCAGTTTCTCCCTTCTACCTTTTGGCATATTCTAGACAAATGAACTTATCTATGCTGGGAATAATTCCCAAGTTAAAGACACAAAGGTATCAGAAATTTGATAACAGGGATATTTCAGACTGCATTTCTAATAGGAAGGTTGTATTCCTTCCAGGATTCTTGGGAGGAAAGCTTAAAGATTCTTTTCCAAAGGGCTGACACTTACTTTGAATTATTTTTAATAATTTGGTCACCACAGTGATATATGAAGCATCCATAGTCGGTACAAAAGGTTGCAAATTCAGTTTAATATAAGTCTTACAAAAAAGAGAAATCACTGAAATTGAACAACCTGTGCAATAAACTCTCCTAAAGGCCCTATTACTTGTTTCTCTTTTGAGGGACAATCCCTTATCCCCAAGCCCTTTCCACCCTGCCCCAAACTAAGCTCTGCATACTATCTGTAATCGCTCTAAAAAGAAACATACCTTTCCAATGTCTCTGCAACATCCCAGAAAGAAAAAAGGTCAGTATTATTTATGAATCATTTCTCCTAAAACCTTTCCATGATACCAATCTCTAAAGCTTCATAGCCTCCCAGTCCTGAACAGGGACTTTCACTGCTCTTTTATTATTTTCTTGATTTCACTGAAGGCCATTTTGGAAAAGCTACATTCTGGATACAAATTTTCTTCTCATGCCAGGAGATTCTTGAGCAGTTCCTGTGTTGTACCAGAAGAAATGTAGTCAAGAAAAGGTCATTTTGTGATAACACTCATTCTCTATCACTCAGAAAAAATGGAAAGTACTGATAATTGTTTTTAAAAGCCTCCTGGGAATGAATGGAGATCTTCTGGAGCCATCTCTACAGCTGCATGGAAACCATGAATGTCACCCTGTCTCTTATTCCAGCCACTGCTATTACACGTATGATAGATCCAAATTAGAGGAGCATTCCTAGGTTTTAGATCCTTGGATCACTTGGACTTAGCATCAGTACACAGAGCCCTCCAGGCTGCTCTCAAACCAAAATATCTCTAGTTAGATACCATAACTCTCAGGAATGAACCCACTTTTTTCCCCCACAGGAAATATAAGAATACAGCAGGAGATAAGGGGAGATCCCCAAAGAAATCTTTTGTGACACAGGAAAGTCAGGGAAAGAAGATGTCCTAGATTCCTTGTCCCCCAAACAACTTTCCCTGATGAGTTTGCCATAGTCTCACCTGTAGCATTTCTACATCTAGTTTCTCCATCTTTTCCTTCAGCTCAGTAATTATGGCTGTTAGAAATCTACTTTGGCTAGATATCATGGCCTCCCACTTCTTCTTTTCCTCCATGATTTGTTGTTCCTGTGTAGCCTCTATTTCCTTTAGTCTTTGAATGAGTTCACGGAACTTCTTGTTTTCCTTTTCCAGAATGACATTTCCCCCCTTCGCTGTCTTCTTCCTTGTTAGATATTACCATAGTTGCTTAAGTTGCTTCTGCAACAATACTCTGTTTGTATAGGCCTGAAAGAAAGACATTAGGTGATATACCAAGGGCAGCCCTCAAATATCCCCTTTTGTGCCTGCTCAATGTGGTGTGATACAAAGAGCATTGGGATAAGTAGGAATCATAACCCCAGGATTCCTCTCTTACCAGTTGTATGAACTTGGGGAAGTTACTTAGTCTCTGATTTCAGTTTTATCCTTTAAGATCAGAGTTTTACTATATATGGTTGACATCTAAGGGCTTTTCCAGTTTGAATTAGAGTTCTTAAGACCATCAAACAACTTATTCCAAACTTTCTCTTTACTCCTTCTTGTCCCCAAAATTGTCATTTAACTAATCCATTCATCTAATGTAATGTTTTCCAGCTACTACATCATAATACTTACCATTTTGCAACCTCTTTTAGTTTATTGGAGAGACTTGATTCCTTCATTATTTTATACTGGGTTTCTTAACTCATGTCACCTCTAATATTCCCAAATCCAGGATTTTTTTCATTTCTCCCATTTTATTACTTTTCTGCTTCACAAGCATTCATAAACTTCATGAAAGCATGTGAATTCAAACCTGATTGTGAATCTTTTACTATTGGCCTTGGGGGGGGGGTAATTTAATTTTTGTAGAAACCCTTTTCCTAGCAAGAACTTTATAAAATAATCTGTATAACAAATATCTCCATTAAGGGCCTAGTTTCTTAAATAACTGGAAAACTGACTCAGGTTTATAAAACTATAAGCTATTTCCAACTGATGAATGATCAAAAGATATGAACAAGCAGTTCTCAGATGAAGAAATCAAAGCTATCTATAGAGAAATGAAAAACTGCAAGCAATCATTCTTGATTAGAGAAATGCAATAACTTTGATTGCTTCCTCACTCCTGTCAGATTGGTTAATATAACAGAAAAGAAAAATGGCAAATGAAGGAGAAGATGTGACAAAATTGGGATACTATTGTCAGGAGAGTTGTAAACTGATCCAATCTTTAAAGAAATCAACTTGGACCTGTACCTAAAGTACTACAAAACAATGCAAATCTTTTGATGCAGCAATACCACTAATAGGCTTGTATCCAAAAGAAATCCTATATGAAGGTGTTTTGCCACAGTTCCCTTTTATTGTCCTGACTCAGTTTCCCTAATTGTCCTGACTCAGTTTCCCTAATTGTTATGCCTCAATCCCCTTAGTTGCAAACTCCCCTCTTGTTTATGAAGACTGATATAACTCAGGACTATTTGCTCTAAGGGTTTAAAATGTCAGTGTGCAAACTCAAAAAAAGGGAATCCAGACACTTTCTTAACTCCCACTTTGTTAGAATTTATGGTCCTACCTCCCAACCTGTCAGAACCAAATTGATGGTTTCTGCCTGGAGATTCCGGCTTACCAGAGTTTGGACTCCACCCCTTGCCTTTGTTTAGCTACTGTGTATAAGTATGCCATTGAGAACTGGAATTGGATGCTCAATGCTAGCAGGATGCTGGATTCTTGGAGACCATAGTCTCATTCAGCCCTGGGACCAAACTGTGGATCCATTTTGTCCCAGTAAATCTCTCCCTTTCAAATAAATTATTAAACACTCTCTAATCTCTATTTTGCCTCAGTTTCTCTGCATTACATTTGGAGGTCCCAGTAAGATTTTAGAAACTGAGAATGGGAATAGAGATTAGAGACATTTGGGTCTCCACCTTGGGTCTTGGGTAGATGGAGATCTGAGTTCTTAGCCTGGAGAGGCTGGCCCTCTGCATTTATTACCAGAGTCTCCAGGGAAGAGAGAAGTTTTCAGTTGTAGCCATGCCCAACTGTGGACCCCTTCCTTTTGTTCACCAGAGAGTAACTCTGAATGTCTGTTTTAGGACATCTGATCTGTTTATCTGTTCTGTCTGTCTGTACTAGCATCTGGATTCTCAGAAAAATAAAATGCTGACGGGCATTAAATTCTGAGAAGGGTATCATTCCAGGATGCTGGTGGATATCCTCTGTCCTGAGTGTCTTCTAAGACACATCTGGTTCTGTGTGCCAGTGGCACAGAAAAGCAGATGGGAGTTTGTGGCAGCTCTTTTTTATTGTAGCTAGAAACTGGAAGTTGAATGGATGCCCATCAATTGGAGAATGGTTGGGTAAATTATGGTATATGAAGGTTATGGAATATTATTGCTCTGTAAGAAATGACCAGCAGGAGGAATACAGAGAGGCTTGGAGAGACTTACATCAACTGATGCTGAGTGAAATGAACAGAACCAGAAGATATATTCTGATGGAAGTGGATATCTTCAACATAAAGAAGATCCAACTCACTTCCAGTTGATCAATGATGGACAGAAATAACTACACCCAGAGAAGGAACACTGGGAAGTGAATGTAAATTGTTAGCACTACTGTCTATCTACCCAGGTTACTTATACCTTCGGAATCTAATACTTAACGTGCAACAAGAAAATGGTATTTACCCACATATATTGTATCTAGGTTATATTGTAACACATGTAAAATGTATGGGATTACCTGTCATCGGGGGGAAGGAGGGGGGGGATGATTTGGAAAAATGAATACAAGGGATAATATAAAAAAAAAAAGAAAAGAAAAGCAGATGGGACAGAGAAGACCTATATGCACAAGAAATATTCATATTACCTGTTTTTGTAGTGGTAAAGAATTGGAGGGGGGCGTAGCCAAGATGGCGGAGAAGATACACACCACTATGTAAGCTCCTTTCTTCCCTCACAACCAACTAGATTTAATCAGCCTCAGAAATAGCATTGGACTGATACAATCCACAAGGACTGGAAGCACGACTTACCAGCTGAAGAGAATCTGGAGTTTCAGCAGGAAAGGTCAGCTCCCAGGGGAGGAAGAAGAGAGGCCAGCGCAGACGGTGGGGTAGTGGCACACTGCGCCGGTTGCGCTGGGGAGGGCTCTGGGATCAGAGAAGCCACTGAGATAAAAGAATCTGGCAGAGGCTGTTAGCTCTTCTCTGCTTATAAAACAGCAGTTCAGAAGAGAAATCTAAGCAACTTTAAAATTTAAAACCAGATTGGATCTTCCCGGATCCCAGGGGTGACTCAGCAGATCTGGGCACTGGTGGGTGTGGCCGACATAGGCAATCCAGGCTTTTGCCTTGGGGTAGTTAAGAGATTGAAGAGTGGGTGGGGCGGTAACTCATAGTGCCTGGCTCGGCTGGCTGGAGGCTGTGGAACGGAACTCCCTGAGAAGCAGAACCTTTGAACTAGGGACCGCGGTTTCTGGCAGACACTTCCCAGTTTGTGCGCAGGGGCTTTTCACGTCACCTGATGCAGACATCCACGCCCCACCAGGATGTTTAGGCTAGGCTCTGAGTCGCCTTTGCTGTTCAGTCTCAACCTCAGGGAAGCCGCTAAAACACAGCGCCCTCGGGGCACAGCAGTGTTGGTCACCTCTGAGGCATTTCCAAGGAGGGGGTGGGGAACTCTCTCCCAGAGGTCTCTCTTAGCTCAGGTGCGGGGGCCGCTGCATCCATCCGGTCTGGGAGGAATCTGGTAAAGAAATAAATAAATAAATTCCTACCCCAGGGACAGACCCCAAAAGATTTTTTAAGTATGAGCAAGAAGCCCAAAAAAACCATAGATTGCTTCTACACAGAGAAAGAGCGGGTATCCAACCCTGAGGAAGTTAACAGCAGAGAGTCAGCAGATAACAACCTAAAGGGGAATGATTCCTGCCCCCCATCACATAACTCTCTCCTTGAAGAGACTATTAAAAAGTTAAGAGAGTTTGAAGAAAAATGGGGAAAGGAAAGAGAAGCTATGATAGAGAATAACAACGTTCTGAAATTGGAGTTGGAAAAAATAAAGAAGTCACAGGAGATGCAGGGAAACAAAATTAGTGAATTAGAAAAGGTAAAAAAATCACAGGAAAGTAGGATTTCTGAATTGGAGAAGATAAAAAAGTCTCAAGAAAATAGGATTTCTGAATTGGAGAAGATAAAAAAGTCCCAAGAAAATAGGATTTCTGAATTGGAAAAAGAAAATAATTCTCAAAAAAAAAAATTAGGGAAATGGAAAAAAATTCAATAGAGCAAAATAACTCATTTAAAAATGAAATTGGGCATTTACAAAAAGAACTAAAAACTGTGAATGAAGAAAATAACTCCTTGAAAGTCAGGATGGAACAAATAGAAATGAATGATTCATTGAGAACCCAAGAATCATTCAAACAAAACAAAAAAAATGAGAAGCTGGAGAACAACATCAAATACTTACTGGGAAAATCTATAGACCTGGAAAATAGATCTAGGAGAGATGATCTGCAGATCATTGGACTTCCCGAAAACTATGACGAAAAAAAGAGCCTAGATTCTATTTTACAGGAAATTATCAAAGAGAACTGTCCAGAGATAATAGAAACAGAGGGGAAAGTAGATGTTGAAAGAATTCATCGAACGCCTTCTGAAATAGACCCTAAAAAAAGAACACCACGGAATATTGTGGCTAAGCTGCAGAATTACCACACAAAGGAGAAAATCCTGCAAGCAGCTAGAAAAAAACAATTTAAATACCAAGGTGCCACAATAAGGGTCACACAAGATCTGGCTGCCTCCACATTAAAAGATAGAAGGGCCTGGAACCTGATATTCCAAAAGGCAAAAGATCAAGGATTGCAACCAAGAATAAACTACCCAGCTAAGTTTAGCATCTTTTTCCATGGAAGAAGATGGTCATTCAGTGAAATAGAGGAATTCCACATGTTTATAAGAAAAAAACCAGACTTAAACAAAAAATTTGATCTACATCCAAAAGACTGAAGAGAAACAGAAAAAGGTACACAGAACCCTTGAGAACTATATCTCTGTTGTGGTTATATAGAAAGTACACATGGATAATTTGATTTTACTGATATAAAAGAAAAAAAAAGGAGGGGGGCAGTAAAGGGAAGGGGGTAGTATCAGAAAAAGGGGAGGGAGTGATAAAAAGAGGGAAACTACATCCCAAGAAGAGGCATAGAAAATACACCATATCAGAGGGAATTTAGAGAGGGGGAGAATCATTGTGTAAATCTTACTCTCATCAGAAGAGGCTCAAAGAGTAAATAATTGTCATATTTTCTTTTTCAGAGAATTCTCTCTCACCTCATTAAAAGGGGGGAGAGGAAAATGGAAAAGGAAAAGGAGAATAAGGAAAGGGACGTGGAGGGATACTAAAAAAAAAAAGGGAGGGCTGCGCGTCACAAGGGGGGTCTATAAATTGAAAATTGGGGAAGGGGTTCAGGGGGGTCTAGGGAAAAAGCATAATCTGGGGATAATACGATGGCAAGAAATACAGAATTAGTAATTTTAACTGTAAATGTGAATGGGATGAACGCTCCCATCAAATGGAGACGGATAGCAGACTAGATCAAAAATCAGAACCCTACAATATGTTGTTTACAGGAAACACACTTAAAGCAGGGAGATACATATAGAGTAAAGGTAAAAGGTTGGAGCAGAATCTATTATGCTTCAGGTAAAGCCAAAAAAGCAGGGGTAGCTATCCTTATTTCAGATCAAGCAAAAGCAGAAGTTGATCTAATTAAAAGAGATAAGGAAGGAAACTATATCCTACTGAAAGGTAGCATAAATAATGAAGCCATATCGATACTAAATATATATGCACCAAGTGGTATAGCATCTAACTTTCTAAAGGAAAAGTTAAGAGAGTTGCAAGAAGAAATAGACAGTAAAACTATAATAGTGGGAGATCTCAACCTTGCACTCTCAGATTTAGACAAATCAAACCACAAAACAAAGAAGAAAGAAATTAAAAAAGTAAATAGAACATTAGAAAAACTAGGTATGATAGACCTTTGGAGAAAACTGAATGGCAATAGAAAGGAATATACTTTCTTCTCAGCAGTTCATGGATCCTATACAAAAATTGACCATATATTAGGACATAAAGATCTCAAAATTAAATGTAGGAAGGCAGAAATAATAAATGCCTTCTTCTCAGACCACAATGCAATAAAAGCTACATTCAGTAAAAAGTTAGGGATAAATAGACCAAAAAGTAATTGGAAACTGAATAATCTCATCTTAAAGAATGACTGGGTGAAAGAGCAAATTATAGAAACAATTAATAATTTCACCCAAGATAATGACAATGATGAGACATCATACCAAAATCTGTGGGATGCAGCTAAAGGAGTAATAAGGGGAAATTTCATATCTTTAGAGGGTTATTTGAAGAAAATAGAGAAAGAGAAGATTAAGGAATTGCTTTTTTTTTTTTTTTTTTTTTTTTGCTCAGCATGATGAATATGGAAACATGTTTAGAGAAATTGCACCTGTATTGCAATTTACCCTATATTGAATTGCTTGCTGTTTTGGGGAGAGGAAAAGGGAAAGGAGAAGGAGAAAAATCTGGAACACAAAATCTTGCAAAAATTAATGTTGGAAATTATATGTATATGGAAAAAGAAAATACCATTAAATGATTATTATTAATAATAATAATAATAATAAAGTGGATATACACTTAAGTGCTGAAAAAAATTGAATTCCTTAGTGGCATGTGATAAGTGAGATACTACTTATGAACCTCCATTTCCTCACTTTCCAAACAAGTCAATTAAGTCTGGGAGGCTTTTAATGAAAATCATCTGTGATTGGGGATATTCAATATATTATTGAGGGAGGTAGCTGGATACTTACATTCCATACCACAGCCCAGACCAGAGGTTGCTCCTTCTCTTTTAATACAATTTTCTGAACTATTTTGACCTTTCTGTGAAAGATTTCCATCTTTTTCTACATCTTCTTTTGTAAAGAAAGAGGAATAAACAGGAAATTTCTTTCCTCAGCCTGAGTTGTGTGACCTACTTGAAACTAAGAAACTCAATAACCCTGATAAGCTGGTACTATTTCATTGATTTGTTAGGAAAAGTCACCAAAGGAAAGACTGTTAGGTTCTTACTAAGTGCTAAGTCAGTACTTGACAATTCTCTAGTTCCAGCCAGGACTGGGAGTTTTACTTGTGAATTTCTGGGGAAGAGCTTGCATGCTTAGGAGGAGCAAGTTCATTGGTTGAAGTAATTTTTCCCAGAAGCCCTTACATTATCCTACACCCATTCTCTGGGAGGATAAAAGAGGGAAGTCCCACTCTGGACCAGAGTTAACAGCAACTGTCTAGAGACAACAGTTCTCTAGAGGAAGAAGAATCTGTCTGAGAGATTTGAGTTGACACAGCAGATCTCCTCCCAGAGAGCAAACAGCAGCTTCTGGAGACAACAGCACATTACAAAAGACCATGAACCCATTCTGACATAACAGTATTCAGATCTAAGTGATAAGCTAATGCAGAAACAGCAAAATTGTGCATGGACAATCAGTGCCATTCCTGAAGGAATGGCATTGAGCTGTGTTGGACTTACCCTGTAACAAAGAGCAGCCACTGCAATGGGCCAGTGTAAGTGGTTCTCATGACTTCCTGACTTAGAACAGGTCACACAGAGTAGGGTCTTATTCCTGTCACAGAACAGCTTCTGGTCTTCCCTGTGTATCTCACATATGCCTTCCCCTTCAGGGTACATAGCAATGTCAAATTGATGACCTCTTAACTGAGAAAATTCCCAGCATGTAGTACAACAAGAAGATGGAGAGGTATTTTTCCTTAAGCAAGACATGCTTATGTTTTCTCCACACATTTCCCCACCATTATACTCTGTGTGGAGTACTGGGATGCAGCAATTGTAAAATATAAGATAGTTTGTTCCCTCCAAAAAAAAAAAAACAAAAAACCTTTTCTAATTTGTCATCCTGGTATTTTCCATTTCCCTTAGGCACTCAATTAATCTCAGTGTTCACTCATTAACCAATTCATTCTACTTATTCTGAGATTAATGAAATATTTTCCCTCCTTTTCTAGGACCTCAAATTGGTCCCAGTCAAGCTCCATATTCCACACTGCCCATCTTCTGCTCATATCCCCTACTTGACACTGTGTGAGTGGGAACCTTGGGCCGCCTTCCCTGTAATAATACTACCAACCCTAAGACTTGATTAAATGGTGTAACAGTGTACCCACTGGGAAAGTGAAGGGAAATTTCAAATGGTGTAAGGTGAGAAAAAGCAGAGAAGCATCATCTCTCAGAAAATAGTCTAAAACTTGTAAAGAAATATAAGATGAAGGAAGTTCTTTGTGGGTGAATCAACTACTGGGTTCTGTGGGAATTGTGAGAAAATGTCAGAGCACTGGTTGAACCTGCCACCATGTAGCCTAGAAAACATATCTGTTGCTTAGAAACAAGATTTTTTAAATATTTAAATCAGAACTTAGATTACCCTGACCAGGTGCCCAGACAGATATGAAGATTTGCAAGAAATGTTAGGAGTTTCCCTTAGGTACACATCTCAAGGATTCATGTGGCTTATTTGAAAATGCCTCCTAGCTAGCCAGGCAGCTTCTCTTTTTTTCTTCCTTGTTTGAATCCTATATTATGTATAATTTACAGAAAATCGGTGGCAACAGCCATCCAACTTTTTAAGTCTCCCTTCTGCTGGAAGGCTTAAACTTCTTTTTAAATTATTTTAGCTCTAGATTTTGTTCTCAATCAACAGAGGCAGGAGGAGAAAGGATGGGTTTGGAATTGCTAACTTTTGAGTGATAGACAATTAAGTAGAAGTGGTAGAATGATTACCATCCACAGCTGAGGATATAATTGAAAGTAAATAACAACAATCAGTAGTGGATTCATTCAGCATGCTCTCCTAACTTAAATTCTTTTGATTCTTTTAAAAGAATTGATGGATAAAATCTGAAATAACCAAGGAAACAAAGGTTGCCATATACATTTATTATGTAATACATGACAACTGCAGAGCAAATCTGGACCAGTCCTCCTCAGCCTGGCACTTGACCCCTTACAGGGGAAACATTTTCTGAATTAAAAAAAACCAAGTAGGAAGATATAAAACAGGATATGGAGGGGAAGAGGGAAAAGGGGAAATTCCTTGATTTGGTAGAGGTGGCCCAACTTCTAAATCACTTGGCAATGCAATGAAGTTTTCTCCCAATTCTCACCATTGAACAGTGTTCTGAGTAGTTAGAAATTGAAGTGGATCCCTAATTAAATAGAAAGGGAACTGAGCTACCTCCAGAACTGAGTCACAACATAAATTCAGTGTGGTGTATTGAATTCCAATAATTCTTTTGAAAAGTAAAAAAAAGTAAGACTTGTTGACACTGAAATAGAGATAATTTCCAGTTAGGTACTATTTGCACTAGTTGATATCTATAGGGAGGATCTTCCAATTTTATCATTCTGTATTTGTCACCTGCTGAAAGTCCAAAGCCAAGAACATACTAAGGCAGGCTAGCTGCTTTCCCAGAGGTGTGAACACCATCATACTCACTGCTAATGCTATCCCAGGTGAAGTTCAGCAAGTTCCAGAACAAAACTTATGGCAGAAGAGGTGGTCCTGTGAAATCTAATAATGAATTGAATTTATATCTTATGTGGTTCAGGTGAATTTCCACCTTGTGTTGGAAGGGGTTAAATTTAAATAAATGACATATTTTGAATGAATCATTTAAAAAAAGGTTTCTAGTTTAGGAAACTTATTTCCTTTTCTGAATTTCAGAATTGGGTCCATTTGCAAGAAACTAGCAGGTAAATATTTCAGTGACAATGGAATGCTACAGCATGACTTAATCTAACAGTGCTGATAAACTTCCTAGGACACTAGCCTTTTTGGGTTTTGTATTAGGGGTTTATGATGTTTAACTAAGTTGATTAAGGAGATATCCCAACTGTAGGTGTCTTCAGGGATGTGGATATTCAATGTGAATTTCAAATCCACTTGGTGAGAATGTGCTTCTAGTTTATTTAGTAATCTGCTAAATTTGAACACTGGTATTTTTATTTTATTTATTTTATTCTGAATGTAAGGAGGGGGAGTTTTTTAAATAACATAACAAAATACAGGTATCTTGAAATTTTCTTTTTGGGGGGAGCTAGGTAGCACAGTGCATAGAGCACCAGCCTTGAAGTTAGAAAGACCTGAGGTCAAATTTGACCTCAGACACTTAACACTTCCTAGCTGTGTAACCTCGGCCAAATGACTTAACCCCAATTGCCTCAGGGAAAAAAAAAAAAAAAGAAATTTTCTTTTAAAAATTATTTTCTTCTCTTTCTGCCCTCCTCCTAGAAATGGCTAATATTAAGCACAAACATATTTATGGGATGAGATGTGAACCCCATTATATTCACCATTAATGCTATCACAAGTGAATTTTAGGAAGTATCAAAACAAAGCTTATGGCAGTACAGGTGTTACTGGGGAATCTAATGATGCATTGAATGTACATGTTATGGCACATCACATGAATTTAAATTTGTTTTGGAAGGGGATGAATTCAGAGGAAGTACCCAGAGACAATCATTAAAAAAAAAATTAATCTTATTTCTTTTTCTTAACTTTACAGTTGGGTCCATTTGCAAGAAACTAGAAGGGAAAGGCTAGACTTTATTTTTTCATTTTATTCAGCTCAGAATATTTTGTATTTTCCGTCATTAGGCAAGCAATTCTGATCAGAAAAAGAAAAGACAGAAGGAGGAAAAATGTCACTTTCTAAACTTAATTGTCATAAATATCAAATTCATTCAGTATTTCATGCCATTAATCCAATTTTTGTCCAAAAAATGGAAGGACAGATCATTTTCTCTTGGATTCATGAATGGATATTCATTCCAGTCATACTGAAATTAATGAGATATTTTCACTCCTTTTATAGGTCTTTAAATTGGTCCCAGTCATGCTTGATATTCCACATTGGCCATCTTCTGCTCATGCACTCCTACTTGACACTGAGTGGTTGGGAACCCTGGCCTTCTCTGTAGGAGCACTACCAACCTCAAAAGACTTGAGCAAATGGTGAAATAATGTGTGCACTGGGAAAGTGAAGGGTACTTTCAGAGGGTGTGAGGTGAGGAAAAGCAGAGAACAAGCACCTCTCAGAAAATGGTCTAAAACTTTTGAAGACATATAAGATAAAGTTCTTTGTGGGTAAATCAAATAAGGGGTTCTGTGGGAAGTTTGAGAAAACTTCAGAGCTCAGGTGGAACTTGCCACTAGGTAGCCTACAAAACATGTTGCTCAGAGACCTGATTAACTTAATGTTTAAATCAGAAAATGGATTGCCTGTCCACATGGCCAACCAGGTAAGAAGATTGATGCAAGAAACATTGGGAAGTTTCCCTGGTTGTACAGCCAAACCATTCATGTGTCTTATCTGCAAATATTTCCAAGCCGGCCAAGCAACTTCTGTTTCTTTCTTCCTTTGTTTGAATCCTATATCATATGTAAGTTACAGATATTCAGTGGCAAAGGCCAAAGCAACTTTTTGACCCTCCCCTCTATGGGATGACTTAATAAACTTCTTTGTAAACTCTGTTAGTTGTGGATTTTGTTCTCAGTCAGTAGAGGCAGGAGGAGAGAAGAGAGGTTTGGCATTGCTCCTTTATGAGTGACAGATAATTAACTAGAAATGGCAGAATGATTACCATCCCCAGCTGAGGACATGTTGAAATTAGATACCTCCAATCAGTAGTGGACTCATTCAGCATATTCTCCTAACTTCAATTCTTTTGGTTCTTTTGAAAAGAATGTGATGGATAAAATCTGAAGCAATCCAAGAAACAAAGATTGCAGTATAGATTTATCACTTAATACACGTTAATTGCAGAACACATCAGCAGCAGGCCTCCTCAGCTGGGCACTTGGCCCCATTACAAGGGAGCCACTGCTTTTTGAATAAAAGAAAACAAGGAAGAAGACATAAAACAGGATATAGATAAGGGACTTCCAAAGTTGGGAGGGAGAGAGGGAAAAGTGACAATTCCTTGATTTAGTAGAGGTGGTCCAACTTCCTAACCTCAGGGGACTAGGTTCAAACAATGCAACTAAGCTTTCTCACAATCCCCAAAAACTGAACCATTTTTTTCTTAGTAGACAGAAAATGGAATTAGGTCCCTCATTAAACAGAAAAGGAACTGAGCCACATCCAGAACTGAGTCACAGAATAAACTCAATGTGGTTCACGTAATTCTAATAATTCGTTCAAATAATCAAGAAATGTTAAGATGTATTGATTCTGATACAGGGGTCAGTTCCAGTTAGGATGGACTAATCAATATCTATAGAGGGGACCTTTCCACTCTGTCATTCTGTGTTTGTCCTATGAAGAAAAGTTCAAAACCAAGAACAAACTCAGCTGTGGCAGTCACTTTCCCAGAAGTAAGAACTCCATGGTACTCACTGCTAATGCAGTCACCAGATAGTGACTGTCAGAAGTATCAGAACAAAGTTATGGCAGACAGGTGGTCCTGGGAATTCTTATATTGAATGGAATTCACATCTTATACTGGACTAGCCAAATTTTCACCTTGTGTTGGAAGGGGTCGAATCGAGAGGAAGCATGCCTAAGTGAAGATTTTTATTATTTAAAAAAAAAAAAAGTTTCTTATTGAGGAATCTGATTTCCTTTTTTGAATCTCAGATGTGGGTCCATTTGCAAGAAATTAAAAGGGATATATTTCAATTACAATGGCTTAATCCAATAGTGATGATAAATTATACAGGACATTAGCCCCCTTGAGTTCTCTATTTGGGTTTATGATGATTGACTAGGGAGACATCCCAACTTTAGCCTTAGGACTCTTCAGGGACTTGGATATTCAATGTGAATTTCAAACCTACTCAGTCAGAATGTGGTTCTAGTTTGGTAATGAATCAAGCAAGAAGCCATCACTTTCCAGCATGATAACAGGACTTCTGGATTGAGAAATTCTTCAACAATTTGTCATTTGTGAGCAAGATTTACTGGGATTGCTAACAGTAAAAAAGGAATTTCCTTTTCTGGAATTACTAAAGTAATCCAGATTAGCATTGATTTCCTTCTCACATCAGTTTTCTGGAGCCCATCAGAATCCAATGTTGTTTAGGGTGTTAACAATAACATGACTCAAATTTTTATTTTGTATGAGGTCAATTAAAAAACAATTAGTGGAAGGGGCAGAGCCAAGAAGGGGCAGAGAGAAACCAGGAAGCTGTTTCTTAGATTCCTTAAAGTTCTTTAGATACTTTGAAGAGGTAAAGATAATTTTAGCAAAGTTAAATTCATTGTAACAAATAACTTTGCCAAGAAAACCCCAAATGAGGAAACAAAGAGCTTGACACAAAGGAAAGAAATGCACAACAAAAAAGATACAAAAAAGCACACCAAAATCTAGAATTCATTTCACATCTTTATTGAATGGAGTAAAAGATAAGTTAACAGTAATTCAAGTGACATAGGAGTGGAATGGCTTGAAATCTATGGCTTTCGAAGAACTTTGACAAATTCTAGGAAGACTATGAAAGCCACAGTCCATATGTGTGTTGTTATATATTCTTTTAACTGCTGAAAAAAAATTGCTATGTTTTGAAATTTGATAAGCAGAATCCACTGACAATCAGAAGGCACAACATACTTGGGAAGAATCCTCTTCAGCTTGCAGGGTGAAAGGCAAGCCATCTAGAAGTTGGTGATGCTCCTTGTCTTGCAGGGGAAGTTTGGAAATGGAAAAACACCAGCCGGGGAGCCTAGTGGTGGGCTGAGAATTCCTCCTTGTTGGAATGCTCAGAGAGACGAATAGCAGCAAGAACAAAGATGAGAATCCAGTGCACAGAGAGTCATGGGAGCAGGCTTTGTTCCTGGAAGTGGGGGGCCAGGAGAAAACATGGGTCTAACAGGGGCTGCAAATGAAATATCAGGTAACTGATAAATAAGAGAACTCTGCAGAACATTGTAAAAGGCCAGAATGCCAAATTTGTATTCCAAGTATACTCCAATCCTGGGAATAGGATCTTTTAGTTTGTGGTTCAGTGATCCAGGATAAGATTGCAAATAGTGTCCATCTTCCTTCTTGACACATCTCAGGAAAAAGATAGAGGCATATTTAGTTATTCTCCCGGGACTTTTTATCCTCAAATAGGTTGTGTGAATCCCCAGTGTCCACTGAGGCAGCTGTGTCACATCCACCTCCCAGTACTGTATGCCTGAGGAGAAGGCCTGCTCCGCAAGGACCATGGGAAGATCAGAGTCATCACCATGTGGGCTGTCTACCTGCCAGCCTTCTCCAGCTCTTACACTCTTCAGATCCTCAGCCACAATCAGGCAGGGACTGGCTGATGCAGGATCCAACCTGATGTCCACTCTGAATTGGTTGAGGGTCTCTAGCATGCCAAAGATAGGACACACTCTCACCTCTGGGTTGAGAGCCTTGGCCCTTTGGGACAATGCTGACTTGCTCCTTTCCAGCAACTCCTTGACATCCCGGAGCAGATCCAGATTGGGTTGGGAGTCTGCTTCCTGTAGATCTAGCATGAGGTCCTGAAGGGTGCTGCTTTCCTGGGATAGTGTCTCCTTCTTGTTTTTTGTTTCTTGATCCATCCTTTCCAGATAATGATATAACTCATCCCACATGAGGGAATCCCGTTCCCGGTATTCTCTGCTGATCATCTCCTCCCAGTCAATAACAGGTTTCTTTTCCTTAACAAGAAGTTTCTTAGTTTCCTTAAAGTACTTCTGTAAGCAACTTTGTAGGTGCTGCATCTTCTTCCTGGAATTGGACACAGCTTCTTCTACAGGACAGTGCCTGTGAGCCCCATGCTCTGGGGCTTGACAACATCTTAGACAGAGCACGGTCTGGTCGTCTTCACAAAAGAACTCCAAGACTTCTTTGTGAATGGCACAGCACCTCTGTCCTCCAGTACTTTGTAACAGCTGGGACCTGAGCTGTGTGCCCAGTTTAGTCAGCTCTGCTAGGCTCCCATTGAGTAATGGGAAGCCTCTGACCTGAGACACTTGCCTGCATTCAGGGCAAGAGAAAGCTGTAACTGCTGTGCTTGGGAGACATGCTCGGCAAAAGCTGTGCCCACACCCGATGGTGACTGGCTCACAGAAGTACTTCCAACAGATGGGACACGTAATCTGGTTCTGCAATTGTTGCAGCATTTCCACAGCAGCAGCAGCCATTCTCTTCTCTCCACTTGCTTCTGTTCTGCAGCAGCTGAGATGAAGAGCCTTCACTTCTATTCAAAGCAGTGCTTCTGAGCAGAAGAAGGCTCTCCTTTTATAGCAGGTAGCCCCACCCCTCTAGAGCCTCCCTGGCAAGGTGTGAATTCCCCTGTCCCAGAATTCTGAAGTTCTACCTGAGAACTCTTCTCAGTTGACAGAGCCCTGAGGACCTCAGAGTTCACACTTTTAGTTGGCTCCTTTGAATGTTTGGATTTCACCATCCTGCAGCTTTGTGGCTGTCTGTTAGGAAGAGCTTTCTTTCCCTTACCCAGCCTTACCCAATCAGTTCTAAGAAGCTCCAAAAGTCCTGTGCATTTCTCCCTTCAATCTACTTTTGGAAAGTCACAGAATTTAAGATTAAAAATGGATCTGCATGGCCATTTAGTTCAAGGAGCCCACAGCCATGATGAGGGCCATCTCCAGGATCCAAGAAGGGGTATTGCTTCTCTGTTGGATCTACAGTGGCATACTTATTACTTCTTCTCTATTGCATTTTTCTCTCAGTTAAGTGTCTTCTTCCTCCTTATTCCATCCTTTCCACAGTTGTCAATTAACCTTCCACAAGCAATCTGAGGATTGAAACTGTCTAAAAAAGTGTAACAGAAAAACTGATTTGCTTCTTTTTTTAACAACAGAATACCTTTTTTATAAACAGTTCAACATACAAAGAACATTAATTGAATTTTTTCATCTATCATTTTAAATTAGTAGAACAAGACATTAAAGTGTCAACAATTTATCTGCAAATTTAATTTCCTTTCCCTAATCCTACCTTTCTTTCACAAATGGTGCACCTAGAGGACAGGGTCTGATTTGTTTATCTTTTGTCTTCTAATATCTTCCATGATGCCGGTGAAATGATAGGTGTCTAAAAGTGTTAACTGAATTGAATTCTATTGATTTTAAAAATGAGGACTCCAATGAAGGCTACAGCATTGGGATGGCTAGTGCTTTTTTTCCATTCCACTTATTGCTCCATTTGGTCAGGTATTAGATGATCTCTCTATATGTTGTTTAAGTTGTTTAAATTATCCAAGTGTTGTGAGGGCTGCTATTAACATCTGGGAATATGATGGGACAGAGAGGAGGAGCTCTACTTTGCCACAAGCATGATTTTTTTTTTGAAATCTTCACATTCTTTCTTGAAAGTGGAGAGACATTTCTCTAGAAATGAGGAAGAAGGAGGCTTTAATGATTGAGAGTGCCTTGTAAAAAAAGAAGGAAGGATTCCAGTTTTGTGGAAAGGACATGGTAGGGGGTGGAGCTAAGATGGAGGAGAGCAGACACAATTCTCTGTAACCTCCTCTAAGCTTCTCTCAGACCTACCCCAGATGAAGCCTCTAAACTGGTTTTGAAGTCAAAGAATCCACAAATATTTGTAGTACAAAACATTTCTAGAAGAAGATACCTTGGAAGAATTTCAGAACAGGTCTGTTTCAATCTGGCAGAGGGACAGTCTGCCAAGCCCAGAGCATAGTATAGGGAGACCAGGGCAAGAAGCTGGAGTGGAGAGTCAAAGTTTTGTAGCTTCCAAGACCCTGGGGATCTTGTGTGAGCCTCCTTAGGCCACTCTGTCCTGGTTGCTACCAGATGGTTTGGCAGATTTACCTTTTATAAAAAACAAATAGTTCCATTACTGGAAATCAATCAGCAGAACTGCCCCAGGGCAGCTGTCCCTCCCTTGCATTGAAAGCACCTCAAGCCTTTAAAACAATGAATAAAAAACAAAAAAGAACTCAAACCTAGACAGCTTTTATGGAGAGAGAAAAACAGCCCTCAAATCCTGAGGTTCCTAAAGGCAAAGCAAGTCCAGAAGAAGCCCTAAAGAGAGATACAAGCTGATTGCCATTTCACAAAACTTTCTTTGAAGATAGCATAAAGGATCTTAAAAGAGAATTAGAAGAAAAATGGTGAAATGAAATGAGACCATTGCAAGAAGGAATAGAAAAAATGAAAAAAAGAATGCAATGAACAAAAAAATTTAATTGTCCAATTGCAAAAGGAGGTAAAAAAATAACTGAAGAAAAGAATACTCTAATTTTTAGTGTACTTAGTGAACAAATGGAAGTGAATCACTCAAGACTTCAAGAATCAGTGAAACAAAAAAAAAATAGAAGAAAATATGAAATACTTCCTAGGAAAAATGATAGTGATAAAATGATTGGTTTATACTCAGTGTAGAGCATATAAGTAGGGACTGAGAGCCACTGAGGACAAGCACACTAGAAGCTCTCAGAACCAAGGGGACAAATTCAATTTGAACTTTAATTTCCTGGTGGCTGGCCTGGCCTCATGCACTTTCCCCACTAAAAGCAAGGCCACACTGAAAGGCTCTTCAGAAAGCTGCCCAGCATCAGGCAAAGAGGAAATAAAATATTTGGACTTTAACTCTTGGCTACTCTTATGGTGATTACTGAACTGAAACAAAGGCTGCTGCCAGAGACCCCAAGAAAACTGAACCAAGAGAACCTTACAAAGGAAGCCTATAAAGGAATAAACATCCCTAAATTGACAGTATGGCTTCATTATCTGTATCTGAAAGTCAAACTAGCTACCAATCAGGATTGCCTTACCTTTGCCAAAGGCGGTCTTAAACATGTAATATGTATTGCTGTAATATAATTCCTAAGTTTCTAAACTTTTTCTTTGTCATTTGCTGGCCATGGTGTGTTACCTGAATTTTGACAAACTCCCCGGGAAAAATCTCACTTGATTTCTCATGCCAACTTTTGGGTATTGAAATGGGGATAGTCCCTTTGACCATGAATGTAAGCTTTTTTTCATACCAGTTCTAGGACACCAACAAAACCTTCCTGTTGAAAGTGTAGTCTTCAGTATTTCTGTTTACTGGGCTCTGAGAATGATAGAGAATGACTATTTGTCTAATATTTCATAAAGTAGAACCTTGTGCCAGGTCCAGATGCAATGTTGAGATCGAACTCCAAGGGGTAAGTGAATAAAGAATGAAAGGGGAACAATAAAACTCAGGGAGATTCATCAACTTCTCTGTCTTGTAGTCTGTTTCTATGCATTATTTAATCAGGCTTCTGATAGAGCACTCATGGAGCTTCATTGGGCTGAAGTTTTATTCTGAGCAATAAGCAGAGCCTGCAGGAACACAAATGTTGTGCTACTTGTGAGTTGGAATCAATAGAGCATCTGACCACGATGTTTGATACACCAAAGGGCTTTTAAAAACCAATTTTTATTCGGTTATGAAGGATGAAAACCAAATGAAAGCAATACTCAAGAGAGATTTCTTAGGTGCCAGATAGAATATAAAAGTGAGGATTCAGTCATCATGTTCCTCCTTCCAAAAATATGTACAACTTAAGCCACACCTCAGGATTTAGTAATCCCAGGGGAAAGAAAGTTGCAGTCAGAATATAAGTCATTAAGGTACACCCAATGCCTACTATATACCATCCATATAACCTTAGAAAACTCTCTTCTTTTTGAAAAAAGTCCCTTCATCCCTGCTCAGGGTAATTCTTTCTTCTCTGTGGGATTAATTGAAGGGGAGAGAGAGAAATTGGAGAGGTCAAGGTCTATAGGTATTTATTGCTATATCACTAGCTAATTATATCACTCCCCTAACTGACTACCAGAATTTATCTATATGCTGGGAAGAGGAAGGTCAGAAGAAATGAGGCAGTCTAAGAATTCCAAAGACTAGAAAAGTAACTGTTGGTTAAGAAGTCAGGAAGTCATTTACTCATATGCAGATATTTTATGTGGGGGCTGATTAGAGTAAAAAAGGAAATGCCTGAGAAAGAGATCAGGGGCATGGCTAAAAGCTCTTTTCCAAGTGTAATCAAATAAGTAAAGAATATTCTTCATGAACCCCTTACTGCCCATAGAAGAATGGTTGAAAATGAACAATATCATTTTTTTTTTTTTACTGTCAAAAAGGCTTGTGAAATGTTTAAATTTCCATAATATTGTTTATCCTATTGTCAAACCAGGAAACAGGACTATGCCTACTTGCAGTTTAGAGACCTTTAAGTAAGAACCTAGACTATGCTGCCCAGAACCCTAGTTAGATCCAAAGATTGATGAAGGGAGATTTCTCACAATTGCATACCTCAAACAACCCATATATCTTATCTGAAACCTGAAACTTATGATGAATCAGTTATTCTTTCCATGTTCTTTGATTAAATATAGATATTTGGGAGTAGGACACCTCTTCATATGAATTAAGGGAATTGCATTGCTTTCTCTCATCCTTACAACTTGGATAGGCCCTAATCTGTCCTTACATTAGAAATCTGATCACCTAATATTGAATTCTTTTCTTAATTAATTGATTTTATTTGATTAATTGCTTTTAATTTACAAAAGTCTATCTTCTCATGTTTTGGAGATTGAGGCTTAAGCTTGTTGCTTAAGAAATCGATATACTTAGAAGATCCCACCTTTGTTTACATTAGTAATTTTATCTTTCAGGTGGCAGAACAGTCAACGTGATTAGATTTTCTTAAGATCCTTTTAAATTTCTACAAGGATATATTTCTAGAAGATTTATTCAGCAATAAAGTCTCTTGGCATCTGGAAAACCAGATCTACTGGTATAAATGTGTCTGCAAATCTGTCCTAAAAATAAGGCCCTAAGGATACTGTATGGCTGATTTGCCTAGATATATTTTCAGAGTTAATTAGATCAAAATGGACAGTTTTGGGATGATGCCCAAAGACAGTCCCCTAGGGAAGAATTCCTATGAAGAAATGCTTTCCAGAAGCAGACAACTTCATGAAGTAGACAACTCTTTCCAAAAATTTGCACTTGGATATACTGATTAAGAACATTAAAGAACTGTTCTACTCTTTTCCTCTTGATCCTTGTTTGTATTTTGGCTCCCATTATATTGATTTGACAGTGTGTTTTAGCCATGGGCATCACACTTGGGGATCACAGAGATGGCCCTAATCATGAACATGGGTTCCTTGCACTAAATGACCATGGAGGAGGATTTCTCATCTCATATTCTGTGATTCTCCATAACTGGACTGAAGGGAGAGATGCAGAGGATTCTTGGAGAGACTTGGAAGTGATTGGGTATGGCAGGGTAAAGGAGAGAAGGTACTTATGGATCCTTGTGTTTACATGGGGCTCCTACACAAATCAGATTGTAAAATTCATTGATTTGAAGCTCCCTGTTTTCAGAGGCTTCTTCCTAAAAGATAGGGGAACCATCAGGATGGTGAAACCCATCCATACAAAGGAGTCAACTAAAAGTGTGAACTCTGAGGTCCTCAGGGCTCTGTCAACTGGGAAGAGTTAACAAGTAGAACTTCAGAATTCTGGGACAGGGGAATTCACACCTTGCCAGGGAGGCTCTAGAGGGGTGGGCCTACCTGCTATAAAAGGAGAGCCTTCTTCTGCTCAAAAGCGCTGCTTTGAATAGAAGTGAAGGCTCTTCATCTCAGCTGCTGCAGAACAGAAGCAAGTGGAGAGAGGAGAATGGCTGCTGCTGCTGTGGAAATGCTGCAACAATTGCAGAGCCAGATCACGTGTCCCATCTGTTGGAAGTACTTCTGTGAGCCAGTCACCATCGGGTGTGGGCACAGCTTTTGCCAAGCATGTCTCCCAAGCTCAGCAGCTACAGCTTTCTCTTGCCCTGAATGCAGGCAAGTGTCTCAGGTCAGAGAATCACCTTTATGTATCAATGGGCGCCTGCTAGAGCTGACTGAACTGGGGAAACAGCTCAGCTCCCAGCTGTTGCAGAGTGCTGAAGGACAGAGGCTCTGTGCCACTCACCAGCAAGTCTTGGAGTTCTTCTGTGAAGACGACCAGACATTGCTCTGTGTCAGATGTTGTCAAACCCCAGAGCACGGGGCTCACAGGCACTGTCCTGTAGAAGAAGCTGCTCCCAATGTCAGGAAGAAGCTGCAGCACTTTCAAAGTTGCTTGGAGAAGCACTTTGAGGAAGCAAAGAAACTTCTTGCTAGTCCCAGACCTCTTGTGAACTGGCACAAGATGATTACAGAAGAATACTACAAAATGTACAACCTGCACTTATTCAAGGAATGCCCTTTTGCTAGGATTGAGGAAGAAGAAAGAAGTGAGAAGGACAGACTTTCCCAGCAAATGAGAACCCTTCAGGACCTCATGCTAGATCTCCAGGAAGCAGAGGGCCAAGCCAATGTGGATCTGCTCCGGGATGTCAAGCAGTTGCTGGAAAGGAGCGAGTCAGTGTTGTCCCAAAGGGCCAAGGCGCTCATCCTGGAGCTCAGAGTGTGTCCCGTCCCTGGCATGATAGAGATGCTCAACCGCTTCAGAGTGCACATCAGGTTAGATCCTGCATCAGCCAGTCCTTGCCTGATTGTGGCTGAGGATCTGAGGAGTGTAAGAGCTGGAGAAGGCTGGCCGGTGGACACCCACCCTGGTGATGACGGGCATCTTCACATGGTCCTTGCTGAGCAGGCCTTCAGCTCAGGGAGACAATACTGGGAGGTGGATGTGACACAGCTGCCTCAGTGGATGCTGGGGATCCACACCCCCTGCTTGAAGAGACAAAGTGGTGGCAGCAAGACCCATTGTCCCTCTGTGTTCTTTCTGAGATGTGTCAGGAAGGAAGAGGATTACTTTTTGCAATCCTACCCTGGATCGCTGGACCACAGACTGAAAAGCCCTATTCCCAGGGTAGGACTCTACCTAGAATACCGTACTGGCATTCTGGCCTTTTACAATGTTCTGCAGAGTTCTCTTATTTATCAGTTACCTGATATTTCCTTTGTAGCCCCTGTTAGACCCATGTTTTCTCCTGGCCCCCCACTTCCAGGAACAAAGCCTGCTCCCATGACTCTCTGTGCACTGGATTCTCATCTTTGTTCTTGCTGCTATTCGTCTCTCTGAGCATTCAAATAAGGAGGAATTCTCAGCCCACCACTAGGCTCCCCGGCTGGTGTTTTTCCATTTCCAAACTTCCCCTGCAAGACAAGGAGCATCACTAACTTCTAGATGGCTTGCCTTTCACCCTGCAAGCTGAAGAGGACTCTTCCCAAGTATGTTGTGCCTTCTGATTGGCAGTGGATTCTGCTTATGAAATTTCAAAACATAGCAATTCTTTTTCAGCAGTTAAAAAAAAATAACAACACACATGAGGACTGTGGCTTTCATAGTCTTCCTAGAATTAGTCAAAGTTCTTCGAAAGCCATGAATTTCAAGCTATTCCACTCCTATGTCACTTGAATTACTGTTAACTTATCTTTTACTCCATTCAATAAAAATGTGAAATGAATTCTAGCTTTTGGTGTGCTTCTTTGTATCTTTCTTGTTGTGCATTTCTTTCCTTTGTGTTAAGCTCTTTGTTTCCTCATTTGGGGTTTTCTTGGCAAAGTTATTTGTTACAATGAATTTAATTTTGCTAAAATTATCTTTATCTGTTCAAGGAATCTAAAGAATTTTAAGGAATCTAAGAAACGGCTTCCTGGTTTCTCTCTGCCCCTTCTTGGCTCTGCCCCTTCCACTATTGTTTTAATTGGCCTCATACATTGAAGTCATATTATTATTGCCACCCTAAAGAATTTTGGGGTCTTATGGACCTCAGAAAATTGATATGAGTAGGAAATCAATGCTAATATGGACATCAATGTCTTCGACCTTGGTCCATTTGACTGGATATCTTATGGATCTGAATGAAAATTACAATTTGAAATTTTGTTCAGGTTCAAATGACTGGCAATTGGTGATTAGGTGTTATTGCCCAAAATAAAGACTGAAACAAAAAACATCAAAGAATAAGGAAAAGAAATCACTTACACAAATATTTTGGGAGTACTTTTATTGGTGGGGGACAAGAAGCTGGAAATCAAAGGGGGTATATATCACTATGCACTTTATGGTCTCAAGATGCAATAGAATACACTTGACACGTAAAAAAATGATGAAGATTATCAGGAAATAATGTGAAGTCTTCCCATTTGGGCATCTATATAAGATAAGAAATATACATAGAATTTATTCTCCCCTCACCCCACAGGAGTTCACTGATGAGGAGTAAATTGGGGCTCTAAGCCAAGATGTATTAGCTGTTCTCCTCCTGAGTCTGATTAACCTCTCTCTCTCCAAAGTAACCAAGGGCAGGTTCAGTAACAAATGAATTTGCTACTCAATGCTGTATCAAAACAAAGTCTTTATTGATAGTAAAGGGATAGACAGGCATTAGGCCTCCAGGAAGACCAAACTGACTGGCAAGGGGATGCCAGTTGGCAGGCACAAGGCTGGTGTAGACCGAGTACAAGGATTCCATTTTTTAGAACTTCCTTTTATACATAACTAGGGTCATCAAAACAACATTTGCAGATATGTTATCCAAAATGTTGCCGAGATATTTGTAAATAAGACAGGAATTTCTCTTAATCATTTGTATCTCAAATTATCTCTTTTTACCCTTCCTGAGACAAGAATTTTCTGTTAATTATTTTTATCTTGAACTATCTCTTTTTTTTTTTTTTTTTGACATTATCATTTCCCCTTCTCAAATAATAGGACACAAATTCTTTTGGGGGTAGGGAAAATTGTCGTCGAAGATCATCAAGCTGCTTCGTGCTGAAAGGGGCATCGATGGGGGGGGGCGGGAGTTGATGTCTAAAAAGCAATAGCCATAGTATTTTAAGCACAGTAATAGATAACCCAGACAAGTTTGCTGTTCCACTTCCTAACCATAACATAATTATTTACTGAAAATTCTTCCTCCCAAGATACTAAATGTTCTTGTTACCCACAGAAGGAATGCTATAGAATTCAAGTAAGGTCTTCTTCTCACTAAAGATGTTGAAATCCTTTCTTTTGGACTGAAACCTTTTCCTTTTTATAGGATATAAACTGACAGAGAGATGCAATGACTACAAACTTGTCTGAAGCAAAAAAAAAAAAAAAAAAAAAATGGGCTGTCACAATTGTCCTTGGCTTCTAAGAGAAGAAATACCTTGCCTATATATTTGGAAATGTTCAAGCTGAGGATATCATAATTAAGAAAATTCTTTATTGAGGCATAGTCCCAGATAAAGTGTTTGAAGAAGTCTATGCCAAGCGGGCAGCTAGGTGGCGCAGTGGATAAAGCACCAGCCCTAAATTCAGGAGGACGCAAGTTCAAATCTGGTCTCAGACACTTAACACTTCCTAGCTGTGTGACCCTGGGCAAGTCACTTAACCCCAGCCTCAAAAAAAAAAAAAAAAAAAAAAAAAAAGTCTATGCCAGAATTATCATCACTTTCAGAATTGCTATGAAGAGGGATGAATCATCTAGCAAGCTTTTTCCTCCAATAAAAAGGCAGTATGAGTAAAGAGCCTTTGCACAGAAGTTCAGGTGATTCTAAATAATGTTGAATCATTGTCAAATGTTCATGTGCATTATTTTCATATTTGATGAATCACAGGATTATAAATCTAGAGCAAAATTTCTTAATCTGACATAAATGAAATTCCTGCCCAACCCCCAATCAATGGATAGATATTAGGGAGTCTGTTAATTCCTGACATTCCTGATATTAAGACCAGCTTTCCCAAACATTCCCGTTAGCAATAGAAAGTTCTTTCCAAATTACTGATGACCTGATCAGCATATGACAGCTCAACTTTTGGAAAAACCAATTTGATAGAAACAATTACTAAATATTCACTCCAATTTCACAATCCATGATCTGCCTTTCTGAGGTGGCAGGGAAGGGGGATAGTAGAAAGTAATACTTAGGCCACTAGGTGGCCTTGTACATAAGGTTATTGAACAAAGTTCAAAAATGTTCTCAACCACTAACTAGCTCTGTGACTTTAGATAAGTAATTTAACTTCTGTCTGCCATTTTGTCTTTAGAATGCGTATAATAACTTCTTATTATAAAGCTTTTTTAAAGACCAAACAGGATTAGCTATATAAAGTAATTTGCAAATCTCAAAGCACTGTGAAATTAGATAATATTATTAGTAATCACTTCAGACCAGCTCACCCCACTAGAGAGATGGCAGTTCCTTCAGAAGGAAATGGAAGCCTTAATATGAAACTAAAAGAGACCTGAATTGAACCTCCAATGGCCAAACTGAGAAGATTGTTTAATCCAAGCTAAATACTGGACTCTTATTATCTGATCTTACACTCTCAGGAAGGCAGAAAATTTAGTCTCCATCCCCTTTACAGCCTTTTGCTTAGTAGGTAGGCAAATACATTTGAATGAAGGAAAATTTTGGCTTGAAAATGAAGGTAATATTATTGTGCTGCCTACTTCACAGAGTTATTGTGAGAAAACAACTTTATTGTATAAAGTGTGAATTAAAGGCTGTTGTAGTGCCACAGTTCCCTTTTATGGATCTAATTCAGTTTCCATAATTTTCCTGACCCAGTTTCCCTGAATTATTCTGCCTCTATTCCTAATTGTAATGCTCAATACTGCAACACAACCTTTCCCTCTTAATCATTAGAATGTTTGAAAGTTGAAGATCTTAGATTTTAGACATCATTAGAATATCAGGTAACTCTCCCCATCCCATTTAATTAGAATATCAGGTGCCTCTCTCTCTCCAGTGCCTCCCCCCATTATGTCATTATTCTTGTTACGCTATAAAGGAATTTTTGTATTCAACATTCTCTGCTAGATTCTTGGAGACAATAGTCCCATTCAGCCTTGGGAAGAAACCATGGATCCATTTGGTCCCAGTAAATCTCTCCCTTTCAAATAAAACATTAAAGACTCTCTAATCTCCATTTTGCCTCAGTTTCTCTGCCATTCCACTGTGATTTAATGACTAGATCTAAGGTTTCAAAGTACTAGAGAAATGTGGAAAAAAATTCTATCTTTGTTTAAATTGAGAGAGATGGAGAGAGCAGAGCAAATTCACAGCTGCTCAAAGTAGAGTGAGGAAAGGGGAATGTATTTATGGGTTTTTGAGTCTTTTGAGCAGGGCTCAGGGGCAAAAGGAATAAAACACATGCACATGCAATAAGCTAGGGAGCAGAATACTTAGAAAGTCTCAAGCAATGTTTTGAATCTTCAAGTGCTTTACACTGGTCAAGGCTAATTCTGTAGTTTCTGGCAACTACAGATATCTCCAAATTCAGCTAGAATTCACTTACAACAGGTCACTTGTACATCAAGAAGTTTTTGGCATCATATGTAATGGGGATAAACTGGAACCCTTCCCAGTAAGATCAGGAGTGAAACAAGGTTGCCCACTATCACCATTACTATTCAATATTGTATTAGAAATGCTAGCTTTGGCAATAAGAGTCAAGAAAGAGATTAAAGAATTAGAGTAGGTAATGAGGAAAACAAATTACCACTCTTTGCAGATGATATGATGGTATACTTAGAGAACCCCAGAGATTCTACTAAAAAAGCTATTAGAAATAATCTACAACTTTAGCAAAATTGCAGAATACAAAATAAAACCCACATAAGTCATCAGCATTCTTACTTATCACTAACAAAATCCAACAGTTAGAATTATAAAGGGAAATTCCATTTAAAGTAATTACCAATAGTATGAAATATTTAGGAATCTATCTGCCAAGGGAAAATCAGGAACTATATGGGTAAAACTACAAAATACTTTTCACACCAAAAAATCAGATATAACCAATTGAAAAAATATTAAATGTTCTTGGATAGGGCAAGCAAATATGATAAATATGACAATACTATTTAATCTATTTATTTAGCAATATACCAATTTGACTTCCAAAAATCTATTTTTATGACCTAGAAAAAATAACAACAAAGTTCATATGGCAAAGCAAAAGGTTAAGAATTTCAAGAGAACTAATGAAAAAAAAAATCAAATGAAGGTGCTGTAAATAGACTAGTTGGTCAGTGGAACAGGTTAGATTCAAAGGAAAAAACAATCAATAACTTTAATAATCTAGTGTTTTACAAACCCAAAGACCCCAGCTTTGGGGATAAGAACTCACTGTTTGACAAAAATTGCTGGGAAAATTGGAAATCAGTATGTCAGAAACTGAGCATTGATCCATACTTAACACTGTACACCAAAATAAGGTCAAAATGGGTTCATAACCTGGGCATAAAAAAATGAGATTACAAATAAATTAGAAGAACATAGGATAGTTTACCTCTCTCAGACTTGTGGAGGAAGAAAGAATTTATAACCAAAGAAGGATTAGAAATCATTATTGATCACAAAATAGAAAATTTTTTATTCCTTCTTGCAATGATCTCATTTCATTTCCCTATTGTTCTTCTAATTCTATTTTAAGATCCTTTATGCAATCTTTGAAGAAAGTTTTGTGAAATGGGGACCAACTTTTGTCTCTCTTTAGGGCTTTATCTGGAGTTGCTTTGCCTTTAGGAACCTCAGGATTTGAGGTCTGTTTTTCTCTCTCTCCATAAAATCTGCCTATGGTGATCATTCTTTTTTGTTTTTTATTCTTTTTTTTAAGGCTTGAAGTGTGTGCAAAACAAGAGTGACAGCTGCCCAGGGGTAGTTCTGCTAATTGATTTCCAGTGCTGGGTAATGGTGGCTAGGTCGGGTCTTCTTCCTGCACTCAGTGATTTACAATTTGTCTTTTACAAAAGGCCAATCTGCCAAACCATCTATTTGCAACCAGGACAGAATGGCCTAAAGAAGCCTCACAGAACATTCCCAGGTTCGTGGAAGCTACAACACTTTGACTTTCCACTCCAGCTTCTTGCCCTGGTCTCACTATATACTATGGTCTGGGTTTGGCAGACTGTCCCCTGCCTGATTGAAACAGACCTGTTCTGAAATTCTTCCAAGGTATCTTCTTCTAGAAATGTGTTGTATTACAAATATTTGTGCATTCTTTGACTTTAAAACCAGTTTAGAGGCTTCATCTGCTGTTGGTTTGAGAGAAGGCTAGAGGAGGTTACAGAGAAGTCACTCTTTGCTACACTGTAGATTATTCTATGCTCCAGAATGACTGATTGGAGAAAGTGAGTTTTAAGCTTCATAGAAAAGTGTTTGGCCTTTCTGATTCAGAGATTACTTATTTGGATATTGTAGGACTGCAAATGTAACAGGATCAGCTGTCAGAAGTAAATATAAAGAAGGGAACATTATCAACTTCTCCTATTGGAAGATGAGATTCAGAGGCAAGGGAGATCTGAAGTTTTGTATTCTGCTTATGAGCATTCATGGGACAGTTCTCTTTTTAGAAATTTTGTTAGACATAAGGAGAGACAAAAAGTGATGGCTCATATGGAGAGATACCTTCTGCATCAGGGAGGCCTAAATTCATGTCATCCCTCAGATATTTCCTGATTGTTCTGTAATATCTTTCGTCTTCCAAGTATTCCACCAAAGGTAAAAGTTAGAAAGACCTTTTCCATCAACTTGTGTTTCAAGTGCTTAAACTTCATCTTGCTTGCCAGGGATTCTCCAAGGTGCAGGTTAGGGATTCTACAAGGAACACACACTCCAGAGATCAGGTCTATACAACGATGGAAAATTCCTACTTGTTTATGGGAAAAAGAAAGCAAGACAGAGTCACTGTCAGTTCATGGAGGCGAATAGTACACCAACATAAAAAGAAAACAAAAAAAGACACAAAAATTAAAATAATAGAAAGAGGCCAGGTTGGGAAGATCCATAAATACCCAGCAGAATACCTTGTATTTAAATGAATTTAATTTACAATAAGCAAAATCAATTACAAGGAATATATATATATATAAAGATACTTCTGCCTTCACTGTTTTGGTTCCATAGGGGAGAAATAGAAATGCAAAGTAATACCTATAACATATTGAAGAAAATTAATACTATATTGTATCATTTGATAATTAAAACTATTTTGTCATCTCTATTTTCCCACTATTTTACCAAAAAACGATCTCTTAGCCACATGCAGAAGGGTATCTTTACTAGTCCTAGCCTCCTGGAATATCTACTTATTAGCCACTTTAAAGGTGGCACCCCAGCTTTCCTTTCTTCTTTAAGAAAAAGAACTAGTTGGAACTGCTCTCTCCCTTGGGGACAACTCCACTGTCCTAGCTTCTCACTTTAAAATTTGAGATCTGATCTCCAAGGAAGGGCAAAAAAGAGGTTTGGTGTGATTTTATTTTTTAGCCAAGATTTATTAGAGGCCTTTGAAGACAGTCAATTAATAAATATTCCATAATTGGCTGAGGATGTCTTGATTATCGGTACCTGAACTATCTGCCAATCTACCAATCAGGAGTCAGATGTAAGTCTTTTGGAAAATCCAAGCAAGATGAGGTCTCTTGGATGACTTTAGGGGACTTGGCTAGCCCCCTAACCAAAGCTGGTGACCTATATCCAAGCTCCCTTGGATTATTTATATAGAAGATCAGAATATAACCAGAGTATACCTTATGTAGAAGCAAAAAGGGCCCCCTAAGAGAAAAACACAAACAGGATGTGCCTTGACTAACAGAACAAGGAAATGTCACAACCTTGGTTATACTTTGTGTGGTTTTCTGGCATTTGTATAATGTATAACAGAGAAAAACATGCTTAAGGTGGGATATAAAAAGGAAGCTGTAAGAAATAAAGTCAAGATGTAAGCTTGAATTCACCTGGTCCCATTCATATCCTTTTCAGTTATTACTTCACCCAGCAGTCATACAAACTACTAGCGCTCTTACCTTTGTCAAAAGATGCCACTGTCTTGTCAGGTCAATGAGAAGGAAAACGAACCTAAGTTTAGAAGGCTCTCTTAGCCCTCAATGTCTCTTTTCATTGTGACCCAGAAATCAAAGTCCCACTGTCTTTATAACAGCTAGCCTAAGAAAAAAATTAGTCATACAATCCCTGGATTTTGCCTGCCAGTGCCATCCATCTTATTAACACTTTACACATGGCTGTTATTAAAATGATATCTTGTTCTGGGGGAAAATGTGCCTCAGTTATAATACTATTCACCACAATCTGACTTTAGTATATTGCTTACTGTTAAACTTATCACACTCTTACACCCAACTTCTACCTATATTTCGCCCTTCTAATTTTACCTTATAGAAGACTGATTTCTAGAAGTGAGAGAAGCAATGAAAGTACATAAGATTAAAAAGTAAAGTGATCAGTAAAGTTTATTTTAACAATAATCATAAAAATAGCTTCTTAAAAAAAAGATGTCAAATTCCTAATGTTCTTAAGAGCAGAGAATGTGAGCAAATAAAGTGATAAATATTTGACACGTAAAAGTCCTATATTATTATAGACAACATAAACTTAAAAACAAACAGCAATTTATTTGATATTGTCAAATTCATATATATGTTGGCAATACTTTATTGTTTTACTATAGTCCTACAAGAGGAGGGAAGACTAAATCCTACATATATTTTCTATCTGAAACAGATGCCCAAATGTGAAATTCCTCCTATGAATTTTAGAAACTGTTCTTTTCGTCATTTCTTCTGTTTCAAATGTATTCTCTTGCATCTTGATACCAAAACATTCACAGCCATTCCCAACTGATACATACTCTGGTTTTCTAATTTCTTGCCCTGAATTAAAAAAAAAAAATACAAACTAGTATAGGTGATTCCTTTTCTTGTTTCTTTGATTTTTTTTTAATCTTTCTTTTTTTTTTCTCGTAAATTCTATCTACTTACCAACTGTCTGTCATTTAAGGCAGATTAAAATTTTAGGTTCTAATCTTGCCTCCTGATCAATAAGATATCCAGCCAAATTTACCTAGGTAGACAAAATTGTTATCCAGCAGGATATTTAGACTTCTGGACTGAGAAATTCTTCAACAATTTTGCATTGTGGATAGGCTTTACAAGGATTTCTGGCAGTAAAAAAAATAGAGTTTGCCTTTCTGGGATAATTGAGGTAATGAATATTAACTCTAATTTCCTTCTTCCATCAGTCTTTTGGAGCCAGTCAAATCCATTGGTCTTTTGAGTGTTAAGAATAATATGCCTCAAATTTTTATAATGTATGAAACTGATTAAAATACAATTATTGAACAGCAGAAACAGAAGAGGAGAGAGAAGCCAGGAAGTTGTTATAGGGACATTTCTCCTTTTCTGAGAATTGCCATGTATGTCAGCTGGTAGGGCAGGCCCAGGGGGTAAAAGGGGTTTGGCCTCTGAGGCAGGAGGTTGTGTCTTACAGGTGGTTCCTTGAGATGAGAAGGGGTGTGTCCTGTTGCTAGATCTCCTCTTAGAATGAAGCACTAACTCCAGGTGTCTCCCTTCTGCAGATCCACCTATTCATGCTGAGGGGGCTAGACATGGGGTAATCCCAAAGGAGAGTTAATATAAATAACCAGCTTAGAGTCCATAGGCAGGGATGTAGAATAAGACGTTTTCCTTACAACTGGGGAGTCTCTGCAATGGATGACTGTCTGCAGATTTAGCAGACTTTGCAGACAGAGCCTAGATGAATCTTTCCCTGATGTTTGTGGTTCCCTACAGGTGGCTGTTGAGAGATTAGTAGGTAAAGGAGAAGCAGCTGGTTTTATTTGGAAATTAGTTCGAGAGAACACTAATGCCCATTGCCAGAAAGCCATGCTCTCCTTAGATGGGGATGCGAGCCTTGAAAAGATTATAAAAAGATGTAACAATGTTGCCTCCAGTGCCTTTCAAATGGATGCCCTGGAAGCTGCTATTTCTGAAGGAGTGCAGTAAGTGATCACATAAAATGCAACTGCCTCCTTGGGTAGTGGTTCTTTGTTTAACAGAGCTTCCAAAGGCCTGGGATTAGGTGATCTTTGAGAGGGAAGTTACAGTTACATTCTTCAAATGTCTTTAGATTCTATAAAGAGGTGAATAAAATTTTAGAAAAGTTAGACTTGGGGGCAGCTAGGTGGTGCAGTGGATAGAGCACCAGCCCTGAATTCAGGAGGACCCAAGTTCAAATCTGGTCTCAGACACTTAACACTTCCTAGTTGTGTGATCCTGGGCAAGTCACTTAGCCCCAGCCTCAAAAAAAGAAAAAAAAAAGTTTACTGTAGTTTAAGGGGCACAGGACTAGAAAAGGGAACCTCTAGGAACCTCTATTCTATGAACCTCATAGAATTTTGAAATCTATGGACCTCATAGAACTTTAACAAATTCTAGGAAAGCTATGAAAATGATGGTCTTCATAGGAGTTGATGTTAATTTTTAAATTTCTGGAATACAATTGATGTTGTAAAACTTCATAAATACATGGGATCCACTCAGAACAAGAAGGCACAAAACACTTGGCAATGGTCCCCTTTCAGCTTGCAGGGTAAATGGCAAGCTATCTAGAAGTTGATGATATTTATTTTCTTGCAGGGAAAGTTTGGAGATGGAAGAACTCCAGCCAAGAAGCCTAGTGGTAGGTTGAGAGCTCCTCCCTGGAGAAATGTTCTGATAAATGAATAGCAGCAAGTACAAAGATGAGAATCACCTAGACAGAAATGAAACCAAGTTTTGTTCCTAGAACTGGAAGCCAGGAAAAAGATAGGTGTAATAGGTATTATGAATGAAATTTTTGGTAATGGATAAAGAAGAGAACTCCAGAGAACAGTGTAAAAAGCCAGAATGCCAGTTTGATATGCTAAGTAGGGCGTTATCCTGGGAATATGGCCTTTCAGTCTGTGGTTCAATGTTCCAGGATACTATTGTAAACAGTAATCCTCTTTCTTCTGGCCACATCACAGGAAGAACAGAAGGACAATGAGTCATGCTGCCACCACTTTGTCTCTTCAGGTGTGTGTAAATCCCCAGTATCTACTGAGGTAATTGTTATATCAACCTCTCAATATTGTCTGCCTGTGCTGAAGGCTTTCTCAGAAAGGACAATGGGAAGATTAGAGTCATCACCAGGTTGGGTGTCCACCTGCCAGCCTTCTTAGAAAGGACTGGGTGATGGAGGATCCATTCTAATGTCCCCTCTGAATCAGGTGAGCATCTATCATTTCAGAGATGGGACACATTCTCTACTATGGAATAACGGCTTTGGCATTTTGGGATAATTTTGCTTCACTCCTTCCCAGCAACTGCTTGACACTCAATAGCAGATCAAGATTGGGTTGGGAATCTGCTTCCTCTAGATCTAGCCTGAAGTCCTGAAGGGTTCTCCTTTGCTGAAATACTCTGCCCTGCTCTTCTTGCTTTTTCCTTGGAAGACAATGAGATTCCTCCTCCATCAGGAGGCAGTGCAGTTTGTAGAATTCTCCTATGATCATTTCCTGCCAGTCAACAACAGTTCTCTCCTCCTCAGCAAGAAGTTTCTCTGCTTCCTCAAAGTGCTTCTCCAAGCAACTCTGAATGTGCTAGAGCTTCTTCCTGAAATTGGGAGCAGCTTGTTCTACAGGAGAAATCCTGTGAGCCCCATGCTCTGGGGTTTGGCATCATCTCACACAGTAATGTCTAGTCATCTTCACAAAAGAACTTGAAGACTTTGTGTGTGTCACACTGCTTCTGTCCTCCATTACTCTGCAAAAGCTGGGAGCTGAGCTGTTTGCCCAATTCAGTCAGCTATGCTAGGTACCTGTTGATTAATGGGAAATCTCTGACCTGAGAGCTGCATTCAGGTCAAGAGAAAGTTGTAGCTCTTCAGATTGAGAGACATGCTGGGCAAAAGCTGTGCCCACTCCTGATGGTTGACTGGCTCAGAAGTAGCGTCAAAAGATGGTACAAGTGATCTTACTCTGTAATTTTATATGTGTACAAAGTGTTTTGTATTTTTGCTCATATAATTCCTGTCTTTCCCTTGGCAGATAGATTCCCAAATATTTTATACTATTGGCAGTTACTTTAATGGAATTTCTCTCTGTAGCTCTAACTGTTGGATTTTGTTAGTGATATATAAGAATGCTGATGACTTATGTGGGTTTATTTTGTATCCTGCAACTTTGCTAAAGGTGTGGATTATTTCTAATAGCTTTTTAGGAGAATCTCTAGGGTTCTGTATACCATCATATCATCTGCAAAGCATGCTAATTTGGTTTCTTCATTACCTATTCTAATTCCTTTCATCTCTTTCCCTACCTTTATTGCTGAAGCTAGCATTTCTAATACTATCTTGAATAATAATAATGATGGTGATAAGATCACTCCTAATCTTATTGGGGTTGGTTCCACTTTATCCCCATCACATATGATGTTTACTGATGGTTTTTAATAAATGCTCCTGACTATTTTAAGGAAAAGTCCATTTTTCCCTAGACTTTCAAGTGGTTTTCATAGGAATGGACATTGGATTTTATCAAATGCTTTTTCCGCATCTATTGAGATGATCATATGTTCTTTGTGAATTTGGTTACTGATATAGTCAATTATGCTAATAGCTTTCCTAACATTGACCCAGCCCTGCATTCCTGGTAAAAATCATAGTTGGTCATGGTCTGTTATTCCAGGGATGGTTTTCTATAATCTTTTTGCTAATATTTTATTTAAGATTTTAGTATCAATATTCATTAGGGAGATTGATCTAGAATTTTCTTTATGTGTTTTCATCCTACTTCCCTGCCACCTAAGAAAGGCAGATCATGGATTGTGAAAAATGGAGTGAATATTTAGTAATTTCGTATATCAAATTGGTTTTTCCATAAGTTGAGCTCTCCTATGTTGATCAGGTCATCACTAATTTAGAAATAACTTTCCATTGCTAATGGGAATGTTTTGGGAAGCTGGTCCTGATAGAATATCAGGAATTTACAGACCCCCTAATATCAATCCATTGATTTTGGGGGTGGGCAGGAATTTCATTTATGCCTAGTTAAGGAGCTTTGCTCTAGATTTATAATTCTATGATTGACCAAATATGAAAGCAGTACACATGAATATTTGGCAAGAATTCATTCAATGAGTCAACATTATTTAGAACTACCTTAACTTCTGTGCAAAGGCTCTTTACTCATGCTGCCCTTTTATTGGAGAAAAAACTTGGTAGATGATTCATCCCTCTTCATAGCAATTCTAAAATTGATAATTCTGGCATAGAATTCTTCAAACACTTTATCTTGGGACTTAGCCTCAATAAAGAATCCTCTTAATACAATATCCTCAGCTTGAACTCTTCCAAATATATGGGCAAGGTATTTCTTCTCTGAGAAGCCAGGGACAATTGTGACAGCCCTTTTTTTTTTTTTTTTTTCTCTTCAGACAAGTTGTAGTCATTGCATCTCTCTGTCAGATTATATCCTATGAAAAGGAAAAGATTTCAGTCCAAAAGAAAGGATTTCAATATCCTTAGTGAGAGGAAGACCTTACTTGAATTCTATAGCATTCCTTCTATGGATAACCAGAACATTTAGTATCTTGGGAGGAAGAATTTTCAGTAAATAATTATGCTATGGTTAGGAAATGGAACTGCAATCTTAGCTGAGGACTAGATCTTTCTTTTTCAAGCATTTCCTTTTATTCTAATACACCCCCATATCTGTTTAGATGAAATCTGTTTGTAGGATAATAAAGGTTTCAAGGGAGAGGTGAAGGTAGTATTTTAGTCTTTGTGGCTTTTAAGTAACGCAAAATGGCCCAGTAAGTCATGTGAATTCTTTCTCCTTATAGTAAAGATCAGAATAGCTCCAATTATAAGAATAATTTTTTAAATTTGGAATGCCCAGATTTCTCCAGTTCTCATGAATTAAATTATGCCTTCATTACCTAAGTCTACATTAGATGCTCTTGATAAATTCATGGGACAGTACAATTAGTTAAATGTCAAGTTCTATAGTGTCTTTAATCTCTCAAAGTAAATTGTTTCATCAATGTCACCAGCTTTTATTTCCCCAAATTTTGTCACTTCTGTACTCCATCATGTTGAGAAGAAATAATGAAAGGAAATTATATCTCCATCTGTCTATTGACCTGGGGCCATAAGTTCTTGAGATGCAGACAAATATTCTCCCAATATTTGAAGGTTTTATGTCTTAACACAGATCTTTCTGCGGAATCTCTTCATTTCACAGGGCTGTCAAGGCCTGAGTATCTAATAAAGTCTTATCTCCAAGGAGCCACTTTCTAGTTGTATATCATAAGTTCCTGGATTTTGATTTCATTTCTAAAATATAGTCTAAGATAATAGATATGGAAGAGATCTTATAGAAGTCAGCACAACATAACTTCCTCTTACCAGGTAGAAATGAAAGAAGTTAGAAAATGAGCTTTCTAAGAGTACAAAGAAAGCGTAAGGAATGGAAAATGGTTTACACCTCTGATTTACAAACATCTTTCTCTTTGGACAACTATATCCTTCAGAACCTAGTCTTTCTTCTTTATCTTATATAATTTGGGAAAGAGGCACATGGTGATTCCTTACTAAAAATCATTCTCTACAGAGACCCTTAGGGAATTTCTCCTCTTATTTCCTCTTGTTTTCTGCTTTTCATCAATGAGTAAGAGTTGATAAGAATTTCCTATGCTCCAACTGCCCTGAAACTTAGAAGCTCAGCAGTAAGGTCTATGACTATGAGTATGACTATGACACCAGGATGGCAATCCAGCATACGGTCCCAGTGCATGACTTGCTGGAGCAGCTTCAGTCTTGTCCCCGGTCATGGCTGCAAAATGACCAATATGTACAAAAAATATTCATAGCAGCTCTCAAGACAAAAATAATTGGAAATTGGAGGGATGGCCACTTGTGATACAATATTATCATTCTATGTGAAATATTGAGCAGGATGCACACAGGAGGAGAAAAAAAAACCATCTGGAAATTCTTTTATGAACAACGTGAAATATATTGTACAAAAAAAGAATAGCAATGTTCTAGCTTTGTTATTCTCAGTAGAGCAATCATCCACAACTATTCCAAAGGACTTAGGATAAAAAATCATATCCATACCCAAAGAAGAAACTGATTATATCTGAATAAAGCATTCATTCTCTCTCTCTCTCTCTCTCTCTCTCTCTCTCTCTCTCTCTCTCTCTTCTCTCTCTCTCTCTCTCTCTCTCTCTCTCTCTCTCTCTCTCTCTCTCTCTCTCATTATTTAATTTTTCTTGAGGATTTTTATTTTAATGAGGGTAAAAGATCTATGTTTTCTTTCACAACTTTTGAGAAGATGTTTTGCATAACTTCACATGTGATTTCTTAATTGTGGGTGAGGATAAGGAAGAGTGCCTAGAACTTAAAAACATTTTTAACATTTGTTTTATAGATGTTTAATATTACTAGGGGGGAATTATTAAGTAAATAAATACCTAAGTCTGATAATAAGAACATGCCTGCCTGACTGGAAATGAATCAGAAATATGTGTCTAAGCTCTCCAGTCTTCCTCAACATCTTTGCCCTCCATGTATTCTAGGCTGCAGTGACAATGGCCTCCTTGTACTCAGAGAGGCTCTTCTATCCACACATTTCTTTATCACTGGAATTCTTTTAATGCTAGGAACTCACTTTGTCCTTGTCACTACCTGATGAGTTCCCAACATCCTTCCAACTCCAGATAAAATCCTCCAATCTATGAGCAGTGTTTTCCCAATTTTTTTTTCATGTTAGTCTCTTCTTCCTCTTGATTATACTCAATTTAATTCGTATATCTCTTGGCCAAACATGTCTCTTTTCATGTTTTCTTTTTCATTAATCTGAGAGATCATTAAGGGCTGAGGCTTATTCTGTCTTTTAATTTCTCCCCACCAATTGTCACAGTACTTAAAATATGGGAAAAGCTTAATATGTGATTATTACTATGGGAGATGATGGTGGAAGGATCATGTAATTCAGTATTTTCCAAGTACTCTTTCAAGGCCACTTTGTGATCAATTCATACTATTGCTTAGCAAACTCTTTACTTCTCAAAGTCTATTTATCAAATGTGTCCTATCCGGTTAATCCCCTTTTCCCTTAAAATCTCATTTTTCTGTTTTGATTGATGAAGGAATCTTAAGACTGGGAAACAAATCAGAAAGCTGAACCAAGATGGCAGGGATAGATGTCATCTCCAATGAGAGACAACTTAAGACTTAACTCTAGATTTCAGGTCAGAAGATATTAGTTTGATTCAAATTTCTGAACTCATTTGATCACAAAAGAGAGAAAAGGACTCATACGTGTAAAAATATTTTTGCATCTCCCTTTGTGTGGTAAGAAACTTGGAATTCAGTAGATGCCCCTCAATTGGGGAATTACCTACTTAGTTATGATATATAAATGTAATTTAATATTATTGTTCTCTAAGTTATTATATACAAGGTGATTTCAGTAAAGCCTGGAAAGACTTACATGAGGGGCAGCTAGGTGGTGTAGAAAATAGAGCAAAGCCTTGAACTCAAGAGCATCTGAATTCAAATCTGGCCTCAGGTACTTAACACTTCCTCAGTGTGTGACCCTGGGCGAGTCCCAACCCCAATTGCCTCAGCAAAAAAAAAAAAAAAAGAAAGAAAGAAAGAAAACATACAGGAAATGATGCTAAGTGAAGTGAACAGAATCATGAGAACATTATACAGTGTAAGAACAAGATTATGTGCTAATCAACTGTGATAACCTTGGCTCTTTTCACCAATGAGTTATTTTAAGGCAATGCCAGGAAACTTGTGATGGAAAGTTCAATCCACATTCAGAGAGGAAAAAAAAGGCTGAATATGATGTAAGCATAGTATTTTCACCTTTGTGTTATTGTTTGGCTTCTGGTTTTGTTTTGTTTTTTCCCCTTTGAATCTGCTTTTTTTGCTCAATATGATGAATATGGAAACATGTTTAGAGAAATTGCACCTGTATTGCAATTTACCCTATATTGAATTGCTTGCTGTTTTAGGGAGAGGAAAAGGGAAAGGAAAAGGAGAAAAATCTGGTACACAAAATCTTGCAAAAATTAATGTTGGAAATTATATGTATATGGAAAAAGAAAATACCATTAAATGATTAATAATAATAATAATAATAATAATAAAGTGGATATTCACTTAAGTGCTGAAAAAAATTGAATTCCTTAGTGACATGTGATAAGTGAGATATTACTTATGAACCTCCATTTCCTCACTTTCCAGACAAGTCAATTAAGTCTGAGAGGCTTTTAATGAAAATTATCTGTGATTGGGGATATTCAACATATTATTGAGGGAGGTATCTTGATACTTACATTCCATACCACAGCCCAGACCAGAAGTTGCTCCTTCTCTTTTAATACACTTTTCTGAACTATTTTGATCTTTCTGTGAAAGATTTCCATCTTTTTCTACATCTTCTCTTGTAAAGAAAGAGGAATAAGCAGTTAGGAAATTTCTTTTCTCAGCCTGAGTTCTGTGACCTAATTGAAACTAAGAAACTCAATAACCCTGATAAGCTGGTACTTTTTCATTGATTTGTTAGGAAGAGTCACCAAAGGAAAGACTGTTAGGTTCTTACCAAGTGCTAAGTCAGTACTTGACAATTCTCTAGTTCCAGCCATGACTGGGAGTTGTACTTGTGAATTTCTGGGGAAGAGCTTGCATGCTTAGGAGGAGCAAGTTCATTGGTTGAAGTAATTTTTCCCAGAAGCCTTTGCATTATCCCACACCCATTCTCTGGGAGGATAAAAGAGGGAAGTCTCACTTTGGACCAGAGTTAACAGCAACTGTCTGGAGACAACAGTTCTCTACAGGAAGAAGAATCTGTCTGAGAGATTTGAGTTGACACAGCAGATCTCCTCCCAGAGAGCAAACAGCAGCTTCTGGAGACAACAGCACATTACAAAAGACCATGAACCCATTCTGACATAGCTTATCACTTAGATCTGAATACTGTTAATGCAGAAACAACGAAATTGTGCATGGACAATCAGTGCCATTCCTGAAGGAGTAGGGTCTTATTCCTATCACAGAACAGCTTCTGGTCTTCCCTGTGTATCTCACATATGCCTTCCCCTTCAGGGTACATGGCAATATCAAATTGATGATCTCTTAACTGAGAAAATTCCCAGCATGTAGTACAACAAGAAGATGGAGAGGTATTTTTCCTTAAGCAAGACATGCAGATTATATGTCCACATTCAGCTGTGATTAGCTTAATGACTTCATTCAAGCAGTTAACACAAAGGCCCTCTTGTACTGCATCAACCATGATTCTGAAGAGAGAAAATGAGGCAGTGTAAGAATACTTCTACACCTTCATTTCTGAAGTTTTAAAAAGCACATTTCAAGAACACCATAGCAAGCAAAATCATAATTGATGATATCCCCCATAAACCTGGAGAAAGTCTTTAACAGGTATAGACTCCATCACTTAGAAAGATAGACACAATAATATGTAATAACATCTAGTTTCACCTTAGACATTTATGATGCATTTCATACTTTTTTTTTTTTTTTTTTTTTTGGTCCACACAAAACCCCCATCAAGTACATGAAATTGTCTGCATAGTGGATAGGGAACCTCAGGATGAGAGGCCAAGTGAGTTGCTCAGAACCAGAAAAGCTCTCCTATTTCCAAAGCTGTATGAGATAATTTTGATACTCTTATTCAAATCAATCAGTATTTAATCAATTTGTTGTGATTTTTATGATTATCAGTGATTGTATTAGTGAATCAAACAGAATGATTAATTCAAGTTGCTGTTAGGATAAGAATTAATCCTCCTTGAAGATTATATTTATTATGTTTCTCAATTACCTTCCTTTTGTTAGTAATGTAATAGCATGTAATTGTTGCATTGATCCCCTCCTTGACTTAGGAAAGGCTGTAATAAGATTCACTTGCTAGTGCAATAGCTCTCCCTCCTATGAACCACTTCTGACCATTCCCTACTGATCTTTATTTCCAGCTCACAACTTCCTTAGACTGTAGGCTAGCATTGGTCAAACCCTAGGGGCTCATGTCTTGTAGAATCTCCTGAGATGTTGTTGAAAGGGTCTTAGGACCTTTGGATCACCTGGAATTTATGACCTGTGAAGAGGTCATGACATAATTATGATTGGTAGACATCCCTAAGATTTCACCCCCTTCTGGAATTGAGAGAGCAGTAAATTGTAATGTCTCCTTATTTTAGGAGTATATAAAAGTAGTTAGCACCCAAGAGGAGGGGCCTCTGATAGTGAGGAAGATCTTAGATCCAATTAAATTTAGGGCCTCTGGATTCACTAATGAATTGATCATGCTTGGAGTTTTCCATTACTTTTGTAATTTTCTGGCTTACAACAACTAATAATCAATCAACATTTATTAAGTGTCTGCCATGTGCCAATTACTGTGCTAGAAATTTTACAAATATCACCTCACTTGATCAGCACAATGAATGAGACTTAGGGGATACTATTTCTGTAATAATACAGTCAAGGAAACTGAGGCAAAGAGGTTTACTAACTTGCTCAGAATGAAACAACTAAATAAATATCTGAGGCTGGATATTGAAAGTAGGTCTTCCTGATTCCATTCCAGTGCTGTACCAATTATGCCACTTATATAATAAAATGATAGGCATAATAAGTAATAATAGCAATAAATAATAATGAAAGAAATATTCTGTTACAAAGGGATAATAAGAAATTTGGATTCAGAAACTATGCTCAAATTCTAGTACTGAATTTGGTCATCACTTTAAAAAAAAACTCTTCCGGTCTGTTTCTCTCTATGTAAAATGAAATGATGAAATTAGATGAACTCTAAGGTTCCCAGCACTTTCTAAATTGGTCTTCAGTAACAACAAAAATTTTCCTCAGAGGGACACCTACCTGGGATATCCTCTGGAGCCTCTAAGCATGTGAATTCCAGTTTGGGAATGTCTTAAACTAGAGCAGCACACAACATCAAAGTGAGTAGGGGCTGGAGCTTAAGTTTTCCCCATACACTTCCCTACCCTCATAATCTGTATGTACTGGGATACAGCCATTGTAAAATATAAGGGACTTTGTCATCCTCCCCCCCCCCCAAAAAAAAAAAAAAAAAACTTTTGTTATTTATTATCCTGTTATTCCCCATTTCTCTTAGGCAGACTTTGAATCTCAGTGTTTACTCATCAATCAATCAATCAATCAATCAACTGACTACTTATTCAATGATTACTAAGCTTTAGGTTTTGTCAAAGTCTTGAGTGATTCAGAACAATACAGAATCATGATCCCACTCTTCAAAGAGTTCACTACTAGGAAAGAGAACTTGAAAACCAATCCACTCTACCAAATACTTGAGGAATAGCCATAACTGTGAAAATGGGTTGGGGGAAACAACTGCCAATGATATCAGGCAGAGGTTCATTTGAACTGAAAGATTTATTTTCAGGGAAAAAAAGAGGAAATTTCACCTGGAAAATTATTTCCTTAGCACCTAAGAGTAATTAGGAAGTAATTACCAATTCAGGTCTTTTTAAATTAAAGAGCTTTCTTTTCTTTTAGTCAAGAGTTATTGCATGTGCCCCAGTCATGGCAGAGATCCTACTATCTGTATAAATTAATTGAAATACACATTTTGGAAAATCAATATATTTTGTGGATGAGAGATCAGGAAATGGCATCCATGGTGGCTCCAGACTGCCCCAACAAAAGAATCTAAAGTTTTGGACTTGCCAAGTTACTCTCTCACCCAGATGAATGGGATTCTTTGTTGTTCAATCATTTTTAGTGATATCTAACTCTTTTTGACCCCATTTGAAGTTTCCTTGGCAAAAATACTGGAGTGGTTTCGGTATTTGCTTCTCCAGCTCATTTTATAGGAGATGAAATAACAGGTTTTAGTGACTTGCCCGGGATTGTAAAGCTAATAAGATTCTAGGGCCACATTTGAACTCAGATGAGAACTCTTCTGGACTCCAAACCAAGCAGTCTGTGCACTGTACCACCTCGATCCCATTCCCTTTTATCACTTCCTCAGCAATAAGTCTCCTCTGACCCACTCCAGTACTCTATTTCTTTAGGCTAATTGGTTCTACATCTCCATCCAAAAATATATAGTGTTTGGAGATCTTTGAGGCCTCTTGAAGTCTGTTCCTCTCAAGAATTCCTATAGCAATCATAGAATTAGAGTACCAAGGCTCTTTCTAATTCTGCACTACAAGGAAAAATGATAGGATCACTATTTGACTGAATTTGATGATACTCTGTCTTTGTACCCTTTCATCTATGACTGACTGAGAATAACATTTCTTCATCTATGTCTATGGATTCTTGATACTTTAGATCCATTTGGGGGCATAATTATAAATGTCTACTTGAGTAACTAACTCACACCTCCACCAGTAGTGTCAGTTCATCTATCTTCTCCCAGATGTTTCAGCATTGTCCATTTTTTCTATCTCTTCTGATCTTTGCCAATTAATTGGGTATGAGTTTCTATCTTTGAGTTCATTTGGTTATCATTGGCTTGGAGAATACTTTCTTTAAGGAATGGTAGTTTCTAAAGTATATTTGAAAACTGATCCTGGGAGAAATTCAGATCGCTAGGTGGACAAGGGAAGATACTAATCCTATCCTTTTAGCAAGCTGACTTTCTCCACTTCTTCTGACATAGATTAGGAAAGAACCCATGAACATGAATTCTTTCTCTCTTCTCCCTTTGCTGGGTTCAGAAGACTCATTCCCAAATTTTTATAGTATAATGTGGTGAACTATACCTCTCAACCTCAATGACTGCCATATTGTGATGGACATTTTTGCATTCCTGTCTCAGAAATGAAGTTTTTAATAGGAAAACTTACCTTTCTTTTTTCTCCTGGGATCTTTTCTTCAGCTTCCACTGGTCTGCCTTTCCTCTCTGTGTTCAGGAAAAGGAAACTCTTGAGTCTGTCTCCTCTTAGGCCTTTCATATACTGCTAAGCACATTCATGAAGCCCCTCCTTCTTTCAAGGTGTGAATTCTCCTGACCTCCAAAGCCAAGAATAAACTCATATGTGACAGCGATTTTCCCAGAGGTATGAACTCCATGGTGCTCACTGTTAATGCAATCACAAGAATGTGAATTTCAGGAAGTAGCAGAACCATGCTTTTGGCAGAGAGGTAATCCGGGATAATCTAATAATGAATTGAATTCTCATCTTATGCTGGACCAGGTGAATTTCCACCTTGTGTTGGGAGGGGCTGAAATTCAAAGGAAGTATCCTGAGTGAATCATAAAAAAAGGTTTTTTATTTAGAAATCTTAATTTCCTTTTCTGAATTTCAGAGTTGATTCTATTTGTAAGGAACCATGGGGGAAATGTTTCAGTGAGAATGAAATGCTGCAGCGTGGTTTAATCCAACAGTAATGATGAAGTACATAGACAACTGGCCCCCTTTGATTCTTTGAGGGCTATTAAGGAGGTGTTCCAAATTCAGCCTTAGGTATATTCAGAAATTTAGATATTCAGTGTGAATTTGAGATCTACTCAGTTAGAATGTAGTTTCAGTTTACTGATCTGCTAATTTTGCACATTGCAGTTGTTGTTTTTTTTTTTGTTTTTTTTTTTTTTTTTTTAATTTTATTCTGAACATAAGGGGGGAAAAGGAAGAAAGGATTTACATAAAAATCCTTTAAAATGTATAATAAAGTTATCTGGTAATTCTCTTTTTTTTCACTTTTTTCTTCTTTCCACTCTCCCATCCTGGAGATGGCTACCATTAGGCATAAATATGTTTATGGTATGTGTGTTTGTGTTTGCATGAATGTATATACCTACACCATCCTTATAATTTTATTTATCAGTTCTTTATCTGTGTGCAGATGACATCTTCCTTTATATCTCATTTGCAGTTAACTTGGGAATTTATCATAGTCAAAAAGTGTCTCACAGTTTTTCTTAAAACAATATTTTGTTACTGTGTACAGCGTCCTTTTGGCTCTCCTCATTTCATGCATCTTTATTTCTTTCTATATTTTACTAAGATCATTGAGCTCATCATTTGTTTTATCGTAGCAGTATTGTATCACAATCACACACTATAACCTGTTCAGCTATTCCCCAAATGATGGACTTCTCTGCAGTTTCCAGTCCTGTGCTGCCAAAAAGAACTGCTAAAATTATTTCAGAACATCTATATTATTTTCCTTTTTCTCTTACCATCTTTTCATTTAATCAACAGAGGTATTAGTGTTATTGCTGGGCGAAAGGGTATACACGGTTTTAGAACAGTGAGCAAAATTTCAGATTGTTCTTCACAATTGTTGGATTACTGCACAATTCTTCCAGTAGTGAATTCTTGTCCCACATGCCCTCCAACATTTATTGCTTTCTTCTTCATTCAGTTCATAAAATTTTATTAATGAAAAAAAAAAGTTAAAGAAGGAGGTTTGGCAGTAATAGATTTCAAATGTTATGATTTGGATGTAATTATCAGATTTGTTTACGGAAAAGAAGATCAGTGGAAGAAAATAGACATATACTTTATATTAATAATTAAAGTCATCTTGTTTTTGTTACATCTGAAAACTTAAGATTTGGGAATCAGAACTCGCTCTTTGCCACATTGCAATTTATTCTAAGTTCTAAAATGACTATCTGGAGAAAGTGAGTTTTAAGCTACATTAAAAAGAGTTGGTTTTTTAAACTCAGAAACTACTTGCTTGGGCCTTGTAGCAAGTGAGAAGGATCAGCTGACAGGACTAAAGATGATAGTGGAGTCTTCTCAAATATAAGGGAGAGGACATTCTAAAAATCTAGCATTTTCAACTGCTCCGATTAGAAGATGAAATTCAAAGAGGAGGGAATTCCTGGAAAAGGAAAACACTTAGTATTCTGCTGATGAGCATTCATGGAGAGTTCTTTTTTTTAAGAATTGTACATAAGGAGAGATAAAGTGTGATGGCACATATGGAGAGATGGCTTTTGCATCAAGAACACCTAGATTCATGTCACATCTCAAACATTTCCTGATTGTGCCAGAGAAACAACTTTCTTACAACCATTTATTCCACCAAACATGACAAATGGTAAAAGAGGAAAGAACTTTCCCCTCTTGTACTTCAAGTGTCTAAGCTTCTTCTTGCATGAAGCCAGAAATGCCTATTCCAAAGGTTAACTCTGTGCAAAGTTGAAAAATGTGTTTTTGTTTATGGGAAAGAAGAAGCAGGACAGAATCACTGGAGTGTAAGTTCATGGAAGGGAGTAATGTAAAATAAGTAAAAACACAAAAACTAAAAAGACAGAAAGAGACCAGGTTGTGAAGAACTTAAATACTAAGCAGAATACTTTGTATTTAAATATGAGCTTAATTTACAATAACCTAAAATTGGATACAAGAAAGAGTTGTAAAAAGATACTTCTTCCACCCTCTTTTCCAGAGTAGAGTAATAGAAATGTGGAGCAATGTTTATAATATCTTGAAGACAATTAATACTGAGTTCTATCATTTGATTATTAATATTACTTTTTAATCCACCTTTCCCCCCTATTTTGCCAAAACCCCATCTCTTAGCCAAGCTCAAAAGAATACTTCTCCTGTCTAGCTCCTCAAAGTATGTATTTATTAATCAGTTTAAAGTGGGTACCCTTGCTTTGGTTTCCTTGTTAATTAAAAAGACAAAAACTATCTTTTTCTGGTTTCTCGCCAGGAGACAACTGTACTATCCTTGCTTCTCCCTTTGAAATTTGGTTGTGGCTTGATCTCCAAGGGAAAGACCAAACAGGGGTTTGGAATGGTTATACTTTCCAGGGAAGATTTATTAGATGCAGTTGAAACCCAGCTAGCAATGAGTATTCCATTACTGGCAGAGGGTGACTTGATCATCTGTACTTTAATGTCACACTAACTGCCAATCTACCAATCAGCATTGTCTTATCTTTGATAAAATAGGTCCTAATACTGTACTGGCAGATCAATGAGAAGGAAAACATACCTAAGTTTAGAAAGTCCTGTTGGCCCTGAATGTCTCTATTTATTGAGAGACAGAAGTCAATGTCTCAGTGTTTTGATTACTGCTAGTCTAGTAATAAACTGGTCATGCTCAGAGTTTTACCTACCAGTGTCACCCATCTTACAAATAGTTTACACATGGCTGTTATAAAATTGTAAAAATGTCTTGTCCTGCAGAAAAAAATTGCCTTTGTTGTAATTTTATTCACCAAAAGATGACATCAGTACATTGCTTAACTTTGTTGAAGAGACCACTCCCCTATATCCCACCTCTACCTATACTTCCCCTTTTGATTTTGCCTCATAAAGATGTGTTTTCTAGGAGTCAGAGAAGCAAAGAAAGTACAGAAGATTCTAAAACAAAGTGATGTATATTTCTTATCTTATACAGAAGCCCAAATGGGAAGACTTCCCATTATTTCCTGAAACTCTTCTTTTCATCCTTTTTAAAAAATGTTTCAAGTGGATTCTATTGCATCTTGAGACCATAATGTGTATAGTCCTTCTCTAAATGATACATATCCCTTTGATTTCCAGCTTCTTCCCCAAATAAAAAAATATTCCCAGCATATTTGTGTAAGTGATTTCTTTTCCTTATTCTTTGATGTTTTTGTTTCAGTCTTTATTTTGGTCGATAACACCTATTCACCAACTGCCTGTCATTTCAGTTGGAATAAAATTTTAAATTCTAATTTTTATTCTGATCCATAAGATATCCAGTCAAATGGACTAAGGTAGAAAACATTACTTTCCAGCATGACACTAGGACTTATGAATTGAGAAATTCTTCAACAAATTGTAATTTGTGAGCAAGATTTACTGGGATTGCTGATAGTAAAAAAGGATTTTTATTTATTTGTTTGTTTGTTTGTTTGTTTTTTTCCCGGAATTACTGAAGTAATCCATATTAGCACTGATTTCCTTCTCACATCAGTTTTCTGGAGTCCATTATACCCCAAAGTTCTTTAGGGTGGCAACAATAATATGACTTGAATTTTTGTAATGTATGAAGCCAATTAAAAACAATTAGTGGAAGGGGCAGAGCCAAGAAGGGGCAGAGAGAAACCGGGGAAGCTGTTTGTAGATTCCTTAAAATTCTTTAGATTCCTTGAAGAGATGAAGATAATTTTAGAAAAGTTAAATTCATTGTAACAAATAACTTTGCCAAGAAAACAGAACTTGACACAAAGGAAAGAAATACACACAAAAAAAAGATACAAATAAGCACACCAAAAGCTAGAATTCATTTCATATTTTTATTAAATGGGTCAAAAGCAAAGTTAACAGTAATTCAAGTGGCATAGGAGTGGAAAAGGTTGAAATCCATGGCTTTCAAAGAACTAGGAAGAGTATAAAAACCACAGTCCTCATGTGTGTTGTTAATTTTTTTTTTCTTTTAACTGCTGAAAAAGAATTGATATATTGTAGTTTCATAGAATCCATTGAAAATAAGAAGGCACAACATACTTGGAAATAGTCTTCTTCAGCTTGCAGGGTTAAAGGCAAGCCATCTAGAAGTTGGTGATGCTCCTTCTCTTGCAGGCAAAGTTTGGAAATGGAAAAACACCAGCCGGGGAGCCTAGTGGTGGGCTGAGAATTCCTCCGTGGAGAAATGCTCAGAGAGATGAATAGCAGCAAGAAGAAAGATGAGAATCCACTGCACAGAGATTCATGGGAGCAGGCTTTGTTCCTTGGAGTGGGGGACCAGGAGAAAACATGGGTCTAACAGGGGCTACAAATGAAATATCAGGTAACTGATAAATAAGAGAACTCTGCAGAACATTGTAAAAGGCCAGATTGCCAGTTTTATATTCCAAGTATACTCCAATCCGGGGAATAGAACCTTTCAGTTTGTGATTCAGTGATCCAGGATAAGATTGCAAATATTGTCCATCTTCCTTCTTGACACATCTCAGGAAAAAGACAAGGGCACATTTAATTATTCTCCCAGGACTTTTTATCCTCAAGTAGGTTGTGTGAATCCCCAGTGTCCACTGAGGCAGCTGTGTCACATCCACCTCCCAGTACTGTATGCCTGAGGTGAAGGCCTGCTCAGCAAGGACCATGGGAAGATCAGAGTCATCACCATGTGGGCTGTCTACCTGCCAGCCTTCTCCAGCTCTTACACTCTTCAGATCCTCAGCCACAATCAGGCAAGGACTGGCTGATGCGGGATCCAACCTGATGTCCACTCTGAATTGGTTGAGGGTCTCTATCGTGCCAGAGATAGGACACACTCTTACCTCTGGGATGAGAGCCTTGGCCCTTTGGGACAATGCTGACTTGCTCCTTTCCAGCAACTCCTTGACATCCCGGAGCAGATCCAGATTGGGTTGGGAGTCTGCTTCCTGTAGATCTAGCATGAGGTCCTGAAGGGTGCTGCTTTCCTGGGATAGTCTCTCCTTCTTGTTCTTTTTTTCTTGATCCATCCTTTCCAGATAATGATATAACTCATCCCGCATGAGGGAATCCCGTTTCCGGTATTCTTTGCTGATCATCTCCTCCCAGTCAATAACAGGTCTCTTTTCCTTAACAAGAAGTTTCTTAGTTTCCTTAAAGTACTTCTGCAAGCATCTTTGCAGGTGCTGGATCTTCTTCCTGCAATTGGATGCAGCTTCTTCTACAGGACAGTGCCTGTGAGCCCCATGCTCTGGGGCTTGACAACATCTTAGACAGAGCACGGTCTGGTCGTCTTCACAAAAGTACTCCAAGACTTCTTTGTGAATGGCACAGCGCCTCTGTCCTCCAGTACTCTGTAACAGCTGGGACCTGAGCTGTTTGCCCAGTTTAGTGAGCTCTGCTAGGCTCCCATTGATGAACAGGAAGCCTCTGACTTGAGTCATTTGTCTGCATTCAGGGCAAGAGAAAGCTGTAGCTGCTGACCTTGGGAGACATGCTCGGCAAAAGCTGTGCCCACACCCGATGGTGACTGGCTCACAGAAGTAGTTCCCACAGATGGGACACGTGATCTGGCTCTGCAATTGCTGAAACATTTCCATAGCAGCAGCAGCAGCCATTCTCCTCTCTCCACTTGCTTCTGTTCTGCAGCAGCTGAGATGAAGAGCCTTCACTTCTATTCAAAGCAGTGCTTCTGAGCAGAAGAAGGCTCTCCTTTTATAGCAGGTAGCCCCACCCCTCTAGAGCCTCCTTGGCAAGGTGTGAATTCCCCTGTCCCAGAATTCTGAAGTTCTACCTGAGAACTCTTCCCAGTTGACAGAACCCTGAGGACCTCAGAGTTCACACTTTTAGTTGGCTCCTTTGAATGTTTGGATTTCACCATCCTGATGGTTCCCCTATCTTTTAGGAAGAAGCCTCTGAAAACAGGGAGCTTCAGATAAATGAATTTTACAATCTGATTTGTGCAGGAGTCCCATGTAAACACAAGGATCCATAAGTACCTTCTCTCCTTTACCCTGCCATACCCAATCACTTCCAAGTCTCTCCAAGAATCCTCTGCATCTCTCCCTTCAGTCCAGTTATGGAGAATCACAGAATGTGAGATGAGAAATCCTCCGCCATGGTCATTTAGTGCAAGGAAACCATGCTCATGATTAGGGCCATCTCTGTGATCCAAGAAATGGCTGCCCATGGCTAAAACACACTGTCAGATCAACATAATGGAAGCCAAAATACAAACAAGGATCAAGAGTCAAAGAGTAGAACAGTTCTTTAATGTTCTTAATCAGTATATGCAAGTTCAACTTCTTTGAAAGAGTTATCTGCTTCTGGAAAGCATTTCTTCATAGGAATTCTTCCCTAGGGTACTGTCTTTGAGCATCATCCCAAAACTGTCCAGTTTGATCTAATTAACTCTGAAATATATCTAGGCAAATCAGCCATACAGTATCCTTAGGGCCTTATTTTTAGGACAGATTTGCAGACACATTTATACCAGTAGATCTGGTTTTCCAGATGCCAAGAGATTTTATTGCTGAATAAATCTTCTAGAAATATATCCTTGTAGAAATTTAAAAGGATCTTAAGAAAATCTAATCACGTTAAGAAAATCTAATCACTTTGACTGTTCTGCCACCTGAAAGATAAAATTACTAATGTAAACAAAGGTTGGATCTTCTAAGTATATTGATTTCTTAAGCAACAAGCTTAAGCCTCAATCTCCAAAACATGAGAAGATAGACTTTTATAAATTAAAAGCAATTAATTAAATAAAATCAATTAATTAAGAAAAGAATTCAATATTAGGTGATCAGATTTCTAATGTAAGGACAGATTAGGGCCTGTCCAAGTTGTAAGGATGAGAGAAAGCAATGCAATTCCCTTAATTCATATGAAGAGGTGTCCTACTCCCAAATATCTATATTTAATCAAAGAACATGGAAAGAATAACTGATTCATCAGTAAGTTTCAGGTTTCAGATAAGATATATGGGTTGTTTGAGGTATGCAATTGTGAGAAATCTCCATCAATCTTTGGATCTAACTAGGGTTCTGGGCAGCATAGGCTAGGTTCTTACTTAAAGGTCTCTAAACTGCAAGTAGGCATAGTCCTGTTTCCTGGTTTGACAATAGGATAAACAATATTATGGAAATTTAATCATTTCACAAGCCTTTCTGACAGTAAAAAAAAAAATGTTATCGTTCATTTTCAACCATTCTTCTATGGGCAGTAAGGGGTTCATGAAGAATATTCTTTATTTATTTGATTACACTTGGAAAAGAGCTTTTAGCCATGCCCCTGATCTCTTTCTCAGGCATTTCCTTTTTTACTCTAATCCGCCCCTTAAATATCTGCATATGAGTAAATGACGTCCTGACTTCTTAACCAACAGTTACTTTTCTAGTCTTTGGAATTCTTAGACTGCCTCATTTCTTCTGACCTTCCTCTTCCCAGCATATAGATAAATTCTGGTAGTCTGTTAGGGGAGTGATATAATTAGCTAGTGATATAGCAATAAATACCTATAGACCTTGACCTCTCCAATTTCTCTCTCTCCCCTTCAATTAATCCCGAAGAGAAGAAAGAATTACCCTGAGCAGGGATGAAGGGACTTTTTTCAAAAAGAAGAGAGTTTTCTAAGGTTATATGGATGGTATATAGTAGGCATTGGGTGTACCTTAATGACATATTCTGACTGCAACTTTCTTTCCCCTGGGATTACTAAATCCTGAGGTGTGGCTTATGTTTTTCCTATTTTTGGAAGGAGGAACATGATGACTGAATCCTCACTTTTATATTCTATCTGGCACCTAAGAAATTTCTCTTGTGTATTGCTTTCATTTGGTTTTCATCCTTCATAACCGAATAAAAATTGGTTTTTAAAAGCCCTTTGGTGTGTCAAACATCGTGGTCAGATACTCTATTGATTCCAACTCACAAGTAGGACAACATTTGTGTTCCTGCAGGCTCTGCTTATTGCTCAGAATAAAACTTCACCCAATGAAGCTCCATGGGTGCTCCATCAGAAGCCTGATTAAATAATGCTTAGAAACAGACTACAAGACAGAGAAGTTGATGAATCTCCCTGAGTTTTATTGTTCCCCTTTCATTCTTTATTCACTTACCCGTTGGAGTTCGATCTCAACATTGCATCTGGACCTGGCACAAGGTTCTACTTTATGAAATATTAGACAAATAGTCATTCTCTATCATTCTCAGAGCCCAGTAAACAGAAATACTGAAGACTACACTTTCAACAGGAAGGTTTTGTTGGTGTCCTAGAACTGGTATGAAAAAAAGCTTAGATTCATGGTCAAAGGGACTATCCCCATTTCAATACCCAAAGCTTGGCATGAGAAATCAAGTGAGATTTTTCCCGGGGAGTTTGTCAAAATTCAGGTAACACACCATGGCCAGCAAATGACAAAGAAAAAGTTTAGAAACTTAGGAATTATATTACAGCAATACATATTACATGTTTAAGACCGCCTTTGGCAAAGGTAAGGCAACCCTGATTGGTAGCTAGTTTGACTTTCAGATACAGATAATGAAGCCATACTGTCAATTTAGGGATGTTTATTGCTTTATAGGCTTCCTTTGTAAGGTTCTCTTGGTTCAGTTTTCTTGGGGTCTCTGGCAGCAGCCTTTGTTTCAGTTCAGTAATCACCAGAAGAGTAGCCAAGAGTTAAAGTCCAAATCTTTTATTTCCTCTTTGCCTGATGCTGGGCAGCTTTCTGAAGAGCCTTTCAGTGTGGCCTTGCTTTTAGTGGGGAAAGTGCATGAGGCCAGGCCAGCCACCAGGAAATTGAAATTCAAATTGAATTTGTCCCCTGGGTTCTGAGAGCTTCTAGTGTGCTTGTCCTCAGTGGCTCTCAGTCCCTACTTATATGCTCTACACTGAGTATAAACCAATCATTTTATCACTATCATTTTTCCTAGGAAGTATTTCATATTTTCTTCTATTTTTTTTTTTTTGTTTCACTGATTCTTAAAGTCTTGAGTGATTCACTTCCATTTGTTCACTAAATACACTAAAAATTAGAGTATTCTTTTCTTCAGTTATTTTTTTACCTCCTTTTGCAATTGGACAATTAAATTTTTTTGTTCATTGCATTCTTTTTTTCATTTTTTTCTATTCCTTCTTGCAATGGTCTCATTTCATTTCACCATTTTTCTTCTAATTCTCTTTTAAGATCCTTTATGCTATCTTCAAAGAAAGTTTTGTGAAATGGCAATCAGCTTGTATCTCTCTTTAGGGCTTCTTCTGGACTTGCTTTGCCTTTAGGAACCTCAGGATTTGAGGGCTGTTTTTCTCTCTCCATAAAAGCTGTCTAGGTTTGAGTTCTTTTTTGTTTTTTATTCATTGTTTTAAAGGCTTGAGGTGCTTTCCATGCCAGGGAGGGACAGCTGCCCTGGGGCAGTTCTGCTGATTGATTTCCAGTAATGGGACTATTTGTGTTTTACAAAAGGCAAATCTGCCAAATCATCTGGTAGCAACCTGGACAGAGTGGCCTAAGGAGGCTCACACAAGATCCCCAGGTTCGTGGAAGCTACAACACTTTGACTCTCCACTCCAGCTTCTTGCCCTGGTCTCCCTATACTATGGTCTGGGCTTGACAGACTGTCCCTCTGCCAGATTGAAACAGACCTGTTCTGAAATTCTTCCAACGTATCTTTTTCTAGAAATGTGTTGTACTACAAATATTTGTGGATTCTTTGACTTCAAAACCAGTTTAGAGGCTTCATCTGGGGTAGGTTTGAGAGAAGGTTAGAGGAGGTTACAGAGAATTGTGTCTGCTCTCCTCCATCTTAGCTCCACCCCCTACCATGTCCTTTCCACAAAACTGGAATCCTTCCTTCTTTTTTTACAAGGCGCTCTCAATCATTAAAGCCTCCTAGTTCCTCATTTCTAGAGAAATGTCTCTCCACTTTCAAGAAAGAATGTGAAGATTTCAAAAAAAACATCATGCTTGTGGCAAAATAGAGCTCCCCCTCTCTGTCCCATCATATTCTCAGATGTTAATAGTAATGAGGGAAAGGAAAGGGGGAACCCCATTTCTCGGTGCTTAGATAATCCCATGAGGCACAGTGTCCCCTGTAAAATGAATTTACAGGCCTGAAAACCTAGATTGATAAATAAAAGGTTTATTGTAGAAATTTGGAAATAAAGTTCAGTTAGAAAGATGCCAGGGCCGAAGGTGGCCGCTAGGTGGGCAGGAACCCTTACATGGCTGGAAGGATACCATTTGTTGGCTGGGAGGGCTCCTGCCATTGAGGGCTCCAGCTTGGCCCTTTTTATATATAATGAGCTATACTCCTAAATTCTCGGCAGGCTTTTCAGTTAGCTCAGATCAGGTAAGGCTGGGGGAAGCTGAGCTGATGATGGTGGGGGCTGGGTCCGGATATTCAAAGGGTGCCTTAGACCAGGATTTGTGAATCAAGGTCAGTCATGGTGATGGGAATCTGACAAGGGAAATTGAGGCTGGAAACCCTAAAAAAAGTCACTTCCCACGTTATCCAGAACTAGAAGCCAGCCCAACCCCACCTCTGTTAAGTACCACTAATTTACCTTTCTATAGAGTTCAGCTGGACACCACCCAAATTTTCTACAGAGCTGAACTAATGCTAAGTACCCCTACTTAACTATCAATAGAACTGAATTCACATTAAGTACCTCCACTTAAGATCTATACAATTTGAACTATCACTAATCAAACTGTCTTTAGCCTTACTGAAGCCTATTCAAACCCAGTAGCTCTGTATTGTCTCAAATCTTATTCACGAGGGTGGGAAGAATGGGCGGAGGGGCAGAAGGGGCAGAGCTCTAATTCCATCAAAGAGTTCTGCTCCATTTGAGCTCTCTTGATGATTTATAATAAAATTAAACTTCTAATTTTACTTATAATTTAGTAAATTCTTTTACTTCACCCGAGCCTTGTCTCATCAAAAGCCTGTACATCCCCAACAAACCGTTGGGCAATCTTAAAGGGACTTCAACCCCCATCAATAGCAGCCCTCACAGGAGTCTCTGACACTTGGATAACTTAAACAAGTTAAACAACATATAGAGATATCATTTATACTTGACCAAATGGAGCAATAAGTGGAATGGAAAAAAAGCACTAGACATCCCAATGCTGTAGCCTTCATTCAAGTCCTCATTAATAAAATCAATAGAATTTAATTCAGTTAACAGTTTTAGCCACCTATCATTTCACATGCTTTATGGAAGATATTAGAAGACAAAGACAAACAAATCAGACCCTGTCCTCTAGGTGCACCATTTGTGATAGAAAGGTAGGATTAGGGAAAGGAAATTAAATTTTGAAATAAGTTGTTGACACCACCTCAGGCTTTTTCTGCTAATTTAAAATGATAGATGAAAAAATTCAATTGATGTGCTTTGTATGTTGAACTGTTTATAAAAAGATATTATGTTGTTTAAAATAAGAAGCAAATCAGTTTTTCTGTTACACTTTTTTAGACATTTTCAATCCTCAACTTGCTTTTAGAAGATTGACAACTGTGGAAAGAATGGAAAAGGGAGGAAGAAGACACTTAACTGAGAGACAAATGCAATAGAGAAGAAGTAATAAGTAGATGCAACAGAGAAGGGATACCACTTCTTGGATCCTGAAGATGGCCCTCATCATGGGCATGGGTTCCTTGAACAAAATGGCCATGCAGATCCATTTCTCCGCGCCCCCCCACCCCCAAGGCTGGGGTTAAGTTGCCCAGGGACACACAGCTAGGAAGTGTTAAGTGTCTGAGATCAGATTTGAACTTGGGACTTCCTGAATTCAGGGCTGGTGCTCTATCCAGTGCACCACCTAGCTGCCCCCAGATCCATTTTTAATCTTAAATTCTGTGACTTTCCACATGTAGGTTGAGGGGAGAAATGCACAGGACTTTTAGAGCTTCTTAGAACTGATTGGGTAAGGCTGGGTAAGGGAAAGAAAGTTCTTTACAGACAACTACAGTGCTGTAGGATGGTGAAATCCAAACATTCAAAGGAGCCAACTAAAAGTGTGAACTCTGAGGTCCTCAGGGCTCTGTCAACTGGGAAGAGTTCTCAGGTAGAACTTCAGAATTCTGGGACAGGAGAATTCACACCTTGCCAGGGAGGCTCTAGAGGGGTGGGGCTACCTGCTATAAAAGGAGAGCCTTCTTCTGCTCAGAAGCACTGCTTTGAATAGAAGTGAAGGCTCTTCATCTCAGCTGCTCCAGAACAGAAGCAAGTGGAGAGAGGAGAATGGCTGCTGCTGCTGCTATGGAAATGTTTCAGCAATTGCAGAGCCAGATCACGTGTCCCATCTGTGGGAACTACTTCTGTGAGCCAGTCACCATCGGGTGTGGGCACAGCTTTTGCCGAGCATGTCTCCCAAGGTCAGCAGCTACAGCTTTCTCTTGCCCTGAATGCAGACAAATGACTCAAGTCAGAGGCTTCCTGTTCATCAATGGGAGCCTAGCAGAGCTCACTAAACTGGGCAAACAGCTCAGGTCCCAGCTGTTACAGAGTACTGGAGGACAGAGGCGCTGTGCCATTCACAAAGAAGTCTTGGAGTACTTTTGTGAAGACGACCAGACCGTGCTCTGTCTAAGATGTTGTCAAGCCCCAGAGCATGGGGCTCACAGGCACTGTCCTGTAGAAGAAGCTGCATCCAATTGCAGGAAGAAGATCCAGCACCTGCAAAGATGCTTGCAGAAGTACTTTAAGGAAACTAAGAAACTTCTTGTTAAGGAAAAGAGACCTGTTATTGACTGGGAGGAGATGATCAGCAAAGAATACCGGAAACGGGATTCCCTCATGCGGGATGAGTTATATCATTATCTGGAAAGGATGGATCAAGAAAAAAAGAACAAGAAGGAGAGACTATCCCAGGAAAGCAGCACCCTTCAGGACCTCATGCTAGATCTACAGGAAGCAGACTCCCAACCCAATCTGGATCTGCTCCGGGATGTCAAGGAGTTGCTGGAAAGGAGCAAGTCAGCATTGTCCCAAAGGGCCAAGGCTCTCATCCCAGAGGTAAGAGTGTGTCCTATCTCTGGCACGATAGAGACCCTCAACCAATTCAGAGTGGACATCAGGTTGGATCCCGCATCAGCCAGTCCTTGCCTGATTGTGGCTGAGGATCTGAAGAGTGTAAGAGCTGGAGAAGGCTGGCAGGTAGACAGCCCACATGGTGATGACTCTGATCTTCCCATGGTCCTTGCTGAGCAGGCCTTCACCTCAGGCATACAGTACTGGGAGGTGGATGTGACACAGCTGCCTCAGTGGACACTGGGGATTCACACAACCTACTTGAGGATAAAAAGTCCTGGGAGAATAATTAAATGTGCCCTTGTCTTTTTCCTGAGATGTGTCAAGAAGGAAGATGGACAATATTTGCAATCTTATCCTGGATCACTGAATCACAAACTGAAAGGTTCTATTCCCCGGATTGGAGTATACTTGGAATATAAAACTGGCAATCTGGCCTTTTACAATGTTCTGCAGAGTTCTCTTATTTATCAGTTACCTGATATTTCATTTGTAGCCCCTGTTAGACCCATGTTTTCTCCTGGCCCCCCACTCCAAGGAACAAAGCCTGCTCCCATGAATCTCTGTGCAGTGGATTCTCATCTTTCTTCTTGCTGCTATTCATCTCTCTGAGCATTTCTCCACGGAGGAATTCTCAGCCCACCACTAGGCTCCCCGGCTGGTGTTTTTCCATTTCCAAACTTTGCCTGCAAGAGAAGGAGCATCACCAACTTCTAGATGGCTTGCCTTTAACCCTGCAAGCTGAAGAAGACTATTTCCAAGTATGTTGTGCCTTCTTATTTTCAATGGATTCTATGAAACTACAATATATCAATTCTTTTTCAGCAGTTAAAAGAAAAAAAAAATTAACAACACACATGAGGACTGTGGTTTTTATACTCTTCCTAGTTCTTTGAAAGCCATGGATTTCAACCTTTTCCACTCCTATGCCACTTGAATTACTGTTAACTTTGCTTTTGACCCATTTAATAAAAATATGAAATGAATTCTAGCTTTTGGTGTGCTTATTTGTATCTTTTTTTTGTGTGTATTTCTTTCCTTTGTGTCAAGTTCTGTTTTCTTGGCAAAGTTATTTGTTACAATGAATTTAACTTTTCTAAAATTATCTTCATCTCTTCAAGGAATCTAAAGAATTTTAAGGAATCTACAAACAGCTTCCCCGGTTTCTCTCTGCCCCTTCTTGGCTCTGCCCCTTCCACTAATTGTTTTTAATTGGCTTCATACATTACAAAAATTCAAGTCATATTATTGTTGCCACCCTAAAGAACTTTGGGGTATAATGGACTCCAGAAAACTGATGTGAGAAGGAAATCAGTGCTAATATGGATTACTTCAGTAATTCCGGGAAAAAAACAAACAAACAAACAAACAAATAAATAAAAATCCTTTTTTACTATCAGCAATCCCAGTAAATCTTGCTCACAAATTACAATTTGTTGAAGAATTTCTCAATTCATAAGTCCTAGTGTCATGCTGGAAAGTAATGTTTTCTACCTTAGTCCATTTGACTGGATATCTTATGGATCAGAATAAAAATTAGAATTTAAAATTTTATTCCAACTGAAATGACAGGCAGTTGGTGAATAGGTGTTATCGACCAAAATAAAGACTGAAACAAAAACATCAAAGAATAAGGAAAAGAAATCACTTACACAAATATGCTGGGAATATTTTTTTATTTGGGGAAGAAGCTGGAAATCAAAGGGATATGTATCATTTAGAGAAGGACTATACACATTATGGTCTCAAGATGCAATAGAATCCACTTGAAACATTTTTTAAAAAGGATGAAAAGAAGAGTTTCAGGAAATAATGGGAAGTCTTCCCATTTGGGCTTCTGTATAAGATAAGAAATATACATCACTTTGTTTTAGAATCTTCTGTACTTTCTTTGCTTCTCTGACTCCTAGAAAACACATCTTTATGAGGCAAAATCAAAAGGGGAAGTATAGGTAGAGGTGGGATATAGGGGAGTGGTCTCTTCAACAAAGTTAAGCAATGTACTGATGTCATCTTTTGGTGAATAAAATTACAACAAAGGCAATTTTTTTCTGCAGGACAAGACATTTTTACAATTTTATAACAGCCATGTGTAAACTATTTGTAAGATGGGTGACACTGGTAGGTAAAACCCTGAGCATGACCAGTTTATTACTAGACTAGCAGTAATCAAAACACTGAGACATTGACTTCTGTCTCTCAATAAATAGAGACATTCAGGGCCAACAGGACTTTCTAAACTTAGGTATGTTTTCCCTTCTCATTGATCTGCCAGTACAGTATTAGGACCTATTTTAGCAAAGATAAGACAATGCTGATTGATAGATTGGCAGGTAGTGTGACATTAAAGTACAGATGATCAAGTCACCCTCTGCCAGTGATGGAATACTCATTGCTAGCTGGGCTTCAACTGCATCTAATAAATCTTCCCTGGAAAATATAACCACTCCAAACCCCTGTTTGGTCTTTCCCTTGGAGATCAAGCCACAACCAAATTTCAAAGGGAGAAGCAAGGATAGTACAGTTGTCTCCTGGCGAGAAACCAGAAAAAGATAGTTTTTGTCTTTTTAATTAACAAGGAAACCAAAGCAAGGGTACCCACTTTAAACTGATTAATAAATACATACTTTGAGGAGCTAGACAGGAGAAGTATTCTTTTGAGCTTGGCTAAGAGATGGGGTTTTGGCAAAATAGGGGGGAAAGGTGGATTAAAAAGTAATATTAATAATCAAATGATAGAACTCAGTATTAATTGTCTTCAAGATATTATAAACATTGCTCCACATTTCTATTACTCTACTCTGGAAAAGAGGGTGGAAGAAGTATCTTTTTACAACTCTTTCTTGTATCCAATTTTAGGTTATTGTAAATTAAGCTCATATTTAAATACAAAGTATTCTGCTTAGTATTTAAGTTCTTCACAACCTGGTCTCTTTCTGTCTTTTTAGTTTTTGTGTTTTTACTTATTTTACATTACTCCCTTCCATGAACTTACACTCCAGTGATTCTGTCCTGCTTCTTCTTTCCCATAAACAAAAACACATTTTTCAACTTTGCACAGAGTTAATCTTTGGAATAGGCATTTCTGGCTTCATGCAAGAAGAAGCTTAGACACTTGAAGTACAAGAGGGGAAAGTTCTTTCCTCTTTTACCATTTGTCATGTTTGGTGGAATAAATGGTTGTAAGAAAGTTGTTTCTCTGGCACAATCAGGAAATGTTTGAGATGTGACATGAATCTAGGTGTTCTTGATGCAAAAGCCATCTCTCCATATGTGCCATCACACTTTATCTCTCCTTATGTACAATTCTTAAAAAAAAGAACTCTCCATGAATGCTCATCAGCAGAATACTAAGTGTTTTCCTTTTCCAGGAATTCCCTCCTCTTTGAATTTCATCTTCTAATCGGAGCAGTTGAAAATACTAGATTTTTAGAATGTCCTCTCCCTTATATTTGAGAAGACTCCACTATCATCTTTAGTCCTGTCAGCTGATCCTTCTCACTTGCTACAAGGCCCAAGCAAGTAGTTTCTGAGTTTAAAAAACCAACTCTTTTTAATGTAGCTTAAAACTCACTTTCTCCAGATAGTCATTTTAGAACTTAGAATAAATTGCAATGTGGCAAAGAGCGAGTTCTGATTCCCAAATCTTAAGTTTTCAGATGTAACAAAAACAAGATGACTTTAATTATTAATATAAAGTATATGTCTATTTTCTTCCACTGATCTTCTTTTCCGTAAACAAATCTGATAATTACATCCAAATCATAACATTTGAAATCTATTACTGCCAAACCTCCTTCTTTAACTTTTTTTTTTCATTAATAAAATTTTATGAACTGAATGAAGAAGAAAGCAATAAATGTTGGAGGGCATGTGGGACAAGAATTCACTACTGGAAGAATTGTGCAGTAATCCAACAATTGTGAAGAACAATCTGAAATTTTGCTCACTGTTCTAAAACCGTGTATACCCTTTCGCCCAGCAATAACACTAATACCTCTGTTGATTAAATGAAAAGATGGTAAGAGAAAAAGGAAAATAATATAGATGTTCTGAAATAATTTTAGCAGTTCTTTTTGGCAGCACAGGACTGGAAACTGCAGAGAAGTCCATCATTTGGGGAATAGCTGAACAGGTTATAGTGTGTGATTGTGATACAATACTGCTACGATAAAACAAATGATGAGCTCAATGATCTTAGTAAAATATAGAAAGAAATAAAGATGCATGAAATGAGGAGAGCCAAAAGGACGCTGTACACAGTAACAAAATATTGTTTTAAGAAAAACTGTGAGACACTTTTTGACTATGATAAATTCCCAAGTTAACTGCAAATGAGATATAAAGGAAGATGTCATCTGCACACAGATAAAGAACTGATAAATAAAATTATAAGGATGGTGTAGGTATATACATTCATGCAAACACAAACACACATACCATAAACATATTTATGCCTAATGGTAGCCATCTCCAGGATGGGAGAGTGGAAAGAAGAAAAAAGTGAAAAAAAAGAGAATTACCAGATAACTTTATTATACATTTTAAAGGATTTTTATGTAAATCCTTTCTTCCTTTTCCCCCCTTATGTTCAGAATAAAATTAAAAAAAAAAAAAAAAAAAAAAAAAAACAACAACAACTGCAATGTGCAAAATTAGCAGATCAGTAAACTGAAACTACATTCTAACTGAGTAGATCTCAAATTCACACTGAATATCTAAATTTCTGAATATACCTAAGGCTGAATTTGGAACACCTCCTTAATAGCCCTCAAAGAATCAAAGGGGGCCAGTTGTCTATGTACTTCATCATTACTGTTGGATTAAACCACGCTGCAGCATTTCATTCTCACTGAAACATTTCCCCCATGGTTCCTTACAAATAGAATCAACTCTGAAATTCAGAAAAGGAAATTAAGATTTCTAAATAAAAAACCTTTTTTTATGATTCACTCAGGATACTTCCTTTGAATTTCAGCCCCTCCCAACACAAGGTGGAAATTCACCTGGTCCAGCATAAGATGAGAATTCAATTCATTATTAGATTATCCCGGATTACCTCTCTGCCAAAAGCATGGTTCTGCTACTTCCTGAAATTCACATTCTTGTGATTGCATTAACAGTGAGCACCATGGAGTTCATACCTCTGGGAAAATCGCTGTCACATATGAGTTTATTCTTGGCTTTGGAGGTCAGGAGAATTCACACCTTGAAAGAAGGAGGGGCTTCATGAATGTGCTTAGCAGTATATGAAAGGCCTAAGAGGAGACAGACTCAAGAGTTTCCTTTTCCTGAACACAGAGAGGAAAGGCAGACCAGTGGAAGCTGAAGAAAAGATCCCAGGAGAAAAAAGAAAGGTAAGTTTTCCTATTAAAAACTTCATTTCTGAGACAGGAATGCAAAAATGTCCATCACAATATGGCAGTCATTGAGGTTGAGAGGTATAGTTCACCACATTATACTATAAAAATTTGGGAATGAGTCTTCTGAACCCAGCAAAGGGAGAAGAGAGAAAGAATTCATGTTCATGGGTTCTTTCCTAATCTATGTCAGAAGAAGTGGAGAAAGTCAGCTTGCTAAAAGGATAGGATTAGTATCTTCCCTTGTCCACCTAGCGATCTGAATTTCTCCCAGGATCAGTTTTCAAATATACTTTAGAAACTACCATTCCTTAAAGAAAGTATTCTCCAAGCCAATGATAACCAAATGAACTCAAAGATAGAAACTCATACCCAATTAATTGGCAAAGATCAGAAGAGATAGAAAAAATGGACAATGCTGAAACATCTGGGAGAAGATAGATGAACTGACACTACTGGTGGAGGTGTGAGTTAGTTACTCAAGTAGACATTTATAATTATGCCCCCAAATGGATCTAAAGTATCAAGAATCCATAGACATAGATGAAGAAATGTTATTCTCAGTCAGTCATAGATGAAAGGGTACAAAGACAGAGTATCATCAAATTCAGTCAAATAGTGATCCTATCATTTTTCCTTGTAGTGCAGAATTAGAAAGAGCCTTGGTACTCTAATTCTATGATTGCTATAGGAATTCTTGAGAGGAACAGACTTCAAGAGGCCTCAAAGATCTCCAAACACTATATATTTTTGGATGGAGATGTAGAACCAATTAGCCTAAAGAAATAGAGTACTGGAGTGGGTCAGAGGAGACTTATTGCTGAGGAAGTGATAAAAGGGAATGGGATCGAGGTGGTACAGTGCACAGACTGCTTGGTTTGGAGTCCAGAAGAGTTCTCATCTGAGTTCAAATGTGGCCCTAGAATCTTATTAGCTTTACAATCCCGGGCAAGTCACTAAAACCTGTTATTTCATCTCCTATAAAATGAGCTGGAGAAGCAAATACCGAAACCACTCCAGTATTTTTGCCAAGGAAACTTCAAATGGGGTCAAAAAGAGTTAGATATCACTAAAAATGATTGAACAACAAAGAATCCCATTCATCTGGGTGAGAGAGTAACTTGGCAAGTCCAAAACTTTAGATTCTTTTGTTGGGGCAGTCTGGAGCCACCATGGATGCCATTTCCTGATCTCTCATCCACAAAATATATTGATTTTCCAAAATGTGTATTTCAATTAATTTATACAGATAGTAGGATCTCTGCCATGACTGGGGCACATGCAATAACTCTTGACTAAAAGAAAAGAAAGCTCTTTAATTTAAAAAGACCTGAATTGGTAATTACTTCCTAATTACTCTTAGGTGCTAAGGAAATAATTTTCCAGGTGAAATTTCCTCTTTTTTTCCCTGAAAATAAATCTTTCAGTTCAAATGAACCTCTGCCTGATATCATTGGCAGTTGTTTCCCCCAACCCATTTTCACAGTTATGGCTATTCCTCAAGTATTTGGTAGAGTGGATTGGTTTTCAAGTTCTCTTTCCTAGTAGTGAACTCTTTGAAGAGTGGGATCATGATTCTGTATTGTTCTGAATCACTCAAGACTTTGACAAAACCTAAAGCTTAGTAATCATTGAATAAGTAGTCAGTTGATTGATTGATTGATTGATTGATGAGTAAACACTGAGATTCAAAGTCTGCCTAAGAGAAATGGGGAATAACAGGATAATAAATAACAAAAGTTTTTTTTTTTTTTTTTTTGGGGGGGGGGAGGATGACAAAGTCCCTTATATTTTACAATGGCTGTATCCCAGTACATACAGATTATGAGGGTAGGGAAGTGTATGGGGAAAACTTAAGCTCCAGCCCCTACTCACTTTGATGTTGTGTGCTGCTCTAGTTTAAGACATTCCCAAACTGGAATTCACATGCTTAGAGGCTCCAGAGGATATCCCAGGTAGGTGTCCCTCTGAGGAAAATTTTTGTTGTTACTGAAGACCAATTTAGAAAGTGCTGGGAACCTTAGAGTTCATCTAATTTCATCATTTCATTTTACATAGAGAGAAACAGACCGGAAGAGTTTTTTTTTAAAGTGATGACCAAATTCAGTACTAGAATTTGAGCATAGTTTCTGAATCCAAATTTCTTATTATCCCTTTGTAACAGAATATTTCTTTCATTATTATTTATTGCTATTATTACTTATTATGCCTATCATTTTATTATATAAGTGGCATAATTGGTACAGCACTGGAATGGAATCAGGAAGACCTACTTTCAATATCCAGCCTCAGATATTTATTTAGTTGTTTCATTCTGAGCAAGTTAGTAAACCTCTTTGCCTCAGTTTCCTTGACTGTATTATTACAGAAATAGTATCCCCTAAGTCTCATTCATTGTGCTGATCAAGTGAGGTGATATTTGTAAAATTTCTAGCACAGTAATTGGCACATGGCAGACACTTAATAAATGTTGATTGATTATTAGTTGTTGTAAGCCAGAAAATTACAAAAGTAATGGAAAACTCCAAGCATGATCAATTCATTAGTGAATCCAGAGGCCCTAAATTTAATTGGATCTAAGATCTTCCTCACTATCAGAGGCCCCTCCTCTTGGGTGCTAACTACTTTTATATACTCCTAAAATAAGGAGACATTACAATTTACTGCTCTCTCAATTCCAGAAGGGGGTGAAATCTTAGGGATGTCTACCAATCATAATTATGTCATGACCTCTTCACAGGTCATAAATTCCAGGTGATCCAAAGGTCCTAAGACCCTTTCAACAACATCTCAGGAGATTCTACAAGACATGAGCCCCTAGGGTTTGACCAATGCTAGCCTACAGTCTAAGGAAGTTGTGAGCTGGAAATAAAGATCAGTAGGGAATGGTCAGAAGTGGTTCATAGGAGGGAGAGCTATTGCACTAGCAAGTGAATCTTATTACAGCCTTTCCTAAGTCAAGGAGGGGATCAATGCAACAATTACATGCTATTACATTACTAACAAAAGGAAGGTAATTGAGAAACATAATAAATATAATCTTCAAGGAGGATTAATTCTTATCCTAACAGCAACTTGAATTAATCATTCTGTTTGATTCACTAATACAATCACTGATAATCATAAAAATCACAACAAATTGATTAAATACTGATTGATTTGAATAAGAGTATCAAAATTATCTCATACAGCTTTGGAAATAGGAGAGCTTTTCTGGTTCTGAGCAACTCACTTGGCCTCTCATCCTGAGGTTCCCTATCCACTATGCAGACAATTTCATGTACTTGATGGGGGTTTTGTGTGGACCAAAAAAAAAAAAAAAAAAAAAAGTATGAAATGCATCATAAATGTCTAAGGTGAAACTAGATGTTATTACATATTATTGTGTCTATCTTTCTAAGTGATGGAGTCTATACCTGTTAAAGACTTTCTCCAGGTTTATGGGGGATATCATCAATTATGATTTTGCTTGCTATGGTGTTCTTGAAATGTGCTTTTTAAAACTTCAGAAATGAAGGTGTAGAAGTATTCTTACACTGCCTCATTTTCTCTCTTCAGAATCATGGTTGATGCAGTACAAGAGGGCCTTTGTGTTAACTGCTTGAATGAAGTCATTAAGCTAATCACAGCTGAATGTGGACATATAATCTGCATGTCTTGCTTAAGGAAAAATACCTCTCCATCTTCTTGTTGTACTACATGCTGGGAATTTTCTCAGTTAAGAGATCATCAATTTGATATTGCCATGTACCCTGAAGGGGAAGGCATATGTGAGATACACAGGGAAGACCAGAAGCTGTTCTGTGATAGGAATAAGACCCTACTCCTTCAGGAATGGCACTGATTGTCCATGCACAATTTCGTTGTTTCTGCATTAACAGTATTCAGATCTAAGTGATAAGCTATGTCAGAATGGGTTCATGGTCTTTTGTAATGTGCTGTTGTCTCCAGAAGCTGCTGTTTGCTCTCTGGGAGGAGATCTGCTGTGTCAACTCAAATCTCTCAGACAGATTCTTCTTCCTGTAGAGAACTGTTGTCTCCAGACAGTTGCTGTTAACTCTGGTCCAAAGTGAGACTTCCCTCTTTTATCCTCCCAGAGAATGGGTGTGGGATAATTCAAAGGCTTCTGGGAAAAATTACTTCAACCAATGAACTTGCTCCTCCTAAGCATGCAAGCTCTTCCCCAGAAATTCACAAGTACAACTCCCAGTCATGGCTGGAACTAGAGAATTGTCAAGTACTGACTTAGCACTTGGTAAGAACCTAACAGTCTTTCCTTTGGTGACTCTTCCTAACAAATCAATGAAAAAGTACCAGCTTATCAGGGTTATTGAGTTTCTTAGTTTCAATTAGGTCACAGAACTCAGGCTGAGAAAAGAAATTTCCTAACTGCTTATTCCTCTTTCTTTACAAGAGAAGATGTAGAAAAAGATGGAAATCTTTCACAGAAAGATCAAAATAGTTCAGAAAAGTGTATTAAAAGAGAAGGAGCAACTTCTGGTCTGGGCTGTGGTATGGAATGTAAGTATCAAGATACCTCCCTCAATAATATGTTGAATATCCCCAATCACAGATAATTTTCATTAAAAGCCTCTCAGACTTAATTGACTTGTCTGGAAAGTGAGGAAATGGAGGTTCATAAGTAATATCTCACTTATCACATGTCACTAAGGAATTCAATTTTTTTAAAGCACTTAAGTGAATATCCACTTTATTATTATTATTATTATTATTATTAATCATTTAATGGTATTTTCTTTTTCCATATACATATAATTTCCAACATTAATTTTTGCAAGATTTTGTGTACCAGATTTTTCTCCTTTTCCTTTCCCTTTTCCTCTCCCTAAAACAGCAAGCAATTCAATATAGGGTAAATTGCAATACAGGTGCAATTTCTCTAAACATGTTTCCATATTCATCATATTGAGCAAAAAAAGCAGATTCAAAGGGGAAAAAACAAAACAAAACCAGAAGCCAAACAATAACACAAAGGTGAAAATACTATGCTTACATCATATTCAGCCTTTTTTTTCCTCTCTGAATGTGGATTGAACTTTCCATCACAAGTTTCCTGGCATTGCCTTAAAATAACTCATTGGTGAAAAGAGCCAAGGTTATCACAGTTGATTAGCACATAATCTTGTTCTTACACTGTATAATGTTCTCATGATTCTGTTCACTTCACTTAGCATCATTTCCTGTATGTTTTCTTTCTTTCTTTCTTTTTTTTTTTTTTTTTTTGCTGAGGCAATTGGGGTTGTGACTTGTCCAGGGTCACACACTGAGGAAGTGTTAAGTACCTGAGGCCAGATTTGAATTCAGATGCTCTTGAGTTCAAGGCTTTGCTCTATTTTCTACACCACCTAGCTGCCCCTCATGTAAGGTCTTTCCAGGCTTTACTGAAATCACCTTGTATATAATAACTTAGAGAACAATAATATTAAATTACATTTATATATCATAACTAAGTAGGTAATTCCCCAATTGAGGGGCATCTACTGAATTCCAAGTTTCTTACCACACAAAGGGAGATGCAAAAATATTTTTACACGTATGAGTCCTTTTCTCTCTTTTGTGATCAAATGAGTTCAGAAATTTGAATCAAACTAATATCTTCTGACCTGAAATCTAGAGTTAAGTCTTAAGTTGTCTCTCATTGGAGATGACATCTATCCCTGCCATCTTGGTTCAGCTTTCTGATTTGTTTCCCAGTCTTAAGACTCCTTCATCAATCAAAACAGAAAAATGAGATTTTAAGGGAAAAGGGGATTAACCGGATAGGACACATTTGATAAATAGACTTTGAGAAGTAAAGAGTTTGCTAAGCAATAGTATGAATTGATCACAAAGTGGCCTTGAAAGAGTACTTGGAAAATACTGAATTACATGATCCTTCCACCATCATCTCCCATAGTAATAATCACATATTAAGCTTTTCCTATATTTTAAGTACTGTGACAATTGGTGGGGAGAAATTAAAAGACAGAATAAGCCTCAGCCCTTAATGATCTCTCAGATTAATGAAAAAGAAAACATGAAAAGAGACATGTTTGGCCAAGAGATATACGAATTAAATTGAGTATAATCAAGAGGAAGAAGAGACTAACATGAAAAAAAAATTGGGAAAACACTGCTCATAGATTGGAGGATTTTATCTGGAGTTGGAAGGATGTTGGGAACTCATCAGGTAGTGACAAGGACAAAGTGAGTTCCTAGCATTAAAAGAATTCCAGTGATAAAGAAATGTGTGGATAGAAGAGCCTCTCTGAGTACAAGGAGGCCATTGTCACTGCAGCCTAGAATACATGGAGGGCAAAGATGTTGAGGAAGACTGGAGAGCTTAGACACATATTTCTGATTCATTTCCAGTCAGGCAGGCATGTTCTTATTATCAGACTTAGGTATTTATTTACTTAATAATTCCCCCCTAGTAATATTAAACATCTATAAAACAAATGTTAAAAATGTTTTTAAGTTCTAGGCACTCTTCCTTATCCTCACCCACAATTAAGAAATCACATGTGAAGTTATGCAAAACATCTTCTCAAAAGTTGTGAAAGAAAACATAGATCTTTTACCCTCATTAAAATAAAAATCCTCAAGAAAAATTAAATAATGAGAGAGAGACAGAGACAGAGAGAGAGAGAGAGAGAGAGAGAGAGAGAGAGAGAGAGAGAGAGAGAGAGAGAGAGAATGAATGCTTTATTCAGATATAATCAGTTTCTTCTTTGGGTATGGATATGATTTTTTATCCTAAGTCCTTTGGAATAGTTGTGGATGATTGCTCTACTGAGAATAACAAAGCTAGAACATTGCTATTCTTTTTTTATACAATATATTTCACGTTGTTCATAAAAGAATTTCCAGATGGTTTTTTTTTCTCCTCCTGTGTGCATCCTGCTCAATATTTCACATAGAATGATAATATTGTATCACAAGTGGCCATCCCTCCAATTTCCAATTATTTTTGTCTTGAGAGCTGCTATGAATATTTTTTGTACATATTGGTCATTTTGCAGCCATGACCGGGGACAAGACTGAAGCTGCTCCAGCAAGTCATGCATTGGGACCGTATGCTGGATTGCCATCCTGGTGTCATAGTCATACTCATAGTCATAGACCTTACTGCTGAGCTTCTAAGTTTCAGGGCAGTTGGAGCATAGGAAATTCTTATCAACTCTTACTCATTGATGAAAAGCAGAAAACAAGAGGAAATAAGAGGAGAAATTCCCTAAGGGTCTCTGTAGAGAATGATTTTTAGTAAGGAATCACCATGTGCCTCTTTCCCAAATTATATAAGATAAAGAAGAAAGGCTAGGTACTGAAGGATATAGTTGTCCAAAGAGAAAGATGTTTGTAAATCAGAGGTGTAAACCATTTTCCATTCCTTACGCTTTCTTTGTACTCTTAGAAAGCTCATTTTCTAACTTCTTTCATTTCTACCTGGTAAGAGGAAGTTATGTTGTGCTGACTTCTATAAGATCTCTTCCATATCTATTATCTTAGACTATATTTTAGAAATGAAATCAAAATCCAGGAACTTATGATATACAACTAGAAAGTGGCTCCTTGGAGATAAGACTTTATTAGATACTCAGGCCTTGACAGCCCTGTGAAATGAAGAGATTCCGCAGAAAGATCTGTGTTAAGACATAAAACCTTCAAATATTGGGAGAATATTTGTCTGCATCTCAAGAACTTATGGCCCCAGGTCAATAGACAGATGGAGATATAATTTCCTTTCATTATTTCTTCTCAACATGATGGAGTACAGAAGTGACAAAATTTGGGGAAATAAAAGCTGGTGACATTGATGAAACAATTTACTTTGAGAGATTGAAGACACTATAGAACTTGACATTTAACTAATTGTACTGTCCCATGAATTTATCAAGAGCATCTAATGTAGACTTAGGTAATGAAGGCATAATTTAATTCATGAGAACTGGAGAAATCTGGGCATTCCAAATTTAAAAAATTATTCTTATAATTGGAGCTATTCTGATCTTTACTATAAGGAGAAAGAATTCACATGACTTACTGGGCCATTTTGCGTTACTTAAAAGCCACAAAGACTAAAATACTACCTTCACCTCTCCCTTGAAACCTTTATTATCCTACAAACAGATTTCATCTAAACAGATATGGGGGTGTATTAGAATAAAAGGAAATGCTTGAAAAAGAAAGATCTAGTCCTCAGCTAAGATTGCAGTTCCATTTCCTAACCATAGCATAATTATTTACTGAAAATTCTTCCTCCCAAGATACTAAATGTTCTGGTTATCCATAGAAGGAATGCTATAGAATTCAAGTAAGGTCTTCCTCTCACTAAGGATATTGAAATCCTTTCTTTTGGACTGAAATCTTTTCCTTTTCATAGGATATAATCTGACAGAGAGATGCAATGACTACAACTTGTCTGAAGAGAAAAAAAAAAAAAAAAAAAAAAAAAAAAAAAAAAAAAAAAAGGGCTGTCACAATTGTCCCTGGCTTCTCAGAGAAGAAATACCTTGCCCATATATTTGGAAGAGTTCAAGCTGAGGATATTGTATTAAGAGGATTCTTTATTGAGGCTAAGTCCCAAGATAAAGTGTTTGAAGAATTCTATGCCAGAATTATCCATTTTAGAATTGCTATGAAGAGGGATGAATCATCTACCAAGTTTTTTCTCCAATAAAAGGGCAGCATGAGTAAAGAGCCTTTGCACAGAAGTTAAGGTAGTTCTAAATAATGTTGACTCATTGAATGAATTCTTGCCAAATGTTCATGTGTACTGCTTTCATATTTGGTCAATCATAGAATTATAAATCTAGAGCAAAGCTCCTTAACTAGGCATAAATGAAATTCCTGCCCACCCCCAAAATCAATGGATTGATATTAGGGGGTCTGTAAATTCCTGATATTCTATCAGGACCAGCTTCCCAAAACATTCCCATTAGCAATGGAAAGTTATTTCTAAATTAGTGATGACCTGATCAACATAGGAGAGCTCAACTTATGGAAAAACCAATTTGATATACGAAATTACTAAATATTCACTCCATTTTTCACAATCCATGATCTGCCTTTCTTAGGTGGCAGGGAAGTAGGATGAAAACACATAAAGAAAATTCTAGATCAATCTCCCTAATGAATATTGATACTAAAATCTTAAATAAAATATTAGCAAAAAGATTATAGAAAACCATCCCTGGAATAACAGACCATGACCAACTATGATTTTTACCAGGAATGCAGGGCTGGGTCAATATTAGGAAAGCTATTAGCATAATTGACTATATCAGTAACCAAATTCACAAAGAACATATGATCATCTCAATAGATGCGGAAAAAGCATTTGATAAAATCCAATGTCCATTCCTATGAAAACCACTTGAAAGTCTAGGGAAAAATGGACTTTTCCTTAAAATAGTCAGGAGCATTTATTAAAAACCATCAGTAAACATCATATGTGATGGGGATAAAGTGGAACCAACCCCAATAAGATTAGGAGTGATCTTATCACCATCATTATTATTATTCAAGATAGTATTAGAAATGCTAGCTTCAGCAATAAAGGTAGGGAAAGAGATGAAAGGAATTAGAATAGGTAATGAAGAAACCAAATTAGCATGCTTTGCAGATGATATGATGGTATACAGAACCCTAGAGATTCTCCTAAAAAGCTATTAGAAATAATCCACACCTTTAGCAAAGTTGCAGGATACAAAATAAACCCACATAAGTCATCAGCATTCTTATATATCACTAACAAAATCCAACAGTTAGAGCTACAGAGAGAAATTCCATTAAAGTAACTGCCAATAGTATAAAATATTTGGGAATCTATCTGCCAAGGGAAAGACAGGAATTATATGAGCAAAAATACAAAACACTTTGTACACATATAAAATTACAGAGTAAGATCACTTGTACCATCTTTTGACGCTACTTCTGAGCCAGTCAACCATCAGGAGTGGGCACAGCTTTTGCCCAGCATGTCTCTCAATCTGAAGAGCTACAACTTTCTCTTGACCTGAATGCAGCTCTCAGGTCAGAGATTTCCCATTAATCAACAGGTACCTAGCATAGCTGACTGAATTGGGCAAACAGCTCAGCTCCCAGCTTTTGCAGAGTAATGGAGGACAGAAGCAGTGTGACACACACAAAGTCTTCAAGTTCTTTTGTGAAGATGACTAGACATTACTGTGTGAGATGATGCCAAACCCCAGAGCATGGGGCTCACAGGATTTCTCCTGTAGAACAAGCTGCTCCCAATTTCAGGAAGAAGCTCTAGCACATTCAGAGTTGCTTGGAGAAGCACTTTGAGGAAGCAGAGAAACTTCTTGCTGAGGAGGAGAGAACTGTTGTTGACTGGCAGGAAATGATCATAGGAGAATTCTACAAACTGCACTGCCTCCTGATGGAGGAGGAATCTCATTGTCTTCCAAGGAAAAAGCAAGAAGAGCAGGGCAGAGTATTTCAGCAAAGGAGAACCCTTCAGGACTTCAGGCTAGATCTAGAGGAAGCAGATTCCCAACCCAATCTTGATCTGCTATTGAGTGTCAAGCAGTTGCTGGGAAGGAGTGAAGCAAAATTATCCCAAAATGCCAAAGCCGTTATTCCATAGTAGAGAATGTGTCCCATCTCTGAAATGATAGATGCTCACCTGATTCAGAGGGGACATTAGAATGGATCCTCCATCACCCAGTCCTTTCTAAGAAGGCTGGCAGGTGGACACCCAACCTGGAGATGACTCTAATCTTCCCATTGTCCTTTCTGAGAAAGCCTTCAGCACAGGCAGACAATATTGGGAGGTTGATATAACAATTACCTCAGTAGATACTGGGGATTTACACACACCTGAAGAGACAAAGTGGTGGCAGCATGACTCATTGTCCTTCTGTTCTTCCTGTGATGTGGCCAGAAGAAAGAGGATTACTGTTTACAATAGTATCCTGGAACATTGAACCACAGACTGAAAGGCCATATTCCCAGGATAACGCCCTACTTAGCATATCAAACTGGCATTCTGGCTTTTTACACTGTTCTCTGGAGTTCTCTTCTTTATCCATTACCAAAAATTTCATTCATAATACCTATTACACCTATCTTTTTCCTGGCTTCCAGTTCTAGGAACAAAACTTGGTTTCATTTCTGTCTAGGTGATTCTCATCTTTGTACTTGCTGCTATTCATTTATCAGAACATTTCTCCAGGGAGGAGCTCTCAACCTACCACTAGGCTTCTTGGCTGGAGTTCTTCCATCTCCAAACTTTCCCTGCAAGAAAATAAATATCATCAACTTCTAGATAGCTTGCCATTTACCCTGCAAGCTGAAAGGGGACCATTGCCAAGTGTTTTGTGCCTTCTTGTTCTGAGTGGATCCCATGTATTTATGAAGTTTTACAACATCAATTGTATTCCAGAAATTTAAAAATTAACATCAACTCCTATGAAGACCATCATTTTCATAGCTTTCCTAGAATTTGTTAAAGTTCTATGAGGTCCATAGATTTCAAAATTCTATGAGGTTCATAGAATAGAGGTTCCTAGAGGTTCCCTTTTCTAGTCCTGTGCCCCTTAAACTACAGTAAACTTTTTTTTTTCTTTTTCTGAGGCTGGGGCTAAGTGACTTGCCCAGGATCACACAACTAGGAAGTGTTAAGTGTCTGAGACCAGATTTGAACTTGGGTCCTCCTGAATTCAGGGCTGGTGCTCTATCCACTGTACCACCTAGCTGCCCCCAAGTCTAACTTTTCTAAAATTTTATTCACCTCTTTATAGAATCTAAAGACATTTGAAGAATGTAACTGTAACTTCCCTCTCAGAGATCACCTAATCCCAGGCCTTTGGAAGCTCTGTTAAATAAAGAACCACTGCCCAAGGAGGCAGTTGCATTTTATGTGATCACTTACTGCACTCCTTCAGAAATAGCAGCTTCCAGGGCATCCATTTGAAAGGCACTGGAGGCAACATTGTTACATCTTTTTATAATCTTTTCAAGGCTCGCATCCCCATCTAAGGAGAGCATGGCTTTCTGGCAATGGGCATTAGTGTTCTCTCGAACTAATTTCCAAATAAAACCAGCTGCTTCTCCTTTACCTACTAATCTCTCAACAGCCACCTGTAGGGAACCACAAACATCAGGGAAAGATTCATCTAGGCTCTGTCTGCAAAGTCTGCTAAATCTGCAGACAGTCATCCATTGCAGAGACTCCCCAGTTGTAAGGAAAACGTCTTATTCTACATCCCTGCCTATGGACTCTAAGCTGGTTATTTATATTAACTCTCCTTTGGGATTACCCCATGTCTAGCCCCCTCAGCATGAATAGGTGGATCTGCAGAAGGGAGACACCTGGAGTTAGTGCTTCATTCTAAGAGGAGATCTAGCAACAGGACACACCCCTTCTCATCTCAAGGAACCACCTGTAAGACACAACCTCCTGCCTCAGAGGCCAAACCCCTTTTACCCCCTGGGCCTGCCCTACCAGCTGACATACATGGCAATTCTCAGAAAAGGAGAAATGTCCCTATAACAACTTCCTGGCTTCTCTCTCCTCTTCTGTTTCTGCTGTTCAATAATTGTATTTTAATCAGTTTCATACATTATAAAAATTTGAGGCATATTATTCTTAACACTCAAAAGACCAATGGATTTGACTGGCTCCAAAAGACTGATGGAAGAAGGAAATTAGAGTTAATATTCATTACCTCAATTATCCCAGAAAGGCAAACTCTATTTTTTTTACTGCCAGAAATCCTTGTAAAGCCTATCCACAATGCAAAATTGTTGAAGAATTTCTCAGTCCAGAAGTCTAAATATCCTGCTGGATAACAATTTTGTCTACCTAGGTAAATTTGGCTGGATATCTTATTGATCAGGAGGCAAGATTAGAACCTAAAATTTTAATCTGCCTTAAATGACAGACAGTTGGTAAGCAGATAGAATTTACGAGAAAAAAAAAGAAAGATTAAAAAAAAAAATCAAAGAAACAAGAAAAGGAATCACCTATACTAGTTTGTATTTTTTTTTTTTAATTCAGGGCAAGAAATTAGAAAACCAGAGTATGTATCAGTTGGGAATGGCTGTGAATGTTTTGGTATCAAGATGCAAGAGAATACATTTGAAACAGAAGAAATGACGAAAAGAACAGTTTCTAAAATTCATAGGAGGAATTTCACATTTGGGCATCTGTTTCAGATAGAAAATATATGTAGGATTTAGTCTTCCCTCCTCTTGTAGGACTATAGTAAAACAATAAAGTATTGCCAACATATATATGAATTTGACAATATCAAATAAATTGCTGTTTGTTTTTAAGTTTATGTTGTCTATAATAATATAGGACTTTTACGTGTCAAATATTTATCACTTTATTTGCTCACATTCTCTGCTCTTAAGAACATTAGGAATTTGATATCTTTTTTTTAAGAAGCTATTTTTATGATTATTGTTAAAATAAACTTTACTGATCACTTTACTTTTTAATCTTATGTACTTTCATTGCTTCTCTCACTTCTAGAAATCAGTCTTCTATAAGGTAAAATTAGAAGGGCGAAATATAGGTAGAAGTTGGGTGTAAGAGTGTGATAAGTTTAACAGTAAGCAATATACTAAAGTCAGATTGTGGTGAATAGTATTATAACTGAGGCACATTTTCCCCCAGAACAAGATATCATTTTAATAACAGCCATGTGTAAAGTGTTAATAAGATGGATGGCACTGGCAGGCAAAATCCAGGGATTGTATGACTAATTTTTTTCTTAGGCTAGCTGTTATAAAGACAGTGGGACTTTGATTTCTGGGTCACAATGAAAAGAGACATTGAGGGCTAAGAGAGCCTTCTAAACTTAGGTTCGTTTTCCTTCTCATTGACCTGACAAGACAGTGGCATCTTTTGACAAAGGTAAGAGCGCTAGTAGTTTGTATGACTGCTGGGTGAAGTAATAACTGAAAAGGATATGAATGGGACCAGGTGAATTCAAGCTTACATCTTGACTTTATTTCTTACAGCTTCCTTTTTATATCCCACCTTAAGCATGTTTTTCTCTGTTATACATTATACAAATGCCAGAAAACCACACAAAGTATAACCAAGGTTGTGACATTTCCTTGTTCTGTTAGTCAAGGCACATCCTGTTTGTGTTTTTCTCTTAGGGGGCCCTTTTTGCTTCTACATAAGGTATACTCTGGTTATATTCTGATCTTCTATATAAATAATCCAAGGGAGCTTGGATATAGGTCACCAGCTTTGGTTAGGGGGCTAGCCAAGTCCCCTAAAGTCATCCAAGAGACCTCATCTTGCTTGGATTTTCCAAAAGACTTACATCTGACTCCTGATTGGTAGATTGGCAGATAGTTCAGGTACCGATAATCAAGACATCCTCAGCCAATTATGGAATATTTATTAATTGACTGTCTTCAAAGGCCTCTAATAAATCTTGGCTAAAAAATAAAATCACACCAAACCTCTTTTTTGCCCTTCCTTGGAGATCAGATCTCAAATTTTAAAGTGAGAAGCTAGGACAGTGGAGTTGTCCCCAAGGGAGAGAGCAGTTCCAACTAGTTCTTTTTCTTAAAGAAGAAAGGAAAGCTGGGGTGCCACCTTTAAAGTGGCTAATAAGTAGATATTCCAGGAGGCTAGGACTAGTAAAGATACCCTTCTGCATGTGGCTAAGAGATCGTTTTTTGGTAAAATAGTGGGAAAATAGAGATGACAAAATAGTTTTAATTATCAAATGATACAATATAGTATTAATTTTCTTCAATATGTTATAGGTATTACTTTGCATTTCTATTTCTCCCCTATGGAACCAAAACAGTGAAGGCAGAAGTATCTTTATATATATATATATTCCTTGTAATTGATTTTGCTTATTGTAAATTAAATTCATTTAAATACAAGGTATTCTGCTGGGTATTTATGGATCTTCCCAACCTGGCCTCTTTCTATTATTTTAATTTTTGTGTCTTTTTTTGTTTTCTTTTTATGTTGGTATACTATTCGCCTCCATGAACTGACAGTGACTCTGTCTTGCTTTCTTTTTCCCATAAACAAGTAGGAATTTTCCATCGTTGTATAGACCTGATCTCTGGAGTGTGTGTTCCTTGTAGAATCCCTAACCTGCACCTTGGAGAATCCCTGGCAAGCAAGATGAAGTTTAAGCACTTGAAACACAAGTTGATGGAAAAGGTCTTTCTAACTTTTACCTTTGGTGGAATACTTGGAAGACGAAAGATATTACAGAACAATCAGGAAATATCTGAGGGATGACATGAATTTAGGCCTCCCTGATGCAGAAGGTATCTCTCCATATGAGCCATCACTTTTTGTCTCTCCTTATGTCTAACAAAATTTCTAAAAAGAGAACTGTCCCATGAATGCTCATAAGCAGAATACAAAACTTCAGATCTCCCTTGCCTCTGAATCTCATCTTCCAATAGGAGAAGTTGATAATGTTCCCTTCTTTATATTTACTTCTGACAGCTGATCCTGTTACATTTGCAGTCCTACAATATCCAAATAAGTAATCTCTGAATCAGAAAGGCCAAACACTTTTCTATGAAGCTTAAAACTCACTTTCTCCAATCAGTCATTCTGGAGCATAGAATAATCTACAGTGTAGCAAAGAGTGACTTCTCTGTAACCTCCTCTAGCCTTCTCTCAAACCAACAGCAGATGAAGCCTCTAAACTGGTTTTAAAGTCAAAGAATGCACAAATATTTGTAATACAACACATTTCTAGAAGAAGATACCTTGGAAGAATTTCAGAACAGGTCTGTTTCAATCAGGCAGGGGACAGTCTGCCAAACCCAGACCATAGTATATAGTGAGACCAGGGCAAGAAGCTGGAGTGGAAAGTCAAAGTGTTGTAGCTTCCACGAACCTGGGAATGTTCTGTGAGGCTTCTTTAGGCCATTCTGTCCTGGTTGCAAATAGATGGTTTGGCAGATTGGCCTTTTGTAAAAGACAAATTGTAAATCACTGAGTGCAGGAAGAAGACCCGACCTAGCCACCATTACCCAGCACTGGAAATCAATTAGCAGAACTACCCCTGGGCAGCTGTCACTCTTGTTTTGCACACACTTCAAGCCTTAAAAAAAAGAATAAAAAACAAAAAAGAATGATCACCATAGGCAGATTTTATGGAGAGAGAGAAAAACAGACCTCAAATCCTGAGGTTCCTAAAGGCAAAGCAACTCCAGATAAAGCCCTAAAGAGAGACAAAAGTTGGTCCCCATTTCACAAAACTTTCTTCAAAGATTGCATAAAGGATCTTAAAATAGAATTAGAAGAACAATAGGGAAATGAAATGAGATCATTGCAAGAAGGAATAAAAAATTTTCTATTTTGTGATCAATAATGATCTCTAATCCTTCTTTGGTTATAAATTCTTTCTTCCTCCACAAGTCTGAGAGAGGTAAACTATCCTATGTTCTTCTAATTTATTTGTAATCTCATTTTTTTATGCCCAGGTTATGAACCCATTTTGACCTTATTTTGGTGTACAGTGTTAAGTATGGATCAATGCTCAGTTTCTGACATACTGATTTCCAATTTTCCCAGCAATTTTTGTCAAACAGTGAGTTCTTATCCCCAAAGCTGGGGTCTTTGGGTTTGTAAAACACTAGATTATTAAAGTTATTGATTGTTTTTTCCTTTGAATCTAACCTGTTCCACTGACCAACTAGTCTATTTACAGCACCTTCATTTGATTTTTTTTTCATTAGTTCTCTTGAAATTCTTAACCTTTTGCTTTGCCATATGAACTTTGTTGTTATTTTTTCTAGGTCATAAAAATAGATTTTTGGAAGTCAAATTGGTATATCGCTAAATAAATAGATTAAATAGTATTGTCATATTTATCATATTTGCTTGCCCTATCCAAGAACATTTAATATTTTTTCAATTGGTTATATCTGATTTTTTGGTGTGAAAAGTATTTTGTAGTTTTACCCATATAGTTCCTGATTTTCCCTTGGCAGATAGATTCCTAAATATTTCATACTATTGGTAATTACTTTAAATGGAATTTCCCTTTATAATTCTAACTGTTGGATTTTGTTAGTGATAAGTAAGAATGCTGATGACTTATGTGGGTTTTATTTTGTATTCTGCAATTTTGCTAAAGTTGTAGATTATTTCTAATAGCTTTTTTAGTAGAATCTCTGGGGTTCTCTAAGTATACCATCATATCATCTGCAAAGAGTGGTAATTTGTTTTCCTCATTACCTACTCTAATTCTTTAATCTCTTTCTTGACTCTTATTGCCAAAGCTAGCATTTCTAATACAATATTGAATAGTAATGGTGATAGTGGGCAACCTTGTTTCACTCCTGATCTTACTGGGAAGGGTTCCAGTTTATCCCCATTACATATGATGCCAAAAACTTCTTGATGTACAAGTGACCTGTTGTAAGTGAATTCTAGCTGAATTTGGAGATATCTGTAGTTGCCAGAAACTACAGAATTAGCCTTGACCAGTGTAAAGCACTTGAAGATTCAAAACATTGCTTGAGACTTTCTAAGTATTCTGCTCCCTAGCTTATTGCATGTGCATGTGTTTTATTCCTTTTGCCCCTGAGCCCTGTTCAAAAGACTCAAAAACCCATAAATACATTCCCCTTTCCTCACTCTACTTTGAGCAGCTGTGAATTTGCTCTGCTCTCTCCATCTCTCTCAATTTAAACAAAGATAGAATTTTTTTTCCACATTTCTCTAGTACTTTGAAACCTTAGATCTAGTCATTAAATCACAGTGGAATGGCAGAGAAACTGAGGCAAAATGGAGATTAGAGAGTCTTTAATGTTTTATTTGAAAGGGAGAGATTTACTGGGACCAAATGGATCCATGGTTTCTTCCCAGGGCTGAATGGGACTATTGTCTCCAAGAATCTAGCAGAGAATGTTGAATACAAAAATTCCTTTATAGCGTAACAAGAATAATGACATAATGGGGGGAGGCACTGGAGAGAGAGAGGCACCTGATATTCTAATTAAATGGGATGGGGAGAGGCACCTGATATTCTAATGATGTCTAAAATCTAAGATCTTCAACTTTCAAACATTCTAATGATTAAGAGGGAAAGGTTGTGTTGCAGTATTGAGCATTACAATTAGGAATAGAGGCAGAATAATTCAGGGAAACTGGGTCAGGAAAATTATGGAAACTGAATTAGATCCATAAAAGGGAACTGTGGCACTACAACAGCCTTTAATTCACACTTTATACAATAAAGTTGTTTTCTCACAATAACTCTGTGAAGTAGGCAGCACAATAATATTACCTTCATTTTCAAGCCAAAATTTTCCTTCATTCAAATGTATTTGCCTACCTACTAAGCAAAAGGCTGTAAAGGGGATGGAGACTAAAATTTCTGCCTTCCTGAGAGTGTAAGATCAGATAATAAGAGTCCAGTATTTAGCTTGGATTAAACAATCTTCTCAGTTTGGCCATTGGAGGTTCAATTCAGGTCTCTTTTAGTTTCATATTAAGGCTTCCATTTCCTTCTGAAGGAACTGCCATCTCTCTAGTGGGGTGAGCTGGTCTGAAGTGATTACTAATAATATTATCTAATTTCACAGTGCTTTGAGATTTGCAAATTACTTTATATAGCTAATCCTGTTTGGTCTTTAAAAAAGCTTTATAATAAGAAGTTATTATACGCATTCTAAAGACAAAATGGCAGACAGAAGTTAAATTACTTATCTAAAGTCACAGAGCTAGTTAGTGGTTGAGAACATTTTTGAACTTTGTTCAATAACCTTATGTACAAGGCCACCTAGTGGCCTAAGTATTACTTTCTACTATCCCCCTTCCCTGCCACCTCAGAAAGGCAGATCATGGATTGTGAAATTGGAGTGAATATTTAGTAATTGTTTCTATCAAATTGGTTTTTCCAAAAGTTGAGCTGTCATATGCTGATCAGGTCATCAGTAATTTGGAAAGAACTTTCTATTGCTAACGGGAATGTTTGGGAAAGCTGGTCTTAATATCAGGAATGTCAGGAATTAACAGACCCCCTAATATCTATCCATTGATTGGGGGTTGGGCAGGAATTTCATTTATGTCAGATTAAGAAATTTTGCTCTAGATTTATAATCCTGTGATTCATCAAATATGAAAATAATGCACATGAATATTTGACAATGATTCAACATTATTTAGAATCACCTGAACTTCTGTGCAAAGGCTCTTTACTCATACTGCCTTTTTATTGGAGGAAAAAGCTTGCTAGATAATTCATCCCTCTTCATAGCAATTCTGAAAGTGATGATAATTCTGGCATAGACTTTTTTTTTTTTTTTTTTTTTTTTTTTTGAGGCTGGGGTTAAGTGACTTGCCCAGGGTCACACAGCTAGGAAGTGTTAAGTGTCTGAGACCAGATTTGAACTTGCGTCCTCCTGAATTTAGGGCTGGTGCTTTATCCACTGCGCCACCTAGCTGCCCGCTTGGCATAGACTTCTTCAAACACTTTATCTGGGACTATGCCTCAATAAAGAATTTTCTTAATTATGATATCCTCAGCTTGAACATTTCCAAATATATAGGCAAGGTATTTCTTCTCTTAGAAGCCAAGGACAATTGTGACAGCCCATTTTTTTTTTTTTTTTTTTTTTTGCTTCAGACAAGTTTGTAGTCATTGCATCTCTCTGTCAGTTTATATCCTATAAAAAGGAAAAGGTTTCAGTCCAAAAGAAAGGATTTCAACATCTTTAGTGAGAAGAAGACCTTACTTGAATTCTATAGCATTCCTTCTGTGGGTAACAAGAACATTTAGTATCTTGGGAGGAAGAATTTTCAGTAAATAATTATGTTATGGTTAGGAAGTGGAACAGCAAACTTGTCTGGGTTATCTATTACTGTGCTTAAAATACTATGGCTATTGCTTTTTAGACATCAACTCCCGCCCCCCCCCATCGATGCCCCTTTCAGCACGAAGCAGCTTGATGATCTTCGACGACAATTTTCCCTACCCCCAAAAGAATTTGTGTCCTATTATTTGAGAAGGGGAAATGATAATGTCAAAAAAAAAAAAAAAAAAAGAGATAGTTCAAGATAAAAATAATTAACAGAAAATTCTTGTCTCAGGAAGGGTAAAAAGAGATAATTTGAGATACAAATGATTAAGAGAAATTCCTGTCTTATTTACAAATATCTCGGCAACATTTTGGATAACATATCTGTGCAAATGTTGTTTTGATGACCCTAGTTATGTATAAAAGGAAGTTCTAAAAAATGGAATCCTTGCACTCGGTCTACACCAGCCTTGTGCCTGCCAACTGGCATCCCCTTGCCAGTCATTTTGGTCTTCCTGGAGGCCTAATGCCTGTCTATCCCTTTACTATCAATAAAGACTTTGTTTTGATACAGCATTGAGTAGCAAATTCATTTGTTACTGAACCTGCCCTTGGTTACTTTGGAGAGAGAGAGGTTAATCAGACTCAGGAGGAGAACAGCTAATACATCTTGGCTTAGAGCCCCAATTTACTCCTCATCAGTGAACTCCTGTGGGGTGAGGGGAGAATAAATTCTATGTATATTTCTTATCTTATATAGATGCCCAAATGGGAAGACTTCACATTATTTCCTGAAAATCTTCATCATTTTTTTACGTGACAAGTGTATTCTATTGCATCTTGAGACCATAAAGTGCATAGTGATATATACCCCCTTTGATTTCCAGCTTCTTGTCCCCCACCAATAAAAGTACTCCCAAAATATTTGTGTAAGTGATTTCTTTTCCTTATTCTTTGATGTTTTTTGTTTCAGTCTTTATTTTGGGCAATAACACCTAATCACCAATTGCCTGTCATTTGAACCTGAACAAAATTTTAAATTCTAATTTTCATTCAGATCCATAAGATATCCAGTCAAATGGACCAAGGTCGAAGACATTGATGTCCATATTAGCATTGATTTCCTACTCATATCAATTTTCTGAGGTCCATAAGACCCCAAAATTCTTTAGGGTGGCAATAATAATATGACTTCAATGTATGAGGCCAATTAAAACAATAGTGGAAGGGGCAGAGCCAAGAAGGGGCAGAGAGAAACCAGGAAGCCGTTTCTTAGATTCCTTAAAATTCTTTAGATTCCTTGAACAGATAAAGATAATTTTAGCAAAATTAAATTCATTGTAACAAATAACTTTGCCAAGAAAACCCCAAATGAGGAAACAAAGAGCTTAACACAAAGGAAAGAAATGCACAACAAGAAAGATACAAAGAAGCACACCAAAAGCTAGAATTCATTTCACATTTTTATTGAATGGAGTAAAAGATAAGTTAACAGTAATTCAAGTGACATAGGAGTGGAATAGCTTGAAATTCATGGCTTTCGAAGAACTTTGACAAATTCTAGGAAGACTATGAAAGCCACAGTCCTCATGTGTGTTGTTATTTTTTTTTAACTGCTGAAAAAGAATTGCTATGTTTTGAAATTTCATAAGCAGAATCCACTGCCAATCAGAAGGCACAACATACTTGGGAAGAGTCCTCTTCAGCTTGCAGGGTGAAAGGCAAGCCATCTAGAAGTTAGTGATGCTCCTTGTCTTGCAGGGGAAGTTTGGAAATGGAAAAACACCAGCCGGGGAGCCTAGTGGTGGGCTGAGAATTCCTCCTTATTTGAATGCTCAGAGAGACGAATAGCAGCAAGAACAAAGATGAGAATCCAGTGCACAGAGAGTCATGGGAGCAGGCTTTGTTCCTGGAAGTGGGGGGCCAGGAGAAAACATGGGTCTAACAGGGGCTACAAAGGAAATATCAGGTAACTGATAAATAAGAGAACTCTGCAGAACATTGTAAAAGGCCAGAATGCCAGTACGGTATTCTAGGTAGAGTCCTACCCTGGGAATAGGGCTTTTCAGTCTGTGGTCCAGCGATCCAGGGTAGGATTGCAAAAAGTAATCCTCTTCCTTCCTGACACATCTCAGAAAGAACACAGAGGGACAATGGGTCTTGCTGCCACCACTTTGTCTCTTCAAGCAGGGGGTGTGGATCCCCAGCATCCACTGAGGCAGCTGTGTCACATCCACCTCCCAGTATTGTCTCCCTGAGCTGAAGGCCTGCTCAGCAAGGACCATGTGAAGATGCCCGTCATCACCAGGGTGGGTGTCCACCGGCCAGCCTTCTCCAGCTCTTACACTCCTCAGATCCTCAGCCACAATCAGGCAAGGACTGGCTGATGCAGGATCTAACCTGATGTGCACTCTGAAGCGGTTGAGCATCTCTATCATGCCAGGGACGGGACACACTCTGAGCTCCGGGATGAGCGCCTTGGCCCTTTGGGACAACACTGACTCGCTCCTTTCCAGCAACTGCTTGACATCCCGGAGCAGATCCACATTGGCTTGGCCCTCTGCTTCCTGGAGATCTAGCATGAGGTCCTGAAGGGTTCTCATTTGCTGGGAAAGTCTGTCCTTCTCACTTCTTTCTTCTTCCTCAATCCTAGCAAAAGGGCATTCCTTGAATAAGTGCAGGTTGTACATTTTGTAGTATTCTTCTGTAATCATCTTGTGCCAGTTCACAAGAGGTCTGGGACTAGCAAGAAGTTTCTTTGCTTCCTCAAAGTGCTTCTCCAAGCAACTTTGAAGGTGCTGCAGCTTCTTCCTGACATTGGGAGCAGCTTCTTCTACAGGACAGTGCCTGTGAGCCCCGTGCTCTGGGGTTTGGCAACATCTGACACAGAGCAATGTCTGGTCGTCTTCACAGAAGAACTCCAAGACTTGCTGGTGAGTGGCACAGCGCCTCTGTCCTTCAGCACTCTGCAACAGCTGGGAGCTGAGCTGTTTCCCCAGTTCAGTCAGCTCTAGCAGGCGCCCATTGATACATAAAGGTGATTCTCTGACCTGAGACACTTGCCTGCATTCAGGGCAAGAGAAAGCTGTAGCTGCTGAGCTTGGGAGACATGCTCGGCAAAAGCTGTGCCCACACCCGATGGTGACTGGCTCACAGAAGTACTTCCAACAGATGGGACACGTGATCTGGCTCTGCAATTGTTGCAGCATTTCCACAGCAGCAGCAGCCATTCTCCTCTCTCCACTTGCTTCTGTTCTGCAGCAGCTGAGATGAAGAGCCTTCACTTCTATTCAAAGCAGTGCTTCTGAGCAGAAGAAGGCTCTCCTTTTATAGCAGGTAGCCCACCCCTCTAGAGCCTCCCTGGCAAGGTGTGAATTCCCCTGTCCCAGAATTCTGAAGTTCTACTTGTTAACTCTTCCCAGTTGACAGAGCCCTGAGGACCTCAGAGTTCACACTTTTAGTTGACTCCTTTGTATGGATGGATTTCACCATCATGATGGTTCCCCTATCTTTTAGGAAGAAGACTCTGAAAACAGGGAGCTTCAGATCAATGAATTTTACAATCTGATTTGTGCAGGAGCCCCATGTAAACACCAGGATCCATAAGTACCTTCTCTCCTTTACCCTGCCATACCCAATCACTTCCAAGTCTCTCCAAGAATCCTCTGCATCTCTCCCTTCAGTCCAGTTATGGAGAATCACAGAATGTGAGATGAGAAATCCTCCGCCATGGTCATTTAGTGCAAGGAACCCATGCTCATGATTAGGGCCATCTCTGTGATCCAAGAAATGGCTCCCCATGGCTAAAATACACTGTCAAATCAATATAATGGAAGCCAAAATACAAACAAGGATCAAGAGGAAAAGAGTAGAACAGTTCTTTAATGTTCTTAATCAGTATATCCAAGTGCAAATTTTTGGAAAGAGTTGTCTACTTCATGAAGTTGTCTGTTTCTGGAAAGCATTTCTTCATAGGAATTCTTCCCTAGGGGACTGTCTTTGAGCATCATCCCAAAACTGTCCAGTTTGATCTAATTAACTCTGAAATATATCTAGGCAAATCAGCCATACAGTATCCTTAGGGCCTTATTTTTAGGACAGATTTGCAGACACATTTATACCGATAGATCTGGTTTTCCAGATGCCAAGAGACTTTATTGCTGAATAAATCTTCTAGAAATAAATCCTTGTAGAAATTTAAAAGGATCTTAAGAAAATCTAATCACGTTGACTGTTCTGCCACCTGAAAGATAAAATTACTAATGTAAACAAAGGTTGGATCTTCTAAGTATATTGATTTCTTAAGCAACAAGCTTAAGCCTCAATCTCCAAAACATGAGAAGATAGACTTTCATAAATTAAAAGCAATTAATCAAATAAAAATCAATTAATTAAGAAAAGAATTCAATATTAGGTGATCAGATTTCTAATGTAAGGACAGATTAGGGCCTGTCCAAGTTGTAAGGATGAGAGAAAGCAATGCAATTCCCTTAATTCATATGAAGAGGTGTCCTACTCCCAAATATCTATATTTAATCAAAGAACATGGAAAGAATAACTGATTCATCAGTAAGTTTCAGGTTTCAGATAAGATATATGGGTTGTTTGAGGTATGCAATTGTGAGAAATCTCCCTTCATCAATCTTTGGATCTAACTAGGGTTCTGGGCAGCATAGTCTAGGTTCTTACTTAAAGGTCTCTAAACTGCAAGTAGGCATAGTCCTGTTTCCTGGTTTGACAATAGGATAAACAATATTATGGAAATTTAAACATTTCACAAGCCTTTTTGACAGTAAAAAAAAAAAATGATATCGTTCATTTTCAACCATTCTTCTATGGGCAGTAAGGGGTTCATGAAGAATATTCTTTATTTATTTGATTACACTTGGAAAGAGCTTTTAGCCATGCCCCTGATCTCTTTCTCAGGCATTTCCTTTTTTACTCTAATCAGCCCCCGTAAAATATCTGCAAATGAGTAAATGACTTCCTGACTTCTTAACCAACAGTTACTTTTCTAGTCTTTGGAATTCTTAGACTGCCTCATTTCTTCTGACCTTCCTCTTCCAGCATATAGATAAATTCTGGTAGTCAGTTAGGGGAGTGATATAATTAGCTAGTGATATAGCAATAAATACCTATAGACCTTGACCTCTCCAATTTCTCTCTCTCCCCTTCAATTAATCCCACAGAGAAGAAAGAATTACCCTGAGCAGGGATGAAGGGACTTTTTTCAAAAAGAAGAGAGTTTTCTAAGGTTATATGGATGGTATATAGTAGGCATTGGGTGTACCTTAATGACTTATATTCTGACTGCAACTTTCTTTCCCCTGGGATTACTAAATCCTGAGGTGTGGCTTATGTTGTACATATTTTTGGAAGGAGGAACATGATGACTGAATCCTCACTTTTATATTCTATCTGGCACCTAAGAAATCTCTCTTGAGTATTGCTTTCATTTGGTTTTCATCCTTCATAACCGAATAAAAATTGGTTTTTAAAAGCCCTTTGGTGTGTCAAACATTGTGGTCAGATGCTCTATTGATTCCAACTCACAAGTAGCACAACATTTGTGTTCATGCAGGCTCTGCTTATTGCTCAGAATAAAACTTCAGCCTAATGAAGCTCCATGAGTGCTCCATCAGAAGCCTGATTAAATAATGCATAGAAACAGAATACAAGACAGAGAAGTTGATGAATCTCCCTGAGTTTTATTGTTCCCCTTTCATTCTTTATTCACTTACCCGTTGGAGTTCGATCTCAACATTGCATCTGGACCTGGCACAAGGTTCTACTTTATGAAATATTAGACAAATAGTCATTCTCTATCATTCTCAGAGCCCAGTAAACAGAAATACTGAAGACTACACTTTCAACAGGAAGGTTTTGTTCGTGTCCTAGAACTGGTATGAAAAAAAGCTTAGATTCATGGTCAAAGGGACTATCCCCATTTCAATACCCAAAGCTTGGCATGAGAAATCAAGTGAGATTTTTCCCGGGGAGTTTGTCAAAATTCAGGTAACACACCATGGCCAGCAAATGACAAAGAAAAAGTTTAGAAACTTAGGAATTATATTACAGCAATACATATTACATGTTTAAGACCGCCTTTGGCAAAGGTAAGGCAACCCTGATTGGTACCTAGTTTGACTTTCAGATACAGATAATGAAGCCATACTGTCAATTTAGGGATGTTTATTACTTTATAGGCTTCCTTTGTAAGGTTCTCTTGGTTCAGTTTTCTTGGGGTCTCTGGCAGCAGCCTTTGTTTCAGTTCAGTAATCACCAGAAGAGTAGCCAAGAGTTAAAGTCCAAATCTTTTATTTCCTCTTTGCCTGATGCTGGGCAGCTTTCTGAAGAGCCTTTCAGTGTGGCCTTGCTTTTATTGGGGAAAGTGCAGGAGGCCAGGCCAGCCACCAGGAAATTGGAGTTTAACTTGAATTTGTCCCCTTGGTTCTGAGAGCTTCTAGTGTGCTTGTCCTCAGTGGTTCTCAGTTCCTACTTATATGCTCTACACTGAGTATAAACCAATCGTTTTATCACTATCATTTTTCCTAGGAAGTATTTCATATTTTCTTCTATTTTTTTTTTTTTTTTGTTTCACTGATTCTTGAAGTCTTGAGTGATTCACTTCCATTTGTTCACTAAATACACTAAAAATTAGAGTATTCTTTTCTTCAGTTATTTTTTTACCTCCTTTTGCAATTGGACAATTAAATTTTTTTGTTCATTGCATTCTTTTTTTCATTTTTTCTATTCCTTCTTGCAATGGTCTCATTTCATTTCACCATTTTTCTTCTAATTCTCTTTTAAGATCCTTTATGCTATCTTCAAAGAAAGTTTTGTGAAATGGCAATCAGCTTGTATCTCTCTTTAGGGCTTCTTCTGGACTTGCTTTGCCTTTAGGAACCTCAGGATTTGAGGGCTGTTTTTCTCTCTCCATAAAAGCTGTCTAGGTTTGAGTTCTTTTTTGTTTTTTATTCACTGTTTTAAAGGCTTGAGGTGCTTTCAATGCAAGGGAGGGACAGCTGCCCTGGGGCAGTTCTGCTGATTGATTTCCAGTAACGGAACTATTTGTTTTTTATAAAAGGCAAATCTGCCAAACCATCTGGTAGCAACCAGGACAGAGTGGCCTAAGGAGGCTCACACAAGATCCCCAGGTTCTTGGAAGCTACAACACTTTGACTCTCCACTCCAGCTTCTTGCCCTGGTCTCCCTATACTATGCTCTGGGCTTGGCAGACTCTCCCCCTGCCAGATTGAAACAGACCTGTTCTGAAATTCTTCCAAGGTATCTTCTTCTTCTAGAAATGTGTTGTACTACAAATATTTGTGGATTCTTTGACTTCAAAACCAGTTTAGAGGCTTCATCTGGGGTAGGTTTGAGAGAAGGTTAGAGGAGGTTACAGAGAATTGTGTCTGCTCTCCTCCATCTTAGCTCCACCCCCTACCATATCCTTTCCACAAAACTGGAATCCTTCCTTCTTTTTTTACAAGGCACTCTCAATCATTAAAGCCTCCTTGTTCCTCATTTCTAGAGAAATGTCTCTCCACTTTCAAGAAAGAACGTGAAGATTTAAAAAAAAAAAATCATGCTTGTGGCAAAGTAGAGCTCCTCCTCTCTGTCCCATCATATTCCCAGATGTTAATAGCAGCCCTCACAACACTTGGATAATTTAAACAACTTAAACAACATATAGAGAGATCATCTAATACCTGACCAAATGGAGCAATAAGTGGAATGGAAAAAAAGCACTAGCCATCCCAATGCTGTAGCCTTCATTGGAGTCCTCATTTTTAAAATCAATAGAATTCAATTCAGTTAACACTTTTAGACACCTATCATTTCACCGGCATCATGGAAGATATTAGAAGACAAAAGATAAACAAATCAGACCCTGTCCTCTAGGTGCACCATTTGTGAAGGAAAGGTAGGATTAGGGAAAGGAAATTAATTTTCCAGATAAGTTGTTGACACTTTAATGTCTTGTTCTACTAATTTAAAATGATAAACGAAAAAATTCAATTAATGTTCTTTGTATGTTGAACTGTTTATAAAAAAGGTATTCTGTTGTTAAAAAAAGAAGCAAATCAGTTTTTCTGTTACACTTTTTTAGACAGTTTCAATCCTCAGATTGCTTGTGGAAGATTAATTGACAACTGTGGAAAGGATGGAATAAGGAGGAAGAAGACACTTAACTGAGAGAAAAATGCAATAGAGAAGAAGTAATAAGTATGCCACTGTCGATGCAACAGAGAAGGAATACCCCTTCTTGGATCCTGGAGATGGCCCTCATCATGGCTGTGGGCTCCTTGAACTAAATGGCCATGCAGATCCATTTTTAATCTTAAATTCTGTGACTTTCCAAAAGTAGATTGAAGGGAGAAATGCACAGGACTTTTGGAGCTTCTTAGAACTGATTGGGTAAGGCTGGGTAAGGGAAAGAAAGCTCTTCCTAACAGACAGCCACAAAGCTGCAGGATGGTGAAATCCAAACATTCAAAGGAGCCAACTAAAAGTGTGAACTCTGAGGTCCTCAGGACTCTGTCAACTGGGAAGAGTTCTCAGGTAGAACTTCAGAATTCTGGGACAGGGGAATTCACACCTTGCCAGGGAGGCTCTAGAGGGGTGGGGCTACCTGCTATAAAAGGAGAGCCTTCTTCTGCTCAGAAGCACTACTTTGAATAGAAGTGAAGGCTCTTCATCTCAGCTGCTGCAGAACAGAAGCAAGTGGAGAGAGGAGAATGGCTGCTGCTGCTGCTATGGAAATGTTTCAGCAATTGCAGAGCCAGATCACGTGTCCCATCTGTGGGAACTACTTCTGTGAGCCAGTCACCATCGGGTGTGGGCACAGCTTTTGCCGAGCATGTCTCCCAAGCACAGCAGTTACAGCTTTCTCTTGCCCTGAATGCAGGCAAGTGTCTCAGGTCAGAGGCTTCCCATTAGTCAATGGGAGCCTAGCAGAGCTGACTAAACTGGGCACACAGCTCAGGTCCCAGCTGTTACAGAGTACTGGAGGACAGAGGCGCTGTGCCATTCACAAAGAAGTCTTGGAGTACTTTTGTGAAGACGACCAGACCGTGCTCTGTCTAAGATGTTGTCAAGCCCCAGAGCATGGGGCTCACAGGCACTGTCCTGTAGAAGAAGCTGTGTCCAATTCCAGGAAGAAGATGCAGCACCTGCAAAGTTGCTTACAGAAGTACTTTAAGGAAACTAAGAAACTTCTTGTTAAGGAAAAGAAACCTGTTATTGACTGGGAGAAGATGATCAGCAGAGAATACCGGGAACGGGATTCCCTCATGCGGGATGAGTTATATCATTATCTGGAAAGGATGGATCAAGAAAAAAAGAACAAGAAGGAGAGACTATCCCAGGAAAGCAGCACCCTTCAGGACCTCATGCTAGATCTACAGGAAGCAGACTCCCAACCCAATCTGGATCTGCTCCGGGATGTCAAGGAGTTGCTGGAAAGGAGCAAGTCAGCATTGTCCCAAAGGGCCAAGGCTCTCATCCCAGAGGTGAGAGTGTGTCCTATCTTTGGCATGATAGAGACCCTCAACCAATTCAGAGTGGACATCAGGTTGGATCCTGCATCAGCCAGTCCCTGCCTGATTGTGGCTGAGGATCTGAAGAGTGTAAGAGCTGGAGAAGGCTGGCAGGTAGACAGCCCACATGGTGATGACTCTGACCTTCCCATGGTCCTTGCTGAGCAGGCCTTCTCCTCAGGCATACAGTACTGGGAGGTGGATGTGACACAGCTGCCTCAGTGGACACTGGGGATTCACACAACCTATTTGAGGATAAAAAGTCCCGGGAGAATAACTAAATATGCCTCTGTCTTTTTCCTGAGATGTGTCAAGAAGGAAGATGGACACTATTTGCAATCTTATCCTGGATCACTGAACCACAAACTAAAAGATCCTATTCCCAGGATTGGAGTATACTTGGAATACAAATTTGGCACTCTAGCCTTTTACAATGTTCTGCAGAGTTCTCTTATTTATCAGTTACCTGATATTTCATTTGCAGCCCCTGTTAGACCCATGTTTTCTCCTGGCCCCCCACTTCCAGGAACAAAGCCTGCACCCATGACTTTCTGTGCACTGGATTCTCATCTTTGTTCTTGCTGCTATTCGTCTCTCTGAGCATTCCAACAAGGAGGAATTCTCAGCCCACCACTAGGCTCCCCGGCTGGTGTTTTTCCATTTCCAAACTTCCCCTGCAAGACAAGGAGCATCACCAACTTCTAGATGCCTTGCCTTTCACCCTGCAAGCTGAAGAGGATTCTTCCCAAGTATGTTGTGCCTTCTGATCGTCAGTGGATTCTGCTTATAAAATTTCAAAACATAGCAATTTTTTTCAGCAGTTAAAAAAATATATAACAACACACATAAGGACTGTGGCTTTCATAATCTTCCTAGAATTTGTCAAAGTTCTTCGAAAGCCATAGATTTCAAGCCATTCCACTCCTATGTCACTTGAATTACTGTTAACTTATCTTTTACTCCATTCAATAAAGATGTGAAATGAATTCTAGATTTTGGTGTGCTTTTTTGTATCTTTTTTGTTGTGCATTTCTTTCCTTTTTGTCAAGCTCTTTGTTTCCTCATTTGGGGTTTTCTTGGCAAAGTTATTTGTTACAATGAATTTAACTTTGCTAAAATTATCTTTATCTCTTCAAAGTATCTAAAGAACTTTAAGGAATCTAAGAAACAGCTTCCTGGTTGCTCTCTGCCCCTTCTTGGCTCTGCCCCTTCCACTAATTGTTTTTTAATTGACCTCATACAAAATAAAAATTTGAGTCATGTTATTGTTAACACCCTAAACAACATTGGATTCTGATGGGCTCCAGAAAACTGATGTGAGAAGGAAATCAATGCTAATCTGGATTACTTTAGTAATTCCAGAAAAGGAAATTCCTTTTTTACTGTTAGCAATCCCAGTAAATCTTGCTCACAAATGACAAATTGTTGAAGAATTTCTCAATCCAGAAGTCCTGTTATCATGCTGGAAAGTGATGGCTTCTTGCTTGATCCATTACTAAACTAGAACCACATTCTGACTGAGTAGGTTTGAAATTCACATTGAATATCCAAGTCCCTGAAGAGTCCTAAGGCTAAAGTTGGGATGTCTCCCTAGTCAATCATCATAAACCCAAATAGAGAACTCAAGGGGGCTAATGTCCTGTAGAATTTATCATCACTATTGGATTAAGCCATTGTAATTGAAATATATCCCTTTTAATTTCTTGCAAATGGACCCACATCTGAGATTCAAAAAAGGAAATCAGATTCCTCAATAAGAAACTTTTTTTTTTTTAAATAATAAAAATCTTCACTTAGGCATGCTTCCTCTCGATTCGACCCCTTCCAACACAAGGTGAAAATTTGGCTAATCCAGTATAAGATGTGAATTCCGTTCAATATAAGAATTCCCAGGACCACCTGTCTGCCATAACTTTGTTCTGATACTTCTGACAGTCACTATCTGGTGACTGCATTAGCAGTGAGTACCATGGAGTTCTTACTTCTGGGAAAGTGACTGCCACAGCTGAGTTTGTTCTTGGTTTTGAACTTTTCAGCATAGGACAAACACAGAATGACAGAGTGGAAAGGTCCCCTCTATACATATTAATTAGTCCATCCTAACTGGGAGTGACCCCTGTTGCAGAATCAATACATCTTAACATTTCTTGATTATTTGAAAGAATTATTAGAATTACATGAACCACATTGAGTTTATTCTGTGACTCAGTTATGGATGTGGCTCAGTTCCTTTTCTGTTTAATGAGGGACCTAATTCCATTTTCTGTCTACTAAGAAAAAAAATGGTTCAGTTTTTGGGGATTGTGAGAAAGCTTAGTTGCATTGTTTGAACCTAGTCCCCTGAGGTTAGGAAGTTGGACCACCTCTACTAAATCAAGGAATTGTCACTTTCCCCTCTCTCCCTCCCAACTTTGGAAGTCCCTTATCTCTATCCTGTTTTATGTCTTCTTCCTTCTTTTCTTTTATTCAAAAAGCAGTGGCTCCCTTGTAATGGGGCCAAGTGCCCAGCTGAGGAGGCCTGCTACTGATGTGTTCTGCAATTAACATGTATTAAGTGATAAATCTATACTGCAATCTTTGTTTCTTGGATTGCTTCAGATTTTATCCATCACATTCTTTTCAAAAGAACCAAAAGAATTGAAGTTAGGAGAATATGCTGAATGAGTCCACTACTGATTGGAGGTATCTAATTTCAACATGTCCTCAGCTGGGGATGGTAATCATTCTGCCATTTCTAGTTAATTATCTGTCACTCATAAAGGAGCAATGCCAAACCTCTCTTCTCTCCTCCTGCCTCTACTAACTGAGAACAAAATCCACAACTAACAGAATTTACAAAGAAGTTTATTAAGTCTTCCCATGGAGGGGAGGGTCAAAAAGTTGGTTTGGCCTTTGCCACTGAATATCTGTAACTTACATATGATATAGGATTCAAACAAAGGAAGAAAGAAACAGAAGTTGCTTGGCCGGCTTGGAAATATTTGCAGATAAGACACATGAATGGTTTGGCTGTACAACCAGGGAAACTTCCCAATGTTTCTTGCATCAATCTTCTTACCTGGTTGGCCATGTGGACAGGCAATCCAGGTTCTGATTTAAACATTAAGTTAATCAGGTCTCTGAGCAACATGTTTTGTAGGCTACCTAGTGGCAAGTTCCACCTGAGCTCTGAAGTTTTCTCAAACTTCCCACAGAACCCCTTATTTGATTTACCCACAAAGAACTTTTCTTATATGTCTTCAAAAGTTTTAGACCATTTTCTGAGAGGTGCTTGTTCTCTGCTTTTCCTCACCTCACACCCTCTGAAAGTACCCTTCACTTTCCCAGTGCACACATTATTTCACCATTTGCTCAAGTCTTTTGAGGTTGGTAGTGCTCCTACAGAGAAGGCCAGGGTTCCCAACCACTCAGTGTCAAGTAGAGTGCATGAGCAGAAGATGGCCAATGTGGAATATCAAGCATGACTGGGACCAATTTAAAGACCTATAAAAGGAGTGAAAATATCTGATTAATTTCAGTATGACTGGAATGAATATCCATGGATGAATCCAAGAGAAAATGATCTGTCCTTCCATTTTTTGGACAAAAATTGGATTAATGGCATGAAATACTGAATGAATTTGATATTTATGACAATTAAGTTTAGAAAGTGACATTTTTCCTCCTTCTGTCTTTTCTTTTTCTGATCAGAATTGCTTGCCTAATGACGGAAAATACAAAATATTCTGAGCTGAAGAAAATGAAAAAATAAAGTCTAGCCTTTCTTTCCCTTCTAGTTTCTTGAAAATGGACCCAACTGTGAAGTTCAGAAAAAGAAATAAGATTAATTTTTTTTTAATGATTCTCTCTGGGTACTTCCTCTGAATTCATCCCCTTCCAAAACAAATTTAAATTAATATGATGTGCCATAACATGTACATTCAATGCATCATTAGATTCCCCAGTAACACCTGTACTGCCATAAGCTTTGTTTTGATACTTCCTAAAATTCACTTGTGATAGCATTAATGGTGAATATAATGGGGTTCACATCTCATCCCATAAATATGTTTGTGCTTAATATTAGCCATTTCTAGGAGGAGGGCAGAAAGAGAAGAAAATAATTTTTAAAAGAAAATTTCTTTTTTTTTCCCCCTGAGGCAATTGGGGTTAAGTCATTTGCCTGAGGTTACACAGCTAGGAAGTGTTAAGTGTCTGACTTCAAATTTGACCTCAGGTCTTTCTAACTTCAAGGCCAGTGTTCTATGCACTGTGCTACCTAGCTCCCCCCCAAAAAAAAATTTCAAGATACCTGTATTTTGTTATGTTATTTAAAAAACTCCCCCTCCTTACATTCAGAATAAAATAAATAAAATAAAAATACCAGTGTTCAAGTTTAGCAAATTACTAAATAAACTAGAACCACATTCTCACCAAGTGGATTTGAAATTCACATTGAATATCCACATCCCTGAAGACACCTATAGTTGGGACATCTCCTTAATCAACTTAGTTAAACATCATAACCCCCTAATACAAAACCCAAAAAGGCTAGTGTCCTAGGAAGTTTATCATCACTGTTAGATTAAGTCATGCTGTAGCATTCCATTGTCACTGAAATATTTACCTGCTAGTTTCTTACAAATGGAACCAATTCTGAAATTCAGAAAAGGAAATAAGTTTCTTAAACTAGAAACCTGTTTTTAAATGATTCATTCAAAATATGTCATTTATTTAAATTTAACCCTTTCCAACACAAGGTGGAAATTCACCTGAACCACATAAGATATAAATTCAATTCATTATTAGATTTCACAGGACCACCTCTTCTGCCATAAGTTTTGTTCTGGAACTTGCTGAACTTCACCTGGGATAGCATTAGCAGTGAGTATGATGGTGTTCACACCTCTGGGAAAGCAGCTAGCCTGCCTTAGTATGTTCTTGGCTTTGGACTTTCAGCAGGTGACAAATACAGAATGATAAAATTGGAAGATCCTCCCTATAGATATCAACTAGTGCAAATAGTACCTAACTGGAAATTATCTCTACTTCAGTGTCAATAAGTCTTACTTTTCTTTACTTTTCAAAAGAATTATTGGAATTCAATACACCACACTGAATTTATGATGTGACTCAATTCTGGAGGTAGCTCAGTTCCCTTTCAATTTAATTAGGGATCCACTTCAATTTCTAACTACTCAGAACACTGTTCAATGGTGAGAATTGGGAGAAAACTTCATTGCATTGCCAAGTGATTTAGAAGTTGGGCCACCTCTACCAAATCAAGGAATTTCCTCTTTTCCCTCTTCCCCTCCATATCCTGTTTTATATCTTCCTACTTGGTTTTTTTAATTCAGAAAATGTTTCCCCTGTAAGGGGTCAAGTGCCAGGCTGAGGAGGACTGGTCCAGATTTGCTCTGCAGTTGTCATGTATTACATAATAAATGTATATGGCAACCTTTCTTTCCTTGGTTATTTCAGATTTTATCCATCAATTCTTTTAAAAGAATCAAAAGAATTTAAGTTAGGAGAGCATGCTGAATGAATCCACTACTGATTGTTGTTATTTACTTTCAATTATGTCCTCAGCTGGGGACGGCAATCATTCTACCACTTCTACTTAATTGTCTATCACTCAAAAGTTAGTAATTCCAAACCCATCTTTTCTCCTCCTGCCTCTATTGATTGAGAACAAAATCTAGAGCTAAAATAATTTAAAAAGAAGTTTAAGCCATCCAGCAGAAGGGAGACTTAAAAAGTTGGATGGCTGTTGCCACCGATTTTCTGTAAATTATACATACTATAGGATTCAAACAAGGAAGAAAAAAAGAGAAGCTGCCTGGCCAGCTAGGAGGCATTTTCAAATAAGCCACATGAATCCTTGAGATGTGTATCTAAGGGAAACTCCTAACATTTCTTGCAAATCTTCATATCTGGCTGGGCACCTGGTCAGGGTAATCTAAGTTCTGATTTAAATATTTTAAAAATCTTGTTTCTAAGCAACAGATATGTTTTCTAGGCTACATGGTGGCAGGTTCAACCAGTGCTCTGACATTTTCTCACAATTCCCACAGAACCCAGTAGTTGATTCACCCACAAAGAACTTCCTTCATCTTATATTTCGTTACAAGTTTTAGACTATTTTCTGAGAGATGATGCTTCTCTGCTTTTTCTCACCTCACACCATTTGAAATTTCCCTTCACTTTCCCAGTGCGTACACTGATTCACCATTTACTCAAGTCTTAGTGTTGGTAGTATTATTACAGGGAAGGCGGCCCAAGGTTCCCACTCACACAGTGTCAAGTAGGGGATATGAGCAGAAGATGGGCAGTGTGGAATATGGAGCTTGACTGGGACCAATTTGAGGTCCTAGAAAAGGAGGGAAAATATTTCATTAATCTCAGAATAAGCAGAATGAATTGGTTAATGAGTGAACACTGAGATTAATTGTATGCCTAAGGGAAATGGAAAATACCAGGATGACAAATTATAAAAGTTTTTTTTTTTTTTTTTTTTTTTGAGAGAACAAACTATCTTATATTTTACAATTGCTGCATCCCAGTACTCCACACAGAGTATAATGGTGGGGAAATGTGTGGGGAAAACATAAGCCCTAGATCCTACTTACTGTGTGCTGCTCTAATTTAAGACATATTCACAACCTGGATGTCAGATGCTTAGAGGCTCAAGAGAATGCCCAAAGTGAGTGTCCCTCTAAAGAGAGTTTGTTGTTGTTGTTATTGAAGATCTACAATTGAGAAAGTGCTGGAAACGTTAGAGGTCATCTAATTTCATCATTTCATTTACACAGAGAGAAACAGAACAGAAGAGATTTTTTTTTAGCGACTTGGCCAAATTCAGTACTAGAATTTCAGCATAGTTTCTGCATCCAAATTTCTTATTTTCCCTTTGTAACAGAATGGTTTATCTGTTAGGATTACTAAGTGAGAACTTATCTATTATTCTATTATAAGTGAGAATATCTATTATTATTTATTGCTATAATTAATTATTATGCTTATTTTATTACATAAATGGCATAATGGGTACAGCATTGGGACTGGAATCAGGAAGACCTACTTCCAATATCTAGTCTCATATGTATTTAGCTGTTTAATTCTGGGCAAGTTATTAACATCTATTTACCTCAGTTTCCCGACAGTATGATTAAGGAAATGAAATCCCCTAAGTCATTGTGCTGATCAAATGAGAAGATATTTGTAAACTTTCTGGCACAGTAACTGGCAAATAGCTGGCATTTAATAAATGTTGACTGATTAATGGCTACTATAGGCTAGAAGATTACAAAAGTAATGGAGAACTCCAAGTATGATTAATCAATTCATCAGTGAATGCAGAGGACCTGAATTTAGTTGGATCCAAGATTTCCTCACTATCAGAGGTCCCTCCTCTTGGTGCTAGCTACTTTTATATACTTGAGAGAGTACTAAAAATAGAAGGAGACATTACAATTTACTGCTTCCTCAATTCCAGAAGTGAGGAAATGATAGGGATGTCTATCAAAAATAATTATATCAGCAGACCTTTTTATAGGTTATGAGACTTTCCAGAGGTCATAAATTCTAGGTGACCCAAAGGCCCTAACACACTTTCAACAACATCTCAGGGCATTCTACAAGTCAAGAGCCCTAGGGTTTAACCAATGCTATCCTATAGTCTAAGGAAGTTGTGAGCTTGAAATAAAGATCAATAGGGAGTGGTTAGTAGTGGTTCATAGGAGAGAGAGCTATTGCACTAGCAAGTGCATCTTATTACAGCATTTCCCAAGTCAAGGAGGGGAGTAATTATTACATTACTAACAATAGGAAGGTAATTGAGAAACATAATAAATATAATCTTCAAGGAGGATTAATTCTTATCCTAACAGCAACTTAATCACTCTGTTTGATTCACTAATACAATCACTGATACTCATAAAATCTCAACAAATTGATTAAATACTGATTGATTTGAATAAGAGTATCAAAATTATCTCATACAGCTTTGCTGGTTCTGAGCAAGTCACTTGGCCTCTCATCCTACAGTTCCCTACCCACCATGCAGACAATTTCATGTACTTGATGGGAGTTTTGTGTGGACCAAAAAAATCCTGTATGAAATGCATCATAAATGTCTAAGGTGAAACTAGATGTTATTACATATTATTGTGTCTATCTTTCTAAGTGATGGAGTCTATACTTGTTAGAGACTTTCTCCAGGTTTATGGGGGATATCATCAATTATGATTTTGCTTGCTATGGTGTTCTTGAAATGTGCTTTTTAAAACTTCAGAAATGAAGGAATAGAAGTATTCTTACACTGCCTCATTTTCTCTCTTCAGAATCATGGTTGATGCAGTACAAGAGGGTCTTTGTGTTAACTGCTTGAATGAAGTCATTAAGCTAATCACAGCTGAATGTGGACATATAATCTGCATGTCTTGCTTAAGGAAAAATACCTCTCCATCTTCTTGTTGTACTACATGCTGGGAATTTTCTCAGTTAAGAGGTCATCAATTTGATATTGCCATGTACCCTGAAGGGGAAGGCATATGTGAGATACACAGGGAAGACCAGAAGCTGTTCTGTGATAGGAATAAGACCCTACTCCTTCAGGAATGGCACTGATTGTCCAAGCACAGTTTAATTGTTCCGGCATTAGCTTATCACTTAGATCTGAATACTGTTATGTCAGAATGGGTTCATGGTCTTTTGTAATGTGCTGTTGTCTCCAGGAGCTGCTGTTTGCTCTCTGGGAAGAGATCTGCTGTGTCAACTCAAATCTCTCAGACAGATTCTTCTTCCTCTAGAGAACTGTTGTCTCCAGACAGCTGCTGTTAACTCTGGTCCAGAGTGTGACTTCCCTCTTTTATCCTCCCAGAGAATGGGTGTGGGATAATGCAAAGGCTTCTGGGAAAAAATTACTTCAACCAATGAACTTGCTCCTCCTAAGCATGCAAGCTCTTCCCCAGAAATTCACAAGTAAAACTCCCAGTCCTGGCTGGAACTAGAGAATTGTCAAGTACTGACTTAGCACTTAGTAAGAACCTAACAGTCTTTCCTTTGGTGACTCTTCCTAACAAATCAATGAAATAGTACCAGCTTACCAGGGTTATTGAGTTTCTTAGTTTCAAGTAGGTCACAGAACTCAGGCTGAGGAAAGAAATTTCCTGCTTATTCCTCTTTCTTTACAAAAGAAGATGTAGAAAAAGATGGAAATCTTTCACAGAAAGGTCAAACTAGTTCAGAAAATTGTATTAAAAGAGAAGGAGCAACTTCTGGTCTGGGCTGTGGTATGGAATGTAAGTATCAAGATACCTCCCTCAATAATATGTTGAATATCCCCAATCACAGATAATTTTCATTAAAAGCCTCTCAGACTTAATTGACTTGTTTGGAAAGTGAGGAAATGGAGGTTCATAAGTAGTATCTCACTTATCACATGCCACTAAGGAATTCAATTTTTTTTAAGCACTTAAGTGAATATCCACTTTATTATTATTATTATTATTATTATTATTATTATTAATCATTTAATGGTATTTTCTTTTTCCATATACATATAATTTCCAACATTAATTTTTGCAAGATTTTGTGTTCCAGATTTTTCTCCTTCTCTTTTCCCTTTTCCTCTCCCCAAAACAGCAAGCAATTCAATATAGGGTAAATTGCAATACAGGTGCAATTTCTCTAAACATGTTTCCATATTCATCATGCTGAGCAAAAAAAAAAAAGCAGATTCAAAGGGGAATAAACAAAACCAAACCAGAAGCCAAACAACAACACAAAGGTGAAAATACTATGCTTACATCATATTCAGCCTTTTTTTCCCTCTCTGAATGTGGATTGAACTTTCCATCACAAGTTTCCTGTCATTGCCTTAAAACAACTCATTGGTGAAAAGAGCCAAGGTTATCACAGTTGATTGGCACATAATCTTGTTCTTACACTGTCTAATGTTCTCATGATTCTGTTCACTTCACTTAGCATCATTTCCTGTACGTTTTCTTTGTTTGTTTTCTTTCTTTCTTTCTTTTTTTTGCTGAGGCAATTGGGGTTGGGACTCGCCCAGGGTCACACACTGAGGAAGTGTTAAGTGCCTGAGGCCAGATTTGAATTCAGGTCCTCTTGAGTTCAAGGCTTTGCTCTATCTTCTACACCACCTAGCTGACCCTCATGTAAGTCTTTCCAGGCTTTACTGAAATCACCTTGTATATAATAACTTAGAGAACAATAATATTAAATTACATTTATATATCATAACTAAGTAGGTAATTCCCCAATTGAGGGGCATCTATTGAATTCCAAGTTTCTTGCCACACAAAGGGAGATGCAAAAATATTTTTACACGTATGAGTCCTTTTCCCTCTTTTGTGATCAAATGAGTTCAGAAATTTGCATCAAACTAATATCTTCTGACCTGAAATCTAGAGCTAAGTCTTAAGTTGTCTCGCATTGGAGGTGACATCTATTCCTGCCATCTTGGTTCAGCTTTCTGATTTGTTTCCCAGTCTTAAGACTGCTTCATCACTCAAAGAGAAAAATGAGATTTTAAGGGAAAAGGAGATTAACCGGATAGGACACATTTGATAAATAGACTTTGAGAAGTAAAGAGTTTGCTAAGCAATAGTATGAATTGATCACAGAGTGGCCTTGAAAGAGTACTTGGAAAATAGTGAATCACATGATCCTTCCACCATCATCTCCCACAGTAATAATCACATATTAAGCTTTTCCTATATTTTAAGTACTGTGACAATTGGTGGGGAGAAATTAAAAGACAGAATAAGCCTCAGCCCTTAATGATCTCTCAGATTAATGAAAAAGAAAACATGAAAAGAGACACGTTTGGCCAAGAGACATACGAATTAAATTGAGTATAATCAAGAGGAAGAAGAGACTAACATGAAAAAAAAATTGGGAAAACACTGCTCATAGATTGGAGGATTTTATCTGGAGTTGGAAGGATGTTGGGAATTCATCAGGTAGTGACAAGGACAAAGTGAGTTCCTAGCATTAAAAGAATTCCAGTGATAAAGAAATGTGTGGATAGAAGAGCCTCTCTGAGTACAAGGAGGCCATTGTCACTGCAGCCTAGAATACATGGAGGGCAAAGATGTTGAGGAAGACTGGAGAGCTTAGACACATATTTCTGATTCATTTCCAGTCAGGCAGGCATGTTCTTATTATCAGACTTAGGTATTTATTTACTTAATAATTCCCCCCTAGTAATATTAAAAACATTTTTTTACATTTGTTTTATAGATGTTTAGGTTCTAGGCACTCTTCCTTATCCTCACCCACAATTAAGAAATCACATGTGAAGTTATGCAAAACATTTCTCAAAAGTCAAGTTGTGAAAGAAAACATAGATCTTCTACCCTCATTAAAATAAAAATCCTCAAGAAAAATTAAATAATGAGAGACAGAGACAGAGAGAAAGAAAGAGAGAGAGAGAAAGAGAGAGAGAATGAGAGTTTTATTCAGATACAATCAGTTTCTTCTTTGGGTATGGATATGATTTTTCATCCTAACTCCTTTGGAATAGTTGTGTATGATTGCTCTACTGAGAATAACAAAGCTAGAACATTGCTATTCTTTTTTTATACAATATATTTCACTTTGTTCATAAAAGAATTTCCAGGTGTTTTTTTTTTTTTCCTCCTGTGAGCATCCTGCTCAATATTTCACATAGAATGATAATACTGTATCACAAGTGGCCATCCCTCCAATTTCCAATTATTTTTGTCTTGAGAGCTGCTATGAATATTTTTTGTACATATTGGTCATTTTGCAGCCATGACCAGGGACAAGACTGAAGCTGCTCCAGGAAGTCATGCACTGGGACCGTATGCTGGATTGCCATCCTGGTGTCATAGTCATAGTCATAGTCATAGACCTTACTGCTGAGCTTCTAAGTTGCAGGGCATTGGGGCATAGGAAATTCTTATCAACTCTTACTCATTGATGAAAAGCAGAAAACAAGAGGAAATAAGAGGAGAAATTCCCTAAGGGTCTCTGTAGAGAATGATTTTTAGTAAGGAATCACCATGTGCCTCTTTCCCAAATTATATAAGATAAAGAAGAAAGACTAGGTACTGAAGGATATAGTTGTCCAAGGAGAAAGATGTTTGTAAATCAGAGGTGTAAACCATTTTCCATTCCTTATGCTTTCTTTGTACTCTTAGAAAGCTCATTTTCTAACTTCTTTCATTTCTGCCTACTAAGAGGAAGTTATGTTGTGCTGATTTCTATAAGATCTCTTCCATATCTATTATCTTAGACTATATTTTAGAAATGAAATCAAAATCCAGGAACTTATGATATACAATTAGAAAGTGGCTCCTTGGAGATAAGACTTTATTAGATACTTAGGCCTTGACAGCCATGTGAAATGAAGAGATTCCTCAGAAAGATCTGTGTTAAGACATAAAACCTTCAAATATTGGGAGAATATTTGTCTGCATCTCAAGAACTTATGGCCCCAGGTCAATAGACAGATGGAGATATAATTTCCTTTCATTATTTCTTCTCAACATGATGGACTACAGAAGTGACAAAATTTGGGGAAATAAAAGCTGGTGACATTGATGAAACAATTTACTTTGAGAGATTGAAGACACTATAGAACTTAATTTTAACTAATTGTACTGTCCCATGAATTTATCAAGAGCATCTAATGTAGACTTAGGTAATGAAGGTATAATTTAATTCGTGAGAACTGGAGAAATCTGGGCATTCCAAATTTAGGAAATTATTCTTATAATTGGAGCTATTCTGACCTTTACTATAAGGAGAAAGAATTCACATGATTTACTGGGCCATTTTGCGTTACTTAAAAGCCACAGAGACTAAAATACTACCTTCACCTCTCCCTTGAAACCTTTATTATCCTACAAACAGATTTCATCTAAACAGATATGGGGGTGTATTAGAATAAAAGGAAATGCTTGAAAAAGAAAGCTCTAGTCCTCAGCTAAGATTGCAGTTCCATTTCCTAACCATAGCATAATTAGTTTCTGAAAATTCTTCCTCCCAAGATACTAAATGTTCTGGTTATCCATAGAAGGAATGCTATAGAATTCAAGTAAGGTCTTCCTCTCACTAAGGATGTTGAAATCCTTTCTTTTGGACTGAAATCTTTTCCTTTTCATAGGATATAAACTGACAGAGAGATGCAATTGACTACAACTTGTCTGAAGAGAAAAAAAAAAAAAAAAAAAAAAAAAAAAAGGGCTGTCACAATTGTCCCTGGCTTCTCAGAGAAGAAATACCTTGCCTATATATTTGGAAGAGTTCAAGCTGAGGATATTGTATTAAGAGGATTCCTTATTGAGGCTAAGTCCCAAGATAAGGTGTTTGAAGAATTCTATGCCAGAATTATCAATTTTAGAATTGCTATGAAGAGGGATGAATCATCTACCAAGTTTTTTTCTCCAATAAAAAGGCAGCATGAGGAAAGAGCCTTTCCATAGAAGTTAAGGTAGTTCTAAATAATGTTGACTCATTGAATGAATTCTTGCCAAATATTCATGTGTACTGCTTTCATATTTGGTCAATCATAGGATTATAAATCTAGAGCAAAGCTCCTTAACTAGGCATAAATGAAATTCCTGCCCACCCCCAATGGATTGATATTAGGGGGTTTGTGAATTCCTGATATTCTATCAGGACCAGCTTCCCAAAACATTCCCATTAGCAATGGAAAGTTATTTCTAAATTAGTGATGACCTGATCAACATAGGAGAGCTCAACTTATGGAAAAACCAATTTGATATGCGAAATTACTAAATATTCACTCCATTTTTCACAATCCATGATCTGCATTTCTTAGGTGGCAGGGAAGTAGGTAGAAAACAGATGAAGAAAATTCTAGATCAATCTCCCTAATGAATATTGATACTAAAATCTTAAATAAAATATTAGCAAAAAGATTATAGAAAATCATCCCTGGAATAACAGACCATGACCAACTATGATTTTTACCAGGAATACAGGGCTGGGTCAATATTAGGAAAGCTATTAGCATAATTGACTATATCAGTAACCAAATTCACAAAGAACATATGATCATCTCAATAGATGCTGAAAAAGCATTTGATAAAATCCAATGTCCATTCCTGTGAAAACCACTTGAAAGTCTAGGGAAAAATGGACTTTTCCTTAAAATAGTCAGGAGCATCTATTAAAAACCATCAGTAAACATCATATGTGATGGGGATAAAGTGGAATCAAACCCAATAAGATTAGGAGTGATCTTATCACTATCATCATTATTATTCAAGATAGTATTAGAAATGCTAGCTTCAGCAATAAGGGTAGGGAAAGAGATGAAATGAATTAGAATAGGTAATGAAGAAACCAAACTAGCACGCTTTGCAGATGACATGATGGTATATAGAACCCTAGAGATTCTACTAAAAAGCTATTAGAAATAATCCACACCTTTAGCAAAGTTGCAGGATACAAAATAAACCCACATAAGTCATCAGCATTCTTATATATCACTAAAAAATCCAACAGTTAGAGCTACAGAGAGAAATTCCATTAAAGTAACTGCCAAAAAGTATAAAATATTTGGGAATCTATCTGCCAAGGGAAATACAAGAATTATATGAGCAAAAATACAAAACACTTTGTACACATATAAAATTACAGAGTAAGATCACTTGTACCATCTTTTGACGCTACTTCTGAGTCAATCAATCATCAGGAGTGGGCACAGCTTTTGCCCAGCATGTCTCAATCTGAAGAGCTACAACTTTCTCTTGACCTGAATGCAGCTCTCAGGTCAGAGACTTCCCATTAATCAACAGGTACCTAGCATAGCTGACTGAATTGGGCAAACAGCTCAGCTCCCAGCTTTTGCAGAGTAATGGAGGACAGAAGCAGTGTGACACACACAAAGTCTTCAAGTTCTTTTGTGAAGATGACTAGACATTACTGTGTGAGATGATGCCAAACCCCAGAGCATGGGGCTCACAGGATCTCTCCTGTAGAACAAGCTGCTCCCAATTTCAGGAAGAAGCTCTAGCACATTCAGAGTTGCTTGGAGAAGCACTTTGAGGAAGCAGAGAAACTTCTTGCTGAGAGGAGAGAACTGTTGTTGACTGGCAGGAAATGATCATAGGAGAATTCTACAAACTGCACTGCCTCCTGATGGAGGAGGAATCTCATTGTCTTCCAAGGAAAAAGCAAGAAGAGCAGGGCAGAGTATTTCAGCAAAGGAGAACCCTTCAGGACTTCAGGCTAGACCTAGAGGAAGCAGATTCCCAACCCAATCTGGATCTGCTATTGAGTGTCAAGCAGTTGCTGGGAAGGAGTGAAGCAAAATTATCCCAAAATGCCAAAGCCGTTATTCCATAGTAGAGAATGTGTCCCATCTCTGAAATGATAGATGCTCACCTGATTCAGAGGGGACATTAGAATGGATCCTCCATCACCCAGTCCTTTCTAAGAAGGCTGGCAGGTGGACACCCAACCTGGTGATGACTCTAATCTTCCCATTATCCTTTCTGAGAAAGCCTTCAGCACAGGCAGACAATATTGGGAGGTTGATATAACAATTACCTCAGTAGATACTGGGGATTTACACACACCTGAAGAGACAAAGTGGTGGCAGCATGACTCATTGTCCTTCTGTTCTTCCTGTGATGTGGCTAGAAGAAAGAGGATTACTGTTTACAATAGTATCCTGGAACATTGAACCACAGACTGAAGGGCCATATTCCCAGGATAGCGCCCTACTTAGCATATCAAACTGGCATTCTCGCTTTTTACAATGTTCTCTGGAGTTCTCTACTTTATCCATTACCAAAAATTTCATTCATAATACCTATTACACCTATCTTTTTTCCTGGCTTCCAGTTCTAGGAACAAAACTTGGTTTCATCTCTGTCTAGGTGATTCTCATCTTTGTACTTGCTGCTATTCATCTCTCAGAACATTTCTCCAGGGAGGAGCTCTCAACCTACCACTAGGCTTCTTGGCTGGAGTTCTTCCATCTCCAAACTTTCCCTGCAAGAAAATGAATATCATCAACTTCTAGATAGCTTGCCATTTACCCTGCAAGTTGAAAGGGGACCATTCCCAAGTGTTTTGTGCCTTCTTGTTCTTAGTGGATCCCATGTATTTATGAAGTTTTACAACATCAATTGTATTCCAGAAATTTAAAAATTAACATCAACTCCTATGAAGACCATCATTTTCATAGCTTTCCTAGAATTTGTTAAAGTTCTATGAGGTCCATAGATTTCAAAATTCTATGAGGTTCATAGAATAGAGGTTCCTAGAGGTTCACTTTTGTAGTCCTGTGCCCCTTAAACTACAGTAAAAGTCTAACTTTTTTTTTTTTTTTTGAGGCTGGGGTTAAGTGACTTGCCCAGGGTCATGAAGCTAGGAAGTGTTAAGTGTCTGAGACCAGATTTGAACTCGGGTCCTCCTGAATTCAGGGCTGGTGCTTTATCCACTGTGCCACCTAGCTGCCCCCTTGACCTAGACTTCTTCAAACACTTTATCTGGGACTATGCCTCAATAAAGAATTTTCTTAATTATGATATCCTCAGCTTGAACACTTCCAAATATATAGGCAAGGTATTTCTTCTCTGAGAAGCCAGGGACAATTGTGACAGCACATTATTTTTGTTTTTGTTTTTTTTCCACTTCAGACGAGTTGTAGTCACTGCATCTCTCTGGCAGTTTATATCCTATAAAAAGGAAAAGGTTTCAGTCCAAAAGAAAGGATTTCAACATCTTTAGTGAGAAGAAGACCTTACTTGAATTCTATAGCATTCCTTCTGTGGGTAACCAGAACATTTAGTATCTTGGGAGGAAGAATTTTCAGTAAATAATTATGTTATGGTTAGGAAGTGGAACAGCAAACTTGTCTGGGTTATCTATTACTGTGCTTAAAATTTAGAATGGGAATGGTTAATACTATGGCTATTGCTTTTTAGACATCAACTCCCCCCCCCTTCAACGCCCCTTTCCAGCACGAAGCAGCTAGATGATCTTCAATGCCCATTTTCCCTACCCCCAAAAGAATTTGTGTCCTAATATTTGAGAGGGGGAAATGATAATGTCAAAAAAAAAAAAAAAGGGAGATAGTTCAAGATAAAAATAATTAACAGGAAATTCTTGTCTGAGGAAGGGTAAAAAGAGATAATTTGAGATACAAATGATTAAGAGAAATTCCTGTCTTATTTACAAATATCTCGGCAACATTTTGGATAACATATCTGTGCAAATGTTGTTTTGATGATCCTAGTTATGCATAAAAGGAAGTTCTAAAAAATGGAATCCTTGCACTCGGTCTACACCAGCCTTGTGCCTGCCAACTGGCATTCCCTTGCCAGGCAGTTTGGTCTTCCTGGAGGCCAAATGCCTGTCTATCCCTTTACTATCAATAAAGACTTTGTTTTGATACAGCATTGAGTAGCCAATTCATTTGTTACTGAACCTACCCTTGGTTACTTTGGAGAGAGAGAGGTTAATCAGACTCAGGAGGAGAAGAGCTGATACATCTTGGCTTAGAGCCCCAATTTACTCCTCATCAGTGAACTCCTGTGGGGTGAGGGGAGAATAAATTCTATGTATATTTCTTATCTTATATAGATGCCCAAATGGGAAGACTTCACATTATTTCCTGAAACTCTTCATCATTTTTTTATGTGTCAAGTGTATTCTATTGCATCTTGAGACCATAAAGTGCATAGTGATATATACCCCCTTTGATTTCCAGCTTCTTGTTCCCCACCAATAAAAGTACTCCCAAAATATTTGTGTAAGTGATTTCTTTTCCTTATTCTTTGATGTTTTTTGTTTCAGTCTTTATTTTGGGCAATAACACCTAATCACCAATTGCCAGTCATTTGAACCTGAACAAAATTTCAAATTGTAATTTTCATTCAGATCCATAAGTTATCCAGTCAAATGGAACAAGGTCAAAAACATTAATGTCCATATTAGCATTGATTTCCTACTCATATGAATTTTCTGAGGTCCATAAGACCCCAAAATTCTTTAGGGTGGCAATAATAATGTGACTCAAATTTTTATAATGTATGAGGCAAATTAAAAACAATTAGTGGAAGGGGCAGAGGCAAGAAGGGGCAGAGAGAAACCAGGAAGCCGTTTCTTAGATTCCTTAAAATTCTTTAGATTCCTTGAAGAGATAAAGATAATTTTAGCAAAGTTAAATTCATTGTAACAAATAACTTTACCAAGAAAACCCCAAATGAGGAAACAAAGAGCTTAACACAAAGGAAAGAAATGCACAACAAGAAAGATACAAAGAAGCACACCAAAAGCTAGAATTCATTTCACATTTTTATTGAATGGAGTAAAAGATAAGTTAACAGTAATTCAAGTGACATTGGAGTGAAATAGCTTCAAATCCATGGCTTTCGAAGAACTTTGACAAATTCTAGGAAGACTATAAAAGCCACAGTCCTCATGTGTGTTGTTATTTTTTTTTAACTGCTGAAAAAGAATTGCTATGTTTTGAAATTTCATAAGCAGAATCCACTGCCAATCAGAAGGCACAACATACTTGGGAAGATTCCTCTTCAGCTTGCAGGGTGAAAGGCAAGCCATCTAGAAGTTGGTGATGCTCCTTGTCTTGCAGGGGAAGTTTGGAAATGGAAAAACACCAGCCGGGGAGCCTAGGGGTGGGCTGAGAATTCCTCCTTGTTGGAATGCTCAGAGAGACGAATTGCAGCAAGAACAAAGATGAGAATCCAGTGCACAGAGAGTCATGGGAGCAGGCTTTGTTCCTGGAAGTGGGGCGCCAGGAGAAAACATTGTTCTAACAGGGGCTACAAAGGAAATATCAGGTAACTGATAAATAAGAGAACTCTGCAGAACATTGTAAAAGGCCAGAATGCTAGTACGGTATTCTAGGTAGAGTCCTACCCTGGGAATAGGGCTTTTCAGTCTGTGGTCCAGCGATCCAGGGTAGGATTGCAAAAAGTAATCCTCTTCCTTCCTGACACATCTCAGAAAGAACACAGAGGGACAATGGGTCTTGCTGCCACCACTTTGTCTCTTCAAGCAGGGGGTGTGGATCCCCAGCATCCACTGAGGCAGCTGTGTCACATCCACCTCCCAGTATTGTCTCCCTGAGCTGAAGGCCTGCTCAGCAAGGACCATGTGAAGATGCCCGTCATCACCAGGGTGGGTGTCCACCTGCCAGCCTTCTCCAGCTCTTACACTCCTCAGATCCTCAGCCACAATCAGGCAAGGACTGGCTGATGCAGGATCTAACCTGATGTGCACTCTGAAGCGGTTGAGCATCTCTATCATGCCAGGGACGGGACACTCTGAGCTCTGGGGTGAGTGCCTTGGCCCTTTGGGACAACACTGACTCGCCCCTTTCCAGCAACTGCTTGACATCCCGGAGCAGATCCACATTGGGTTGGCCCTCTTCTTCCTGGAGATCTAGCATGAGGTCCTGAAGGGTTCTCATTTGCTGGGATAATCTGTATCAGTCCAAAAAATAGGATTTCAATATCCTTAGTGAGAAGACCTTACCTGAATCCTATAACATTCATTCCATGGGTAGCCATCAAAATTTTTGGAGGAGAAATTTTTGGGAAACAACAATGTATGAGCTGAGAACAAGAGCTCTCTTTTTCAGGAATTTCCTTTATGTCTAATAGGACACCATAGCCATTTCAAGAGCAGCTATTTATTGGATAAGAAAACTTCAAAGGTAGAAGTGAAGATAGTATTTAAATCTTTGTGGTTTTATGTAAAGGGCTGAAATTCTGAATAGGTGCACTGGAATCAGATCACCTAGCACCTAAGGGTAATTACCTATGGGACAATACTCTACTAGCATATGCTTGGAAAAATGGCCCTTCTCACTATTCTGTACTAGCTTGATCTTTTGGTGTATACAGATAATCATAGCAGGGATTAGGGGATGGTGTGAGACAAGCCATAGTCACTTTGAAGGATGATGTGGAAAAGGGAGTTTGGTAGGTGGAGAGCTTGTGGCAGTTTTGTCGATCCCCTTCACTTCTCCTTCTGAAGACCAAGGTCTTTTGCTTATCCTGACTCTGGGTGATTCTGAGGCCTCCAGGAGGTAACCCCAACTTCACAGTTTTAAGTACGAGAAAATGGAAGATGGTGGAGAGGAGGCACACAGCTGCTTGAGCTCCATATTTTCTCTCAGAATTTATTGCATGACAAGCCTCAGAATTAATGCTTGACAGGAAAAAAAAACAAATAATTACCAACAGAAGATATCCTTGAAATTCACCAGAAAATGTCTGTTTTTGCTCGGGGGAGGAGATGAACAGACTGGGCACAGGCTAAGGGCAAGCAGATAGAGCTAGGCAGGCAGCTCACACTGCTCAGACTGGAGGGGGGAGCGGTGCATTCTCTGCTATTTCTGTGGAATGACCTTTATCCCAGTGTGGATATTCCATCTTGGCAGCAAGCCAGGATCAGCAGAGAAGGTGTAAACACCAGAGATAAAGAAAACCCCAGAAAGCTAGCGTCTCTTGAGAAGGCAACCCCCACCCCCACCTGGAATGACTCAGTGCATTCTTAGAGACTCAGAGCACAGACTCAGTGCAGCCATCACTCTCCTGTTAGTGCCTTGCTGCTGTCTCCCACAGTCTGTAGAGGATGCCTAGTAACACCATCCAGCCCCATTCCCCCCAAAAAAAAGCAGATCAATTGTTTTCCTTATTAATTTGTTTTCTTTGATTCTGCTCTGACAAAATGAACAAAAAGTTTAAAAGGGCTCTAACCACTGACAGCTTCTATATGGATAGAGAGCAGACTTCAAACCCTGAGGAAACTAAAAATAGACTGTCTCCAGAGGAATCCCCTAAGGGGGATATGATCTGCTCCTCAATACACAACTCTCATAGAGGAAATCAAAAAGGCTCTCACAAGAGATCTAGAAGAGAAATGGGAAAAGGAAAGGGAAGCTTGGCAACAGAGTCTGGAGAAATCATCCCGAGCATTTAACAACCAAGAGGATAAAGAAATCAAATCATTGAAAAAAAAAAAATTAGTGAATTGGAAAAGGTAAACAACTTTAAGGAAAACAGGATTAGCGAGTTGGAAAAAAGAAAATAACTCTCTAAAAAAGAAAATTAATGAAATGGAAAAAAATTCCATAGAAGAAAAAAACTCACTTAAAAACTCAATTGGACAATTACAAAAAGATATTAAAAAAAAGTAAGTGAAGAAAATACATCACTGCAAATTAGAATAGAACAAGTAGAATTGAATGACTCAAGGAGAAATCAAGAAGTAGTGAAGCAAAACCAGAAAAATGAAACAATGGAAAAGAATATCAAGTACCTTATTGGGAAGACAACAGACCTGGAAAATAGATCCAGGAGAGACAATTTGAGAATAATTGGATTCCCTGAAAAATATGAGGAAAAAAAGAGCCTGGACACTTTTCCAGGAAATTATCAAAGAGAACTGTTCAGACGTTTTAGAAACAGAAGATAAAATAGACATTGAAAAAATTCATTGATCACCTACTGAAAGGGACCCTAAAATCAAAACGCCAAGAAATATAGTGGCCAAGTTCAAGAATCATCAGACAAAGGAAAAAATATTGGAAGCTGCTAGAAAAAATCAATTCAGATATGGAGGAGCCACAATAATGATAACCCAGGATCTAGAAGCGTTCACATTAAAGGAGCAAAGGGTTTGGAATATGATATTCCAAAAGATTAAAGAACTTGGTATACAGCCAAGAATAACTTACCCAGCAAAAATGAACATCTTTTTCCAGGGAAGAAGATGGAAATTTAAGGAAATAAATGAATTCCATGCATTCTTGATGAAAAACAAAACAAAACAAAACAAAAAAAAACAAAAAAAAAAAAACAGATCTACACAAAAAAGTTTGATCTACAAAAATAGAACTCAAGAGATTTTGAAAAACGTAAAAAGAAATCTTGAGAACTATATTTCTGCCATAAAGATATATAAAGAACACATCTATAATTTGTTCTAGAAACTAGAGGTGGAAAGGAAATTTTATCATAAAAAAAAGGTAAAGTGGTGGTACTACATCTCATGAAGAGGCAAAGGTAACCTATTATATCTGAGAGAAAGAAAGGAGGGGGATGAACATAGTGTGTATCAATAGACATATTCGATTTAGAGTGAAACTCCTTCCACTTCATTGAAAAGTGGGAGGAAAAAAGTAAAAAGGGAGGGAGTAATCTTAGGGGAAGGGAATACAGAAATTGTGAGAAAAAGGGGTAAAATAGGGGAAGGAACTTTAAGATGGGGGAGGGATACTAAAAAGGGAGGGCTCTGAAAAGCAAGTGGTGCTTACAAGTTTAATACTGGGGAGGAGGGTAAGGTGGAAGAGAAGGACAAAAGCATAAGCAGGGGTTAACTGGATGGCAAGCAATATAGAATTAGTCATTTTAACCATAAATGTGAGTGGGGTAAACTCCCCCATAAAGAGGAAGCAGTTAGCAGACTGAATTAAAAACCAGAATCCTACAATATGTTTACAGGAAATACACCTGAAACAGGGTGATACATACAGAATAAAGGTAAAAGGTTAGAGCAGAATGTACTATGCTTCAGGTGAAGTCAAAAAAGCAGGGGTAGCCATCCTCATCTCAGATCAAGCAAAAGCAAAAGTTGAACTAATTAAAAGAGATAAGGAAGGGCATTATATCTTGCTAAAGGAAAGCATAGATAATGAAGCAGTACTTATATTAAATCTATACTCACACCAAGTGGTGCAGCATCTAAATTCTTAAAAGAGAAATTAAGTGAGCTGCAAGAAGAAATAAACAGAAAACTATAATAGCGGGAGATCTCAACCTTGCACTCACAGAATTAGATAAATCAAACCACAAAATAATTAAGAAAAGTCAAAGAGGTCAATCGAATACTAGAAACATTAGACATGATAGATCTTTGGACAAAACTAAATGGAGATAGAAAGCAGTACACTTTCTTCTCAGCAGTTCATGGAACCTTAAAAAAAATTGTCCATATATTAGGACATAAAAACCTCAAAATCAAATGCAGTAAGGCAGAAATAGTAAATGAATTCTTTTCAGACCACAAGGCAATGAAAATTACATTCAATAAAAAGCCAGGGGAAAATAGACCAAAAAATAATTGGAAACTAAATAATCTCATACTAAAGACATAATTAATAACTTCACCCAAGAAAATATACCAAAATGTGTGGGATACAGCCAAAGCAGTAATAAGGGAAAATTTTATATCTCTAGAGGCCTTCTTGCATAAAATAGAGAAAGAGAGGGTCAACGAATTGGGCTTACAACTAAAATTGCTAGAAAAAGAACAAATTAAAAACCCCCAGACAAACACAAAACTTGAAATTCTAAAAATAAGAGGAGAGATTAATAAAATTAAAAATAAAAAACTATTGAATTAATAAATAAAACTAAGAGTTGATTCTATGAAAAAAACAAAATAAACAAACCCTTAGTAAATCTGATTTTTAAAAAAAAGGAAAGAGGAAAATCAAATTGTTAGTCTTAAAAATGAAAAGGGAGAACTCGCCACTAATGAAGAGGAAATTAGAACAATAATTAGGAGTTATTTTGCCCAACTTTATGCCAATAAATTCGATAAATTAAGTGAAATGGAAGAATACATTCAAAAATATAGCTTGCCCAGATTAACAGAGGAAGAAGTAAATAGCCTAAATACTCCCATTTCAGAAAAAGAAATAGAAAAAGCTATTAACCAATTCCCTAAGAAAAAATCCCCAGGACCACATGGATTTACATGTGAATTCTACCAAACATTTAAAGAACAATTAACTCCAATGCTATATAAACTATTTGAAAAAATAAGGATTGAAAGAGTCCTACCAAATTCCTTTTATGACACAGACATGGTACTGATATCTAAACCAGGTAGGTTGAAAACAGAGAAAGAAAATTATAGACCAATCTCCCTACTGAATATTGATGCTAAAATCTTAAATAAAATATTAGCAAAAAGACTACAGAAAATCATCCCCAGGAACCAAGTAGGATTTCTACCAGGAATGCAGAGCTGGTTTAATATTATGAAAACTATTAGCGTAATTGACTACATCAATAACCAAATTAATAAAAACCATATGATCATCTCAATAGATGCAGGAAAAGCATTTGATAAAATCCAACATCCATTCCTACTAAAAACACTTGAGAGTATAGAAATAAATGGACTATTCCTTAAAATAATAAGGAGCATATATTTAAAATCATCAGTAAACATCATATGTAATGGCGATAAATTCGAACCTTTCCCAGTAAGATCAGGAGTGAAACAAGGTTGCCCAACACCATTACTATTCAATATTGTACTAGAAGCACTAGCCTTGGCAATGAGAGCGAAGAAAGAGATTAAAGGAATTAGAGTAGGTAATAAGGAAATCAAACTATCAACTCTTTACAGATGATATGATGGTATACCTAGAGAATCCCAAAGATTCTGCTAAAAAGCTATTAGAAATAATTCATAACTTTAGCAAAGTTGCAGGATACAAAATAAATCCACATAAATCCTCAGCATTTTTATACATTACCAACACAATCCAACAGCAAGAGATACAAACAGAAATTCCATTCAAAATGACAGTCAATAGTATAAAATATTTGGGAATATATCTGCCAAAGGAAAGTCAGAAATTATGAGCAAAATTACAAAACACTTGCCACAAAAATAAAATCATATTTAAATAATTGGAAAAATATTAAGTGCTCTTGGATAGGTCAAGCGAATATAATAAAGATGACAATACTCCCTAAACTCATCTATTTATTTAGTGCTATACCAATCAGACTCCCAAGAAACTATTTTAATGACCTAGAAAAAATAACAAAATTCATATGGAAGAACAAAAGGTGGAGAATTTCAAGGGAATTAATTTAAAAAAAAAAAAAATCAAATGAAGGTGGCCTGGTTCTACCTGATCTAAAACTATATTATAAAGCAGCAGTTGCCAAAACCATTTGGTATTGGTTAAAAAATAGATTAATTGATTAGTGGAATAGGTTAGGTTAAAAGGACAAGACAGTGAATAACTATAGCAATCTAGTGTTTGACAAACCCAAAATTCCCAATTTTTGGGATAAGAATTCATTATTTGACAAAAACTGCTGGGAAAACTGGAAATCGGAATGGCAGAAATTAGTCATGGACTCACACTTAATACCACATACCAAGATAAGATCAAAATGGGTCCATGATTTAAGCATAAAGAACGAGATCATAAATAAATTAGAGGAACATAGGATAGTTTACCTCTCAGACTTGTAGAGGAGGAAGGAATGTGTGACCAAAGGAGAACTAGAGATCATTATTGATCACAAAAAAGGAAATTCTGATTACATCAAATTAAAAAGCTTTTATACAAACAAAACTAATGCAAACAAAATAAGGGAAGCAACAAATTGGGAAAACATTTTTACAGTTAAAAGTTCTGATAAAGGCCTCATCTCGAAAATATACAGAGAATTGACTAATTTATAAGAAACCAAGCCATTCTCCAATTGATAAATGGTCAAAGGATATGAACAGACAATTTTCAGATGATGAAATTGAAACTATTTCCACTCATGAAAGAGTGTTCCAAATCACTATTGATCAGAGAAATACAAATTAAGACAGCTCTGAGATACCACTACACACCCGTCAGATTGGCTAAAAGTACAGGAACAAATAATGATGAATGTTGGAGGGGATGTGGGAAAACTGGGACACTGATGCATTGTTGGTGGAGCTGTGAAAAAATCCGGCCATTCTGGAGAGCAATCTGGAATTATGCCCAAAAAGTTATCAAACTCTGCATACCCTTTGATCCAGCAGTGCTACTACTGGGCTTATATCCCAAGGAAATACTAAAGAAGGGAAAGGGACCTGTATGTGCCAAAATGTTTGTGGCAGCCCTTTTTGTAGTGGCTAGAAACTGGAAAATCAATGGATGCCCATCAATAGGAGAATGGTTGGGTAAATTCTGGTATATGAATGTTATGGAATATTATTGTTCTGTAAGAAATGACCAGCAGGATGAATACAGAGAGGCTTGGAGAGAATTACATGAACTGATGCTGAGTAAAATGAGCAGAACCAGGAGATCGTGATATATTTCAACAAAAATACTGTATGAGAATGTATTCTGATGGAAGTGGATATCTTCAACAAAGAAAAGAACTAATTCAGTTTCAATTGATCAATAATAGAAAGAATCAGCTACACCCAGAGAAGGAACACTGGGAAATGAATGTGGACTACTTGCATTTTTGTCCTTCTTCCTAGGTTATTTTTACCTTCTGAATCCAAATCTTATACAACAAAAGAATTGTATGGTTCTGCACACATATGTTATATCTGGGATATACTATAACATATTTAACATCTATAAAACTTCCTGCCATCTAGGGGAGGGGGTGGAAGGAGGGAAGGGAAAAGTCAGAACAGAAGTGAGCGCAAGGGATAATGTTGTAAAAAATTACTCATGTTTAAATTCTGTCAATAAAAATAGTTTAAATTTAAAAAAAAATTAAAAACAAAATATTTTTATTAACAAATAATAAAGTTGGCCATTGAACATGTGTATAATCATATCCACATTCCAATATTTAGGAGGAGTAGAAATAAATTGGTGAAGGTATTGGAAAAATAATGTAACCATATGCTTCCTAATCCTAACCTGCTATGGCCTCCTTTTTCAATACATAATTTTAAGTAAAGCTTCGATCTTTTTTATAAAACCACTGAGAGAAAAAGAAGAAGAAGAAGAAGAAGCTCGTAGTCATAGTGACTTTTTAACAAAATTCTCCTCTGTCCAGATCACTAAGAATTTTTTCCTCCAAGTCCTATTTCCTGTTGTTTTCTACCCTTCAACCATGAGTAAAAGAGTCTATAAGAATATATAATATGTCACCTTAGGATGTTAAGGTATCCTAATACCTCCAGTTGACTTCAGATGTCCTCTGTGCTTCTACAAACCCTGCTTGCCCATCTCCAGGCAAGGCTTCATCCCAATGAAGTTGCATGACTGTCCCAATAGAGACCAATCTTATCAAATATTGTCAGGAAGCACAAACTGACAGAGGTCTCTGTGGATCTCATGGAATTCATTTTTCTCTTGATTTGCTTTTTTCCTTGCTTTTTCTCCCAACACTACTCTGGGTCAGCTTTTTCTATCTTTTGTCACATGACTCCTACTAGGAGTAATTTCCATGTTCAAAATATAAAGTCATCAAATTTGAAAATGGAGATATTGAAGATTACACTTCTAACAGGTTATTTGCTTCCTAGGAACTTTGTGAGGAAAGCCCAAAGATTCTTGCCTAAAATGATGATACTTTGAAAGACCTTTAAAAACTCCACCACAGCATTTACATAAAAAGCATGCAGATTCAGTAGGAAAGGTACCAAATTTGGCCAAACCAATCTCAAAAAAAAAAAAAAAAATGTTGCATAGAATATGCTTTTCATTATACTACATGCTTTATTTCTTCTGCCTTTTTTGAGAAAACACACAGGCTTATTAATTGTTCCCCAATCCCCAAATTAAGTTCTGTAATTATTTAATATACAGAAAGAAACTTACCTTTCCAGTGTTAATGCCACATCCTAGAAAAAAATAAAGAGTAAGATCAGTATAGTCCATGAAGTTTCTCCTAAAACCTTTCCACTTCTAAAGAAGCTGATAATCTTTGAAGAGACTCTCTGCTTTTTTTTTTTCTCCTCTTATTTTTTTTATTTATTTCACTTAACCTCATCTTGTAAAAGCTGGATTCTGGATACAAATTTTCTTCCTATGCCAGGAGGCATTTGGCAGTTCTTGTAATGTATTAGCGGAAATGTGGTCTAGAAAGAGAACTTAAGGGGACAATCTGTATTTCAATTTGTAAAAAAGGGCTATCCAAGCATTTTCTATGACATGAAGAAAAACAGTGAAAAATATTGATAGTAATAAAAGCACTGTTAGGAATGAATAGGAATTATCTTGAGCTATCATTACAATACTGTGGAAACCATGAATTTTCCAGAGCCTGTCCTAACCGCTGCTTACATGTATATACATATGATAGATCCAAGGTATAAAAATAAGATTCCTAGTCCTCAGACCTTTGAATCACTTGGCTCCAACAGCAGCACCTTAAGCCTTCAGGCTAATCTCAAGTCAAACTGTGTGTAGTCAGATACCAATCAGAAGTGACCCCTCTTTTTTCTCCCAGCCACCCACAAAAAGCACAAGACATATACAAGCAGGAAACAAGGCAAGATCTCATAAGAAATGATTTGTAATCTTGGAAGAGCAGTGAAAGAAGATGTGAAGGCCTTTTATCCCCATAAATAACACTGATGACTTTACCAGAGTGTCATCTGTAGCGTTTCTACATCTGACTTCTGCATCTTTTCTTCCAGCTCAGTGATTATGTCAATTAGAAATCTGATGTCATTAGATATCGTGGTCTCCCATTCTTTCTTATCCTCCATGATTTGTAGTTCTTGTATAGCCTCTATTTCCTTCAGTGTTTGATAAAGCTCATAGAACTTCTTGTTTTTCTTCTCCACAATATTTTGCTCTTTTACTTTCTCTTCCTTTGTCAGATATAACCACTTTGCTTAAGTTGCTTTTGAAATATTCTTTTATTTGTACGGTCTAGAAGAGAAAGATATTAGGTGATATAGCAAAAGCAATAATCAAATCTCTCCTTTCTTGCCTGCTCAGTGTGGTTTAATGCAAAGACATTTTGGCTAAATAGGAGTCAAGAGTATAGGGAATCCTCCAACCTGCTGTGTGAGCTGGAAGAAATTACTTAGCTTCTTGACTTCAATTTTATCCTTTAAAATCAGAGCTTCTCTACATATGGATGACATCTAAGTTATTTTCCAGGGGTTTTTTTGTTTTTTTGTTTTTAGAAATTTTAAGACATTTAAGAAACTTTCTCCAATCTGTCACTCTTTACTTTTCCTTTCTTCTCCCAAAAGAACTCTTTCATCCCAATCATTAAATCATTTACCATCGGGGCTGCTAGGTGGCACAGTAGATAGAGCACCAGCCTTGAATTCAGTAGGACCCGAGTTCAAATTTGATCTCAAGACCCTTAAAACTTCCTAGCTGTGTGACCCTGGGCAAGTCACTTAACCTCAGCCTCAGGGGGGGGGGAAAAATCATCTACCATAGCACTTTATAGGAGAAATGTTCCTCCTTTACTATTCCAAATTTGGGTTCTGACTTCTTAAATAGATTTTTAATATTCCCAAATGCAGTAATTTTTTAAAAAATTTCTCTCATTTCTGTGCTTTTAAACTTGACCTAGATTTCTTTATAATTCACCTTAAGAAGTAATTTGTTTTTATGCCTTCTACAGAAACTCTTTTCCTTGCCACCTTTTTGTGGTTCCTTATTTCCTGTTAAATATAATGGATACTTCTTTCCCAGAAATTTAAGCTCCTTTATAAATTAGAACCAGTGTATCTTTATAGAATCCTCTCCAATGTTCAGGCATTCAACCAGAATATCTCCTTCTGTACTTTTGTTCATGTTACACCCTAATGGCTACAATCCCATTACACTGACATAATAAAGTTTTCAACAGTGTGAAACTTCCAGACCCTCACACACCTCTCCAACTCACAATGAAGGAAACATGACTTCATATTCCTTTGTTTTCCTAGACTCAAACCAGTTAAATTCTGGAGAAATCCTTATCCTTTGATGTAATTTCTCATTAAATGTTGGGTAACCATTGTGATATCTCTACCCATCTCCTCTATGACTATAAAGCAGTGATTGTTTCCCTGGCATTCCATACAGCAAGATGGAATGGTTTCCTTGCCGAGGCAAGATAGGCAAATAATATGTCTGAATGTAGGGGCAATTGGCTTAGTTTCTTCACCCAAATAAATAACATAGAGATGCATCTCTGACTTTTCAAATTCATCAGCCATGACCCTGAAGAGAGAAAATTAGGTACAGTAAGTCTGTTTACACCTCCAATTCTGAAGTTTCAAACACAGTTCATGAAACACCACAGTAAGTTTAGTAATAATTATTTTGCCCCCTAAACTTGCTCACAGTCTTCAACAAACAAACGACACCAGTTGGAAAAGTGAGCAAAGATGGGATACCTTGTAATAATATCTAGCTTTGAGAAAGAGTTAAGATGCTTTTCATACATTATCCTCTTTGGTTCACCAAAAAACTCTGAAGTACCATATGCTATTATCTGAATGTTTCATAGAAAATGTCAAGATGCAAATTTAACAGGCTTATCCAATATCAGACAGCTAGTTAAAAGTTGAAATAGGATTCAAGTCAGCTCTCCTGTTTACAAGGTTGGCTTTATATCAATATGATAATTTTGATAGCCTATTCAAATTAATTATATTCAATCAATTTATTGTGATTTGATGTTTAACAATAATTATATTAGTATATTTTGATCAGTTGTTGTCTTTCCCAGCCCAGTTGTGTTTATCTTTTCAGCTATTCAGTTATATCTTTTGAAGAACTTTCTTCTTTTTTCATTGTCTCACTTTCTCTTAAATTTCATTGTCCTTTTTCTCTTCCAAATCTCATACGAAAAGCTCATCCTCTCCTCATCAATTATTCCCTCAGAACAATTTAACATCCCCAAAACAACAGTTCTCCAAAACCAAAGAACACACCCAATACATCTGCTATTATTTATAATTATTCATACCCATAATACTCTACACATTTGCAAAGATATGAAAAAGAAAATAAAAAATAAAGGCTACCCATAAATATGAAGATGAAATTTTCATGGGAAAACTTGCATTCGTTTTTCTTCTTGGATCTCTCATTGAGCTCTACTGCTCTGCCTTTCCCCCGTGCTTTCAGCACAAGGGAATTTTGAGTCTGTCTCCTCTTAGGCCTTTCATATACCCTTAAACATACTGAATGCCCTCCCTTCTTCAAGATGTGAATTCTCCTGGCCTTACCTTGACTCCAAGGCTTGTTCACACTTAGGGACTGCTCACAGTCAATGCACTTAGCCCACTGACACAGGGGAAAGAGTTAAACTGCTTTCTTGATCTTTTGAATTTAAAGTCACAAAGATAGAAATGATATCTTAGGCTCTGCTTGGGAAAATTTCTTAGCTCCAAAATGGATGGTCTCCAATAGAACTAACAATGATGATTAAAACAATCATATACAGTTAAAAAAAAAAAGAATATGAAGAGTAAGTAAAATAAAAACAATAAAACTTTTCCTTGAGTCTTTCAAAAACTTTTGCACTAGGATTCTTTTTGAAAGATTCATATTTATGAGTAGCCTTTATCTTTTTTCTTCAGCTCAGAATATTTCATATTTTCCTTTATTTGGCAAGCCATTCTTAGCAGAAAAAAAAGAGAAAGAGGAAAATAGTAGCTGTATAAACTTGAATGCCATAAACACCACATTCATTATTTCATGTTATTCATCCAATTTCTGTCCAAAAAAGAACAGAAGGATGGATCATTTTCTCTTGGCCCCATCCCATTCATTATAGTCATACTAAAATTAGTATAATATTTTCCCTTCTTTTCTAGGACTTTAAATTGGTCCCAGTTATGTTTCATATTCCACATTGGCCATCTTCTGCTCATGTGCTCTACTTGACACTGTATGGTAGGGAACCCTGCCCTTCTCTGTAGTTACAACTACCAATTTGAGCAAATGGTGAAATAATGTTGTACACTGAGAAAGTGATGGGTAATTTCAGAAGGTGTGACGTGAGGAAAAGCAGAAAAGCAGCACCTTTCAGCCACTGTTCTCGAACTTTTTAAAACATATAAGATAAAGTTCTTTGGGAGTAAATCAAATAAGGGGTTCTGGGGGAAGTTTGAGAAAACTTCAGAGCTCAGGTTGAACCTGCTACTACGTAGCCTAGAAAACTCGTTGCTTGCTCTAAGATGAGATTTACTTAATGTTTAAATCAGAACTGGATTGCCTTTCCACATGGCCAACCAGATATGAAGATTGATGCAGGAAACATTAGGATTTTTCCTGATTATACATCTCAAACCATTCATATTTCTTATCTAGAAATGCTTCCAAGCTGGCCAAGCAACTTCTGTTTGTTTCTTCCTTTGTTTGAATCCTATATCATGGGTAAATTACAGGTATTCAGCAGCAATGGATTACCAACGTTTTGACTCTCCCTTCTGCTGGATGACTTAATGAACTTCTTTGTAAATTATTTTAGTTCTGCATTTTGTTCTTAGTAAAGCAGGAGTAGAAAATATAGATTTGACATTGCTCCTTTATAAATGATAGATAATTAACTAGAAATGGCAGAATGATTATCATCCCCAGCTGAGGACATAGTTGAAATTAAATACCTCCAATCAGTAGTGGACTCATTCAGCATATTCTCCTAACTTCAATTATTTTGGTTCTTTTTAAAAGAATGTGATGGATACAATCTGAAATAATTCAAGAAACAAAGATTGCAGTATAGATTTACCCCTTAAAACATGTTAATTGCAGAACAAATCAGAAACAGTCCTCCTCAGCTGGGCACTTGGCTCCATTACAAGGGAGCCACTGCTTTCTGAATTAAAAGAAAACAGGTAAGAAGATATAAAACAGGATATAGATGAGGGACTTCAGAAGTTGGGAGGGAGAGAGGAAAACGTGATAATGCCTTGATTTGGTAGAGGTGGTCCAACTTCCTAACCACTGGGGACTAGGTTCAAACAATGCAATGAAGCTTTCTCCCAATCCCCAAAACTGAACCAACCTTTCTTAGTAGAAAGAAATGGAATTAGGTCCCCTATTAAATAGAAAAGGAACTGAGCCACATCCAGAACTGAGTTTACAGAATAAACTCAATGTGGTTCACTGAATTCTAATAATTCTTTCAAAAGGTCAAGAAATGTTAAGATGTATTGATTCTGCAACAGGGGTCATTCCCAGTTAGGTACAGTTTGCACTAATTAATATCTATAGGGAGGACCTTCCCACTCTGTCATTCTGTGTTTGTAATATGCTGAAAAGTTCAAAACCAAGAACTCAGCTGTGGCAGTCATTTACCCAGCAGTATGAACTCCATGGTATTCACTGCTAATGTAGTCACCAGAATGTGAGTGTCAGAAGTATCAGAACAAAGCTTATGGCAGAGAAGTGGTCCTGGGGATTCTAATAATGACTTGAATTCACATCTTATGCTAGACCAGCTGAATTTTCATCTTGTGTTGGAAGGGGCCAAATTCAGAGGAAGTATCCCGAGTGAATATTTTGATTTTTTTAAAAAAAGGTTTCTTATTAAGGAATCTTATTTCCTTTTCTGAATCTCAGATATGGGTCACTTCGCAAGAAATTAAAAGGGATATATTTCAATTACAATGCCTTAATGCAACAGTGATGATAAACTATATAGGACACTAGCCCCCTTTGATTCTGTATTTGGGGCTTTTGATGATTAATTTAACTAAGGAGACATCCCAACTTTTGCCTTAGGAATCTTCAGGGATTTGGATATTCAATGTAAATTTCAAACCCACTCACTTAGAATGTGGTGCTAGTTTAGTAATTTTCTAACTTGGCACACTGCTGCTAAAATTTTTAAATTTTATTTTATGCTGAATTTCAGGGGGAAGAGGAAAGGATTTCTGTAACATAATACAATAGAAAAAACATAATTTTATGTGAAACTGAAAAGCTTATATACATCAAATTCCTTTTAAATATATTATGTTGAAACTTTTAATTTTTTCTTCCTTCTCTCCTTGCCCCATTCTAGAAATGGCTAACATTAGACACACACATGTACACATGTTCATGAAATGTGTGTGTATATATACACATGTATATACACATACCATTCTTATAATACTATTTGTCAGTTCTTCATCTGGTTGAAGATACATTTTCCTTAATATGTCCTTCGTAGTTAATTTTGGAATTTATAATAGTTAAAATGGCTTAGTCACTAAGAGTTCTTCTTAAACAACTTTTTTTGTTACTGTCTAAAGTGTCCTTTTCGTTCTCCTCATTTCATGCCTCCTTATTTTTGTGGAAATCTTTCTACATTTTGCTAAAATCATTGAGCTTATTTCTTATAACATAGCAGCATTCCATCACAATCACACACTACAACATGTTCAGCTATTTGCCAAATGATGGACATTTCTCCCATTAATACAAAACAAGGAATTACCAGAAGAAAAAAAACACAAAAAGGATGATGTTATAAGCTATCATCTAAGACAAAACAAAGGAAAACCTCATTTCTCCATCCCTACTTCATTCTATATACAGGATTAGAGAAAGAGGCAAAAAAGTCTTTTTATTGGCAATCCAAGAAATATTAGTTCTTTACCCTTATGAACTCCACCTCCTGGGTCAAAGTCAATTGCCAATCTCTAGTCTTTAGAAGGAAGAGAAGTGAGTTGGATACTTCCATGTAACCTTGTGTCTTGTCTTTCATGTGTCTTCCACTTGGTCTCCTGCCTCCCATAGGAAGATAATTTCTGCCTTCCATACAACAATTAACATACTTCTAGTCATACCCTTCACATACAAGTTGTTTTGATCACATTGTAATGGTCCAACATCACTTCCCCATTCATCCCTAATTCCTTATTTCCATATCACTCAATCCCTCCACCACAAATATGATCAACCTCTTCCATTTTACCTTGTGGCATCAATCTTCTAATTATTATTAAAAGTTAGTGCTCTCTCCAATTACAGGACCTCTTTGATCATTCCCTTCTAGTACTGGCTTTACTTTTGCTGCTTCTTCTCTCCCAAGCTGGGACCAGAGCCGTTTGTCCAGTTGTCAGCTGTACAAGGCATCCGTTGATTAATTGGAATCCTCTAACCTAGGGCATTTGCCTACATTCAGGATAAGAGAAAAGTGTAGCTCTCTAGCTTGAGTAGACAATCTGCAAAAGCTGTGCTCACATCTGATGGTGACTGGCTCAGAGAAGTAGCGCCAACAGATGGTACAGGTGATCTCATTCTGCAATATTTCCACAGCTGTAGCCATTATCCTCTCTCCAACTACTTGTTTTTCCCCAGCAGCTTAGATGGAGAGACTTCACTTCCTTTCAAGGCATATTTCTGAAGAAGATGCTCTCCTTTCATAGGAGGTAGCCCCATCTCCATTATCCAAGAAGAGTTTGAACATTTTTCTTTTGCATATACAATGAGATCCTTATGACCTTTTTTCTATTGTAGTGATCTTCACATCTGTCTCTCAGTTAACTGTCTCCTTCTTCCCCAATCCATCCTTTCCATAACTGCCACATAAACGTGGACAAGCGAGTTGAGGCAATCTCTAAAAAGGGAGTAACAGAAAAACTGGTTAATTTGTTTTAAGTAATAGAATATCTTTTTTATAAACAGTTCAACATATAAAGCATATTGATTAAATTTCATTTTTTATAATTACAAATTACCAAGTAAGCCTTATTGGATGTGTGTCCCAGCACACAGCCTGATCTGTATGCCCTCCCCAAGGCCAGCTCACCTGCCTTCAGACTCCAACCCACAAAGGAAGCAAGAGTGCAGGAGCACCAGAGAGCAAGTTCTCCTTAAGGCTGTCTATTTATGCTGCCTCTCTTCTGGCATTGCCTCTGCCCAGCCCACTCAGAACTGTGTAGGTGGAGACCTAGAAGAGGCTTCTGGTGCATCCTAGGAGAAGAATTAATTAGCAAGAGGACACGCCCGTTGACATCTCAAGAAACCCATTAGTTCCTTTAACTCCTGCAAGACACAACCTCCTGCCTCAGAGGCTAAGCCCCTTTTTACCTCCTTGGCCAGCCCTACCAGCTGATGTGGCCTACAGGCTCCTTGGCACATCTCAAAAGGAAAGCAGTGCCTCATTGCCCCAACAGGTGTGCAAAACTTACTTGGGAATTTCTAGGTTCGTTTCCTTTCCCTCACGCTACCTTTCTTTCACAAATGGAGCTTCTTCTGAGCTAGGCCTAGTTTGCCTGTCTTTATCTTCTAATATCTTGCACAGTGCCTGCAAAAGTTATAGGTGGCCAAAAGACAGTTAGCTAAATTGGATTGAACTGAGTGAGGAGGATTCTAATGAAGGCTACAGGACTAGAAAAGCAAATGTTTCCCCCCACCCACCCACCCATTTTGCTTGTTTTTCCATTTGTTGCTAACCAGTATCTCTATAGCTTCTCTGAGCTAGCCTGATGTTAGGGAGTTCTGTAAGGGCTGCTATCAGCATCTGGGAATACCATGGGACTGAGAGGGGAAGCACTTTCCACATCCATGATTTCTTTGAAAGCCTCAAAAATTGCTGGCAGAAGGAGCCATCTGTCTAGAACTGGGAAATAATGAGGCCTGAAACGTGTTCATTGACTGATTGAGGGTGGCATCTGAGACAGAAAGATTCAAGGTTTTGTTAAGGGATATGAGTGGGGGAGCGCTGGAAGGATTGTGCAAAAACGCAGGAGTTGTTTAAGGGGCTCTTCAGTCTATTTATACCAGTCACACAAATGAGTGAGTCCAAGAGTGCCAGGATGAATACAGGGTTCAGTAGTCCTGGCCTGCTCTGGCAGTAATGTTCCACTGGCATGTGCAGTGCTTTTGCAGTGTGCCCCACTTCAAATGGTAGGGGGTGGAGCCAGGGTGAGGAACTCAGTAGTAGGAAAACTTACACTGGGGAAGGAAGGAGACACGACTTTTGATTCCTTGTCCTACAGCAAAGCCTTCAGAACTCGAATTGCGCCCCCACCCTTGCTGGTCTCTAGGAGCATCAGCCCCCTCTTCTGTCCCGCTTAGCCTTTGGTGCTAAGCATTGTCCTTTGAGGTTGACTTTGAACTGAGCCCCTCTTTTGGAACGTGGAGCCCTGGCATACAGCAAGCCTGGTTAGGTGTAAGGCCAGACCAAGATTTGGGATAGTGTCTGCTGGCGTTGCCCCTCTCGAACCATACAGGGCTGAAGACTTCCGGCTCTTATCTAACCCAAGAAACCTTGCTGGATCGCCAGTCCTGACTTGGAGAGGAGGCTGGGGGTTGCTGGGCTATAGGTTTTTGCTTTTCTTCTAGTCTTGAAATTCTGTGGCTATTGTGCTTGTTTTCCCAGAAGAAGATAGGTGCTTCCAGGGCTGCTGGTAAGATAGCACCCAGTTCAGAAGGCGGGGTGAAGATGAGCGCCTGAAGCGGCCGCAGATCACTCTGGCTTCCTCCCTGGAAAGCCACTGAGGGAGCTTGGCTCGGGGTAGCCACTAAGTCCTCCAATCACCTTTCCTTCTTCTCATCTTTGCTAAAGCACCCTATTCATCCTCCCCAAAGTACCCTGGCACATCCCCTAGAAAGTCTCCTGGGAACCACAGCCGCTGCCAGGGTTGACAGTAGTGCATTTGAAGCTGAAGATGGACTTTCAGATCGGTTCTTTGTACTATCCCTGTGGAACTTACCCGCTGGGGAATGACGCTGTGAGTGGTACCGTCTGATTAGGAGTGGAACCACTCAGCATGTGGAAGAGAAATAATTGAGAATTTCATTTGCTTTCAGCTTGAGGGGGAGACAACCGAACCCCCACCCCCCAGTCCAACTTCAAGAGACTATGCTGCCCGATGCAGTCCCACCTCGGTACTCTACAGCCCCGTTGTGTGCTGATCCGAACTTGAATGTCCGGCATTCGGTCTGTGTGATGCTCCCTGGAGCGTGGTAAGGGGATGCTGAACTGGGACTCCCAGGTCCCTGTGGCCTACAAATCTAGGGCGTGGGAGTGGGGATCCTTCCTTTTTTTTTTTTTTTTTTTTTTTTTTTTTTTTTTTGTATCATAACAGAGCTGGAGACATGAGTTGGCTATGAACCATAGCAGATAATTTGTCAGGAAGTTGATGGGCGTTTGACAGTGGACCAAGTTTGAAGGAGGGAAGGGATAGAAAAGACCAGTAGGACATGGTGGAACGCTAAACAGGAGTCTGTGTGTCTTCGTGAGGGAGGGTTGGAGTGGCTTTGGGTTCCTTTTTTTTAGGGAAAATGTGGAGAAATCAAGGACCTCTATCTCCCTGCCGCCATCGACAAGTTATCTCCCTCTTACAAAAGCCTTTTTCTGTTCTCCTCCATTACACACCCGGAGAGGCAGAGAAAGGGGGGGATGGGGAGGGAGAGGAAAAAAGAGAGGGGTAGGACCTGCCGGAAGGAAGAGTCAGGGCAAGGAGAACGAGGCGGGGGACGCAAAGGGGGAGGGGTTAACTGCTAACAGAAGGGAACTGATCAAATAATTTTTTCCAGTATCAACTGGCACAGGTATTACTGTGTGACTAATGCTTGTTCCAACGAACTTAAACTATGCCCTTAATTGAGTTTTCAATTACTGAAAGATAGTAAAGTTGCAACAAGTGCTAAGGCATTTTATTTTCCTCTAATTTCTGAATGCACTTTTGTAGTCATCCTCCTTTCTTATATTAACCAAGGAGCATTTATTAAGTCTTTCTGCTAGATATTTTATTATGCACTAGGAATCATGATAAATAGACTGCAACAGACTTCAAGTAACAATGGTAATTCTCAATTATGTGGGGATTTAAAGGTTTATAAAGTATTTTATTTGACTACAAGGACATCTTGTAATATAGGTAGTATTGTTCATTTTGCAGTCAAGGAACTGAACTCAGGAACATTAAGTGATTTTTCCCATGTTTACAACATATATCCTTAGTAGGTTCAAATCAAAATCAAACTTGCTTCAAGTCCAGTAGTATGTCTCTTATTCCAGAATGCTCCCTCACATATCCAGAGTTCCAACATTTTTTATTCCAAAATCTTTTTCAACCATTGATTTATCATAACTCCCTAAGACATCCATTGACATCACTGGGCTTTTCTTCAGGGAACCACTCCAAATGATGCTCCCCAACTAAAATTTTTTGAGTGTGGGAAGAGGAGTTACATCTAATGCATTATTTAATTAATTTCATGGCTATATAAACTGTTTCCTCAACATTGACCTGAGTCAAGGTGTTTCCCTGGTTGTTATTACTAAATTGGCAGTAAATAAGTTATATTGGATTCAGGAGTCACAGGGACCCTGTAGCACTATTTTACTTATCTTAGAAGAACATTTTAAATGGGCCAACACAGCAAAGGACCGAGCCAGGAGACTGATGAGAGACTTAAATGCCTGTTCTGACTATAGTCTTCTTCTCTGTTTGAAAGTTTGCCTCCATGATATTTCACAAGATCAACACCTACTACAACCATACAGAAATGATAGTGCTGCTTGCATTCCTGAGTGCCTGGATTATGCTGGGGGGGGGGGGGGGGGAATAAGAACAAAAAACCAGGGAATTGTTAAGGGGCAGGTTATTTCTCCAAGAGCCTCCACAGCTGTCCATCATAACATCTGAAGGAGTTGCAGGGCAGCCTTTGTTGACACAGGTGTTGCCCACTGGGAATGAGGTGAATTGGAGGCAGATGGAAGAGGAGAGAGATCAGACAAAGCAACAGCCTGTCAGTTAGAGAAGTCAGAGAACAGCAACTGCCTCTCAGTATCCTTGTATAATCCTCTCACAAGAAAGATCCATTCTGCAAGTTTGGATCTCATCTCCAGCAGCCCCTGTCGGGTGGCTCCCGTGTACTCCAACAAATGCTGAATGGGCAATAATATAATAATAATTAAAAACATTCATTTAAAACAAAAGGAAATATAATATTCAATGAGAATACACTAGAAGCTTTTCTGATAAATATGGGATTGAAGCAAAGATGCTAACGTTTCCTATTTAAAATCTTTCTGAAAATGCAACTGATAGCAATAAAATTCATGAAAAGAATTCAAGGAATAAAGACAAGTAAAGAGCATATAAAAGTTTTCCTTTTTATTGATTATATGATGACTTACTTGGTAAGACCTAGGCTATCAACAAAGATATTAATTCAGACAATCAATCAAAATCTTCATCAAAGTTACAGGCTACAAAATAAATGCTCAAAACACAACACAATTTCTGCATTTTAGTAACGAAAGATGAGAGGTAAAAATTGAAAGTACAATTGCATTCCAAATAACTAGAAAAATGCAAATATGGGAATCAACCTCCTGAAGTAAAGAAAAACTTGAAACGTGTAGTTTCAGTTTTAAGGTGAGCCTTAAAAAAATTAAAGAACGGGGGCAGCTAGGTGGCGCAGTGGATAGAGCACCTGCCCTGAATTCAGGAGGACCTGAGTTCAAATCTGGTCTCAGACACTTAACACTTCCCAGCTGTGGGACCCTGGGCAAGTCACTTAACCCCAGCCTCAGAAAGAAAGAAAAAAAGAAAAAAGAAAGAAAATAAATAAAGAACAACTCAACTTGAGAAAGATGTAGAGATCATGATTAGGCCATACCAGTATAACAAGATGTCTACTACAAAAATTGATTCGAATTTGTAATGCTATATTGGATTTACCAAGGACCTCCTTTACAAAGATTGAAGAAATAATTTTTAAAAATTATCTGAAGAAACAAAAATCTAGAAATTCAAAGCAAGTGAGGAAAATAAGTAAGAATTAAAGATTTGTCTGTCAGAACTCATTCATTACATTGAGGCAGCACCAGCCCTGAAATCAGGAGAATCTGAGTTCAAATCTGGTCTCAGATATTTAATACTTCAAAAATAGTAGGAATAGTAGAAGCCATGAGAACTGTATGAGTATTCAGGAGACACAATGTTTTTCTACTTTAGATCTTAAAGATGTTTTATTTTGCATATCAAATTGCAAAGGAAATTTCTTCTTGCCTTTTAATGGCTAAATTCAGGAGAAAGTAACTCCCACCAATTAACATGGACAGTCCTATCTCAGGACTTCTGTGAGAGCCCCCACATATTTGGACAGGCACTGGCTATTCAGTAGTAGATGATGTCTTGATCTGCAGCCCCACAGAGAAGCTTTGTTGACTGCAGCCATAAAAACCCTTAACTTTCTGTTTTCCTGAACTAGAAAGTTTCTTTCTCTGTCACATTGCCTATCAGTCTGTTAAATATTTAGGCCATGACATATACATATACTGTATTTAACTTATACTTTAACATATTTAACATGTATTGATCAACCTGCCATCTCGGGGAATGGGTGGGGGGGAAGGAGGGGAAAAGTTGGAACAAAAGGTTTTGCAATTGTCAATGCTGAAAAATTGCCCATGCATATATCTTGTAAATAAAAAGTTATAATAAAAAAGAAAAAAAAATCTAGGCCATGAATTAACTCTTACCTCCTTTTTACTTACAGTGGAAAAGAAGCAGATAATTTTATCACTCCTTAAACTTGCCTCAAAAAAACCAGTTGTTTACTTTCCTGGGTATGGTTGGAGTTTGTAGACTTCTCAAAAAAAAACTAGATGTCTTTGGGGCGACCCTCCTGTCTTAGAACAGTGGCTGTTATAGTCTTTCTAATTGAGGAAGCCTCTAAGATCACTTTAGGACAGCCATTGACAACATTAGCTTCCCACCAACTTCAGAGAATTTTTGTCCTCAGCTTTAGAATTGGGGAAAGAAATGATAGTGACCATTTATATGGATTCCAAATATTCCTTTCATGGTTTGCATGTTCATGAGGCTAAATGGAAAGAAAGGGGACTTTTGACAGAAAACAAAACAAAACAAAACCCATTAAGTATGTGTTGTGGGTCTGCTTCCCTGCAGCTTCACTGGAAACTGAAAGTTTCTTACTGCGCGCCTCACGCTATCACCAGCCTTCGGACGTCTCCGGCCCCGCTCCGGAGACAGGAGCGGGGAATAAGCAAACAGAGAGCCAACGTGTAGCAGAACTGGTCTTTATTGTCTGCACCCAAAATGTCTCCCCGAGTTGCCGCTGGCAATTCCTCTTATAGAGGTTCTCGGACCCTCCCCGAAACCTCCCATCGTGGGCGGGGCCAGCTCCCTTATCAATGCCTAGTCGGGTTTCTCCTTTTATGGCCAGGCGACTCATAGCTCTACGCATCCACAGACACGCAGCTCTAATAATCAACCCGGAGCTGGAGTTGACTGACATTAGGGCGGCTCCCTTCCGCACAGAGAAGATCGGTTCTAGGCCCTTTACAATTCCCCCTTTTTGTTTAAAAAGAGGGCGGTCTAATACAGCCATCACAACTCGGAAGGACATAAATGGAGGTAGAGCACCAGGAATATCAATTATGAAAATATCAAAATGGAAAATATTCAGAGCACCAGAAATCGAAACACAAATAGATAATATCAAAATACATGTACAACATTAGGCTCATTGATCAGGGATTGATTACAAATCTCCTTTGGCATTTAAGACATTAGATGCCTTCAGTTCTGTCAGAGACCGACGTAGTGCAAAAAGTATGGCTCGAATCATTAAAGGCAAAAAACACAACATAAATAACACAAGGACGAGGGCAACACACCCGAGAATTAACCAGTGAATTACATTGTGATAGTCAAGCCCATTCAACCATGCCATCAACGAGGAGGTCGATTCCTCCCATTGCTTATTAAAATCAATTGTCACATTCTCCAATCCATTTATAATTTTGTCAAGGGCCATTAATTCATTCTGTAAAGACGTTTGCATAGAAGCATTACGTAAAAGACATTCAAGATATGCATAATCAGAGGAATTATATAACACAGGTAAAATACAAGAGGCACGATATAAAAAGCTACAAGTAAGTTTCACATATCGGGACAACAAAGCTTGTTGTTTCACTAACTCCAAGGAAACATATTGCAGTTGAGTTATTTGAGAAATCAGCATAGAGTCTATGGCCTCCTGGTGTCTCCAGGCCAAGTCATTTTCAGTCATGTACTTCTGTAGCTTCTCCGCCACAATAGTCAATTGTGTATTCAGTTCTCTTATCTGGAATTCCTCTGAGATACTCAGAGCTAAGGCTGCCAGTGATAAAAACATACTGCCACCTTCCCGTTTTCCTCTATGGTGCAGATTTTTCAATAGTCCTCGAAGAACCCCTTCTGCTGGTGATATTGCAAAGTTCTTAGCTAAAATAGGATGAACGGTAAACGGTGGCACTTCCAGCAAAAACAGAGTGCTATCATACAGTAATGATCTTTCAATACCTCCTATAACATTTGTATATGTCCCATTTGTACACACTACCACGTACTCCCCTTCTGCTTTGGTTATCTTATAGTTTGAATTCAAGCATATCAGGAACAAAGCATTACCCAAAGTCCACAATTGTCCTTCAAAACTATAACACAATGTACTATTTGGAAAAACTCCCCCTCTGCAAGTGGAATTCTTGTTGCCAAAAACCCGATGCCATTGGGTAAAAGTCAACTCCCTGTCCTCATTATTAGATATATGTAACTGCATTTTTATCTTATTTGTAACTAATCCCACTTTCCACAGATGTGGCTGTAGGACATGATTAGAATAGAATACAGGAGCAATCAGTTGAGAGTGAGAATCGGCATTCCGATCCCAAAACGTCAAGTTCACAGTGCCATTTTGCAAAGATATGCTTTTCCTCATTAGTCCTGTACTGCATTCCCTTAATTGACCAAAAACTACACCCAACCTTGAGTCTATACAACTCGGCAAATCAGCACGTCTCTGTCTCACAGCATTCATTGTATTTTTTCCATGTATTTCCTTCATCTGCACCATCATACTGGTACTTATATTATTTAACTCATCATTACTGTGTAGCAGATGACTTCTATTCAGCCTTTTCATGGTTGCACACCAATCATTCCCTTGTCCCTCAAGAACTATGCACAGTGGCAAGTGGGTTGTCATAAAAGTTAGGCTGTCTTTACTTTGTTTAAACATTTGAGGTTGTCGCTCTGGGTACCCTGGGTGAATGTGTGAGCCTACCAAGAATGAGCCATTACCAGTCAATTTTAAAGGGATACTTTCATGAACCCATGTCATCATTCGTAATTTGGGAAGATTAGGAGTTATAGCCCAATGAGTTGGTGCCTTAGCCACGTGTAGAGTATACATTGGAATCATACCCTTGCCATCTTGTTTCTTACCCTCCGAAGGAGGGCGTGGGGTGATAGGGGGACTCTTCAATAAAAATATAACCCCGCTGTTAAAGGCTAAGGTCTTTTCCCCAATTTCATTGGTGATAATCGCGTCATAGCAGGATGCCCTCTAGGTATCATTGACGCTATCAAACATAATAAAAAGGCGGCACCGTCAAATGACTGAACTCTACCTTTAAAAGGGAAGCAAGTCTGCATCTGATTAACCCTAGAGTGTTTAAAGCAGGTAGTATTTTTCCCTAGTAAACTTCCAAACCTTTCTCCAAAATCCTTCTTCCAAACTCTATGCGGCAGCACCAGCAGTTTGGTAGGATGTTCATGTAGAGGACCATTAATTATAACTGAAATATTCGTAATTGCTAGTGTCAGACCTATCTTCCATAGGTGATTCTGAATATGCCCTTCCACTATGGGTGTTGGTGCAACCAGTACCGGTGCCTCATCTGTCTCCCCATTCCAAAAGCTGATATTAACTTCTGGCAAAAAGGGCCCTTTACGAAACACGCCCGTGGAACAACTGATCAAAGGTGAAAATAAAGGCGAGTTCATAACCAGGGTACAAGGGGGAAGGGGACTTTCAACTTCATCTTTTATCTCATGTTCCACGTGGGGAACAGCCAACATCTCAACTATCATCTCGCTAGTTAAGTCATTTAGGTCGCTCGTTTTGTGGGATGATTGCTTAATTCTAAAAGGTTCCAGCATAATGCATGAACTTATCTTTAAGTTATATGTCAGGCATAAAGGGACATCCCGAGTAATGAAAGTGAGCTTCTTAAAATGTTCCTTCCATATTTTTGATTCTTTGTACTCCCCTATCCCTTCCAAAAAGGAAACATTTCCTAATGTGGCTAATGGTATAGGCTGATGACGCCAAGTGACCATTTGAAAACTAGACAAATCTGCAATCATATTTCTTTCCTCACTCTTCACCCCTCCTATCAGGCTACTTAATCCTAACAACATGCATGCAATTTGATTCATTTGCATTTGAGTTTCTCGTCTTCCTTCTCTTCTCTTTGCTCGTTGGGTTCGGTTTTTTCCATTTCTCCTCCTTTCTCCTCTGCCCCGATGGATTCGTCTTCTTTTTCTCATACCAACCTGGTCCTTCTGATCGGGATCCATCTTTTCTCTTTTTTCCCTGTTGAGACACAAACAAATCCTTTGCCTCTCACAATAACTTTGTAAGGGCCTTTCCAAACGTTATTCTCATCCTTATACATTATCTTTTCCAATCTTAATTCTTTGGAATCATTTTCCGATTTTTCTGTCATTGATTTTCTTTCTGGTTTATTACCCATGGTATTTTCAACTAAAGCCTTCATGGCCGGTGTTAATCCCTCATCGTCAAATTTCAAAAAATTGATAGTGAAGAGAGCTTTATCAATATCTTGTTGAGTTATTTTCTTGCATCCCATTCCCCCTTTTTGTTTAATGAGCATAGTTTTTAAGGTTCTGTTCATTCTAGTTAATTTTCTTATCATGTCTATAGACAAAGAAGGATTTTTGCCAAAAATTTATATAAGGGTTTGGCACATACATCTGTGCAGGTGCGGGTTACGGAAGGGCTTCACTAGTTGACTCGTTCCGTATCGTCTGTATCTTGACAGTTCTTTATTAATTGTCTATGCCCAGAGAGGGAGCCACTCTTCTCTGGAGCACAAACATCTCTAGGAATGGCTAGTTCCTAGCATCTAGTGTCAAAAATATACGGAGTTCATGGAACGGTCAAGTTCCCATAATTTGGAAGCTCAGGCCTGTTAGATTTGAGTGAGCTTATAATCCTAATATGAAATTTTAAATTTCTTAATCATTTGGCCTTAAGATCACGAAAATAATAAGAGGACTGAGCTAGTGGGGTGAAATTAGAGTAAATTAATTTCATTTTCCAATACATATGACAATTACACATACATAATTACAGAAAGAACAATAATAATAATATGGTATGGCTAAACTATTAAAATAAATGGTAGCGCTACCTGATCTAAATAAGAAATCATACCAATGGTGGTTAGTATCCGATGTTACTAAATGAGAGGCCTCGATAAGTTGTCCTGCAGCTATAAGAGTCTGTATTTGATGTTCATTTAATGCGCGCTGATTAGACTCTAATAGTTTCTTCATAACTTAAGATCTGTTTAGGATATCCATATATATGAAGTAAAGCAAAGTAATCAGGTAAGACAAAAGGTAATACATGAAATTAACACATAACAGCCCATATCTTAACTTGACAATACACAATAGTTCCAGTACACCAAAAAAAAGTACACATAGCATTTTCAGGTCATTGTTTTTCCATGCTTCTGGTAAATTAAACATATAATCCCACATTGCAACAATCTCTGAGCATTTTCTTTTTGTATCTAGGTATACATATTTTGTAAAGAGCATTTGGTCCACTTAAATAATTTACTAATATTTCCAATAAAACCCAAACTAGTAATAATACTATCATCAAAAATCTGTAGAAATTGGCCTTGATATTATAATGTATTTTGGTGGAGTAGGATCGTCGTGGGCAACTATTTGAGCATTTACAGTCAAAGCCTGAGAAACATCTTGTCCAGCACTGCGCAGTCTGCTGGCCAAGATTTCAAAGTCTATTGAATTAACTATACCAAAACCAGTTCCAGCACCACCAAATAAAGTGTCATACCAGGTTCTTTTCTTTCTAACACAATTCATCAGAGGAGGAAAAGTTACATTATTGGTACAAGTTTTAGGAACTCTTATGATTGATGGAGGATGTTTTGTAGGAGGGGGAGGTGTCAGTAATAGATATTTTATCTAATAGTGAGGTTTCAATACCTCTATCAAGATTTTACATGCACAGTTTATCAGTTGCTTTTCAATGTTTGTCTCAGCTTGTTCTCTGCATTCAGTTGGGAAGTCCACACCCTCAGAGTCCACTCTCTTTCCTATGTAGCACTGCTGTATCTGGATCTGGAACAGTCCTTTCCAGCTCAGGGTCAGCTTGTCCTCCTTCCACGTCCTAACCAGGACCCCGTCTCCAAGCTAGAACTCATGCACTGTTGAAACCCTAAGGGAGGAGTCTGAGCAATAAGCCTGTTTAGTTGTAAAGTTTTCAGATGTTAAATAAAGACATAACATATTTCCTTAAAAACAAATCCTTGGTTTCAAATATTGGATATAAGGAAGAATTTTGAATCCCTTTAAATCAGTTTGCTTTCTTCAACCAGAAACAGCTGCAGCTTCCTATTGCTGCTCTACCCCTGCAAAAATACGTTCCGTCTCACAGTCACCTCTCCGTGACTACCTTTTCCAACAAGTTCCTTCTTTTCCCCACTGATTTCTTCTTGAAATCATTTGCTCCCACTAATAAATCCTTCTTAAATCACCTTTATTCTCCTGTCCCATCTCTCTGTTTCTCTCTTCCCAATGCCTACTTGCTCAAACTTTCTCTGACATACTTTAAACACTTCCAAACCAATAACTCTTCTGACTAGATGCTTCATTTAAACTATTAATTAATTTTGCAAATCAATCTCTCTTGTCCCTTTTCTTTAATCACCTTTTTTTTTTTAAACTTTAAACTTCAAGATTCATAACCCATAATGATAACAAATTACCCAATGTTTCAGAAGCAAACCAAATAGTTTTTTTTTTTTTTCTTCTGCCTGAGTGCTTCAAGGCCACTAGTAAGAAGCTTCCCAGGCGGTATTAAGCAGATAAGATTGTAATGCCATTACTCCCCTTTTAGCTTTGAAAATCTGCTTTTCAGAGAAAACTTTCCCACCAGTTTAAAATAGTCAAGTTTTTTTTTTCTTTTGTTTTACTTACAAATTGGTACAACAGGTTAAAAAGTTTAAGATCACAAACAATTTTTAAGACCAATACATTTTGAACCACTCTGAAAGAATTACTATTCTGAATGAATTTCAATTTCCACAATTCAGCCTATTATTTTTCTAAGCCTGTAACACAGAGGCTGAATTCTTATCTCTTATGAGCTTGCTAACTTTTAACACAGAACAAAAAATTCAAAGCAGACAAACATACACAGACAGACCAGAGCTCTATTTTTTCTATCCAGACTCTGCATGCTTTTAAGTTAAGATCCACTCTATTCTTTTTACGGAGTTTATATAGCTATGAAGCATATACTCCTGAATCTGTTGACTCGATATGGGCTTTAACTATTTTTTGTCCCATGCCTCATCTAACTGCGTCTAAGCAGTCAGGCTGTTTGCTTCTTCTTGATTCTAAAAATCAAGGAGCGCGTCTTTCTACTTACCTTTCCTTGTTCCAGCGAATACACTGCCCAGGTCCCTGTTCAAGGTGCCACTTGTTGTGGGTCTGCTTCCCTGCAGCTTCACTGGAAACTGAAAGTTTCTTACTGCGCGCCTCACGCTATCACCAGCCTTCGGACGTCTCCGGCCCCGCTCCGGAGACAGGAGCGGGGAATAAGCAAACAGAGAGCCAACGTGTAGCAGAACTGGTCTTTATTGTCTGCACCCAAAATGTCTCCCCGAGTTGCCGCTGGCAATTCCTCTTATAGAGGTTCTCGGACCCTCCCCGAAACCTCCCATCGTGGGCGGGGCCAGCTCCCTTATCAATGCCTAGTCGGGTTTCTCCTTTTATGGCCAGGCGACTCATAGCTCTACGCATCCACAGACACGCAGCTCTAATAATCAACCCGGAGCTGGAGTTGACTGACATTAGGGCGGCTCCCTTCCGCACAGAGAAGATCGGTTCTAGGCCCTTTACAAGTATGCAGGGGAAATTGCAAAATTAATGCAAGATGTCCATGGGCCTGGAGAGGTTCTGTTATCTTTTGTAAAGTACAACAGAAGAGGGATTTACTTCAGGCAAAGGGAAACAGGCTTGCAGATTCAGCTGCCTATGCTGCTGCCTGTTTGCTGCAGACTACCCCACCTTTAATACCCCAACTCCCTGACTCCTACACTCCCTCATGTACCTCCCAGGAACAAGTTCTTGCTAAAGAAAGGGGTTATACCCTTTCTCCTTCTGGGTAGTTTCAAACACTTCCGGCCAACTTCAGAGACCAGGCAATAGAAACTTCTCTTTGACCTATTCCAAAGCTACTCACTTGTGGAAACAAATGCCAACCCCTTGTGAAACCTATTTTTACTGGTCACAAGCTAGGAGAAACAGTAAACGAGTCTATCAGGCCTGCCCAGTTTGTGTCCAGGTAAATCCAAAGGGGGATTTACTCTGACTCCTGGAGGAGGAGTACATACCCAGGGGAGGACTGGCAGATAGAATTTACCCATATGCCCCCTCTCAGGAGCTCCAAACTTCTTTTGGTTGGTGTTGACAGCTTTATCCATCAGGTCAATTCCTTCCTCTGCAAGACTGAGAAGTGTTTTTGCTAACTTCTTTTGGCCTGCCCAGTTCTTTACAGAGAGACAGTGGCCCAGCCTTCACTTCTCAAATAACTCAAGCTGAGGCATTTAAGACTAATTATCCACTTTGATTGCCATCCTCTCTACCCAATGCTTAATGCCTTTTACACATTATGGTGCTTGCACCCTAGGCCTCGTGAGTACTCCTTTCACTGTGTATAACCTCAAGTTCCCCCCATTGCCCTACTCCTTTGAGGAGACAAAAGCAAGGATTGGGGGTAAATGTCCTTTGATATTTAGGAAAAACTGTCTGAGTGTGAGACATTCATGACAGCCTCATCTCTTCTCCCCCAAGACTTCCTCTGGATGGGGTTCCTAGTCTTTCCCATATAAAATCCACTTTTATTTATTTGGGTTTTTTGCTCATTGCTGACGGTGGCATTTTAAATCTGTGTGTGAGGGAGTTGTTCCTTGTAGACTCCAAACTATGAACTTCCAATTATTGTTTTAATCGGAATATCACCTGATACTTGATGCTGACACTCAGCAAACCCTGGATGCTGCAAGTCAGGTGTATCCCTTTCTCAGTCTGGACCCCACTTGACAGTTCTGTGCTCCTTCTCAGTCTGAAGTAGCTCCAGAATATTAGACTTGTATCCCTTTGTCCCAAGTGAGTTTAGGTTTCAAACTGCTTGAGAAGGGTATAATGGAGGCAGCTCTTAGGAGAATTACAACAGTAATCCTGAAGCCAGAGGAAAGGAGGACCCCATTTCTTGGTGCATAGATAATCCCATGAGGCGCAATGTCCCCTGGAAAATGAATTTACAGGCCCGAAAACCTAGATTGATAAATAAGAGGTTTATTGTAGAAATTTGGAAGTAAAGCTCAGTTAGAAAGACGCCAGGGCCAAAGGTTTGTCAAGGAACCTAAAGTCTCCTGGCTTTAGAAATACTAAGAAATAATCCTAGAAATATTGCTGACTGCCAGATAACAATCTTTAGGTCAGTGATAACAGGGTTTCTGAGACAAATGGTAAAGTGCATAACCTGACTACTCCTCAACCCCACATCTGAACCTTAACATTCAATAGTGAGGTATATACCAGACCACTCCTCAGTTCTACCTCTAAGTCATAAAATTTGTATATCAGTGACCCAAAGGACTGGATCTCTTTTCCTATAAATTTATCTTGTTGCTCCTGGTTTTTTGCTAAATCCTTTTGGAATTTAGCCTCCTTTAATTGTAGTTACAATTATAATAAACTTTGCCCCTTGACTTGGAGATGGGGTCTAGCCTGCAAATTCCTCTGAGACACCTCGAGACACCGGTCTTCAACTCCAACCTTTTGGGGGTCTCCTTTTGAACCTCAACAGGGACACACTAGAGAAAGAAATTGCAAGCACCTTCAGTATATTGACCAGAAAAACTCCATGGAAAATAGGTATGTCATACATGACTGAATTATCAGTAACTCTCTCAAACCTATCCCCAGAAAATGATAGACTCCATTAAGTGACAAGCCCATTGTGACTCCTGTAGATGCTATCAGTACATTTAGGCAAATTTTGAAAACCAGAGGTCTACAAAATTCTGTTCAGATAACTCTTCTATCAACCTGAAGTTTTTCCATCTTAAAAACACAGGTATAATCCCAAAATCCATCCTACAACTCAAGCAGGATTATCCCTGATTAATACCATTCCTGAGGCTACTTTTTCAATTCCCTCATTTAGTTGACCAAGTGCCCATAAGGCAGATACAATCAGTCTCACCATTTGGAGATAGATTTGTTGGACTAAATTTCTAACTCTTTCACTCAGGAGCCCAAGTTAACAATTGGTCTACTTACTTAGTTTATTTTTAGAATTATATTTTTCCTAAATCAAGAAATTTTATGTTCCTTTTTTTCTTCTATTTTATTTTTCTTATCTCTAATCTGTCCCTGTAGAGATGTAGAATGGGAGGGGGATTTGATTCACTCTCTTTCCTCAGTGGGGGATTGTTAGCAAGATAAAATCTGTGACAAAACTTTACCATCTCTACATGTTATGAAATTTTAAGATAAAATTATTGTGATATTACTGTGACATTAACTGGTATAATTTTTGGGTTCCTGAACTAGACATGAGTAGCAAGTTCTGGGGCATGAGGAAAACAGAGATTGTGATGACACAAAACAGGACACAAAGGCCATGTACTGGAAAAATGTATTAGTCATTCTATATAGTTGTCAATAAATTAGTCATTTGAACAAAGATAAAAGACATTTTTTCACATTTCTATAGTACTTTATTTTAAATCTCTGTGTTCAAAAAGGTGTTTTCTCATAACAACCTGTGAAGTTGCCAGGACAGTGATAGTCATTTTTAAAATTTAGATTCAATAACAATTTTTGTTAAATGAAAAAATAATTAATATGTTGAAAATAAAAATAGTAATGTTGGTCTTAAATTCTCAACATATGATCACTGTGCCTTTTGAATTTTCAAATCCTATCGATCTGATTAAAAAAAAAAAAAATTCTGAACCTAGCCAAGAGGAAATAAAAAGAGCATTTCCATGTGTAAAGAAGAACAAAAAAGAAACTTTTTACTCAAAACTATAACTCTGTATTCACAGGTCAGCTTATCTTTCTTTTTAAAGTCTGCATTAATGAAATATTGTTTTCTAAACTGTCTATTCCTCCTGACTTTCATTCTGTTCTTTTATTCATTTTTTAAAAAAATCTATTCATGACCCTAGTTTCCTATTTCTATTACTTTCTATGCCACTGCTATGATCACCCCATGTTTTTTAAAATTAAATTATTTATTTATTATTTTCCACCAGTTGTATTTAAAGCACTTTTTTTTACATTTATTCTTAAGACTTTTCAGTTCCAGATTCTTTACTTTATCCTACTCCCAGAGCTTATTAAGAAATCACATGTGAAATTATGCAAAACATTTTTATAAAAGTCAAGTGTGCAAGAAATCATAGACTTTCTATCCAAAAAATCAAATATCTCAAGAAAATATTAAAAAAAAAACACACACACACAAAGAGAAGGTTTATTGTATAATCAGACACAATCAATTCCATCTCTGGTATGGATAGTATTTTTCATCATAAATCCTTCAGAGTAATTGTGGGTCATTGTATTTCAGAGAATTTACAACTGATCATCCCAGAATATTGGTATTACTTTGTATATATAATACATTTCACTTTGTTTAAGTTCATACAGAGCTTTCCAGGATTTTTCCTCAGAGCATCATGTTCATTATATCTCATAGAACAATAATATTCCATCATAATCATGTACCACAATTTGTTCACCCATTCCCCAATTGATATGCATCTACTCAATTTACAATTTTTGATTCTGGGAAGAAAGCTGCTATGAGTATTTTTGAACATGTGGGTCCTTTTCCTTTAAAAAAAAAATCTCTTTGGGGATTCTTACCTAGTAGTAGTATTGTTAAGTCAAAGGATATGCATGGATTTTTAGCCCTTTGGGCATAAATGATATCTTTTAGTTATTTATTGATTGGGGCATAAATCATTTTTTTAAATATAAATTTGCCTCAGTTCCTTATATGTTTTAAAAACGGGGCCTTATCAGAAAAACTTGCTTCAAAATTATTTTGACAGGGGGCAGCTAGGTGGTCCAGTGGATATTACATCAGCCCTAAAGTCAGGAAAACCTAAGTTCAAATTTGACCTCAGACAATTAACACTTCCTAACTATGTGACCCTGGGCAAATCATTTAACCTCAATTGCTTCAGGGGAAAAATATTTTGACTAGTAATTAATTATTATTGCTAACTGTAGTTCCTCCTATTTATTCTATTTTCCTTCTCCTTTTATCCTCTCCAGATAATCCCTTTTTTAAATCAAAAGTTTACTTCAACTCAAATCTATCATTTACTATGCACAAGGTAGTGCAGAGAGCAGATAAAAACAGAAAACCAGGGCCGGGGATTTAGCCCACATTCCACAGATCTACTCAGTTTGGGCAGTGGAAATTGAATTCAGAACGTCATATTCAGGTTTCCATTTGCAATACAAAGCTGAATAAAGTTGTTGTTTTATTCTCAGTTGGCTAAGTGAAAATGCTGGTCTGAAGTGATTACTAATAATAGCTAAAATAGCTAACATTTATGAAGTACTTTAAGGTTTAGAAATTTTTACCTATTTATGAAGCATACCCCATTTGATATTCAAAACAACCCTGTTAGGTAGGTGTTTCTTCTCCCATTCTACAGGTGATGAGACCATGGCAGACAGAAGCTAAATGACCTACCTACAATCAAACAGCTAGTAAATGTGAGGACAGACTTGAACTTTAAAAACACTGTGCATAGGGCCACCTAGTGGCCACTACTACTTCTATCTGGCTATCCTTCAATCAAATAAAAGCATATCCCAGATGGTGCAAATTGGAGTGAATATTCAGTAACTGCATTTATTAAGCAGGCTTCTACATTGAGGTGAGTTCTCAAATAATGATTGCAAATCAGGATGTGTAATTTCAGAAGAACTTTCCAGTGATAAAGGGAATGTTTTTCAGAAACTGGTCTTAGTAAAGCATCAGCCATTCTCAGATCCTGTAATATTTATCCAGTGAGGTTTTTGGTGAAAAGGCAGAGAGAGAAGAATCAAGAATCTGAAGAATGAAGAGAACCCTGTACATGTGAGGATCAACTATGATGGACTTGGCTTCTCACAGCAATGCTGTGATTCAAGGCAATTACAATAGATTTGGGATGGAAAATGCCATCTGCTTCAAGAAACAGAGCTAAAGAGACTGAATGTAGATTGAAACAAAGTATTTTCACCTTTTTATTTATTAGCTTATTTTTTTCTCATGTTTTTTCCCTTTTGATTTGATATTTCTTGTACAATATAATAAAAAAGGAAATATATTTAAAAGGATTATATGTATTTAACTTGTATTAGATTTCTTGTTGCTTAGAAAGAGGGGGGAGGTAAGGGAGGGAGGGAAAAAGATTTGGAACACAAAATCTTGCAAAAATGAATGCTGGAAACTATTTGTATTTGGAAAAATAAAATATTGAGAAAAAAAGTTGTTCTACATTTATAATTTATGACTGACCAAATACAAAAGCAATATAACATGAACTTTTGACAATATGTTAAGCTTATTAAATACATAGATTCAATACCATCCAGAACCACTTCAACCTGTGTGCACAGATATTTGCTCACAATACCATTTTAGTAGGGGTTAAAAGGCCAGCTAGATGATTGATCACTCCGAATGCAATTCCTAAAATTAATGATTGCTCTTGTGTAGCTGTATTCTTCAACAATTTCATCCCAGGACTAAGTGTGTATAAAAAATGTTCTTCCTCTGATATCCTCAGTGTGAATACTCCCAAACATATAGACAAAGTAGGTATTGCCTGAGAAGCCAGGAATAATTCTGATTGCCCTCTTTTTCTCTTCAGACAAACTGTAGAAATTCCGTTTCTCTGACAGTTTTTGTCCTATAAAAAGGAAATGATATCAGTTGAAAAAAAAGGGTTTCAATATCTCTACTGAGAGGGAAGCCTTACTTGCATCTTATATAATTCTCTTGCTTTATCCAGAGCAAGAATTTTCAGTAAATACTTATGCTGTGCTTGAAAAAGGAAAAGGTTCTGAGAACCAGAGCTCTCTATTTAAGGCATTTCATTTTCCTCTAATCCACTGCCATACTTATTTCTAGAACAGTCATGTAAGGAATAAAGAAAGTTTTCAAAGAAGAAGTGAAGCCTTTCTATTTGTAAGTAAGGCAAAATGGCCAAGGGAGCAGTGTGAACTCTCCCTGCTTATATTAAAGACCAAGATAACTCCAGCTGCAAGAATTACTATTCACAGATAAATGACTTCTTGTCTTTAAAGGCAACAATTACTTCCTGGGCTTGGAATGTCCAGATATCCCTATCTCTCAAGAAAGGCAGAGAATTAAATTTTGCTTTCCCATTAAATAAGTGCTCCTCTAAGTAAAACTCATTAATTAAAGGTACAGTATAATTAGCCAATGATGCACTTTTCTAGCATTCTAAATATCTTAAAGTAAATTGGATCATGAAGAGTATCAGCTTTTGCCTCCCCAAATTTCTTCATTCCTTCAGTTCATCATAGAGCAAAGAGAGCAACTGGGAGGAAATGTCTCCATGTTTCTATTAATAAGAACAATATACCTATTTCTAGAACAGTCATGTAAGGAATAAAGAAAGTTTTCAAAGAAGAAGTGAAGCCTTTCTATTTGTAAGTAAGGCAAAATGGCCAAGGGAGCAGTGTGAACTCTTATATTAAAGACCAAGATAACTCCAGCTGCAAGAATTACTATTCACAGATAAATGACTTCTTGTCTTTAAAGGCAACAATTACTTCCTGGGCTTGGAATGTCCAGATATCCCTATCTCTCAAGAAAGGCAGAGAATTAAATTTTGCTTTCCCATTAAATAAGTGCTCCTCTAAGTAAAACTCATTAATTAAAGGTACAGTATAATTAGCCAATGATGCACTTTTCTAGCATTCTAAATATCTTAAAGTAAATTGGATCATGAAGAGTATCAGCTTTTGCCTCCCCAAATTTCTTCATTCCTTCAGTTCATCATAGAGCAAAGAGAGCAACTGGGAGGAACTGTCTCCATGTTTCTATTAATAGGAACAATAAGTTCTTAGGGTACAAATGAGTGTTCCCCAAATATTTGAAGGCTTTTGCATAATGTAGATCTCTCTGAGGAATTCCCTCATTTAATAGAGCTCTCAGGGTCTGAGTATCAAAGTCTTATATCTTCATACCATGTCCCAAGTAACCTCCAAAGGAGAGGAGTCATTACATAGTCATTCATCTTTAGAGTTCATGGATTTTTATTTCATTTACAAAACACATTCTAATAGATCTGGAAAGGATCTTATAAAAGTCATTTAATACATCGCATCTTACAGTTGCAAGATCCAGGCAGAAATAAAGGGCTAGAAAAGGAGCTTTCTGAGACTTCAATGAATGTTCCAGGAATAATAAAATAGTTTGTAATATTGATCCAGGGATTTCTTTCCCCTTGGATTGCTATAACCTTGAATGCCTTGTCCATCTTGTTCATCTTACATATTTCAGCAAAGGAGCACAGTGACACTTTACTGAAATTGTTCTCTGGATTCTTAGCAAAACATTTTCCTAAGTGCCCTAGTAATTCTCACCTAGTAATCCTAACAATTACTTGTTATTTTCTATCCTTCACGAATGAGCAAAAGTGAGCACTAGAATTTATTTAATGCCTAGCACCAGGCTCAAATGTCCTAATACCTCTAACATCCCCCAAAAGTCTGCTCTCCTTTCTCAAAGCAAGATTTCAGTTCAATGAAGCTTCAAGACCATCCCAGTAGAGTTCCATCTAATCAAATAGTGCCAGGAAGCACCCCAAAGAAAGAGCTCTCAACTAATCTTATGGAGTTTGTTTCTCCCTTCACTTGTTTTTCTTCTTATTTTTTACTCCCACAACCCTCCTGCCACCCCCCCCCCAACACTACTGTATCAGTTTCTCCCTTCTACCTTTTGGCATATTCTAGACAAATGAACTTATCTATGCTGGGAATAATTCCCAAGTTAAAGACACAAAGGTATCAGAAATTTGATAACAGGGATATTTCAGACTGCATTTCTAATAGGAAGGTTGTATTCCTTCCAGGATTCTTGAGAGGAAAGCTGAAAGATTCTTTTCCAAAGGGCTGACACTTACTTTGAATTATTTTTAATAATTTGGTCACCACAGTGATATATGAAGCATCCATAGTCGGTACATAAGGTTGCAAATTCAGTTTAATATAAGTCTTACAAAAAAGAGAAATCACTGAAATTGAACAACCTGTGCAATAAACTCTCCTAAAGGCCCTATTACCTGTTTCTCTTTTGAGGGACAATCCCTTATCCCCAAGCCCTTTTCACCCTGCCCCAAACTAAGCTCTGCATACTATCTGTAATCGCTCTAAAAAGAAACATACCTTTCCAATGTCTCTGCAACATCCCAGAAAGAAAAAAGGTCAGTATTATTTATGAATCATTTCTCCTAAAACCTTTCCATGATACCAATCTCTAAAGCTTCATAGCCTCCCAGTCCTGAACAGGGACTTTCACTGCTCTTTTATTATTTTCTTGATTTCACTGAAGGCCATTTTGGAAAAGCTACATTCTGGATACAAATTTTCTTCTCATGCCAGGAGATTCTTGAGCAGTTCCTGTGTTGTACCAGAAGAAATGTAGTCAAGAAAAGGTCATTTTGTGATAAGACTCATTCTCTATCACACAGAAAAAATGGAAAGTACTGATAATTGTTTTTAAAAGCCTCCTGGGAATGAATGGAGATCTTCTGGAGCCATCTCTACAGCTGCATGGAAACCATGAATGTCACCCTGTCTCTTATTCCAGCCGCTGCTATTACACGTATGATAGATCCAAATTAGAGGAGCATTCCTAGGCTTTAGATCCTTGGATCACTTGGACTTAGCATCAGTACACAGAGCCCTCCAGGCTGCTCTCAAACCAAAATATCTCTAGTTAGATACCATAACTCTCAGGCATGAACCCACTTTTTTCCCCCACAGGAAATATAAGAATACAGCAAGAGATAAGGGGAGATCCCCAAAGAAATCTTTTGTGACACAGGAAAGTCAGGGAAAGAAGATGTCCTAGATTCCTTGTCCCCCAAACAACTTTCCCTGATGAGTTTGCCATAGTTTCATCTGTAGTATTTCTACATCTGGTTTCTCCATCTTTTCCTTCAGCTCAGTAATTATGGCTGTTAGAAATCTGCTTTGGCTAGATATCATGGCCTCCCACTTCTTTTCCACCATGATTTGTTGTTCCTGTGTAGCCTCTATTTCCTTTAGTCTTTGAATGAGTTCACGGAACTTCTTGTTTTCCTTTTCCAGAATGACATTTTCCCCTTCGCTGTCTTCTTCCTTGTTAGATATTGTCATATTTGCTTAAGTTGCTTCTGCAACATTCCTCTGTTTGTATAGGCCTGAAAGAAAGACATTAGGTGATATACCAAGGGCAGCCCTCAAATATCCCCTTTTCTGCCTGCTCAATGTGGTGTGATACAAAGAGCATTGGGATAAGTAGGAATCATAACCCCAGGATTCCTCTCTTACCAGTTGTATGAACTGGGGGAAGTTACTTAGTCTCTGATTTCAGTTTTATCCTTTAAGATCAGAGTTTTACTATATATGGTTGACATCTAAGGGCTTTTCCAGTTTGAATTAGAGTTCTTAAGACCATCAAACAACTTATTCCAAACTTTCTCTTTACTCCTTCTTGTCCCCAAAATTGTCATTTAACTAATCCATTCATCTAATGTAATGTTTTCCAGCTACTATATCATAATACTTACCATTTTGCAATCTCTTTTAGTTTATTGGAGAGACTTGATTCCTTCATTATCTTATACTGGATTTCTTAACTCATGTCACCTCTAATATTCCCAAATCCAGGATTTTTTTCATTTCTCCCATTTTATTACTTTTCTGCTTCACAAGCATTCATAAACTTCATGAAAGCATGTGAATTCAAACCTGATTGTGAATCTTTTACTATTGGCCTTGGGGGGGGGTAATTTAATTTTTGTAGAAACCCTTTTCCTAGCAAGAACTTTATAAAATAATCTGTATAACAAATATCTCTATTAAGGGCCTAGTTTCTTAAATAACTGGAAAACTGACTCAAGTTTATAAAACTATAAGCTATTTCCAACTGATGAATGATCAAAGGATGTGAACAAGCAGCTCTCAGATGAAGAAATCAAAGCTATCTATAGAGAAATGAAAAACTGAAAGCAATCATTCTTGATTAGAGAAATGCAACAACTTTGATTGCTTCCTCTCCCCTGTCAGATTGGTTAACATAACAGAAAAGAAAAATGGCAAATGAAGGAGAAGATGTGAGAAAATTGGGACACTATTGTCAGGAGAGTTGTAAACTGATCCAATCTTTAAAGAAATCAATTTGGACCTGTACCTAAAGTACTACAAAACAATGCAAATCTTTTGATGCAGCAATAACACTATTAGGCTTGTATCCCAAAGAAATCCTATATGAAGGTGTTTTGCCACAGTTCCCTTTTATTGTCCTGACTCAGTTTCCCTAATTGTTATGCCTCAATCCCCTTAGTTGCAAACTCCCCTCTTGTTTATGAAGACTGATATAACTCAGGACTATTTGCTCTAAGGGTTTAAAATGTCAGTGTGTAAACTCAAAAAAAAGGGAATCCAGACACTTTCTTAACTCCCACTTTGTTAGAATTTATGGTCCTACCTCCCAACCTGTCAGAACCAAATTGATGGTTTCTGTCTGGAGATTCCTGCTTACCAGAGTTTGGACTCCACCCCTTGCCTTTGTTTAGCTACTGTGTATAAATATGCCATTGAGAACTGGAATTGGATGCTCAATGCTAGCAGGATGCTGGATTCTTGGAGACCATAGTCTCATTCAGTCCTGGGACCAAACTGTGGATCCATTTTGTCCCAGTAAATCTCTCCCTTTCAAATAAATTATTAAACACTCTCTAATCTCTATTTTGCCTCAGTTTCTCTGGCATTACATTTGGAGCTCCCACTAAGATTTTAGAAACTGAGAATGGGAATAGAGATTAGAGACATTTGGTCTCCACCTTGAGTCTTGGGTAGATGGAGATCTGAGTTCTTAGCCTGGAGAGGCTGGCCCTCTGCATTTATTACCAGAGTCTCCAGGGAAGAGAGAAGTTTTCAGTTGTAGCCATACCCAACAGTGGACCCCTTCCTTTTGTTCACCAGAGAGTAACTCTGAATGTCTGTTTTAGGACATCTGATCTGTTTATCTGTTCTGTCTGTACTAGCATCTGGATTCTCAGAAAAATAAAATGCTGACGGGCATTAAATTCTGAGAAGGGTATCATTCCAGGATGCTGGTGGATATCCTCTGTCCTGAGTGTCTTCTAAGACACATCTGGTTCTGTGTGCCAGTGGCACAGAAAAACAGATGGGAGTTTGTGGCAGCTCATTTTGTTGTAGCTAGAAACTGGAAGTTGAATGGATGCCCATCAATTGGAAAATGGTTGGGTAAATTATGGTATATGAAGGTTATGGAATATTATTGCTCTGTAAGAAATGACCAGCAGGAGGAATACAGAAAGGCTTGGAGAGACTTAAATCAACTGTTGCTGAGTGAAATGAGCAGAACCAGAAGATCACTATACACTTCAACAACAATACTGTATGAGGATGTATTCTGATGGTAGTGGAAATCTTCAACATAAAGAAGATCCAACTTACTTCCAGTTGATCAATGATGGACAGAAATAACTATACCCAGAGAAGGAACACTGGGAAGTGAATGTAAATTGTTAGCACTACTGTCTATCTACCCAGGTTACTTATACCTTCGGAAGCTAATAATTAATGTGCAACAAGAAAATGGTATTTACACACATATGTTGTATCTAGGTTATATTGTAACACTTGTAAAATGTATGGGATTACCTGCCATCGGGGGGAGGGAGTGGAGGGAGGGCGGGGATGATTTGGAAAAATGAATACAAGGGATAATATTATATAAAAAAAAAAAGAAAAGAAAAGCAGATGGGACAGAGAAGACCTATATGCACAAGGAATATTCATATTACCTGTTTTTGTAGTGGTAAAGAATGGAGGGGGGCATAGCCAAGATGGCGGAGAAGATACACGCCACTGTGTAAGCTCCTTTCTTTCCTCACAACCAACTAGATTTAATCAGCCTCAGAAATAGCATTGGACTGATAGTATCCACAAGGACTGGAAGCACGACTTACCAGCTGAAGAGAATCTGGAGTTTCAGCAGGAAAGGTCAGCTCCCAGGGGAGGAAGAAGAGAGGCCAGCGCAGACGGTGGGGTAGTGGCACACTGTGCCGGTCGTGCTGGGGAGGGCTCTGGGATCAGAGAAGCCACTGAGATAAAAGAATCTGGCACAGGCTGTTAGCTCTTCTCTGCTTATAAAACAGCAGTTCAGAAGAGAAATCTAAGCAACTTTAAAATTTAAAACCAGATTGGATCTTCCCGGATCCCAGGAGTGACTCAGCAGATCTGGGCACTGGTGGGTGTGGCCGACATAGGCAATCCAGGCTTTTACCTCCGGGTAGTTAAGAGATTGAAGAGTGGGCGGGGCGGTAACTCATAGTGCCTGGCTCGGCTGGCTGAAGGCTGTGGAACGGAAGTCCCAGAGAAGTGGAACCTTTGAACTAGGGACCACGGTTTCTGGCAGACACTTCCAGTTTGAGCGCAGGGGCTTTTCACGTCATCTGCTACAGACATCCAAGTCCCACCGGGACGTATAGGCTAGACTTTGAGTCGCCTTTACTGTTCAGTCTCGAACCTCAGGGAAGCGGCTAAAACACAGCGCCCTCAGGGCACAGCAGTGCTGATCACCTCTGAGGCATTTCCAGGGAGGGGGTGGGGAACTCTCTCCCAGAGCTCTCTCTTAGCTCAGGCGCGGGGCCCGCTGCATCCATCTGGTCTGGGAGGAATCTGGTAAAGAAATAAATAAATAACTTCCTACCCCAGGGACAGACCCCAAAAGATTTTTTAAGTATGAGCAAGAAGCCCAAAAAAACCATAGATTGCTTCTACAAAGAGAAAGAGCGGGTATCCAACCCTGAGGAAGTTAACAGCAGAGAGTCAGCAGATAACAACCTAAAGGGGAACGATTCCTGCCCCCCATCACATAACTCTCTCATTGAAGAGACTATTAAAAAGTTAAGAGAGTTTGAAGAAAAATGGGGAAAGGAAAGAGAAGCTATGATAGAGAATAACAACGTTCTGAAATTGGAGTTGGAAAAAATAAAGAAGTCACAGGAGATGCAGGGAAACAAAATTAGTGAATTAGAAAAGGTAAAAAAATTACATGAAAGTAGGATTTCTGAATTGGAGAAGATAAAAAAGTCTCAAGAAAATAGGATTTCTGAATTGGAGAAGATAAAAAAGTCCCAAGAAAATAGGATTTCTGAATTGGAAAAAGAAAATAATTCTCAAAAAAAAAAAAATTAGGGAAATGGAAAAAAATTCAATAGAGCAAAATAACTCATTTAAAAATGAAATTGGGCATTTACAAAAAGAACTAAAAACTGTGAATGAAGAAAATAACTCCTTAAAAGTCAGGATGGAACAAATAGAAATGAATGATTCATTGAGAACCCAAGAATCATTCAAACAAAACAAAAAAAATGAGAAGCTGGAGAACAACATCAAATACTTACTGGGAAAATCTATAGACCTGGAAAATAGATCTAGGAGAGATGATCTGCGGATCATTGGACTTCCCGAAAACTATGACCAAAAAAAGAGCCTAGATTCTATTTTACAGGAAATTATCAAAGACAACTGTCCAGAGATAATAGAAACAGAGGGGAAAGTAGATGTTGAAAGAATTCCTCGAACGCCTTTTGAAATAGACCCAAAAAAAAGAACACCACGGAATATTGTGGCTAAGCTGCAGAATTATCACACAAAGGAGAAAATCCTGCAAGCAGCTAGAAAAAAACAATTTAAATACCAAAGTGCCACAATAAGGGTCCCACAAGATCTGGCTGCCTCCACATTAAAAGATAGAAGGGCCTGGAACCTGATATTCCAAAAGGCAAAAGATCAAGGATTGCAACCAAGAATAAACTACCCAGCTAAGTTTAGCATCTTTTTCCATGGAAGAAGATGGTCATTCAGTGAAATAGAGGAATTCCACATGTTTATAAGAAAAAAACCAGACTTAAACAAAAAATTTGATCTACATCCACAAGACTGAAGAGAAACAGAAAAAGGTACACAGAACCCTTGAGAACTATATCTCTGTTGTGGGTATATAGAAAGTACACATGGATAATTTGATTTTACTGATATAAAAGAAAAAAAAAGGAGGGGGGCAGTAAAAGGAAGGGGGTAGTATCAGAAAAAGGGGAGGGAGTGATAAAAAGAGGGAAACTACATCCCAAGAAGAGGCATAGAAAATACACCATATCAGAGGGAATTTAGAGAGGGGGAGAATCATTGTGTAAATCTTACTCTCATCAGAAGAGGCTCAAAGAGTAAATAATTGTCATATTTTCTTTTTCAAAGAATTTTCTCTCACCTCATTAAAAGGGGGGAGAGGAAAATGGAAAAGGAAAAGGAGAATAAGGGAAGGGACGTGGAGGGATACTAAAAAAAAAAAAAGGGAGGGCTGCGCGTCACAAGGGGGGGTCTATAAATTGAATATTGGGGAAGGGGTTCAGGGGGGTCAAGGGAAAAAGCATAATCTGGGGATAATATGATGGCAAGAAATACAGAATTAGTAATTTTAACTGTAAATGTGAATGGGATGAATGCTCCCATCAAATGGAGACGGATAGCAGACTAGATCAAAAATCAGAACCCTACAATATGTTGTTTACATGAAACACACTTAAAGCAGGGAGATACATATAGAGTAAAGGTAAAAGGTTGGAGCAGAATCTATTATGCTTCAGGTAAACCCAAAAAAGCAGGGGTAGCTATCCTTATTTCAGATCAAGCAAAAGCAGAAGTTGATCTAATTAAAAGAGATAAGGAAGGAAACTATATCCTACTGAAAGGTAGCATAAATAATGAAGCCATATCGATACTAAACATATATGCACTAAGTGGTATAGCATCTAACTTTCTAAAGGAAAAGTTAAGAGAGTTGCAAGAAGAAATAGACAGTAAAACTATAATAGTGGGAGATCTCAACCTTGAACTCTCAGATTTAGACAAATCAAACCACAAAACAAAGAAGAAAGAAATTAAAAAAGTAAATAGAACATTAGAAAAACTAGGTATGATAGACCTTTGGAGAAAACTGAATGGCAATAGAAAGGAATATACTTTCTTCTCAGCAGTTCATGGATCCTATACAAAAATTGACCATATATTAGGACATAAAGATCTCAAAATTAAATGTAGGAAGGCAGAAATAATAAATGCCTTCTTCTCAGACCACAATGCAATAAAAGCTACATTCAGTAAAAAGTTAGGGATAAATAGACCAAAAAGTAATTGGAAACTGAATAATCTCATCTTAAAGAATGACTGGGTGAAAGAGCAAATTATAGAAACAATTAATAATTTCACCCAAGATAATGACAATGATGAGACATCATACCAAAATCTGTGGGATGCAGCTAAAGGAGTAACAAGGGGAAATTTCATATCTTTAGAGGGTTATTTGAAGAAAATAGAGAAAGAGAAGATTAAGGAATTGCTTTTTTTTTTTTTTTTTGCTCAGCATGATGAATATGGAAACATGTTTAGAGAAATTGCACCTGTATTGCAATTTACCCTATATTGAATTGCTTGCTGTTTTGGGGAGAGGAAAAGGGAAAGGAGAAGGAGAAAAATCTGGTACACAAAATCTTGCAAAAATTAATGTTGGAAATTATATGTATATGGAAAAAGAAAATACCATTAAATGATTATTAATAATAATAATAATAATAAAGTGGATATACACTTAAGTGCTGAAAAAAATTGAATTCCTTAGTGGCATGTGATAAGTGAGATACTACTTATGAACCTCCATTTCTTCACTTTCCAAACAAGTCAATTAAGTCTGGGAGGCTTTTAATGAAAATCATCTGTGATTGGGGATATTCAATATATTATTGAGGGAGGTAGCTGGATACTTACATTCCATACCACAGCCCAGACCAGAGGTTGCTCCTTCTCTTTTAATACAATTTTCTGAACTATTTTGACCTTTCTGTGAAAGATTTCCATCTTTTTCTACATCTTCTTTTGTAAAGAAAGAGGAATAAACAGGAAATTTCTTTCCTCAGCCTGAGTTCTGTGACCTACTTGAAACTAAGAAACTCAATAACCCTGATAAGCTGGTACTATTTCATTGATTTGTTAGGAAAAGTCACCAAAGGAAAGACTGTTAGGTTCTTACTAAGTGCTAAGTCAGTACTTGACAATTCTCTAGTTCCAGCCAGGACTGGGAGTTTTACTTGTGAATTTCTGGGGAAGAGCTTGCATGCTTAGGAGGAGCAAGTTCATTGGTTGAAGTAATTTTTCCCAGAAGCCCTTACATTATCCTACACCCATTCTCTGGGAGGATAAAAGAGGGAAGTCCCACTCTGGACCAGAGTTAACAGCAACTGTCTAGAGACAACAGTTCTCTAGAGGAAGAAGAATCTGTCTGAGAGATTTGAGTTGACACAGCAGATCTCCTCCCAGAGAGCAAACAGCAGCTTCTGGAGACAACAGCACATTACAAAAGACCATGAACCCATTCTGACATAACAGTATTCAGATCTAAGTGATAAGCTAATGCAGAAACAGCGAAATTGTGCATGGACAATCAGTGCCATTCCTGAAGGAGTAGGGTCTTATTCCTATCACAGAACAGCTTCTGGTCTTCCCTGTGTATCTCACATATGCCTTCCCCTTCAGGGTACATAGCAATGTCAAATTGATGACCTCTTAACTGAGAAAATTCCCAGCATGTAGTACAACAAGAAGATGGAGAGGTATTTTTCCTTAAGCAAGACATGCTTATGTTTTCTCCACACATTTCCCCACCATTATACTCTGTGTGGAGTACTGGGATGCAGCAATTGTAAAATATAAGATAGTTTGTTCCCTCCAAAAAAAAAAACAAAAAACAAAAAACCTTTTCTAATTTGTCATCCTGGTATTTTCCATTTCCCTTAGGCACACAATTAATCTCAGTGTTCACTCATTAACCAATTCATTCTACTTATTCTGAGATTAATGAAATATTTTCCCTCCTTTTCTAGGACCTCAAATTGGTCCCAGTCAAGCTCCATATTCCACACTGCCCATCTTCTGCTCATATCCCCTACTTGACACTGTGTGAGTGGGAACCTTGGGCCGCCTTCCCTGTAATAATACTACCAACCCTAAGACTTGATTAAATGGTGTAACAGTGTACCCACTGGGAAAGTGAAGGGAAATTTCAAATGGTGTAAGGTGAGAAAAAGCAGAGAAGCATCATCTCTCAGAAAATAGTCTAAAACTTGTAAAGAAATATAAGATGAAGGAAGTTCTTTGTGGGTGAATCAACTACTGGGTTCTGTGGGAATTGTGAGAAAATGTCAGAGCACTGGTTGAACCTGCCACCATGTAGCCTAGAAAACATATGTGTTGCTTAGAAACAAGATTTTTTAAATATTTAAATCAGAAATTAGATTACCCTGACCAGGTACCCATCCAGATATGAAGATTTGCAAGAAATGTTAGGAGTTTCCCTTAGGTACACATCTCAAGGATTCATGTGGCTTATTTGAAAATGCCTCCTAGCTGGCCAGGCAGCTTCTCTTTTTTTCTTCCTTGTTTGAATCCTATATTATGTATAATTTAAAGAAAATCGGTGGCAACAGCCATCCAACTTTTTTAAGTCTCCCTTCTGCTGGAAGGCTTAAACTTCTTTTTAAATTATTTTAGCTCTAGATTTTGTTCTCAATCAACAGAGGCAGGAGGAGAAAGGATGGGTTTGGAATTGCTAACTTTTGAGTGATAGACAATTAAGTAGAAGTGGTAGAATGATTACCATCCCCAGCTGAGGACATAATTGAAAGTAAATAACAACAATCAGTAGTGGATTCATTCAGCATGCTCTCCTAACTTAAATTCTTTTGATTCTTTTAAAAGAATTGATGGATAAAATCTGAAATAACCAAGGAAACAAAGGTTGCCATATACATTTATTATGTAATACATGACAACTGCAGAGCAAATCTGGACCAGTCCTCCTCAGCCTGGCACTTGACCCCTTACAGGGGAAACATTTTCTGAATTAAAAAAAAACAAGTAGGAAGATATAAAACAGGATAAGGAGGGGAAGAGCGAAAAGGGGAAATTCCTTGATTAGGTAGAGGTGGCCCAACTTCTAAATCACTTGGCAATGCAATGAAGTTTTCTCCCAATTCTCACCATTGAACAGTGTTCTGAGTAGTTAGAAATTGAAGTGGATCCCTAATTAAATAGAAAGGGAACTGAGCTACCTCCAGAACTGAGTCACAACATAAATTCAGTGTGGTGTATTGAATTCCAATAATTCTTTTGAAAAGTAAAAAAAAGTAAGACTTATTGACACTGAAATAGAGATAATTTCCAGTTAGGTACTATTTGCACTAGTTGATATCTATAGGGAGGATCTTCCAATTTTATCATTCTGTATTTGTCACCTGCTGAAAGTCCAAAGCCAAGAACATACTAAGGCAGGCTAGCTGCTTTCCCAGAGGTGTGAACACCATCATACTCACTGCTAATGCTATCTCAGGTGAAGTTCAGCAAGTTCCAGAACAAAACTTATGGCAGAAGAGGTGGTCCTGTGAAATCTAATAATGAATTGAATTTATATCTTATGTGGTTCAGGTGAATTTCCACCTTGTGTTGGAAGGGGTTAAATTTAAATAAATGACATATTTTGAATGAATCATTTAAAAACAGGTTTCTAGTTTAGGAAACTTATTTCCTTTTCTGAATTTCAGAATTGGGTCCATTTGCAAGAAACTAGCAGGTAAATATTTCAGTGACAATGGAATGCTACAGCATGACTTAATCTAACAGTGCTGATAAACTTCCTAGGACACTAGCCTTTTTGGGTTTTGTATTAGGGGTTTATGATGTTTAACTAAGTTGATTAAGGAGATATCCCAACTGTAGGTGTCTTCAGGGATGTGGATATTCAATGTGAATTTCAAATCCACTTGGTGAGAATGTGCTTCTAGTTTATTTAGTAATCTGCTAAATTTGAACACTGGTATTTTTATTTTATTTATTTTATTCTGAATGTAAGGAGGGGGAGTTTTTTAAATAACATAACAAAATACAGGTATCTTGAAATTTTCTTTTTGGGGGGAGCTAGGTAGCACAGTGCATAGAGCACCGGCCTTGAAGTTAGAAAGACCTGAGGTCAAATTTGACCTCAGACACTTAACACTTCCTAGCTGTGTAACCTTGGCCAAATGACTTAACCCCAATTGCCTCAGGGAAAAAAAAAAAAAAAGAAATTTTCTTTTAAAAATTATTTTCTTCTCTTTCTGCCCTCCTCCTAGAAATGGCTAATATTAAGCACAAACATATTTATGGGATGAGATGTGAACCCCATTATATTCACCATTAATGCTATCACAAGTGAATTTTAGGAAGTATCAAAACAAAGCTTATGGCAGTACAGGTGTTACTGGGGAATCTAATGATGCATTGAATGTACATGTTATGGCACATCACATGAATTTAAATTTGTTTTGGAAGGGGATGAATTCAGAGGAAGTACCCAGAGACAATCATTAAAAAAAAAAAATTAATCTTATTTCTTTTTCTGAACTTTACAGTTGGGTCCATTTGCAAGAAACTAGAAGGGAAAGGCTAGACTTTATTTTTTCATTTTCTTCAGCTCAGAATATTTTGTATTTTCCGTCATTAGGCAAGCAATTCTGATCAGAAAAAGAAAAGACAGAATGAGGAAAAATGTCACTTTCTAAACTTAATTGTCATAAATATCAAATTCATTCAGTATTTCATGCCATTAATCCAATTTTTGTCCAAAAAATGGAAGGACAGATCATTTTCTCTTGGATTCATCCATGGATATTCATTCCAGTCATACTGAAATTAATGAGATATTTTCACTCCTTTTATAGGTCTTTAAATTGGTCCCAGTCATGCTTGATATTCCACATTGGCCATCTTCTGCTCATGCACTCCTACTTGACACTGAGTGGTTGGGAACCCTGGCCTTCTCTGTAGGAGCACTACCAACCTCAAAAGACTTGAGCAAATGGTGAAATAATGTGTGCACTGGGAAAGTGAAGGGTACTTTCAGAGGGTGTGAGGTGAGGAAAAGCAGAGAACAAGCACCTCTCAGAAAATGGTCTAAAACTTTTGAAGACATATAAGATAAAGTTCTTTGTGGGTAAATCAAATAAGGGGTTCTGTGGGAAGTTTGAGAAAACTTCAGAGCTCAGGTGGAACTTGCCACTAGGTAGCCTACAAAACATGTTGCTCAGAGACCTGATTAACTTAATGTTTAAATCAGAACCTGGATTGCCTGTCCACATGGCCAACCAGGTAAGAAGATTGATGCAAGAAACATTGGGAAGTTTCCCTGGTTGTACAGCCAAACCATTCATGTGTCTTATCTGCAAATATTTCCAAGCCGGCCAAGCAACTTCTGTTTCTTTCTTCCTTTGTTTGAATCCTATATCATATGTAAGTTACAGATATTCAGTGGCAAAGGCCAAAGCAACTTTTTGACCCTCCCCTCCATGGGATGACTTAATAAACTTCTTTGTAAATTCTGTTAGTTGTGGATTTTGTTCTCAGTCAGTAGAGGCAGGAGGAGAGAAGAGAGGTTTGGCATTGCTCCTTTATGAGTGACAGATAATTAACTAGAAATGGCAGAATGATTACCATCCCCAGCTGAGGACATGTTGAAATTAGATACCTCCAATCAGTAGTGGACTCATTCAGCATATTCTCCTAACTTCAATTCTTTTGGTTCTTTTGAAAAGAATGTGATGGATAAAATCTGAAGCAATGCAAGAAACAAAGATTGCAGTATAGATTTATCACTTAATACATGTTAATTGCAGAACACATCAGCAGCAGGCCTCCTCAGCTGGGCACTTGGCCCCATTACAAGGGAGCCACTGCTTTTTGAATAAAAGAAAACAAGGAAGAAGACATAAAACAGGATATAGATAAGGGACTTCCAAAGTTGGGAGGGAGAGAGGGAAAAGTGACAATTCCTTGATTTAGTAGAGGTGGTCCAACTTCCTAACCTCAGGGGACTAGGTTCAAACAATGCAACTAAGCTTTCTCACAATCCCCAAAAACTGAACCATTTTTTTCTTAGTAGACAGAAAATGGAATTAGGTCCCTCATTAAACAGAAAAGGAACTGAGCCACATCCAGAACTGAGTCACAGAATAAACTCAATGTGGTTCACGTAATTCTAATAATTCGTTCAAATAATCAAGAAATGTTAAGATGTACTGATTCTGATACAGGGGTCAGTTCCAGTTAGGATGGACTAATTAATATCTATAGAGGGGACCTTTCCACTCTGTCATTCTGTGTTTGTCCTATGCTGAAAAGTTCAAAACCAAGAACAAACTCAGCTGTGGCAGTCACTTTCCCAGAAGTAAGAACTCCATGGTACTCACTGCTAATGCAGTCACCAGATAGTGACTGTCAGAAGTAATAGAACAAAGTTATGGCAGACAGGTGGTCCTGGGAATTCTTATATTGAATGGAATTCACATCTTATACTGGACTAGCCAAATTTTCACCTTGTGTTGGAAGCGGTCGAATCGAGAGGAAGCATGCCTAAGTGAACATTTTTATTATTAAAAAAAAAAAAAAAAAAAAGTTTCTTATTGAGGAATCTGATTTCCTTTTTTGAATCTCAGATGTGGGTCCATTTGCAAGAAATTAAAAGGGATATATTTCAATTACAATGGCTTAATCCAATAGTGATGATAAATTCTACAGGACATTAGCCCCCTTGAGTTCTCTATTTGGGTTTATGATGATTGACTAGGGAGACATCCCAACTTTAGCCTTAGGACTCTTCAGGGACTTGGATATTCAATGTGAATTTCAAACCTACTCAGTCAGAATGTGGGTCTAGTTTAGTAATGGATCAAGCAAGAAGCCATCACTTTCCAGCATGATAACAGGACTTCTGGATTGAGAAATTCTTCAACAATTTGTCATTTGTGAGCAAGATTTACTGGGATTGCTAACAGTAAAAAAGGAATTTCCTTTTCTGGAATTACTAAAGTAATCCAGATTAGCATTGATTTCCTTCTCACATCAGTTTTCTGGAGCCCATCAGAATCCAATGTTGTTTAGGGTGTTAACAATAACATGACTCAAATTTTTATTTTGTATGAGGTCAATTAAAAAACAATTAGTGGAAGGGGCAGAGCCAAGAAGGGGCAGAGAGAAACCAGGAAGCTGTTTCTTAGATTCCTTAAAGTTCTTTAGATACTTTGAAGAGATAAAGATAATTTTAGCAAAGTTAAATTCATTGTAACAAATAACTTTGCCAAGAAAACCCCAAATGAGGAAACAAAGAGCTTGACACAAAGGAAAGAAATGCACAACAAAAAAGATACAAAGAAGCACACCAAAATCTAGAATTCATTTCACATCTTTATTGAATGGAGTAAAAGATAAGTTAACAGTAATTCAAGTGACATAGGAGTGGAATGGCTTGAAATCTATGGCTTTCGAAGAACTTTGACAAATTCTAGGAAGAATATGAAAGCCACAGTCCATATGTGTGTTGTTATATATTTTTTTAACTGCTTAAAAAAAAATTGCTATGTTTTGAAATTTTATAAGCAGAATCCACTGACAATCAGAAGGCACAACATACTTGGGAAGAATCCTCTTCAGCTTGCAGGGTGAAAGGCAAGCCATCTAGAAGTTGGTGATGCTCCTTGTCTTGCAGGGGAAGTTTGGAAATGGAAAAACACCAGCCGGGGAGCCTAGTGGTGGGCTGAGAATTCCTCCTTGTTGGAATGCTCAGAGAGACGAATAGCAGCAAGAACAAAGATGAGAATCCAGTGCACAGAGAGTCATGGGTGCAGGCTTTGTTCCTGGAAGTGGGGGGCCAGGAGAAAACATGGGTCTAACAGGGGCTGCAAATGAAATATCAGGTAACTGATAAATAAGAGAACTCTGCAGAACATTGTAATAGGCTAGAATGCCAAATTTGTATTCCAAGTATACTCCAATCCTGGGAATAGGATCTTTTAGTTTGTGGTTCAGTGATCCAGGATAAGATTGCAAATAGTGTCCATCTTCCTTCTTGACACATCTCAGGAAAAAGATAGAGGCATATTTAGTTATTCTCCCGGGACTTTTTATCCTCAAATAGGTTGTGTGAATCCCCAGTGTCCACTGAGGCAGCTGTGTCACATCCACCTCCCAGTACTGTATGCCTGAGGAGAAGGCCTGCTCAGCAAGGACCATGGGAAGATCAGAGTCATCACCATGTGGGCTGTCTACCTGCCAGCCTTCTCCAGCTCTTACACTCTTCAGATCCTCAGCCACAATCAGGCAGGGACTGGCTGATGCAGGATCCAACCTGATGTCCACTCTGAATTGGTTGAGGGTCTCTAGCATGCCAAAGATAGGACACACTCTCACCTCTGGATTGAGAGCCTTGGCCCTTTGGGACAATGCTGACTTGCTCCTTTCCAGCAACTCCTTGACATCCCGGAGTAGATCCAGATTGGGTTGGGAGTCTGCTTCCTGTAGATCTAGCATGAGGTCCTGAAGGGTGCTGCTTTCCTGGGATAGTGTCTGCTTCTTGTTTTTTGTTTCTTGATCCATCCTTTCCAGATAATGATATAACTCATCCCACATGAGGTAATCCCGTTCCCGGTATTCTCTGCTGATCATCTCCTCCCAGTCAATAACAGGTTTCTTTTCCTTAACAAGAAGTTTCTTAGTTTCCTTAAAGTACTTCTGTAAGCAACTTTGCAGGTGCTGCATCTTCTTCCTGGAATTGGACACAGCTTCTTCTACAGGACAGTGCCTGTGAGCCCCATGCTCTGGGGCTTGACAACATCTTAGACAGAGCAATGTCTGGTCGTCTTCACAAAAGTACTCCAAGACTTCTTTGTGAATGGCACAGCGCCTCTGTCCTCCAGTACTCTGTAACAGCTGGGACCTGAGCTTTGTGCCCAGTTTAGTCAGCTCTGCTAGGCTCCCATTGATTAATGGGAAGCCTCTGACCTGAGACACTTGCCTGCATTCAGGGCAAGAGAAAGCTGTAACTGCTGTGCTTGGGAGACATGCTCGGCAAAAGCTGTGCCCACACCCGATGGTGACTGGCTCACAGAAGTACTTCCAACAGATGGGACACGTAATCTGGTTCTGCAATTGTTGCAGCATTTCCACAGCAGCAGCAGCCATTCTCCTCTCTCCACTTGCTTCTGTTCTGCAGCAGCTGAGATGAAGAGCCTTCACTCCTATTCAAAGTAGTGCTTCTGAGCAGAAGAAGGCTCTCCTTTTATAGCAGGTAGCCCCACCCCTCTAGAGCCTCCCTGGCAAGGTGTGAATTCCCCTGTCCCAGAATTCTGAAGTTCTACCTGAGAACTCTTCTCAGTTGACAGAGCCCTGAGGACCTCAGAGTTCACACTTTTATTTGGCTCCTTTGTATGGATGGATTTCACCATCCTGCAGCTTTGTGGCTGTCTGTTAGGAAGAGCTTTCTTTCCCTTACCCAGCCTTACCCAATCAGTTCTAAGAAGCTCCAAAAGTCCTGTGCATTTCTCCCTTCAATCTACTTTTGGAAAGTCACAGAATTTAAGATTAAAAATGGATCTGCATGGCCATTTAGTTCAAGGAGCCCACAGCCATGATGAGGGCCATCTCCAGGATCCAAGAAGGGGTATTCCTTCTCTGTTGGATCTACAGTGGCATACTTATTACTTCTTCTCTATTGCATTTTTCTCTCAGTTAAGTGTCTTCTTCCTCCTTATTCCATCCTTTCCACAGTTGTCAATTAACCTTCCACAAGCAATCTGAGGATTGAAACTGTCTAAAAAAGTGTAACAGAAAAACTGATTTGCTTTTTTTTTTAACAACAGAATACCTTTTTTATAAACAGTTCAACATACAAAGAACATTAATTGAATTTTTTCATCTATCATTTTAAATTAGTAGAACAAGACATTAAAGTGTCAACAACTTATCTGCAAATTTAATTTCCTTTCCCTAATCCTACCTTTCTTTCACAAATGGTGCACCTAGAGGACAGGGTCTGATTTGTTTATCTTTTGTCTTCTAATATCTTCCATGATGCCAGTGAAATGATAGGTGTCTAAAAGTGTTAACTGAATTGAATTCTATTGATTTTAAAAATGAGGACTCCAATGAAGGCTACAGCATTGGGATGGCTAGTGCTTTTTTTCCATTCCACTTATTGCTCCATTTGGTCAGGTATTAGATGATCTCTCTATATGTTGTTTAAGTTGTTTAAATTATCCAAGTGTTGTGAGGGCTGCTATTAACATCTGGGAATATGATGGGACAGAGAGGAGGAGCTCTACTTTGCCACAAGCATGATTTTTTTTTTTTTTAAATCTTCACATTCTTTCTTGAAAGTGGAGAGACATTTCTCTAGAAATGAGGAACAAGGAGGCTTTAATGATTGAGAGCGCCTTGTAAAAAAAGAAGGAAGGATTCCAGTTTTGTGGAAAGGACATGGTAGGGGGTGGAGCTAAGATGGAGGAGAACAGACACAATTCTCTGTAACCTCCTCTAACCTTCTCTCAAACCTACCCCAGATGAAGCCTCTAAACTGGTTTTGAAGTCAAAGAATCCACAAATATTTGTAGTACAACACATTTCTAGAAGAAGAAGATACCTTGGAAGAATTTCAGAACAGGTCTGTTTCAATCTGGCAGAGGGACAGTCTGCCAAGCCCAGAGCATAGTATAGGGAGACCAGGGCAAGAAGCTGGAGTGGAGAGTCAAAGTGTTGTAGCTTCCACGAACCTGGGGATCTTGTGTGAGCCTCCTTAGGCCACTCTGTCCTGGTTGCTACCAGATGGTTTGGCAGATTTGCCTTTTATAAAACACAAATAGTTCCATTACTGGAAATCAATCAGCAGAACTGCCCCAGGGCAGCTGTCCCTCCCTTGCATTGAAAGCACCTCAAGCCTTTAAAACAATGAATAAAAAACAAAAAAGAACTCAAACCTAGACAGCTTTTATGGAGAGAGAAAAACAGCCCTCAAATCCTGAGGTTCCTAAAGGCAAAGCAAGTCCAGAAGAAGCCCTAAAGAGAGATACAAGCTGATTGCCATTTCACAAAACTTTCTTTGAAGATAGCATAAAGGATCTTAAAAGAGAATTAGAAGAAAAATGGTGAAATGAAATGAGACCATTGCAAGAAGGAATAGAAAAAATGAAAAAAAGAATGCAATGAACAAAAAAATTTAATTGTCCACTTGCAAAAGGAGGTAAAAAAATAACTGAAGAAAAGAATACTCTAATTTTTAGTGTATTTAGTGAACAAATGGAAGTGAATCACTCAAGACTTCAAGAATCAGTGAAACAAAAAAAAAATAGAAGAAAATATGAAATACTTCCTAGGAAAAATGATAGTGATAAAATGATTGGTTTATACTCAGTGTAGAGCATATAAGTAGGGACTGAGAACCACTGAGGACAAGCACACTAGAAGTTCTCAGAACCCAGGGGACAAATTCAATTTGAATTTCAATTTCCTGGTGGCTGGCCTGGCCTCCTGCACTTTCCCCAATAAAAGCAAGGCCACACTGAAAGGCTCTTCAGAAAGCTGCCCAGCATCAGGCAAAGAGGAAATAAAAGATTTGGACTTTAACTCTTGGCTACTCTTCTGGTGATTACTGAACTAAAACAAAGGCTGCTGCCAGAGACCCCAAGAAAACTGAACCAAGAGAACCTTACAAAGGAAGCCTATAAAGCAATAAACATCCCTAAATTGACAGTATGGCTTCATTATCTGTATCTGAAAGTCAAACTAGCTACCAATCAGGGCCTTACCTTTGCCAAAGGCGGTCTTAAACGGGTAATATGTATTGTTGTAATATAATTCCTAAGTTTCTAAACTTTTTCTTTGTCATTTGCTGGCCATGGTGTGTTACCTGAATTTTGACAAACTCCCCGGGAAAAATCTCACTTGATTTCTCATGCCAAGCTTTGGGTATTGAAATGGGGATAGTCCCTTTGACCATGAATCTAAGCTTTTTTTCATACCAGTTCTAGGACACGAACAAAACCTTCCTGTTGAAAGTGTAGTCTTCAGTATTTCTGTTTACTGGGCTCTGAGAATGATAGAGAATGACTATTTGTCTAATATTTCATAAAGTAGAACCTTGTGCCAGGTCCAGATGCAATGTTGAGATCGAACTCCAACGGGTAAGTGAATAAAGAATGAAAGGGGAACAATAAAACTCAGGGAGATTCATCAACTTCTCTGTCTTGTATTCTGTTTCTATGCATTATTTAATCAGGCTTCTGATGGAGCACTCATGGAGCTTCATTAGGCTGAAGTTTTATTCTGAGCAATAAGCAGAGCCTGCATGAACACAAATGTTGTGCTACTTGTGAGTTGGAATCAATAGAGCATCTGACCACGATGTTTGACACACCAAAGGGCTTTTAAAAACCAATTTTTATTCGGTTATGAAGGATGAAAACCAAATAAAAGCAATACTCAAGAGAGATTTCTTAGGTGCCAGATAGAATATAAAAGTGAGGATTCAGTCATCATGTTCCTCCTTCCAAAAATAGGAAAAACATAAGCCACACCTCAGGATTTAGTAATCCCAGGGGAAAGAAAGTTGCAGTCAAAATATAAGTCATTAAGGTACACCCAATGCCTACTATATACCATCCATATAACCTTAGAAAACTCTCTTCTTTTTGAAAAAAGTCCCTTCATCCCTGCTCAGGGTAATTCTTTCTTCTCTGTGGGATTAATTGAAGGGGAGAGTGAGAAATTGGAGAGGTCAAGGTCTATAGGTATTTATTGCTATATCACTAGCTAATTATATCACTCCCCTAACTGACTACCAGAATTTATCTATATGCTGGGAAGAGGAAGGTCAGAAGAAATGAGGCAGTCTAAGAATTCCAAAGACTAGAAAAGTAACTGTTGGTTAAGAAGTCAGGAAGTCATTTACTCATATGCAGATATTTTATGTGGGGGCTGATTAGAGTAAAAAAGGAAATGCCTGAGAAAGAGATCAGGGGCATGGCTAAAAGCTCTTTCCAAGTGTAATCAAATAAATAAAGAATATTCTTCATGAACCCCTTACTGCCCACAGAAGAATGGTTGAAAATGAACGATAACATTTTTTTTTTTTTACTGTCAAAAAGGCTTGTGAAATGTTTAAATTTCCATAATATTGTTTATCCTATTGTCAAACCAGGAAACAGGACTATGCCTACTTGCAGTTTGGAGACCTGTAAGTAAGAACCTAGACTATCCTGCCCAGAACCCTAGTTAGATCCAAAGATTGATGAAGGGAGATTTCTCACAATTGCATACCTCAAACAACCCATATATCTTATCTGAAACCTGAAACTTATTGATGAATCAGTTATTCTTTCCATGTTCTTTGATTAAATATAGATATTTGGGAGTAGGACACCTCTTCATATGAATTAAGGGAATTACATTGCTTTCTCTCATCCTTACAACTTGGATAGGCCCTAATCTGTCCTTACATTAGAAATCTGATCACCTAATATTGAATTCTTTTCTTAATTAATTGATTTTATTTAATTAATTGCTTTTAATTTATAAAAGTCTATCTTCTCATGTTTTGGAGATTGAGGCTTAAGCTTGTTGCTTAAGGAATCGATATACTTAGAAGATCCAACCTTTGTTTACATTAGTAATTTTATCTTTGAGGTGGCTGAACAGTCAACGTGATTAGATTTTCTTAATGTGATTAGATTTTCTTAAGATCCTTTTAAATTTCTACAAGGATATATTTCTAGAAGATTTATTCAGCAATAAAATCTCTTGGCATCTGGAAAATCTGATCTACTGGTATAAATGTGTCTGCAAAACTGTCCTAAAAATAAGGCCCTAAGGATACTGTATGACTGATTTGCCTAGATATATTTCAGAGTTAATTAGATCAAAATGGACAGTTTTGGGATGATGCTCAAAGACAGTCCCCTAGGGAAGAATTCCTATGAAGAAATGCTTTCCAGAAGCAGAAAACTTCGTGAAGTAGACAACTCTTTCCAAAAATTTGCACTTGGATATACTGATTAAGAACATTAAAGAACTGTTCTACTCTTTTCCTCTTGATCCTTGTTTGTATTTTGGCTCCTATTATATTGATTTGACAGTGTGTTTTAGCCATGGGCATCACACATGGGGATCACAGAGATGGCCCTAATCATGAACATGGGTTCCTTGCACTAAATGACCATGGAGGAGGATTTCTCATCTCACATTCTGTGATTCTCCATAACTGGACTGAAGGGAGAGATGCAGAGGATTCTTGGAGAGACTTGGAAGTGATTGGGTATGGCAGGGTAAAGGAGAGAAGGTACTTATGGATCCTTGTGTTTACATGGGGCTCCTGCACAAATCACATTGTAAAATTCATTGATCTGAAGCTCCCTGTTTTCAGAGGCTTCTTCCTAAAAGATAGGGGAACCATCAGGATGGTGAAACCCATCCATACAAAGGAGTCAACTAAAAGTGTGAACTCTGAGGTCCTCAGGGCTCTGTCAACTGGGAAGAGTTAACAAGTAGAACTTCAGAATTCTGGGACAGGGGAATTCACACCTTGCCAGGGAGGCTCTAGAGGGGTGGGGCTACCTGCTATAAAAGGAGAGCCTTCTTCTGCTCAGAAGCACTGCTTTGAATAGAAGTGAAGGCTCTTCATCTCAGCTGCTGCAGAACAGAAGCAAGTGGAGAGAGGAGAATGGCTGCTGCTGCTGTGGAAATGCTGCAACAATTGCAGAACCAGATCACGTGTCCCATCTGTTGGAAGTACTTCTGTGAGCCAGTCACCATCGGGTGTGGGCACAGCTTTTGCCGAGCATGTCTCCCAAGCTCAGCAGCTACAGCTTTCTCTTGCCCTGAATGCAGGCAAGTGTCTCAGGTCAGAGAATCACCTTTATGTATCAATGGGCGCCTGCTAGAGCTGACTGAACTGGGGAAACAGCTCAGCTCCCAGCTGTTGCAGAGTGCTGAAGGACAGAGGCGCTGTGCCACTCACCAGCAAGTCTTGGAGTTCTTCTGTGAAGACGACCAGACATTGCTCTGTGTCAGATGTTGCCAAACCCCAGAGCACAGGGCTCACAGGCACTGTCCTGTAGAAGAAGCTGCTCCCAATGTCAGGAAGAAGCTGCAGCACCTTCAAAGTTGCTTGGAGAAGCACTTTGAGGAAGCAAAGAAACTTCTTGCTAGTCCCAGACCTCTTGTGAACTGGCACAAGATGATTACAGAAGAATACTACAAAATGTACAACCTGCACTTATTCAAGGAATGCCCTTTTGCTAGGATTGAGGAAGAAGAAAGAAGTGAGAAGGACAGACTTTCCCAGCAAATGAGAACCCTTCAGGACCTCATGCTAGATCTCCAGGAAGCAGAGGGCCAAGCCAATGTGGATCTGCTCCGGGATGTCAAGCAGTTGCTGGAAAGGAGCGAGTCAGTGTTGTCCCAAAGGGCCAAGGCGCTCATCCTGGAGCTCAGAGTGTGTCCCGTCCCTGGCATGATAGAGATGCTCAACCGCTTCAGAGTGCACATCAGGTTGGATCCTGCATCAGCCAGTCCTTGCCTGATTGTGGCTGAGGATCTGAGGAGTGTAAGAGCTGGAGAAGGCTGGCCGGTGAACACCCACCCTGGTGATGACGGGCATCTTCACATGGTCCTTGCTGAGCAGGCCTTCAGCTCAGGGAGACGATACTGGGAGGTGGATGTGACAGGATTACCTCAGTGGATGCTGGGGATCCACACCCCCTGCTTGAAGAGACAAAGTGGTGGCAGCAAGACCCATTGTCCCTCTGTGTTCTTTCTGAGATGTGTCAGGAAGGAAGAGGATTACTTTTTGCAATCCTACCCTGGATCGCTGGACCACAGACTGAAAAGCCCTATTCCCAGGGTAGGACTCTACCTAGAATACCGTACTGGCACTCTGGCCTTTTACAATGTTCTGCAGAGTTCTCTTATTTATCAGTTACCTGATATTTCATTTGTAGCCCCTGTTAGACCCATGTTTTCTCCTGGCCCCCCACTTCCAGGAACAAAGCCTGCTCCCATGACTCTCTGTGCACTGGATTCTCATCTTTGTTCTTGCTGCTATTCGTCTCTCTGAGCATTCCAACAAGGAGGAATTCTCAGCCCACCACTAGGCTCCCCGGCTGGTGTTTTTCCATTTCCAAACTTCCCCTGCAAGACAAGGAGCATCACCAACTTGTAGATGGCTTGCCTTTCACCCTGCAAGCTGAAGAGGACTCTTCCCAAGTATGTTGTGCCTTCTGATTGTCAGTGGATTCTGCTTATGAAATTTCAAAACATAGCAATTCTTTTTCAGCAGTTAAAAAAAAATAACAACACACATGAGGACTGTGGCTTTCATAGTCTTCCTAGAATTTCTCAAACTTCTTCAAATGCCATGGATTTCAAGCTATTTCACTCCTATGTCACTTAAATTACTGTTAACTTATCTTTTAATCCATTCAATAAAAAATTTTGAAATGAATTCTAGCTTTTGGTGTGCTTCTTTTTATCTTTCTTGTGCATTTCTTTCCTTTGTGTTAAGCTCTTTGTTTCTTCATTTGTTATTTTCTTGGCAAAGTTATTTGTTACAATGAATTTAACTTTGCTAAAATTATCTTTATCTGTTCAAGGAATCTAAAGAATTTTAAGGAATCTAAGAAACAGCATCCTGGTTTCTCTCTGCCCCTTGGCTCTGTCCCTTCTATTAATTGTTTTTTAATTGACCTCATACATTATAAAAATTCAACTCATATTACTGTTGCCACCCTAAAGAACATTTGGGGTCTGAAGGACTCCAGAAAACTAATGTGAGAAGGAAATAAGTGCCAATATGAATTACTTCAGTAATTACTGAAAAAAAAAAATTCCTTCTTTAATGTCAGCAATGCCAGTAAATCTTGCTCACAAATTACGATTTGTAGAAGAATTTCATAAGTTCTACTGTCAAGCTGGAAAGTGTTGTTTTCTACCTTCGTCCATTTGACTGGATATCTTATGGATCAGAATAAAAATTAGAATTTAAAATTTTATTTCCGTTCAAATGACAGGCAGTTGATGAATAGGTGTTTTGGACCAAAATAAAGACTAAAACAAAAAACGTCAAAGAATAAGGTTAAAAGAAAAAATTAGTTACACAAACATGTTGGGAGTAATTTTTTAATTGGGGCAAGAACCTGAAATCAAAAGGGGTATGTATCATTTAGAGAATGACTATGCAAATTATGGTCTCAAGATGCAATAGAATGCACTTGAAATATAGAAACAAAATGATGAAAAGAAGCGTTTCAGTAAATTATGAGAAGACTTCCCATTTGGGCACCTGTATAAGTTAAGAAATATGCATCACTTTTTGAATCTTGTGTACTTTCATTGCTTCTCTGACTCCTAGAGATCAGTCCTTTATAAGGCAAAAGTAAAAGGGGAAGTATAGGTAGAAGAGGGATATAGGGAAGTGGTCTCTTCATAGAAGTTAAGCAATATGGTGATGTCATGTTTTGGTGAATAAAATTACAACAAACGCAAATTTTTCTGCAGGATAAGACATTTTTATAATTTTATAACAGTCATGTGTAAACTATTAGTAAGATGGGTGACATAAGTAGGCAAAAATTCCCAGTAAGTAAAGGGCTGAAACTCTTGAGTCAATGCACTGAGGTTGGACTATCAACCACCTGAGGCTAATTACTAAGTGGACAATACTCTATAAGTATCCAATTTTAGGTTATTGTAAATTAAGCTCATATTTAAATACAAAATATTCTGATTAGTATTTAAGTTCTTCACAACCTGGTCTCTTTCTGTCTTTTTAGTTTTTATGTTTTTACTTATTTTACATTACTCCCTTCCATGAAGTTCCACTCCAGTGAATCTGTCCTGCTTGCTCTTTTCCATAAACAAAAATACATTTTTCCTCTTTGCACAGACTTAACCTTTGGCATAGACATTTCTGGTTTCATGCAAGAAGAAGCTTAGACACTTGAAGTACAAGAGGGGAAAGTTCTTTCCTCTTTTACCATTTGTTATGTTTAGTGGAATAAATGATTGTAAGATGAAAGGAACGTTAAGGGATTCTGGCACAATCAGGCAATGTTTGAGATGTGACATGAATCTAGGTGTTCTTGAATCAAAAGCCATCTCTCCATATGTGCCATCACACTTTATCTCTCCTTATGTATAATTCTTAAAAAAAAAAAAAAAAAAAAAACTCTTCATGAATGCTCATCAGCAGAATACTAATGTTTTCCTTTTCTAGAGTCCCCTCCTCTCTGAATTTCATCTTCTAATTGGAGCAGTTGAAAATGCTAGATTTTTAGAATGTCCTCTCCCTTATATTTGAGAAGACTCCACTATCATCTTTAGTCCTGTCAGCTGATCCTTCTCACTTTCTTACAAGGCCCAATCAAGTAGTTTCTGAGTTTGAAAAACCAAACTCTTTTTAATGTAGCTTGAATCTCACTTTCTCCAGTCAATCACTTTAGAATTTAGAATGATTTGCAATGTGGCAAAGAGTGAGTTCTAATTCCCAAATCTTGAGTTTTCAGATTTAACAAAAACAAGATGACTTTCTTTCATTGCTGCTATAAAGTGTATGTCTGCTCTCTTCCACTGATCTACTTTTCTTTAAACAAATCTGATAATTATATCCAAATCATAAAATTTGAAGCCTATTACTGCTAAACCTCCTTTTATTTATTTTTTTCATTAATAAGATTTTATGCAATGAATGAAGGAGAAAGCAATAAATGTTGGAGAACATGTGGGACGAGAATTCACTATTGGTAGAACTGTGAAGTAACCAACAATTTTGAAAAACAATTTGAAATTTTGCTCAGAATTCTAAACCATGTATACCCTTTCACCCAGGAATAACACTAATGCCTCTGTTGATTAAATCAAAAGATGGTAAGAGAAAAAGGAAAAGTATCTATATGTTCTGAAATACTTTTATCAGTTCTTTTTGGCAGCACAGGACTGGAAATTGCGGAAAAGTTCATCATTTGGGGAATAGCTGAACAGGTTATAGTGTGTGATTGTGATGCAATATTGCTACTATATAACAAATGATAAGCTCAATGATCTCAGCAAAACATACAAAGAAATAAAGATGCATGAAATGAGGAGAACCAAAACGACACTGTATACAGTAATAAAATATGGTTTTAAGAAAACATTTACTGACTTTTTGAGTATGATAAATTCCAAACTTAACTGCAAAGGATATATAGAGGAATATGTCATCTGCACATAGCTAAAGAACTGATAAATAGAATCATGAGAATAGTGTATGTATACACATTCATGGAAACACACACACACACACACACACACACACACACCCCAAAAACATATTTGTGCCAAATGTTAGCCATCTCCAGAGTGGGAGAGTGGAAAGAAGAAAAAAGTTAAGGGAAAACAAAACAAAACAAAACAATTACCAGATAACTTTATTATACGTTTTAAAGAATTTTTATGTAAATCCTTCCCTTTCCCCCCTTATGTTCAGAATAATTTTTTTTTTAAATACAGTGTGCAAAATTAGCAGATCAGTAAACTCAAACTACACTCTAACTCTCAAATTCACACTGAATATCTAAATTTCTGAATATACCTAAGGCTGAAATTGGAATTCCTCCTTAACTAACTAATAGCCTTCAAAGAACCAAAGGGGGGTAAGTTGTCTATATACTTCATCATTACTGTTGGATTAAACCATGCTGCAGCATTTCTTTCTCAATGTAACATTCCTCCTATGGTTTCTTACAAATAGAACCAATTCTAAAATTCAGAAAAGGAAATCAATATTTATAAATAAAAAACTTTTTTAATTTTTTTTTTTTAATGATTCACTCAGGATACTTCCTTTGAATTTCAGCCCCTCCCAACTCAAGGTAGAAATTCACCTACCTGGTTCAGCACAAGATGTGAATTCAATTCATTATTGGATTATCCAGGATTACCTCTCTGCCAAAAGCCTGGTTCTGATACTTCCTGAAATTCACATTTTTGTGATTGCATTAACATTGGGCACCATGGAATTCCTACCTCTGAGAAAATGGCTATCACATATGAGTTTATTCTTGGCTTTGGAGGTCAGGAGAATTCACCCCTTGAAGGAAGGAGGGGCTTCATGAATGTGCTTAGCAGTATATGAAAGGCCTAAGAGGAGACAGACTTAGAGTTTCCTTCACCTGAACACAGAGAGGAAAGGCAGAACAGTGGACGCTGAAGAAAAGATCCCAAAAGAAAAAAGAAAGCTAAGTTTTTTCCATTAAAAACTTCCTTTCTGGGTCAGGAATGCAAAAATGGCCATCACAATATGGCAGGCATTGAGGTTGAGAACTGTAGTTCACCACAATATAATATAAAATTTTGGGAATGAGTCTTCTGAACCCAGCAAATGGAGAAGAGAGAAAGATTTCATGTTCATGGGTTAGGAAACAACATGTCAGAACAAGTGGAGAAAGTCAGCTTGCTAAAATAAAAAGCTTGGTAGGAATCTGGAAGGATTAGTATCTTCTCTTGTCCACCTAGTTATCTGAATTTCTCCCATTATCAGTTTGGGAAATATAGCTTAGAAATTACCATTCTTTAAAGAACGTATTCTTTAAGCCAATGATAATCAAATGAACTCAATGGTAGAACCTCATAACCAATTAATTGTCAAAGTTCAAAAGAGATAGAAAAAATAGACAATGCTGAAAGGTCTGGGAGAAGACAGATGAACTGAGACACTACTGCTGGATGTGTGTCAGGTTGCCCAAGTAGACATTTACAATTATGCCCCCAAATGGATCTAAAGTATCAAGAATCCATAGATTTACATGAAGAAATGTCATAAATGAAATGAAGAAATGTCAGATGAAAGAGTACAAAGACAGAATATCATCAAATTCAGTCAAATAGTCATCCTATCATTTTTCCTTGTAGTGCAGAATTAGAAAGACCCTTGGTACTATAATTCTGTGATTGCTATAAGAATCCTTGAGAGGATTCATAGACTTCAAGAGGCCTCAAAGATCTCCAAACACTATATATTTTTGGAAGGAGATGTGAAATCAATTATTCACTATATGATATTATACTAGTCACTTCACCTTTTAGACCTCACTTTCTTCAATTATCAAATAAGAATTGAAGCAAGAAAACTTTAAGGTCTCTCTCTTCTATTTCATATCTCAGTGACTGCCATATATTTACTCCATATTCCACACTGCCCATCATCTGCTCATATCCCCTACTTGACACTGTGTGATTGGGAACCCTGGGCTGCCTTCCCTGTAATAATACTACCAACCCTAAGACTTGAGTAAATGGTGAAACAGTGTACACACTGGGAAAGTGAAGGGAAATTTCAAATGGTGTAAGGTGAGAAAAAGCAGAGAAGCATCATCTCTCAGAAAATAGTCTAAAACTTGTAACGAAATATAAGATGAAGGAAGTTCTTTGTGGGTGAATCAACTACTGGGTTCTGTGGGAATTGTGAGAAAATGTCACAGCACTGGTTGAACCTGCCACCATGTAGCCTAGAAAACATATCTGTTGCTTAGAAACAAGATTTTTTAAATATTTAAATCAGAACTTAGATTACCCTGTCCAGGTGCCCAGCCAGATATGAAGATTTGCAAGAAATGTTAGGAGTTTCCCTTAGGTACACATCTCAAGGATTCATGTGGCTTATTTGAAAATGCCTCCTAGCTGGCCAGGCAGCTTCTCTTTTTTTCTTCCTTGTTTGAATCCTATATTACGTATAATTTACAGAAAATCGGTGGCAACAGCCATCCAACTTTTTAAGTCTCCCTTCTGCTGGATGGCTTAAACTTCTTTTTAAATTATTTTAGCTCTAGATTTTGTTCTCTATCAATAGAAGCAGGAGGAGAAAAGATGGGTTTGGAATTGCTAACTTTTGAGTGATAGACAATTAAGTAGAAGTGGTAGAATGATTACCATCCCCAGCTGAGGACATAATTGAAAGTAAATAACAACAATCAGTAGTGGATTCATTCAGCATGCTCTCCTAACTTAAATTCTTTTGATTCTTTTAAAAGAATTGATGGATAAAATCTGAAATAACCAAGGAAACAAAGGTTGCCATATACATTTATTATGTAATAAATACATGACAACTGCAGAGCAAATCTGGACCAGTCCTCCTCAGCCTGGCACTTGACCCCTTACAGGGGAAACATTTTCTGAATTAAAAAAAACCAAGTAGGAAGATATAAAACAGGATATGGAGGGGAAGAGGGAAAAGGGGAAATTCCTTGATTTGGTAGAGGAGGCCCAACTTCTAAATCACTTGGCAATGCAATGAAGTTTTCTCCCAATTCTCACCATTGAACAGTGTTCTGAGTAGTTAGAAATTGAAGTGGATCCCTAATTAAATTGAAAGGGAACTGAGCTACCTCCAGAATTGAGTCACAACATAAATTCAGTGTGGTGTATTGAATTCCAATAATTCTTTTGAAAAGTAAAGAAAAGTAAGACTTATTGACACTGAAATAGAGATAATTTCCAGTTAGGTACTATTTGCCCTAGTTGATATCTATAGGGAGGATCTTCCAATTTTATCATTCTGTATTTGTCACCTGCTGAAAGTCCAAAGCCAAGAACATACTAAGGCAGGCTAGCTGCTTTCCCAGAGGTGTGAACACCATCATACTCACTGCTAATGCTATCCCAGGTGAAGTTCAGCAAGTTCCAGAACAAAACTTATGGCAGAAGAGGTGGTCCTGTGAAATCTAATAATGAATTGAATTTATATCTTATGTGGTTCAGGTGAATTTCCACCTTGGGTTGGAAGGGGTAAAATTTAAATAAATGACATATTTTGAATGAATCATTTAAAAACAGGTTTCTAGTTTAGGAAACTTATTTCCTTTTCTGAATTTCAGAATTGGGTCCATTTGTAAGAAACTAGCAGGTAAATATTTCAGTGACAATGGAATGCTACAGCATGACTTAATCTAACAGTGCTGATAAACTTCCTAGGACACTAGCCTTTTTGGGTTTTGTATTAGGGGGTTATGATGTTTAACTAAGTTGATTAAGGAGATGTCCCAACTGTAGGTGTCTTCAGGGATGTGGATATTCAATGTGAATTTCAAATCCACTTGGTGAGAATGTGGTTCTAGTTTATTTAGTAATCTGCTAAATTTGAACACTGGTATTTTTATTTTATTTATTTTATTCTGAATGTAAGGAGGAGGAGTTTTTTAAATAACATAACAAAATACAGGTATCTTGAAATTTTCTTTTTGGGGGGAGCTAGGTAGCACAGTGCATAGAGCACTGGCCTTGAAGTTAGAAAGACCTGAGGTCAAATTTGAAGTCAGACACTTAACACTTCCTAGCTGTGTAACCTCAGGCAAATGACTTAACCCCAATTGCCTCAGGGGGAAAAAAAAAAAGAAAAGAAAAGAAATTGTCTTTTAAAATTTTTTTTCTTCTCTTTCTGCCCTTCTCCTAGAAATGGCTAATATTAAACACAAAATATTTATGGGATGAGATGTGAACCCTATTATATTCACCATTAATGCTATCACAAGTGAATTTTAGGCAGTATCAAAACAAAGCTTATGGCAGTACAGGTGTTACTGGGGAATCTAATAAAGCATTGAATGTACATGTTATAGCACATCACATGAATTTAAATTTATTTAAATAAATTTGTTGCCCCAAGAGGTGTGTAAAACTTACTTGGGAATTTCTAGTTTCGTTTCCTTTCCCTCACGCTACCTTTCTTTCACAAATGGAGCTTCTTCTGAGCTAGGCCTGGTTTGCCTGTCTTTATCTTCTAATATCCTGCACAGTGCCTGCAAAAGTTATAGGTGGCCAAAAGACAGTTAGCTAAATTGAACTGAGTGAGGAGGATTCTAATGAAGGCTACAGGACTAGAAAAGGAAATGTTTCCCCCCACCCACCCACCCATTTTGCTTGTTTTTCCATTTGTTGCTAACCAGTATCTCTATAGCTTCTCTGAGCTAGCCTGATGTTAGGGAGTTCTGTAAGGGCTGCTATCAGCATCTGGGAATACCATGGGACTGAGAGGGGAAGCACTTTCCACATCCATGATTTCTTTGAAAGCCTCAAAATTTGCTGGCAGGAAGAAGCCATCTGTCTACAACTGGGAAATAATGAGGCCTGAAACGTGTTCATTGACTGATTGAGGGTGGCATCTGAGACAGAAAGATTCAAGGTTTTGTTAAGGGATATGAGTGGGGGAGCACTGGAAGGATTGTGCAAAAACGCAGGAGTTGTTTAAGGGGCTCTTCAGTCTATTTGTACCAGTCACACAAATGAGTGAGTCCAAGAGTGCCAGGATGAATACGGGGTTCAGTAGTCCTGGCCTGCTCTGGCAGTAATGTTCCACTGGCATGTGCAGTGCTTTTGCAGTGTGCCCCACTTCAAATGGTAGGGGGTGGAGCCAGGGTGAGGAACTCAGTAGTAGGAAAACTTACACTGGGGAAGGAAGGAGACACGACTTTTGATTCCTTGTCCTACAGCAAAGCCTTCAGAACTCGAATTGCGCCCCCACCCTTGCTTGTCTCTAGGAGCATCAGCCCCCTCTTCTGTCCCACTTAGCCTTTGGTGCTAAGCATTGTCCTTTGAGGTTGACTTTGAACTGAGCCCCTTTTTTGGAACGTGGAGCCCTGGCATACAGCAAGCCTGGTTAGGTGTAAGGCCAGACCAAGATTTGGGATATTGTCTGCTGGCGCTGCCCCTCTCGAACCATACAGGGCTGAAGACTTCCGGCTCTTATCTAACCCAAGAAAGCTTGCTGGATCGCCAGTCCTGACTTGGAGAGGAGGCTGGGGGTTGCTGGGCTATAGGTTTTTGCTTTTCTTCTAATCTTGAAATTCTGTGGGAATTGTGCTTGTTTTCCCAGAAGAAGATAGGTGCTTCCAGGGCTGCTGGTAAGATAGCCCCCAGTTCAGAAGGCGGGGTGAAGATGAGCGCCTGAAGCGGCCGCAGATCACTCTGGCTTCCTCCCTGGAAAGCCACTGAGGGAGCTTGGCTCGGGGTAGCCACTAAGTCCTCCAATCACCTTTCCTTCTTCTCATCTTTGCTAAAGCATACCCTATTCATCCTCCCCAAAGTACCCTGGCACATCCCCTAGAAAGTCTCCTGGGAACCACAGCCGCTGCCAGGGCTGACAGTAGTGCATTTGAAGCTGAAGATGGACTTTCAGATCGGTTCTTTGTACTATCCCTGTGGAACTTACCCGCTGGGGAATGACGCCGTGAGTGGTACCGTCTGATTAGGAGTGGAACCACTCAGGACGTGGAAGAGAAATAATTGAGAATTTCATTTGCTTTCAGCTTGAGGGGGAGACAACCGAACCCCCCCCCCCCAGTCCAACTTCAAGAGACTATGCTGCCCGATGCAGTCCCACCTCGGTACTCTACAGCCCCGTTGTGTGCTGATCCGAACTTGAATGTCCGGGATTCGGTGTGTGTGATGCTCCCTGGAGCGTGGTAAGGGGATGCTGAACTGGGACTCCCAGGTCCAGGTGGCCTACAAATCTAGGGCGTGGGAGTGGGGATCCTTCTTTTTTTTTTTTTTTTTTTTTTAATCATAACAGAGCTGGAGACATGAGTTGGCTATGAACCATAGCAGATAATTTGTCAGGAAGTTGATGGGCGTTTGACAGTGGACCAAGTTTGAAGGAGGGAAGGGATAGAAAAGAGCAGTAGGACATGGTGGAACGCTAAACAGGAGTCTGTGTGTCTTTGTGAGGGAGGGTTGGAGTGGCTTGGGGCAATCCAGAACTTTGGGTTCTTTTTTTTAGGGAAAATGTGGAGAAATCAAGGACCTCCATCTCCCTGCCGCCATCGACAAGTTATCTCCCGCTTACAAAAGCCTTTTCCTGTTCTCCTCCTTTACACACCCGGAGAGGCAGAGAAAGGGGGGGATGGGGAGGGAGAGGAAAAAGGAGAGGGGGAGGACCAGCGGGAAGGAAGAGTCAGGGCAAGGAGAATGAGGAGGGGGACGGAAAGGGGGAGGGGTTAACTGCTAACAGAAGGGAACTGATCAAATAATTTTTTCCAGTATCAACTGGCACAGGTATTACTGTGTGACTAATGCTTGCTCCAACGAACTTAAACTATGCCCTTAATTGAGTTTTCAATTACTGAAAGATAGTAAAGTTGCAACAAGTGCTAAGGCATTTTATTTTCCTCTCATTTCTGAATGCACTTTTGTAGTCATCCTCCTTTCCTATATTAACCAAGGAGCATTTATTAAGTCTTTCTGCTAGATATTTTATTATGCACTAGGAATCATGATAAATAGACTGCAACAGACTTCAAGTAACAATGGTAATTCTCAATCATGTGGGGATTTAAAGGTTTATAAAGTATTTTATTTGACTACAAGGACATCTTGTAATATAGGTAGTATTGTTGATTTTGCAGTCAAGGAACTGAACTCAGGAACATTAAGTGATTTTTCCCATGTTTACAACATATATCCTTAGTAGGTTCAAATCAAAATCAAACTTGCTTCAAGTCCAGTATCATTCATGGTAGCTGGTGGATATCCTCTGTCCTGAGTGTCTTCTAAGACACATCTGGTTCTGTGTGCCAGTGGCACAGAAAAGCAGATGGGAGTTTGTGGCAGCTCTTTTTGTTGTAGCTAGAAACTGGAAGTTGAATGGATGCCCATCAATTGGAGAATGGTTGGGTAAATTGTGGTATATGAAGGTTATGGAATATTATTGCTCTGTAAGAAATGACCAGCAGGAGGAATACAGAGAGGCTTGGAGAGACTTACATCAACTGATGCTGAGTAAAAAGAACAGAACCAGAAGATTGCTGTACACTTCAACAACAATACTGTATGAGGATGTATTCTGATGGAAGTGGATATCTTCAACATAAAGAAGATCCACCTCACTTCCAGTTGATGAATGATGGACAGAAATAAATACACCCAGAGAAGGAACACTGGGAAGTGAATGTAAATTGTTAGCACTACTGTCTATCTACCCAGGTTACTTATACCTTCAGAATCTAATACTTAATGTGCAACAAGAAAATGGTATTTCCACACATATATTGTATCTGGGTTATATTGTAACACATGTAAAATGTATGGGATTAACTGTCATGGGGGAAGGGAGTGGAGGGATGGGAGGATGATTTGGAAAAATGAATACAAGGGATAATATTATAAAAAAAAAAGAAAAGAAAAGCAGATGGGACAGAGAAGACCTATATGCACAAGAAATATTCATATTACCTGTTTTTGTAGTGGTAAAGAATTGGAAATTTGTGCTGCTTCCCCTCCCCCATTTAATTTTTTCACAACATGAATAATACTATTTAATACCGGTATTAAAATTATCCTTTACATGATTGTACATATAATACCCATATTGAAGTTCTTACCTTTTTAAGAAGAGGGGAGGGAGGAAAATTTGGAATCCAAAATTTTATAAAAATTATTTTTAAATTGTCTTTTGAAATTATATTATTTTTTTCAAAAGCCCTTTTCCTTATAATACTGTCATGATTCCCTATTTCCTGTTAAGTATGACTGAAACATTTTTGCCATAAATTTACTCTTCTCCATGAATTAAAGCCCTCTACTTTTATAGAAGCATCTGGAATTGCCAGTGCAGTCACCCAGATTGCCTATTTCTGTGTCTTTGGTCATGTTATTCCCTAATGGCTGCAAGGCCAACCCTTCCTGAACCTTCCCCACCAGAAGCAATTCACTCTTCTTGACCTTCATGGACTTCTCCAGCACATGCTAAAGGAAGCATGTCTTTCTCTTACTAGACCCAAACCAGCTAAGTTCTGGGGAAATCCTGATCCTCTGAAGTCATTTCTCCTCATCAAATGCACCTAAGTTGTGTAACAGATGCTGTATTTGTAGCGCTCTCCTTAGTAAGAATATAAAACAGCAATTGCAAGAGAACTATAACTTGCCTCTGCTACCGACAGCTGATGTGGCAGAGCCAAGGTAAAGGAATAAAGGCAGGAACTCACTCAACCTCTCCCCCAAACTGCTTCAAATTCCTTAACACAATGACTCTAAATAAATTTGAAAGCATCAGAACACTACAAAAACTGGAGTAGAAAATTTCTCACTGGAGGCAATTTAGAAGCTCAGCAGAAAGGTCTATGACTATGATGCCAGGATGGCAGTCCAGCATACGGTCCCAGTGCATGACTTGCTGGAGCAGTTCCAGCCTTGACCCTGTCATGGCCCCAAAATGACCAATATGCACAAAAAATATTCATAGCAGCTCTCTTCTCAAGACTAACATAATTGGAAATTGCAGGGATGCCCATTTGTGATAGAATATTATCATTCTCTGTGAAATATTGAGCAGGATGCTCACAGGAGGAAAAAAAACACACGTGGAAATTCTTTTATGAACAAAGTGAAATATATTGTATAAAAAAGAATAGCAATGTTCTAGCTTTGTTATTCTCAATAGAACAATCATCCACAACTATTCCAAAGGATGTAGGATGAAAAATCATATCCATACCCAAAGAAGAACCTGATGGTATCTGAATAAAGCATTCTCTCTCTCTCTCTCTCTCTCTCTCTCTCTCTCTCTCTCTCTCTCTCTCTCTCTCTCTCACTCTGCTCTCTCTCTCTCTCATTATTTAATTTTTCTTGAGGATTTTTATTTTAATGAGGGTAGAAGATCTATGTTTTCTTTCACAACTTTACTTTTGAGAAGATGTTTTGCATAACTTCACATGTGTTTTCTTAATTGTGGGTGAGGATAAGGAAGAGTGCCTAGAACTTAAACATCTATAAAACAAATGTAAAAAAAAATGTTTTTAATATTACTAGGGGGGATTATTAAGTAAATAAATACCTAAGTCTGATAAAAAGAACATGCCTGCCTGACTGGAAATGCATCAGAAATATGTGTCTAAGCTCTCCAGTCTTCTTCAACATCATTGCCCTCCATGTATTCTAGGGTGCAGTGACAATGGCCTCCTTGCTCTTACTCAAAGAGGCTCTTCTATCCACAGATTTCTTTAGCACTGGAATTCCTTTAATGCTAGGAACTCACTTTGTCCTGGTCAACATTCTTCCAACTCCAGATAAAAGCCTCCAATCTATGAGGAGAGTTTTCTCAATTTTTTTTTTCATGTTAGTCTCTTCCTCCTATTGATTATATTCAATTTAACTTGTATATATCTTGGCCAAACATGTCTCTTTTCATGTTTTCTTTTTCATTAGTCTGAGAGATCATGATGGGCTGAGGCTTATTCTGTCTTTCAATTTCTCTCTACCAAGTCACAGTACTTAAAATTAGGAAAAGCTTAAAATGTGTTTACTGACAGATTATTACTGCAGGAGATGATGGTGGAAGGATAATGTGATTCACTATTTTCCAAGTACTCTTTCAATGCCAATTTGTGATCAGTTCATACTATTGCTTAGCAAACTCTTTACCTCTCAAAGTGTATTTATCAAATGTGTTCTATCTGGTTAATCTCCTTCTCCCTTGAAATCTCATTTTTCTGTTTTGATTAATGAAGGAGTCTTAAGACTGGGAAACAAATCAGAAAGCTGAACCAAGATGGCATGTCATCTCCAACACTAGCCAACTTAAGACTTAGCTCTGGATTTCAGGTCAGAAGATATTAGTTTGATTCAAATTTCTGAACTAATTTGATCATAAAAGAGGGAAAACGACTCACACATGTAAAAAATGTTTTTGCATCTCCTTTTATGTGGCAAAAAACTTGGAATTCAGTAGATGCCCCTCAATTGGGGAATTACCTAATTATTTATGATATATAAATGTAATTTAATATTATTGTTCTCTAAGTTATTATATACACATTGATTTCAGAAAAGCCTGAAAAGACTTACATGAGGGGCAGCTAGGTGGTGTAGCAGATAGAGCAAAGCCTTGAACTCAAGAGGACCTGACTTCAAATCGGGCCTTGGACAATTAACACTTCCTCAGGGTGTGACCCTGGGCAAGTCACAACCCCAATTGCCTCAGCAAAAAACAAAACAAAACAAAGAAAGCCTACAGAAACTGATGCTAAGTGAAGTGAACAGAATGAGAACATTATACAGTGTAAGAACAAGATTATGTGCCAATCAACTGTGATAACGTTGGCTCTTTTCACCAATGAGGTGTTTCAGGGCAATGCCAGGAAACTTGTGATGGAAAGTTCAATCCACATTCAGAGAGGAAAAAAAGATTGAATATGATGTAAGCATAGTATTTTCACCTTTGTGTTGTTGTTTGGTTTTGTTTTTTCCCGTTTGAATCTGCTTTGTTTATGCTCAGCATGATGAATATGGAAACATGTTTAGAGAAATTGCACCTGTATTGCAATTTACCCTATATTGAATTGCTTGCTGTTTTGGGGAGAGGAGAAGGATAAGGAGATGGAGAAGAATCTGGAACACAAAATCTTACCAAAATTAGTGTTGGAAACTATATGCATATGGAAAAATAAAATGCCATTAAATAATAATAATAATGATAATAAAGTGGATATACACTTAAGTGCTGAAAAAAATTGAATTCCTTAGTGGCATGTGATAAGTGAGATACTACTTATGAACCTCCATTTCCTCACTTTCCAAACAAGTCAATTAATTCTGGGAGGCTTTTAATGAAAATCATCTGTGATTGGGAATATTTAATATATTATTGAATACATTCCATACTACAGCCCAGACTAAAGGTTGCTCCTTCTCTTTTAATAAAATTTTCTGAACTATATTGACCTTTCTGTGCAAGATTTCCATCTTTTTCTGCATCTTCTTCTGTAAAGAAAGAGGAATAAACAGTTAGGAAATCTCTTTCTGAGCGTGAGTTCTGTGACATACTAAGAAACTCAATAACCCTGATAAGCTGGTACTATTTCATTGATTTGTTAGGAAGAGTCACAAAAGGAAAGACCATGAACCCATTCTTGTTGGGGGCGATAGCCCCTTGATATTCCTTGTTTGATCTCCAACTTCCTTTGGGACTTGGACCTTGGATACAAAATCTGGACAAACTAGTTTGGGCTATCTGATCTGGCCAGGGTTTTACAGCCCCCATTCTAATCTGCTCAAACAGACCAAATGCCAGCAGGAAATTCCTTTTTGGGAAGAGACCTCCGTCTGTCCCCAAAAGATAACAAGAGAATCCTTATCTTATTTACATCACTCTCCTGAACCTCCTTACATCACTGTATCTGAATGATTGTGCTCTTGTATAAAACAGAGTCCTCAAAAACCTATTCTTTGCAAAATTGGCCTTGTACCATGCAGCCATTTTGCCCACCGGCTCTCCAGTGTTTCCATTCTAATCAATAAAGACTATGTTTCCATACAGCATTAAGTAGCAAATTCCTTTGCTGCCGACCCCGCCCTTGGTTACTTTGGGGAAGGAAGGAGAGAGAGAAAAGGAGCTGACCCATCTCAGTTTAGACCTCAGTTTACTCCTCATCATTCTGACATAACAGTATTCAGATCTAAGTGATAAACTAATGTAGAAACAGTGAAATTGTGCATGGACAATCGGTGCCATTCCTGAAGGAATGCCATTAAGTTGTGTTGGACTCACCCTGTAATAAAGAGCAGCCACTGCAATGGGCCAGTGTAAGTGGTTCTCATGACTTCCTAGACTTAGAACAGGTCACACAGAGTAGGGTCTTGTTCCTATCACAGAACAGCTTCTGGTCTTCCCTGTGTATCTCACATATGCCTTCCTCTTCAGGGTACATAGCAATATCAACTTGATGAGTTCTTAACTGAGAAAATTCCCAGCATGTAGTACAACAAGAAGATGGAGAGGTATTTTTCCTTAAGCAAGACATACAGATTATATGTCCACATTCAACTGTGATTAGCTTAATGACTTCATTCAAGCAATTAACACAAAGGCCCTCTTGCACTTCATCAGCCATGATCCTGAAAAGAGAAAATGAGGCAGTGTAAGAATATTTCTACTCCTTCATTTCTGAAGTTTTAAAAAGCACATTTCAAGAACACCATAGCAAGCAAAATCATAATTGATGATATCCCTCATCTCTAACAAGTATAGACTCCATCACTTGGAAAGATACACACAATAACATGCAATAACATCTAGTTTCACCCTAGACATTTAAGATGCATTTCATACATTATTATTATTATTATTATTATTTTTGGTCCACACAAAACCCCCATCAAGTACTTGAAATTGTCTGCATGGTGGATAGGGAACTGTAGGATGAGAGGCCAAGTGAGTTGCTCAGAACCAGAAAAGCTCTCCTATTTCCAAAGCTGTATGAGATAATTTTGATACTCTTATTCAAATCAATCAGTATTTAATCAATTTGTTGTGATTTAATGAGTATCAGTGATTGTATAAGTGAATCAAACAGAATGATTAATTTAAGTTGCTGTTAGGATAAGAATTAATCCTCCTTGAAGATTATATTCATTATGTTTCTCAATTACTTTCCTATTGTTAGTAATGTAATAGCATGTTATTGTTGCATTGATCCCCTCCTTGACTTAGGAAAGGCTGTAATAAGATTCACTTGCTAGTGAACCACTCTTACAAACCACTTCTGACCACTCCCTACTGATCTTTATTTCAAACTCACAACTTCCTTAGACTGTAGGCTAGCATTGGTCAAACCCTAGGGGCTCATGTCTTGTAGAATGTCCTGAGATGTTGTTGAAAGGGTCTTAGGACTTTTGGATCACCTGGAATTTATGACCTGTGAAGGTGTCATGACCTGTAAAAAGTCTGCTGACATAATTATGATTGATAGACATCCAACGATTTCACCCCCCTCTAGAATTGAGGAAGCAGTAAATTGTAATGTCTCCTTATTTTAGTAAGTATATAAAAGTAGTTAGCACGCAAGAGGAGGGGCCTCTCATAGTGAGGAAGATTTTAGATTTAATTAAATTCAGGCCCTCTGGATTCACTACTGAATTGATTAATGAAGCTTGGAATTTTCCATTACTTTTATAATTTTCTGGCCTACAACAACTAATAATCCATCAACATTTATTAAGTGTCTGCCATGTGCCAATTACTGTGCTAGAAACTTTACAAATATCACCACACTTGATCATCACAATGACTAAGACTTAGGGGATATTATTTCCCTAATAATAATACAATCAGGGAAACTGAGGCAAATAGAGGCTTAGTAACTTGCCCAGAATTAAACAGCTAAATAAATATCTGAGGCTGGATATCGGAAGTACGTCTTCCTGATTCTTGTTCCAGTGATGTACTGGTTATGCCGCTTATGTAACAAAATGACAAGCATAATAAGTAATAATAGCAATAAATAATAATGGAAGAAACATTCTGTTACAAAGGGAAAATAAGAAATTTGGAGCCAGAAACTATGCTCAAATTCTATACTGAATTTGTTCCTCACTAAAAAAAATTCTTCTGGTCTCAGTTTCTCCCTGTGTCAAATGAAATGATGAAATTAGATGATCTCTAAGGTTCCCAGAACTTTCTAAATTGGTCTTCAGTAGCAATAACAAAAACTTTTGTCAGAGGGGCACCTACTTGGGATATCCTCTGAAGGCTCTAAGCATGTGAAATCTGTTATGCCACAGTCTCCTTGAGCTGTTCTACTTCAGTTTCCCTGCATTAGTTTCCCTCATTGTACTGACTGAGTTTCTCTGAATTGTTCTATCTCAGTTTCCGTAACTGTTCTGCCTCAGTCCCTTAAGTCGTAAAACCCCCCTGGTTCATTAAGACTGAGGACCATTTGCTCTAAGGTTATAAATTGTCAGTGGAAGAGGAGGAGCAGATCAGACTTTCTGGCTCCTAGCTCCTTCTGCCCCCAAGAATTTATGACACTGCCCCTCTAAGATATTCCAAAAGATAAGACTATCTGGGATACTTCACTGACATCTTTACTTCTGTTATTCAAACATTCTGACTCTGGCTTTTAGTAAAAATTTACAGCTTCCCCTCCCACCCCCATCCTGACAGAACCAAGGCTTCTAACTTTTCCTGCTCTTCTTCCTTCCTTTCCTTTGTCTGAAAAGCTATAAAAGGGATTTTCATTCCCCCATTCATCACTGGATACTTTGAGATGAGAGTCCTGTCCAGTCAATTAAACTCTCCAATTAATAAAATATTAAAAACTCTCTAATCTCTATCTTGCCTCAGTTTCTCCGGCATTACAAATCCAGTTTGGGAATATCTTAAACTAGAGCAGGACACAACACCAAAGTGAGTAGGGGCTGGGGCTTAAATTTTCCTCATACACTTCCCCATGCTCATAATCTGTATGTACTGAGATACAGCAATTGTAAAATATAAGGGACTTTGCCCCCCCCAAAAAAAAAAAAAACTTTTGTAATTTGTTATCCTGTTATTCCCCATTTCCTTTAGGCAAACAATTAATCTCTGTGTTTACTCATCAATCAATCAATCAACTACTTATTCAATGATTACTAAGCTTTAGGTTTTGTCAAAGTCTTGAGTGATTTAGAACAATACAGAATCATGATCCCCCTCTTGAAAGGAGTTTGCTACTAGGAAAGAGAACTTGAAAACCAATATACTTTACCAAATACTTAGAGGAATAGCCATAAATGTGAAAATGGGTTGAGGGAGCAACTGCCAAAGATATTAGGCAGAGGTTCATTTGAGCTGAAGGTTTTGTTTTCAGGGGAAAAAAGAGGAAACCTGGAAAATTATTTCCTTAGCACCAAGAGTAATTATAATTAGGAAGTAATTACCAATTCAAGTGTTTTTAAATTAAAGAGATTTGTTTTCTTTTAGTCAAGAGTTATTGCATGTGTACCAGTCATGACATCAGAGATCCTACTATCTGTATAAATTAACTGACATACACACTTTGGAAAATCAATATATTTTGTGAATGAGAGATCAGGAAATGGCAATCCATGATGGCTCCAGTCTGCCCCAACAAAAGCATCTAAAGTTTTGTGATGAGGTATATGCCTAATGATGAGGCCTATACCTCAATAAAATTAGGATTAATTGAGATCTAGTGGCAAGTTCGGGGTACAGGGAGTCAAACGGTGCTCCCCTGCAACCCCTTTGCATTCGGCACAAGGACACAAAGTTAAATGAGGTCTAGTGGCGGCAAGAGTCCCCTTAAATGAATTGATAGGCCCGAAAGCCTAGATTGATAAGAGGTTTGTTGTAGGGTTTGGAAGTAAGGTTAAAGTCTGGTTAGTAAAAGGTATTAGATAGAGGAAGAAATACACCAAAGTGGTGGGACAGACAGTCTGTGATGTAAGGCATATTGCTGACATCTTTCAACTCTCTACCAAGGGATGATTCCCCCTTGGCTCTTTTATTGGCTTGAAGAGGCTTATGCGTGGAGTTCCAGGTGGATTCCTGGAGAGCCAGAACCCACCAGATAGGGGTTGGGTTACCTGAGCAGATCATTAGAATGGGGGCTGGGTACAGCCCAAACTGGCTCAGATCCAGATCTCTCCCCTTGGAATACAAAAGGGTGGTTTTGACCAGATCTTGTAAATCAAAGGTCAGTCCCAAAGGAAGTTGGAGATTAGAAAAGGAATCTTAAAGGGAGCTAGAGCCTGCATCATTTTGGAGTTGCCAAGTTACTCTCTCATCCAGATGAATGGGATTCTTTGTCGTTCAATCATTTTTAGTGATACCTAACTCTTTTTGACCCCATTTGGAGTTTCCTTGGCAAAAATACTCGAGTGCTTTCGGTGTTTGCTTCTCCAGCTCATTTTATAGGAGATGAAATAACAGGTTTTAGTGACTTGCCCGGGATTGTAAAGCTAGTAAGATTCTAGGGCCACATTTGAACTCAGATGAGAACTCTTCTGGACTCCAAACCAGGCAATCTATCCACTGTAGCCTTGCTCACATCCTCAGCAATATTCACCTCTGATCCACTCCAGTACTCTGCTTCTTTAGGCTAATTGATTTCACATCTCTTTCCAAAAATATATAATGTTTGGAGATCCTTGAGGCCTCTTGAAGTCTATGAATCCTCTCAAGGATTCTTATAGCAATCACAGAATTATAGTACCAAGGCTCTTTCTAATTCTGCACTACAAGGAAAAATGATAGGATGACTATTTGACTAAATTTGATGATATTCTGTCTTTGTACTCTTTCATCTATGACATTTCTTCATGTAAATCTATGGATTCTTGATACTTTAGATCCATTTGGGGGCATAATTGTAAATGTCTACTTGGGCAACCTGACACACATCCAGCAGTAGTGTCTCAGTTCATCTGTCTTCTCCCAGACCTTTCAGCATTGTCTATTTTTTCTATCTCTTCTGAACTTTGACAATTAATTGGTTATGAGGTTCTACCATTGAGTTCATTTGATTATCATTGGCTTAAAGAATACGTTCTTTAAAGAATGGTAATTTCTAAGCTATATTTCCCAAACTGATAATGGGAGAAATTCAGATAACTAGGTGGACAAGAGAAGATAATAATCCTTCCAGATTCCTACCAAGCTTTTTATTTTAGCAAGCTGACTTTCTCCACTTGTTCTGACATGCTGTTTCCTAACCCATGAACATGAAATCTTTCTCTCTTCTCCATTTGCTGGGTTCAGAAGACTCATTCCCAAAATTTTATATTATATTGTGGTGAACTACAGTTCTCAACCTCAATGCCTGCCATATTGTGATGGCCATTTTTGCATTCCTGACCCAGAAAGGAAGTTTTTAATGGAAAAAACTTAACTTTCTTTTTTCTTTTGGGATCTTTTCTTCAGCTTCCACTGTTCTGCCTTTCCTCTCTGTGTTCAGGTGAAGGAAACTCTAAGTCTGTCTCCTCTTAGGCCTTTCATATACTGCTAAGCACATTCATGAAGCCCCTCCTTCCTTCAAGGGGTGAATTCTCCTGACCTCCAAAGCCAAGAATAAACTCATATGTGATAGCCATTTTCTCAGAGGTAGGAATTCCATGGTGCCCAATGTTAATGCAATCACAAAAATGTGAATTTCAGGAAGTATCAGAACCAGGCTTTTGGCAGAGAGGTAATCCTGGATAATCCAATAATGAATTGAATTCACATCTTGTGCTGAACCAGGTAGGTGAATTTCTACCTTGAGTTGGGAGGGGCTGAAATTCAAAGGAAGTATCCTGAGTGAATCATTAAAAAAAAAAAAAAATTAAAAAAGTTTTTTATTTATAAATATTGATTTCCTTTTCTGAATTTTAGAATTGGTTCTATTTGTAAGAAACCATAGGAGGAATGTTACATTGAGAAAGAAATGCTGCAGCATGGTTTAATCCAACAGTAATGATGAAGTATATAGACAACTTGCCCCCCCTTTGGTTCTTTGAAGGCAATTAGTTAGTTAAGGAGGAATTCCAATTTCAGCCTTAGGTATATTCAGAAATTTAGATATTCAGTGTGAATTTGAGAGTTAGAGTGTAGTTTGAGTTTACTGATCTGCTAATTTTGCACACTGTATTTTAAAAAAAAAATTATTCTGAACATAAGGGGGGAAAGGGAAGGATTTACATAAAAATTCTTTAAAACGTATAATAAAGTTATCTGGTAATTGTTTTGTTTTGTTTTGTTTTCCCTTAACTTTTTTCTTCTTTCCACTCTCCCACTCTGGAGATGGCTAACATTTGGCACAAATATGTTTTTGGGGTGTGTGTGTGTGTGGGTGGGGGTGTGTGTGTTTCCATGAATGTGTATACATACACCATTCTCATGATTCTATTTATCAGGTCTTTATCTATGTGCAGATGACATATTCCTCTATATATCCTTTGCAGTTAAGTTTGGAATTTATCATAGTCAAAAAGTCAGTAAATGTTTTCTTAAAACCATATTTTGTTACTGTATACAGTGTCCTTTTGGTTCTCCTCATTTCATGCATCTTTATTTCTTTGTATGTTTTGCTGAGATCATTGAGCTTATCATTTGTTATATAGTAGCAATATTGCATCACAATCACACACTACAATCTGTTCAGCTATTCCCCAAATGATGAACTTTTCCGCAATTTCCAGTCCTGTGCTGCCAAAAAGAACTGATAAAAGTATTTCAGAACATATAGATACTTTTCCTTTTTCTCTTACCATCTTTTCATTTAATCAACAGAGGCATTAGTGTTATTCCTGGGTGAAAGGGTATACACGGTTTAGAATTCTGAGCAAAATTTCAAATTGTTTTTCAAAATTGTTGGTTACTTCACAGTTCTACCAATAGTGAATTCTTGTCCCACATGTTCTCCAACATTTATTGCTTTCTCCTTCATTCATTGCATAAAATCTTATTAATGAAAAAAATAAATAAAAGGAGGTTTAGCAGCAATAGGCTTCAAATTTTATGATTTGGATATAATTATCAGATTTGTTTAAAGAAAAGTAGATCAGTGGAAGAGAGCAGACATACACTTTATAGCAGCAATGAAAGAAAGTCATCTTGTTTTTGTTAAATCTGAAAACTCAAGATTTGGGAATTAGAACTCACTCTTTGCCACATTGCAAATCATTCTAAATTCTAAAGTGATTGACTGGAGAAAGTGAGATTCAAGCTACATTAAAAAGAGTTTGGTTTTTCAAACTCAGAAACTACTTGATTGGGCCTTGTAAGAAAGTGAGAAGGATCAGCTGACAGGACTAAAGATGATAGTGGAGTCTTCTCAAATATAAGGGAGAGGACATTCTAAAAATCTAGCATTTTCAACTGCTCCAATTAGAAGATGAAATTCAGAGAGGAGGGGACTCTAGAAAAGGAAAACATTAGTATTCTGCTGATGAGCATTCATGGAGAGTTTTTTTTTTTTAAGAATTATACATAAGGAAAGATAAAGTGTGATGGCACATATGGAAATTTGGCTTTTGCTTCAAGAACACCTAGATTCATGTCACATCTCAAACATTGCCTAACTGTGCCAGAGTCCCTTAACTTTCCTTTCATCTTACACTCATTTATTCCACTAAACATAACAAATGGTAAAAGAGGAAAGAACTTTCCCCTCTTATACTTCAAGTGTCTAAGCTTCTTCTTGCATGAAACCAGAAATGTCTATGCCAAAGGTTAAGTCTGTGCAAAGAGGAAAAATGTATTTTTGTTTATGGAAAAGAGCAAGCAGGACAGATTCACTGGAGTGGAGCTTCATGGAAGGGAGTAATGTAAAATAAGTAAAAACACAAAAATTAAAAAGACAGAAAGAGACCAGGTTGTGAAGAACTTAAATACTAATCAGAATATTTTTTATTTAAATGTGAGCTTAATTTACAATAACCCAAAATTTGATACAAGAAAGAGTTGTAAAAAGATACTTCTTCCACCCTCTTTTCCAGTGTAGAGTAATAGAAATGTGGAGTAATGTTTATAATATCTTGAAGACAATTAATACTGAGTTCTATCATTTGATAATTAATATTACTTTTTAATCAATCTTTCTTCCCTATTTTGCCAAAACCCCATCTCTTAGGCAAGCTCAAAAGGATACTTCTCCTGTCTAGTTCCTCAAAGTATCTATTTATTAATCAGTTCAAAGTGGGTACCCTTGCTTTTGTTTACTAGTTAGTAAAAAAACAAATCTAGCTTGTTCTGGGCTCTCCCCAGGGGACAACTCTACTACCCTTGCTTCTCCTTTTGAAATTTGGTTGTGGCTTGATCTCCAAGGAAAAGACCAAACAAGAGTTTGGAGTGGTTATGTTTTCCAGGGAAGATTTATTAGAGGCAGTTGAAGCCCAGCTAGCAATGAACATTCCATTACTCGCAGAGGGTGACTTGATCATCTGAACTTTAATGTCACACTATTTGCCAATCTATCAATCAGCATTGTCTTATCTTTGATAAAATAGGTCCTAATACTGTAAGGCAGATGAAAGGAAAGAACACATACCTAAGTTTAGAAAGCCCTCTTGGCCCTGAATGTCTCTATGCATTGAGGGATAGAAGTCAAAGACCCAGTGTTTTGTTACTGCTACGCTAAGTAATAAACTGTTCATGCTAATGCGGAGACCACTTTATCACCCTGGATACCTTAGAATCAGCTGGAGTCAGGATAAGAAAAGTCTTTATTCTTGGTCTTTAGAAGTAGAAGTGAAGGGAATGGCCGAGTAGGATCTCAGAGACCTCACCTCCTAGTCTGCTGCCCAGGATGAGTCTGGCTAGTGCCACTGTACCTCCTAATCCCTCCCACAATTCTCTGTATACACTGAACAATTGGGCCAGCACAGGATAGTGGGAAGGGCCATTTTGCAAGCATATTCTTATAGAGTATTGTCCACTTAGTAATTAGCCTCAGGTGGTTGATAGTCCAACCTCAGTGCATTGACTCAAGAGTTTCAGCCCTTTACATACTGGAAATTTTTGCCTAACTATGTCACCCATCTTACTAATAGTTTACACATGACTGTTATAAAATTATAAAAATGTCGTCCTGCAGAAAAATTTGTGTTTGTTGTAATTTTATTCACCAAAATATGACATCACCATATTGCTTAACTTCTATGAAGAGACCACTTCCCTATATGCCTCTTCTACCTATACTTCCCCTTTTACTTTTGCCTTATAAAGGACTGATCTCTAGGAGTCAGAGAAGCAATGAAAGTACAGAAGATTCAAAAAGTGATGCATATTTCTTAACTTATACAGGTGCCCAAATGGGAAGACTTCTCATGATTTGCTGAAACGCTTCTTTTCATCATTTTGTTTCTATATTTCAAGTGCATTCTATTGCATCTTGAGACCATAATGTGCATAGTCATTCTCTAAATGATACATACCCCTTTTGATTTCAGGTTCTTGCCCCAAATAAAAAATTACTCCCAACATGTTTGTGTAACTTATTTTTTTTTTACCTTATTCTTTGATGTTTTTTGTTTTAGTCTTTATTTTGGTCCAAAACACCTATTCATCAACAGCCTGTCATTTGAACGGGAATAAAATTTTAAATTCTAATTTTTATTCTGATCCATAAGATATCCAGTCAAATGGACGAAGGTAGAAAACAACACTTTCCAGCTTGTCAGTAGGACTTATGAATTGACAAATTCTTCAACAAATCGTAATTTGTGAGCAAGATTTACTGGCATTGCTGACATTAAAGAAGGAACTTGTTTTTTTTTTTTTTTTTTTCGAAATTACTGAAGTAATCCATATTGGCACTGATTTCCTTCTCACGTTAGTTTTCTGCAGTCCATCAGACCCCAAAGTTCTTTAGGGTGGCAACAGTAATATGAGTTGAATTTTCATAATGTATGAGGTCAATTAAAAAACAATTAATGGAAGGGACAGAGCCAAGGAGCAGAGAGAAACCAAGATTCCTTAAAATTCTTTAGATTCCTTGAAGAGATAAAGATAATTTTAGCAAAGTTAAATTCATTGTAACAAATAACTTTGCCAAGAAAACCCCAAATGAGGAAACAAAGAGCTTGACATAAAGGAAAGAAATGCACAACAAGAAAGATACAAAGAAGCACACCAAAATCTAGAATTCATTTCACATCTTTATTGAATGGAGTAAAAGATAAGTTAACAGTAATTCAAGTGACATAGGAGTGAAATAGCTTGAAATCCATGGCTTTTGAAGAAGTTTGAGAAATTCTAGGAAGACTATGAAAGCCACAGTCCTCATGTGTGTTGTTATTTTTTTTTTAACTGCTGAAAAAGAATTGCTATGTTTTGAAATTTCATAAGCAGAATCCACTGCCAATCAGAAGGCACAACATACTTGGGAAGATTCCTCTGCAGCTTGCAGGGTGAAAGGCAAGCCATCTACAAGTTGGTGATGCTCCTTGTCTTGCAGGGGAAGTTTGGAAATGGAAAAACACCAGCCGGGGAGCCTAGTGGTGGGCTGAGAATTCCTCCTTGTTGGAATGCTCAGAGAGATGATAGCAGCAAGAACAAAGATGAGAATCCAGTGCACAGAGAGTCATGGGAGCAGGCTTTGTTCCTGGAAGTGGGGGGCCAGGAGAAAACATGGGTCTAACAGGGGCTACAAATGAAATATCAGGTAACTGATAAATAAGAGAACTCTGCAGAACATTGTAAAAGGCCAGAGTGCCAGTACGGTATTCTAGGTAGAGTCCTACCCTGGGAATAGGGCTTTTCAGTCTGTGGTCCAGCGATCCAGGGTAGGATTGCAAAAAGTAATCCTCTTCCTTCCTGACACATCTCAGAAAGAACACAGAGGGACAATGGGTCTTGCTGCCACCACTTTGTCTCTTCAAGCAGGGGGTGTGGATCCCCAGCATCCACTGAGGTAATCCTGTCACATCCACCTCCCAGTATCGTCTCCCTGAGTTGAAGGCCTGCTCAGCAAGGACCATATGAAGATGCCCATCATCATCAGGGTGGGTGTCCACCGGCCAGCCTTCTCCAGCTCTTACACTCCTCAGATCCTCAGCCACAATCAGGCAAGGACTGGCTGATGCAGGATCCAACCTGATGTGCACTCTGAAGCGGTTGAGCATCTCTATCATGCCAGGGACGGGACACACTCTGAGCTCCGGGATGAGCGCCTTGGCCCTTTGGGACAACACTGACTCGCTCCTTTCCAGCAACTGCTTGACATCCCGGAGCAGATCCACATTGGCTTGGCCCTCTGCTTCCTGGAGATCTAGCATGAGGTCCTGAAGGGTTCTCATTTGCTGGGAAAGTCTGTCCTTCTCACTTCTTTCTTCTTCCTCAATCCTAGCAAAAGGGCATTCCTTGAATAAGTGCAGGTTGTACATTTTGTAGTATTCTTCTGTAATCATCTTGTGCCAGTTCACAAGAGGTCTGGGACTAGCAAGAAGTTTCTTTGCTTCCTCAAAGTGCTTCTCCAAGCAACTTTGAAGGTGCTGCAGCTTCTTCCTGACATTGGGAGCAGCTTCTTCTACAGGACAGTGCCTGTGAGCCCCGTGCTCTGGGGTTTGGCAACATCTGACACAGAGCAATGTCTGGTCGTCTTCACAGAAGAACTCCAAGACTTGCTGGTGAGTGGCACAGCGCCTCTGTCCTTCAGCACTCTGCAACAGCTGGGAGCTGAGCTGTTTCCCCAGTTCAGTCAGCTCTAGCAGGCGCCCATTGATACATAAAGGTGATTCTCTGACCTGAGACACTTGCCTGCATTCAGGGCAAGAGAAAGCTGTAGCTGCTGAGCTTGGGAGACATGCTCGGCAAAAGCTGTGCCCACACCCGATGGTGACTGGCTCACAGAAGTACTTCCAACAGATGGGACACGTGATCTGGTTCTGCAATTGCTGCAGCATTTCCACAGCAGCAGCAGCCATTCTCCTCTCTCCACTTGCTTCTGTTCTGCAGCAGCTGAGATGAAGAGCCTTCACTTCTATTCAAAGCAGTGCTTCTGAGCAGAAGAAGGCTCTCCTTTTATAGCAGGTAGCCCCACCCCTCTAGAGCCTCCCTAGCAAGGTGTGAATTCCCCTGTCCCAGAATTCTGAAGTTCTACTTGTTAACTCTTCCCAGTTGACAGAGCCCTGAGGACCTCAGAGTTCACACTTTTAGTTGACTCCTTTGTATGGATGGATTTCACCATCCTGATGGTTCCCCTATTTTTTAGGAAGAAGCCTCTGAAAACAGGGAGCTTCAGATCAATGAATTTTACAATGTGATTTGTGCAGGAGCCCCATGTAAACACAAGGATCCAAAAGTACCTTCTCTCCTTTACCCTGCCATACCCAATCACTTCCAAGTCTCTCCAAGAATCTTCTGCATCTCTCCCTTCAGTCCAGTTATGGAGAATCACAGAATGTGAGATGAGAAATCCTCCTCCATGGTCATTTAGTGCAAGGAACCCATGTTCATGATTAGGGCCATCTCTGTGATCCCCATGTGTGATGCCCATGGCTAAAACACACTGTCAAATCAATATAATGGAAGCCAAAATACAAACAAGGATCAAGAGGAAAAGAATAGAACAGTTCTTTAATGTTCTTAATCAGTATATCCAAGTGCAAATTTTTGGAAAGAGTTGTCTACTTCATGAAGTTGTCTGCTTCTGGAAAGCATTTCTTCATAGGAATTCTTCCCTAGGGGACTGTCTTTGAGCATCATCCCAAAACTGTCCAGTTTGATCTAATTAACTCTGAAATATATCTAGGCAAATCAGCCATACAGTATCCTTACGGCCTTATTTTTAGGATAGATTTGCAGACACATTTATACCAGTAGATATGGTTTTCCAGATGCCAAGAGACTTTATTGCTGAATAAATCTTCTAGAAATATATCCTTGTAGAAATTTAAAAGGATCTTAAGAAAATCTAATCACGTTGACTGTTCTGCCACCTGAAAGATAAAATTACTAATGTAAACAAAGGTTGGATCTTCTAAGTATATCGATTTCTTAAGCAACAAGCTTAAGCCTCAATCTCCAAAACAAGAGAAGATAGACTTTTATAAATTAAAAGCAATTAATCAAACAAAATCAATTAATTAAGAAAAGAATTCAATATTAGGTGATCAGATTTCTAATGTAAGGACAGATTAGGGCCTGTCCAAGTTGTAAGGATGAGAGAAAGCAATGCAATTCCCTTAATTCATATGAAGAGGTGTCCTACTCCCAAATATCTATATTTAATCAAAGAACATGGAAAGAATAACTGATTCATCAGTAAGTTTCAGGTTTCAGATAAGATATATGGGTTGTTTGAGGTATGCAATTGTGAGAAATCTCCCTTCATCAATCTTTGGATCTAACTAGGGTTCTGGGCAGCATAGTCTAGGTTCTTACTTACAGGTCTCCAAACTGCAAGTAGGCATAGTCCTGTTTCCTGGTTTGACAATAGGATAAACAATATTATGGAAATTTAAACATTTCACAAGCCTTTTTGACAGTAAAAAAAAGATGATATCGTTCATTTTCAACCATTCTTCTGTGGGCAGTAAGGGTTCATGAAGAATATTCTTTATTTATTTGATTACACTTGGAAAGAGCTTTTAGCCATGCCCCTGATCTCTTTCTCAGGCATTTCCTTTTTTACTCTAATCAGCCCCCACATAAAATATCTGCATATGAGTAAATGACTTCCTGACTTCTTAACCAACAGTTACTTTTCTAGTCTTTGGAATTCTTAGACTGCCTCATTTCTTCTGACCTTCCTCTTCCCAGCATATAGATAAATTCTGGTAGTCAGTTAGGGGAGTGATATAATTAGCTAGTGATATAGTAATAAATACCTATAGACCTTGACCTTTCCAATTTGTCTCTCTCCCCTTCAATTAATCCCGAAGAGAAGAAAGAATTACCCTGAGCAGGGATGAAGGGACTTTTTTCAAAAAGAAGAGAGTTTTCTAAGGTTATATGGATGGCATATAGTAGGCATTGGGTGTACCTTAATTACTTATATTTTGACTGCAACTTTCTTTCCCCTGGGATTACTAAATCCTGAGGTGTGGCTTATGTTTTTCCTATTTTTGGAAGGAGGAACATGATGACTGAATCCTCACTTTTATATTCTATCTGGCACCTAAGAAATCTCTCTTGAGTATTGCTTTCATTTGGTTTTCATCCTTCATAACTGAATAAAAATTGTTTTTTAATAGCCCTTTGGTGTATCAAACAAACATCGTGGTCAGATGCTCTATTGATTCCAACTCACAAGTAGCACAACATTTGTGTTCCTGCAGGCTCTGCTTATTGCTCAGAATAAACTTCAGCCTAATGAAGCTCCATGGGTGCTCCATCAGAAGCCTGATTAAATAATACATAGAAACAGACTACAAGACAGAGAAGTTGATGAATCTCCCTGAGTTTTATTGTTCCCCTTTCATTCTTTATTCACTTACCCCTTGGAGTTCGATCTCAACATTGCATCTGGACCTGGCACAAGGTTCTACTTTATGAAATATTAGACAAATAGTCATTCTCTATCATTCTCAGAGCCCAGTAAACAGAAATACTGAAGACTACACTTTCAACAGGAAGGTTTTGTTCGTGTCCTAGAACTGGTATGAAAAAAAGCTTAGATTCATGGTCAAAGGGACTATCCCCATTTCAATAAACAAAGGTTGGCATGAGAAATCAAGTGAGATTTTTCCCGGGGAGCTTATCAAAATTCAGGTAACACACCATGGCCAGCAAATGACAAAGAAAAAGTTTAGAAACTTAGGAATTATATTACAACAATACATATTACGTGTTTAAGACCGCCTTTGGCAAAGGTAAGGCAACCCTGATTGGTAGCTAGTTTGACTTTCAGATACAGATAATGAAGCCATACTGTCATTTAAGGGATGTTTACTGCTTTATAGGCTTCCTTTGTAAGGTTCTCTTGGTTCAGTTTTCTTGGGGTCTCTGGGAGCAGCCTTTGTTTCAGTTCAGTAATCACCAGAAGAGTAGCCAAGAGTTAAAGTCCAAATCTTTTATTTCCTCTTTGCCTGATGCTGGGCAGCTTTCTGAAGAGCCTTTCAGTGTGGCCTTGCTTTTAGTGGGGAAAGTGCATGAGGCCAGGCCAGCCACCAGGAAATTGAAGTTCAAATTGAATTTGTCCCCTTGGTTCTGAGAGCTTCTTTCTAGTGTGCTTGTTTGTCCTCAGTGGTTCTCAGTCCCTACTTATATGCTCTACACTGAGTATAAACCAATCATTTTATCACTATCATTTTTCCTAGGAAGTATTTCATATTTTCTTCTATTTTTTTTTTGTTTGTTTCACTGATTCTTGAAGTCTTGAGTGATTCATTTCCATTTGTTCACTAAATACAGTAAAAATTAGAGTATTCTTTTCTTCATTTATTTTTTTACCTCCTTTTGCAATTGGACAATTAAATTTTTTTGTTCATTGCATTCTGTTTTCATTTTTTCTATTCCTTCTTGCAATGGTCTCATTTCATTTCACCATTTTTCTTCTAATTCTCTTTTAAGATCCTTTATGCTATCTTCAAAGAAAGTTTTGTGAAATGGCAATCAGCTTGTATCTCTCTTTAGGGCTTCTTCTGGACTTGCTTTGCCTTTAGGAACCTCAGGATTTGAGGGCTGTTTTTCTCTCTCCATAAAAGCTGTCTAGGTTTGAGTTCTTTTTTGTTTTTTATTCATTGTTTTAAAGGCTTGAGGTGTGTTCAATGCAAGGGAGGGACAGCTGCCCTGGGGCAGTTCTGCTGATTGATTTCCAGTAATGGTGACTAGGTCTGGGGTTCTTCATGGAATCAATGATTTACTATTTGTCTTTTACAAAAGGCAAATCTGCCAAACCATCTGGTAGCAACCAGGACAGAGTGGCCTAAGGAGGCTCACACAAGATCCCCAGGTTCGTGGAAGCTACAACACTTTGACTCTCCACTCCAGCTTCTTGCCCTGGTCTCCCCATACTATGCTCTGGGTTTGGCAGACTCTCCCCCTGCCAGATTGAAACAGACCTGTTCTGAAATTCTTCCAAGGTATCTTCTTCTTCTAGAAATGTGTTGTACTACAAATATTTGTGGATCCTTTGACTTCAAAACCAGTTTAGAGGCTTCATCTGGGGTAGGTTTGAGAGAAGGTTAGAGGAGGTTACAGAGAATTGTGTCTGCTCTCCTCCATCTTAGCTCCACCCCCTACCATGTCCTTTCCACAAAACTGGAATCCTTCCTTCTTTTTTTACAAGGCACTCTCAATCATTAAAGCCTCCTTGTTCCTCATTTCTAGAGAAATGTCTCTCCACTTTCAAGAAAGAATGTGAAGATTTCAAAAAAAAAATCATGCTTGTGGCAAAGTAGAGCTCCTCCTCTCTGTCCCATATATTCCCAGATGTTAATAGCAGCCCTCACAACACTTGGATAATTTAAACAACTTAAACAACATATAGAGAGATCATCTAATACCTGACCAAATGGAGCAATAAGTGGAATGGAAAAAAAGCACTAGCCATCCCAATGCTGTAGCCTTCATTGGAGTCCTCATTTTTAAAATCAATAGAATTCAATTCAGTTAACACTTTTAGACACCTATCATTTCACCGGCATCATGGAAGATATTAGAAGACAAAAGATAAACAAATCAGACCCTGTCCTCTAGGTGCACCATTTGTGAAGGAAAGGTAGGATTAGGGAAAGGAAATTAATTTTCCAGATAAGTTGTTGACACTTTAATGTCTTGTTCTACTAATTTAAAATGATAAACGAAAAAATTCAATTAATGTGCTTTGTATGTTGAACTGTTTATAAAAAAGGTAGTCTGTTGTTTAAAATAAGAAGCAAATCAGTTTTTCTGTTACACTTTTTTAGACAGTTTTAATCCTCAGGTTGCTTGTGGAAGGTTAATTGACAACTGTGGAAAGAATGGAATAAGGAGGAAGAAGACACTTAACTGAGAGAAAAATGCAATAGAGAAGAAGTAATAAGTATGCCACTGTCGATGCAACAGAGAAGGAATACCCCTTCTTGGATCCTGGAGATGGCCCTCATCATGGCTGTGGGCTCCTTGACCTAAATGGCCATGCAGATCCATTTTTAATCTTAAATTCTGTGACTTTCCAAAAGTAGATTGAAGGGAGAAATGCACAGGACTTTTGGAGTTTCTTAGAACTGATTGGGTAAGGCTGGGTAAGGGAAAGAAAGCTCTTCCTTACAGACAGCCACAAAGCTGAAGGATGGTGAAATCCAAACATTCAAAGGAGCCAACTAAAAGTGTGAACTCTGAGGTCCTCAGGGCTCTGTAAACTGGGAAGAGTTCTCAGGTAGAACTTCAGAATTCTGGGACAGGGGAATTCACACCTTCCAGGGAGGCTCTAGAGGGGTGGGGCTACCTGCTATAAAAGGAGAGCCTTCTTCTGCTCAGAAGCACTGCTTTGAATAGAAGTGAAGGCTCTTCATCTCAGCTGCTGCAGAACAGAAGCAAGTAGAGAGAAGAGAATGGCTGCTGCTGCTGTGGAAATGCTGCAACAATTGCAGAACCAGATCACGTGTCCCATCTGTTGGAAGTACTTCTGTGAGCCAGTCACCATCGGGTGTGGGCACAGCTTTTGCCGAGCATGTCTCCCAAGCACAGCAGTTACAGCTTTCTCTTGCCCTGAATGCAGGCAAGTGTCTCAGGTCAGAGGCTTCCCATTAGTCAATGGGAGCCTAGCAGAGCTGACTAAACTGGGCACACAGCTCAGCTCCCAGCTGTTTCAGAGTACTGGAGGACAGAGGCGCTGTGCCATTCACAAAGAAGTCTTGGAGTTCTTTTGTGAAGACGACCAGACCGTGCTCTGTCTAAGATGTTGTCAAGCCCCAGAGCATGGGGCTCACAGGCACTGTCCTGTAGAAGAAGCTGTGTCCAATTGCAGGAAGAAGATCCAGCACCTGCAAAGATGCTTGCAGAAGTACTTTAAGGAAACTAAGAAACTTCTTGTTAAGGAAAAGAAATCTGTTATTGACTGGGAGAAGATGATCAGCAGAGAATACCGGGAATGGGATTCCCTCATGCGGGATGAGTTATATCATTATCTGGAAAGGATGGATCAAGAAAAAAAGAACAAGAAGGAGAGACTATCCCAGGAAAGCAGCACCCTTCAGGACCTCATGCTAGATCTACAGGAAGCAGACTCCCAACCCAATGTGGATCTGCTCCGGGATGTCAAGGAGTTGCTGGAAAGGAGCAAGTCAGCATTGTCCCAAAGGGCCAAGGCACTCATCCCAGAGGTGAGAGTGTGTCCTATCTTTGGCATGATAGAGATCCTCAACCAATTCAGAGTGGACCTCAGGTTGGATCCTGCATCAGCCAGTCCTTGCCTGATTGTGGCTGAGGATCTGAAGAGTGTAAGAGCTGGAGAAGGCTGGCAGGTGGACACCCACCCTGGTGATGACTCTGATCTTCACATGGTCCTTGCTGAGCAGGCCTTCTCCTCAGGCATACAGTACTGGGAGGTGGATGTGACACAGCTGCCTCAGTGGACACTGGGGATTCATACAACTTACTTGAGGATAAAAAGTCCCGGGAGAATAATTAAATATGCCTCTGTCTTTTTCCTGAGATGTGTCAAGAAGGAAGATGGACACTATTTGCAATCTTATCCTGGATCACTGAACCACAAACTGAAAAATCCTATTCCCAGGATTGGAGTATACTTGGAATACAAATTTGGCACTCTGGCCTTTTACAATGTTCTGCAGAGTTCTCTTATTTATCAGTTACCTGATATTTCATTTGTAGCCCCTGTTACACCCATGTTTTCTCCTGGCCCCCCACTTCCAGGAACAAAGCCTGCTCCCATGACTCTCTGTGCACTGGATTCTCATCTTTGTTCTTGCTGCTATTCGTCTCTCTGAGCATTCCAACAAGGAGGAATTCTCAGCCCACCACTAGGCTCCCCAGCTGGTGTTTTTCCATTTCCAAACTTCCCCTGCAAGACAAGGAGCATCACCAACTTGTAGATGGCTTACCTTTCACCCTGCAAGCTGAAGAGGACTCTTCCCAAGTATGTTGTGCCTTCTGATTGGCAGTGGATTCTGCTTATGATATTTCAAAACATAGTAATTCTTTTTCAGTAGTTAAAAAAAAATAACAACACACGAGGACTGTGGCTTTGATAGTCTTCCTAGAATTTATCAAATTTCTTCAAAAGCCATTGATTTCAAGCCATTCCACTCCTATGTCACTTGAATTACTGTTAACTTATCTTTAACTCCATTCAATAAAAAGGTGAAATGAATTCTAGCTTTTGGTGTGATTCTTTGTATCTTTCTTGTTGTGCATTTCTTTCCTTTGTGTCAAGCTCTTTGTTGCCTCATTTGGGGTTTTCTTGGCAAAGTTATTTGTTACAATTAATTTAACTTTCTAGAATCTAGCCATTCTGGAGAGCAATTTGGAACTATGCCCAAAAAGTTATCAAACTGTGCATACCCTTTGACCCAGCATTGTTGTTACTGGGCTCATATGCTAAAGAAATACTAAAGTGCGGAAAGGGACCTGTATGTGCCAAAGTGTTTGTGGCAGCTCTTTTTGTTGTAGCTAGAAACTGGAAGATGAATGGATGTCTATCAATTGGAGAATGGTTGGGTAAATTATGGTATATGAGGTTTATGGAATATTATTGCTCTGTAAGAAATGGACAGCAGGAGGAATACAGGGAGGCTTGGAGAGAATTACAATAAGAAACTTTTTTTTTTTTTTTAATAATAAAAATCTTCACTTAGGCATGCTTCCTTTCGATTCGACCCCTTCCAACTCAAGGTGAAAATTTGGCTAGTCCAGTATAAGATGTGAATTCCATTCAATATAAGAATTCCCAGGACCACCTGTTTGCCATAACTTTTTTCTATTACTTCTGTCATTCACTATCTGGTGACTGCATTAGCAGTGAGTACCATGGAGTTCTTACTTCTGGGAAAGTGACTGCCACAGCCGAGTTTGTTCTTTGTTTTGAACTTTTCAGCATAGGACAAACACAGAATGACAGAGTGGAAAGGTCCCCTCTATAGATATTAATTAGTCCATCCTAACTGGGAGTGACCCCTGTTGCAGAATCAATACATCTTAACATTTCTTGATTATTTGAAAGAATTATTAGAATTACGTGAACCACATTGAGTTTATTCTGTGACTCAGTTCTGGATGGAGCTCAGTTCCTTTTCTGTTTAATGAGGGACCTAATTCCATTTTCTGTCTACTAAGAAAAAAATGGTTCAGTTTTTGGGGATTGTGAGAAAGCTTAGTTGCATTGTTTGAACCTAGTCCCCTGAGGTTAGGAAGTTGGACCACCTCTACTAAATCAAGGAATTGTCACTTTCCCCTCTCTCCCTCCCAACTTTGGAAGTCCCTTATCTCTATCCTGTTTTATGTCTTCTTCCTTGTTTGCTGGGGCCCCATGCTGAAGCCCTATACCCTAAACAAACATCCTGCTTACTCAACAAAGCATGGGAACATCCTACCTCGGTCATAAAGACCCAGATACTAACAATAAACCATTCTTTCTTAAATATCCTGCCATAGGATAATACAAGATCCGCCACAGATGTTTCCTAACTAGCAAAAATTCCCCTAGTCACGTAGTCACAGAATTGTTTTTTCAAACCTATACTCTGGAAACATATAAAAACCTTGTATTTTCCCTCTAAAAAACGAGCGTTTCTGCATAACACAGAATCGTCTCCGCCTCTTTCTTTTCTTCACCCATTCCCAGGTTGTAGCCTTACCTAGCATTTTGCTTACAGGTTGGCACGGGGCTTCAGACCCCCCTAGTTCTAGACCCGCAGGTCGGGTCAATTGGCGCCCTCGAACAGGGACCTGAAGATTCGTGGCAGCCCGACAGATCAGCGAGGAGAAGGAACGTACCCGTCTGGCCAGACCCCCTGCTTCAGCAACCAGAAGACTACGAACGGTGAGTATGCTATCTGTCGCAATCATGGGTTCCCCAACTCTCTAAAGAACAAGCTTTCATAAAAGATCTTAAAAGAAAGCTTTAGAGAAAGAGGCTTAAAAGTTAAGAGAGTTCTGTGTCTGTCTGTGTATGTTTGTCTGCTTTGAATTTTTTGTTCTGTGTTAAAAGTTAGCAAGCTCATAAGAGATAAGAATTCAGCCTCTGTGTTACAGGCTTAGAAAAATAACAGGCTGAATTGTGGAAATTGGAATTCATTCAGAATAGTAATTCTTTCAGAGTGGTCTTAAATCATGGAATATCTAGGCATTCCCTGTGAAGGCAGAGAAATGCATTAAAATGGGCTTTGAAGTTTAGAGAAGCTCTGTTTGGATTCCGGGAGGGAAGAATGTTCAAGGTGAAACAAACTTCTCTCTGGCAGCAGGGGTCCTAGGAAAAGCCTCTAGTTTGTTTTAGTGATTTAAGAGCTTTGTTAAGTTTTAAAAACAATGATTAAGAAATTTGGGAATTGATTATTTTAATGTTACTTAATATAAATTGTTTGCGATTTTAAACTTTTTAACCTGTTGTGCTAATTTGTAAGTAAAAGAAAAAACTTGACTATTTTAAACTAGAAAGTTTTTTTCCCTTAAAGCAGTCTTTAGAGCCTGCTAGAGTAAAGGCCCTTATCTGATCAAAACTCTAGCAGCAAAAAAAAAAAAAAAAAAAAAAAAAAAAAAAAAAAAAAAAAAACATTTGATTATGGGAATTAAAATTTGGCTAATGTCCTTTTGCATATTAGATTGTTTATTCTGAGTATAAGATCTTGGAATTTGTTTGAATATTGATGCATTTACTGCTAAAAAAGAGAGATTTGCTAATTGCAGTTAGGCCAACCCTCAGAAAGGAAAAATTTGTTTGGGTTTGATTCAGGGTTATAGGCTATACAGTGTGAATTTTACAGGTTTTGAAGGAAGAAGGATGAGCAAGGTATGTTGCAAGAAGGAAAGAGAAAAGTTTTTAATGGAAGGATGAAAGGAAAAAAGTGTTTTTAAATAGGGGAAGGGTGAGCACATGGAATACTTTTCTCCCCTCCCCCCCAGGTGTTTCCTGCCTTATTTTCGTCAAGTTGCTGCTGTAGCAACAAAAGAGTGCTTTAAAGTGCCTGGATCAAGTTTAGGTTAATTGATTGAATATTTGTTTCTTGATACAAAATGTGCAATATGGTCATAAATGTGATCCATATTAAAAGTTTAATGGCTACTTTAAGAACTTCTTGAATTCTTGTATGTAGTATTTGGACATTTTGTATAAGTTTAAAACATTTAAAGTTTAAAGATTATATTGGGTCATTATGAGATTATTTAAAGAGCCTCTAAAGTAATAGGTTTTTTCTGGGTTTCTTTTTTTTTTTTGAAAGTGTTTCTGTTAAGGACAATATGCAATTTGGGATATTTTACTATGTATTGAGTATTTTAAAAGCAAAATGCTCATTTATGAAACATCTATTTGAATATGATAATTGTTTAAGTTGTGAAATTATTGAGACAAATTCCTTACTGTTATCAATATAAGGTTATGACAAATGTTTAGAATTTATCAGAAATCTGATGAATGGAATTTATTATTGGGAATGAAAATTTTCTTGAACTTAAAGTTAATTAGTTAATGCTTTTTGGGGAGTTGTAAAGCTCTACCTTTTTATATGCAATCATTGTATCCTAAATGCTTGGGCAAATAAGCATTTAGTCTGGTCATCTGTCTGCTACTGTTAGAAAACACAAATGTTTTGTTTTAAAGTTTTTAATCATTTTTTTTCACATAGGAAGCTGCTGGCCAATCTGTTTTGGCCTGTTTTTGCAGCAGTCCTCTGGACCAGTCTTTCTATCATAGACTGTTCTAACCTTTATTTGTTAGATTTATGTTTTGTTCTAGATTTTGGGTCAAATTTCAGATATTGACTTGCTTCTGGGACCTAGATCAGCTTTGATTGTCAGCACAGCAGACCCATCCCATGGAATGAGAGCCTCCAACCAAGAAGAAAAAAAAAAAAAAAAAAAAAGCAAACTGATAAAGGGTCAAGCCACTCTTACAAGATGTTGAGTGAACATTTGTTTCTAAAATACATAATGGTTTTTGTGTTTAAAGAATATGATCAGAAATGTGATATATAGTCTGAATGGGCTGTTTATAAAAAAAATGTTTAATTGATGTTTTTAAGAACTTTTCAGATTCTTTTATGTGAAAAAAGAAGTTTTAATTAATTGTATTAATGCCATCTATTTAAAGGGATTCCAAGTATAATAGTTTTTGCCTTTGTCCTTTTGAAAATGTTTTTGTTATGGCAATATGTAATTTGGGATTTTTCTGTGTATTGGGTATTTTAAAAACAAAATAATTGGTACAATGTTCAACTTATAAAACATCTATTTGGGTATATAAGAATTGTGTGAACATTCTGGGATAAATTACTTATTGTTAAAAGTCTTACAAAATGTAGATGATCTTTTTGTTACAGGAAGAAAAAGAGTGGCCTTGTCCAAGTCACTATCAGTTTGTTAAATTATTTAGGAGCACAGGGACTGAGAATTTCTTAAGATAAATTGCAATTTGTGAAATATAAGATAAAATATTTAGGTCATTGTATAAATGAAAGTAAAAAGAAATTAGATCCTGTAAATTACTTAAGGGAAACAATGGGAACAGTAAAGGAAAGGGATTGGCACACAGGGCATTGGTCACTGAAATTTTGACTAATCTTATGTTACCTAAGAATGCTGCAGTGATTCATGTGCAGGGGCACCAAAGAGGAAATTCATTTGAGATAAGGAGAAACTGCTTTGCAGATGAGGAAGCAAAGCAGCCTGGAGAAGAGGAATCTGTAAGTACAGAGGAGATGGTGGAGCAGGCAGATTTAGGCCAAAGCACCTGTTTCACAGCTAAGATCCTCCAATCTGTGGCCCATGCTATAGCATCCTCCCTCATCATGTAAAGTGGAAAGGGTGAATAAGGAAATTAAACAACAATTGAGTGAATTGGCATTAGAGACACAATTGCCCTGGACCAAGTGCCTTCCCCTTGCCTTATTAAGAATTAAAACAAAACCCCTGAAGAGATGTGGAATTGTCACCTTATGAATTGTTGTATAGTCACCCTTATCCAAAAGGGATTCAAAATTCTTCCTTGTATCCAATATTTGAAACCAAGGATTTGTTTTTAAGGAAATATGTTATGTCTTTACTGTAACATCTGAAAACTTTATAACTAAACAGGCTTATTGCTCAGACTCCTCCTTAGGATTCACAGTGCATGAGTTCTAGCTTGGAGATGGGGTCCTGGTTCAGACATGGAAGGAGGACAAGCTGACCCTGAGCTGGAAAGGACTGATCCAGATCCAGATACAGCAGTGCTACATAGGAAAGAGAGTGGGCTCCGAGAGTGTGGACTTCCCAACTGAATGCAGAGAACAAACTGAGACCGACATTGAAAAGCAACTGATGAACTGTGCATGTAAAATCTTAATGGCGGTATTGAAACCTCACTATTAGATAAAATGTCTATTACTGACACCCCCCCCTCCTACAAAACATCCTCCATCAATCATAAGAGTTCCTAAAACTTGTACCAATAATGTAATTTTTCCTCCTCTGATGAATTGTGTTAGAAAGAAAAGAACCTGGTATGATACCCTATTTGGTGGTGCTGGAACTGGTTTGGGTATAGTTAATTCAATAGACCTTGAGACCTTGGCCAGCAGACTGCGCAGTGCTGGACAAGATGTTTCTCAAGCTTTGACTGTAAATACTCAAATAGTTGCCCACGACGATCCTACTCCACCAAAATACATTATAATATCAAAGCCAATTTCTACAGATTTTTGATGATAGTATTATTACTAGTTTGGGTTTTACTGGAAATATTAGTAAATTATTTAAGTGGACCAAATGCTCTTTACAAAATATGTATAGCTTGATACAAAAAGAAAATGCTCAAAGATTGTTGCAATGTGGGATTATATGTTTAATTTACTAGAGACATGGAAGAAACAATTACCTGAAAATGCTATGTGTATTTCTTTTTGGTGTATCTTAAGGCCAAATGAATAGAAATTTAAAATTTCATATTAGGATTATAAGCTCACTCAAATCTAACAGGCCTCAGCTTCCAAATTATGGGAACTTGACCGTTCCATGAACTCTGTATATTTTTGACACTAGATGATAGGAACTAGCCATTCCTAGAGATGTTTGTGCTCCAGAGAAGAGTGGCTCCCTCCCTGGGCATAGACAATTAAAGAACTGTCAAGATACAGACGATACGGAACGAGTCAACTAGTAAAGCCCTTCCGTACCCCGCACCTACACAGATGTATGTGCCAAACCCTTAAATAATTTTTTGGTAAAAATCCTTCTTTGTCTATAGACATGATAAGAAAATTAACTAGAATGAAATGAGACAGTTCTTTTGATACAGCTATATCATTGGTTAACTTGGCTCTTAATGTGATAGAGGAAATGCAAATATATAAAATACAACAGGAGGTAGCTTTTTTAGCTGCGAGTCTACCACAATTTATGATAAAAAACAATGCTGCTTGGCGGCATCAAGAAAGTTTGGATCAGATAATGTTATATAGAATCTCATAGTAATCTGATGTAATGCAAATTGTTGTACATCAATAGGCATTGGCCTTTACCTTTGATATGAGAGAAGGCAAAATGATATTCATAAGAATTAGTCCCTCAAATTCTAACCTCTAATTGGCTGATAAGCCTTTATAAAAGGCCAGGCTTTCTCATACTCTTGCTAGGGGAGAGAAATATGGAGATGGAGATGCAAAACTCATAATGCACTGGCTGTTCCCTGAAAGGCAGAAAGGTACTGACCTCAGCAACACACGAGCACTGGAAGATCATCAGGACTGTATGCTTGATACCTGTCTCAAATCGGCCTGCAATACATATGGTCATTAGGAATTCTGCCTACCATAGAATAGGCAGGACCACCTATGACTCAATGGCCTAACAAAGACAGACAAACTCAACAAAAATTGGTGTTCCCCATAGCTGTTGGTCGCAGTGGACCATCTGACCCTAGGGATAGAAGCCTCTGCTAATTCTCCGCTCTGTTCAATGCTCTCCTCCCTATGCATAGAATTGAGAAAAACCATAACAACAGGATTATAATAATTAAAATTTCAAATTGGCTAGACGTGATTCTTCTGAATCAAAATGCCTTCCCTCCTATATTTTTTTTTAATTGAAGAAGGGAGACATGCTGGGGCCCCATGCTGAAGCCCTATACCCTAAACAAACATCCTGCTTACTCAACAAAGCATGGGAACATCCTACCTCGGTCATAAAGACCCAGATACTAACAATAAACCATTCTTTCTTAAATATCCTGCCATAGGATAATACAAGATCCGCCACAGATGTTTCCTAACTAGCAAAAATTCCCCTAGTCACGTAGTCACAGAATTGTTTTTTCAAACCTATACTCTGGAAACATATAAAAACCTTGTATTTTCCCTCTAAAAAACGAGCGTTTCTGCATAACACAGAATCGTCTCCGCCTCTTTCTTTTCTTCACCCATTCCCAGGTTGTAGCCTTACCTAGCATTTTGCTTACAGGTTGGCACGGGGCTTCAGACCCCCCTAGTTCTAGACCCGCAGGTCGGGTCACTTGTTTACTTTTATTCAAAAAGCAGTGGCTCCCTTGTAATGGGGCCAAGTGCCCAGCTGAGGAGGCCTGCTACTGATGTGTTCTGCAATTAACATGTATTAAGTGATAAATCTATACTGCAATCTTTGTTTCTTGGATTGCTTCAGATTTTATCCATCACATTCTTTTCAAAAGAACCAAAAGAATTGAAGTTAGGAGAATATGCTGAATGAGTCCACTACTGATTGGAGGTATCTAATTTCAACATGTCCTCAGCTGGGGATGGTAATCATTTTGCCATTTCTAGTTAATTATCTGTCACTCATAAAGGAGCAATGCCAAACCTCTCTTCTCTCCTCCTGCCTCTACAGACTGAGAACAAAATCCACAACTAACAGAGTTTACAAAGAAGTTTATTAAGTCATCCCATAGAGGGGAGGGTCAAAAAGTTGCTTTGGCCTTTGCCACTGAATATCTGTAACTTACATATGATATAGGATTCAAACAAAGGAAGAAAGAAACAGAAGTTGCTTGGCCAGCTTGGAAATATTTGCAGATAAGACACATGAATGGTTTGGGATTTATAACCAGGGAAACCTCCCAATGTTTCTTGCATCAATCTTCTTACCTGGTTGGCCATGTGGACAGGCAATCCAGGTTCTGATTTAAACATTAAGTTAATCAGGTCTCTGAGCAACATGTTTTGTAGGCTACCTAGTGGCAGGTTCCACCTGAGCTCTGAAGTTTTCTCAAACTTCCCACAGAACCCCTTATTTGATTTACTCACAAAGAACTTTTCTTATATGTCTTCAAAAGTTTTAGACCATTTTCTGAGAGGTGCTTGTTCTCTGCTTTTCCTCACCTCACACCCTCTGAAAGTACCCTTCACTTTCCCAGTGCACACATTATTTCACCATTTGCTCAAGTCTTTTGAGGTTGGTAGTGCTCCTACAGAGAAGGCCAGGGATACCAACCACTCAGTGTCAAGTAGAGTGCATGAGCAGAAGATGGCCAATGTGGAATATCAAGCATGATTGGGACCAATTTAAAGACCTATAAAAGGAGTGAAAATATCTCATTAATTTCAGTATGACTGGAATGAATATCCATGGATGAATCCAAGAGAAAATGATCTGTCCTTCCACTTTTTGGACAAAAATTGGATTAATGGCATGAAATACTGAATGAATTTGATATTTATGACAATTAAGTTTAGAAAGTGACATTTTTCCTCCTTCTGTCTTTTCTTTTTCTGATCAGAATTGCTTGCCTAATGACGGAAAATACAAAATATTCTGAGCTGAAGAAAATGAAAAAATAAAGTCTAGCCTTTCCCTTCTAGTTTCTTGCAAATGGACCCAACTGTGAAGTTCAGAAAAAGAAATAAGATTAATTTTTTTTTTAATGATTCTCTCTGGGTACTTCCTCTGAATTCATCCCCTTCCAAAACAAATTTAAATTCATGTGATGTGCCATAACATGTACATTCAATGCATTATTAGATTCCCCAGTAACACCTGTACTGCCATAAGCTTTGTTTTGATACTTCCTAAAATTCACTTGTGATAGCATTAATGGTGAATATAATGGGGTTCACATCTCATCCCATAAATATGTTTGTGCTCAATATTAGCCATTTCTAGGAGGAGGGCAGAAAGAGAAGAAAATAATTTTTAAAAGAAAATTTCTTTTTTTTTTTTTTTCCCTGAGGCAATTGGGGTTAAGTCATTTGCCGGAGGTTACACAGCTAGGAAGTGTTAAGTGTCTGAGGTCAAATTTGACCTCAGGTCTTTCTAACTTCAAAGCTGGTGCTCTATGCACTGTGCTACCTAGCTCCCCCCAAAAAGAAAATTTCAAGATACCTGTATTTTGTTATGTTATTTAAAAAGCTCCCCCTCCTTACATTCAGAATAAAATAAATAAAATAAAAATACCAGTGTTCAAATTTAGCAGATTACTAAATAAACTAGAAGCACATTCTCACCAAGTGGATTTGAAATTCACATTGAATATCCACATCCCTGAAGACACCTATAGTTGGGATATCTCCTTAATCAACTTAGTTAAACATCATAAACCCCTAATACAAAACCCAAAAAGGCTAGTGTCCTAGGAAGTTTATCATCACTGTTAGATTAAGTCATGCTGTAGCATTCCATTGTCACTGAAATATTTACCTGCTAGTTTCTTACAAATGGACCCAATTCTGAAATTCAGAAAAGGAAATAAGTTTCCTAAACTAGAAACCTGTTTTTAAATGATTCATTCAAAATATGTCATTTATTTAAATTTTACCCCTTCCAACACAAGGTGGAAATTCACCTGAACCACATAAGATATAAATTCAATTCATTATTAGATTTCACAGGACCACCTCTTCTGCCATAAGTTTTGTTCTGAACCTTGCTGAACTTCACCTGGGATAGCATTAGCAGTGAGTATGATGGTGTTCACACCTCTGGGAAAGCAGCTAGCCTGCCTTAGTATGTTCTTGGCTTTGGACTTTCAGCAGGTGACAAATACAGAATGATAAAATTGGAAGATCCTCCCTATAGATATCAACTAGTGCAAATAGTACCTAACTGGAAATTATCTCTATTTCAGTGTCAATAAGTCTTACTTTTTTTTACTTTTCAAAAGAATTATTGGAATTTAATACACCACACTGAAATTTATGTTGTGACTCAATTCTGGAGGTAGCTCAGTTCCCTTTCTATTTAATTAGGGATCCACTTCAATTTCTAACTACTCAGAACACTGTTCAATGGTGAGAATTGGGTGAAAACTTCATTGCATTGCCAAGTGATTTAGAAGTTGGGCCACCTCTACCAAATCAAGGAATTTCCCCTTTTCCCTCTTCCCCTCCATATCCTGTTTTATATCTTCCTACTTGGTTATTTTTGATTCAGAAAATGTTTCCCCTGTAAGGGGTCAAGTGCCAGGCTGAGGAGGACTGGTCCAGATTTGCTCTGCAGTTGTCATGTATTACATAATAAATGTATATGGCAACCTTTGTTTCCTTGGTTATTTCAGATTTTATCCATCAATTCTTTTAAAAGAATCAAAAGAATTTAAGTTAGGAGAGCATGCTGAATGAATCCACTACTGATTGTTGTTATTTACTTTCAATTATGTCCTCAGCTGGGGATGGTAATCAATCTACCACTTCTACTTAATTGTCTCTCACTCAAAAGTTAGCAATTCCAAACCCATCTTTTCTCCTCCTGCCTCTATTGATTGAGAACAAAATCTAGAGCTAAAATAATTTAAAAAGAAGTTTAAGCCTTCCAGCAGAAGGGAGACTTAAAAAGTTGGATGGCTGTTGCCACCGATTTTCTGTAAATTATACATACTATAGGATTCAAACAAGGAAGAAAAAAAGAGAAGCTGCCTGGCCAGCTAGGAGGCATTTTCAAATAAGCCACATGAATCCTTGAGATGTGTACCTAAGGGAAACTCCTAACATTTCTTGCAAATCTTCATATCTGGCTGGGCACCTGGTCAGGGTAATCTAAGTTCTGATTTAAATATTTTAAAAATCTTGTTTCTAAGCAACAAATATGTTTTCTAGGCTACATGGTGGCAGGTTCAACCAGTGCTCTGACATTTTCTCACAATTCCCACAGAACCCAGTAGTTGATTCACCCACAAAGAACTTCCTTCATCTTATATTTCTTTACAAGTTTTAGACTATTTTCTGAGAGATGATGCTTCTCTGCTTTTTCTCACCTTACACCATTTGAAATTTCCCTTCACTTTCCCAGTGGGTACACTGTTTCACCATTTACTCAAGTCTTAGTGTTGGTAGTATTATTACAGGGAAGGCGGCCCAAGGTTCCCGCTCACACAGTGTCAAGTAGGGGATATGAGCAGAAGATGGGCAGTGTGGAATATGGAGCTTGACTGGGACCAATTTGAGGTCCTAGAAAAGGAGGGAAAATATTTCATTAATCTCAGAATAAGCAGAATGAATTGGTTAATGAGTGAACACTGAGATTAATTGTATGCCTAAGGGAAATGGAAAATACCAGGATGACAAATTATAAAAGGTTTTTTTTTTTTTTTTTTTTTTTGGAGGGAACAAACTATCTTATATTTTACAATTGCTGCATCCCAGTACTCCACACAGAGTATAATGGTGGGGAAATGTGTGGAGAAAACATAAGCATGTCTTGCTTAAGGAAAAATACCTCTCCATCTTCTTGTTGTATTACATGCTGGGAATTTTCTCAGTTAAGAGGTCATCAATTTGACATTGCTATGTACCCTGAAGGGGAAGGCATATGTGAGATACACAGGGAAGACCAGAAGCTGTTCTGTGATAGGAATAAGACCCTACTCTGTGTGACCTGTTCTAAGTCAGGAAGTCATGAGAACCACTTACACTGGCCCATTGCAGTAGCTGCTCTTTGTTACAGGGTGAGTCCAACACAGCTCAATGCCATTCCTTCAGGAATGGCACTGATCGTCCATGCACAATTTCGCTGTTTCTGCATTAGCTTATCACTTAGATCTGAATACTGTTATGTCAGAATGGGTTCATGGTCTTTTATAATGTGCTGTTGTCTCCAGAAGCTGCTGTTTGCTCTCTGGGAGGAGATCTGCTGTGTCAACTCAAATCTCTCAGACAGATTCTTCTTCCTCTAGAGAACTGTTGTCTCTAGACAGTTGCTGTTAACTCTGGTCCAGAGTGGGACTTCCCTCTTTTATCCTCCCAGAGAATGGGTGTAGGATAATGTAAGGGCTTCTGGGAAAAATTACTTCAACCAATGAACTTGCTCCTCCTAAGCATGCAAGCTCTTCCCCAGAAATTCACAAGTAAAACTCCCAGTCCTGGCTGGAACTAGAGAATTGTCAAGTACTGACTTAGCACTTATTAAGAACCTAACAGTCTTTCCTTTGGTGACTCTTCCTAACAAATCAATGAAATAGTACCAGCTTATCAGGGTTATTGAGTTTCTTAGTTTCAAGTAGGTCACAGAACTCAGGCTGAGGAAAGAAATTTCCTGTTTATTCCTCTTTCTTTACAAAAGAAGATGTAGAAAAAGTTGGAAATCTTCCACAGAAAGGTCAAAATAGTTCAGAAAATTGTATTAAAAGAGAAGGAGCAACCTCTGGTCTGGGCTGTGGTATGGAATGTAAGTATCCAGCTACCTCCCTCAATAATATATTGAATATCCCCAATCACAGATGATTTTCATTAAAAGCCTCCCAGACTTAATTGACTTGTTTGGAAAGTGAAGAAATGGAGGTTCATAAGTAGTATCTCACTTATCACATGCCACTAAGGAATTCAATTTTTTTCAGCACTTAAGTGTATATCCACTTTATTATTATTATTATTATTAATAATAATCATTTAATGATATTTTCTTTTTCCATATACATATAATTTCCAACATTAATTTTTGCAAGATTTTGTGTTCCAGATTTTTCTCCTTCTCCTTTCCCTTTTCCTCTCCCCAAAACAGCAAGCAATTCAATATAGGGTAAATTGCAATACAGGTGCAATTTCTCTAAACATGTTTCCATATTCATCATGCTGAGCAAAAAAAAAGCAATTCATTAATCTTCTCTTTCTCTATTTTCTTCAAATAAGCCTCTAAAGATATGAAATTTCCCCTTATTACTGCTTTAGCTGCATCCCACAGATTTTGGCATGATGTCTCATCATTGTCATTATCTTGGGTGAAATTATTAATTGTTTCTATAATTTGCTCTTTCACCCAGTCATTCTTTAAGATGAGATTATTCAGTTTCCAATTACTTTTTGGTCTATTTATCCCTAACTTTTTACTGAATGTAGCTTTTATTGCATTGTGGTCTGAGAAGAAGGCATTTATTATTTCTGCCTTCCTACATTTAATTTTGAGATCTTTATGTCCTAATATATGGTCAATTTTTGTATAGGATCCATGAACTGCTGAGAAGAAAGTATATTCCTTTCTATTGCCATTCAGTTTTCTCCAAAGGTCTATCATACCTAGTTTTTCTAATGTTCTATTTACTTTTTTAATTTCTTTCTTGTTTGTTTTGTGGTTTGATTTGTCTAAATCTGAGAGTTCAAGGTTGAGATCTCCCACTATTATAGTTTTACTGTCTATTTCTTCTTGCAACTCTCTTAACTTTTCCTTTAGAAAGTTAGATGCTATACCACTTGTGCATATATATTTAGTATCGATATGGCTTCATTATTTATGCTACCTTTCAGTAGGATATAGTTTCCTTCCTTATCTCTTTTAATTAGATCAACTTCTGCTTTTGCTTGATCTGAAATAAGGATAGCTACCCCTGCTTTTTTGGGTTTACCTGAAGCATAATAGATTCTGCTCCAACCTTTTACCTTTACTCTATATGTATCTCCCTGCTTTAAGTGTGTTTCATGTAAACAACATATTGTTTTTGATCTAGTCTGCTATCCGTCTCCATTTGATGGGAGCGTTCATCCCATTCACATTTACAGTTAAAATTACTAATTCTGTATTTCTTGCCATCATATTATCCCCAGATTATGCTTTTTCCCTTGACCCCCCTGAACCCCTTCCCCAATATTCAATTTATAGACCCCCCCTTGTGACGCGCAGCCCTCCCTTTTTTTTTTTAGTATCCCTCCACGTCCCTTCCCTTATTCTCCTTTTCCTTTTCCATTTTCCTCTCCCCCCTTTTAATGAGGTGAGAGAAAATTCTTTGAAAAAGAAAATATGACAATTATTTACTCTTTGAGCCTCTTCTGATGAGAGTAAGATTTACACAATGATTCTCCCCCTCTCTAAATTCCCTCAGATATGGTGTATTTTCTATGCCTCTTCCTGGGATGTAGTTTCCCTCTTTTTATCACTCCCTCCCCTTTTTCTGATACTACCCCCTTCCCTTTACTACCCCCCCCTCCTTTTTTTTTTCTTTTATATCAGTAAAATCAAATTATCCATGTGTACTTTCTATATACCCACAACAGAGATATAGTTCTCAAGGGTTCTGTGTACCTTTTTCTGTTTCTCTTCAGTCTTGTGGATGTAGATCAAATTTTTTGTTTAAGTCAGGTTTTTTTCTTATAAACATGTGGAATTCCTCTATTTCACTGAATGACCATCTTCTTCCATGGAAAAAGATGCTAAACTTAGCTGGGTAGTTTATTCTTGGTTGCAATCCTTGATCTTTTGCCTTTTGGAATATCAGGTTCCAGGCCCTTCTATCTTTTAATGTGGAGGCAGCCAGATCTTGTGTGACCCTTATTGTGGCACCTTGGTATTTAAATTGTTTTTTTCTAGCTGCTTGCAGGATTTTCTCCTTTGTGTGGTAATTCTGCAGCTTAGCCACAATATTCCGTGGTGTTCTTTTTTTAGGGTCTATTTCAGAAGGCGTTCGATGAATTCTTTCAACATCTACTTTCCCCTCTGTTTCTATTATCTCTGGACAGTTCTCTTTGATAATTTCCTGTAAAATAGAATCTAGGCTCTTTTTTTGGTCATAGTTTTCGGGAAGTCCAATGATCCGCAGATCATCTCTCCTAGATCTATTTTCCAGGTCTATAGATTTTCCCAGTAAGTATTTGATGTTGTTCTCCAGCTTCTCATTTTTTTTGTTTTGTTTGACTGATTCTTGGGTTCTCAATGAATCATTCATTTCTATTTGTTCCATCCTGACTTTTAAGGAGTTATTTTCTTCATTCACAGTTTTTAGTTCTTTTTGTAAATGCCCAATTTCATTTTTAAATGAGTTATTTTGCTCTATTGAATTTTTTTCCATTTCCCTAATTTCTTTTTTTTGAGAATTATTTTCTTTTTCCAATTCAGAAATCCTATTTTCTTGGGACTTTTTTATCTTTTCCAATTCAGAAATCCTATTTTCTTGAGACTTTTTTATCTTCTCCAATTCAGAAATCCTACTTTCATGTAATTTTTTTACCTTTTCTAATTCACTAATTTTGTTTCCCTGCATCTCCTGTGACTTCTTTATTTTTTCCAACTCCAATTTCAGAACGTTGTTATTCTCTATCATAGCTTCTCTTTCCTTTCCCCATTTTTCTTCAAACTCTCTTAACTTTTTAATAGTCTCTTCAATGAGAGAGTTATGTGATGGGGGGCAGGAATCGTTCCCCTTTAGGTTGTTATCTGCTGACTCTCTGCTGTTAACTTCCTCAGGGTTGGATACCCGCTCTTTCTCTGTGTAGAAGCAATCTATGGTTTTTTTGGGCTTCTTGCTCATACTTAAAAAATCTTTTGGGGTCTGTCCCTGGGGTAGGAAGTTATTTATTTATTTCTTTACCAGATTCCTCCCAGACCGGATGGATGCAGCGGGCCCCGCGCCTGAGCTAAGAGAGAGCTCTGGGATAGAGTTCCCCACCCCCTCCCTGGAAATGCCTCAGAGGTGATCAGCACTGCTGTGCCCTGAGGGCGCTGTGTTTTAGCCGCTTCCCTGAGGTTCGAGACTGAACAGTAAAGGCGACTCAAAGTCTAGCCTATACGTCCCGGTGGGACTTGGATGTCTGTAGCAGGTGACGTGAAAAGCCCCTGCGCTCAAACTGGAAGTGTCTGCCAGAAACCGTGGTCCCTAGTTCAAAGGTTCCACTTCTCTGGGACTTCCGTTCCACAGCCTTTAGCCAGCCGAGCCAGGCACTATGAGTTACCGCCCCGCCCACTCTTCAATCTCTTAACTACCCGGAGGTAAAAGCCTGGATTGCCTATGTCGGCCACACCCACCAGTGCCCAGATCTGCTGAGTCACTCCTGGGATCCGGGAAGATCCAATCTGGTTTTAAATTTTAAAGTTGCTTAGATTTCTCTTCTGAACTGCTGTTTTATAAGCAGAGAAGAGCTAACAGCCTGTGCCAGATTCTTTTATCTCAGTGGCTTCTCTGATCCCAGAGCCCTCCCCAGCACGACCGGCACAGTGTGCCACTACCCCACCGTCTGCGCTGGCCTCTCTTCTTCCTCCCCTGGGAGCTGACCTTTCCTGCTGAAACTCCAGATTCTCTTCAGCTGGTAAGTCGTGCTTCCAGTCCTTGTGGATACTATCAGTCCAATGCTATTTCTGAGGCTGATTAAATCTAGTTGGTTGTGAGGAAAGAAAGGAGCTTACACAGTGGCGTGTATCTTCTCCGCCATCTTGGCTATGCCCCCCTCCATTCTTTACCACTACAAAAACAGGTAATATGAATATTCCTTGTGCATATAGGTCTTCTCTGTCCCATCTGCTTTTCTTTTCTTTTTTTTTTTATATAATATTATCCCTTGTATTCATTTTTCCAAATCATCCCCGCCCTCCCTCCACTCCCTCCCCCCGATGGCAGGTAATCCCATACATTTTACAAGTGTTACAATATAACCTAGATACAACATATGTGTGTAAATACCATTTTCTTGTTGCACATTAATTATTAGCTTCCGAAGGTATAAGTAACCTGGGTAGATAGACAGTAGTGCTAACAATTTACATTCACTTCCCAGTGTTCCTTCTCTGGGTATAGTTATTTCTGTCCATCATTGATCAACTGGAAGTAAGTTGGATCTTCTTTATGTTGAAGATTTCCACTACCATCAGAATACATCCTCATACAGTATTGTTGTTGAAGTGTATAGTGATCTTCTGGTTCTGCTCATTTCACTCAGCAACAGTTGATTTAAGTCTCTCCAAGCCTTTCTGTATTCCTCCTGCTGGTCATTTCTTACAGAGCAATAATATTCCATAACCTTCATATACCATAATTTACCCAACCATTTTCCAATTGATGGGCATCCATTCAACTTCCAGTTTCTAGCTACAACAAAATGAGCTGCCACAAACTCCCATCTGTTTTTCTGTGCCACTGGCACACAGAACCAGATGTGTCTTAGAAGACACTCAGGACAGAGGATATCCACCAGCATCCTGGAATGATACCCTTCTCAGAATTTAATGCCCGTCAGCATTTTATTTTTCTGAGAATCCAGATGCTAGTACAGACAAAACAGATAAACAGATCAGATGTCCTAAAACAGACATTCAGAGTTACTCTCTGGTGAACAAAAGGAAGGGGTCCACTGTTGGGTATGGCTACAACTGAAAACTTCTCTCTTCCTTGGAGACTCTGGTAATAAATGCAGAGGGCCAGCCTCTCCAGGCTAAGAACTCAGATCTCCATCTACCCAAGACTCAAGGTGGAGACCAAATGTCTCTAATCTCTATTCCCATTCTCAGTTTCTAAAATCTTAGTGGGAGCTCCAAATGTAATGCCAGAGAAACTGAGGCAAAATAGAGATTAGAGAGTGTTTAATAATTTATTTGAAAGGGAGAGATTTACTGGGACAAAATGGATCCACAGTTTGGTCCCAGGACTGAATGAGACTATGGTCTCCAAGAATCCAGCATCCTGCTAGCATTGAGCATCCAATTCCAGTTCTCAATGGCATATTTATACACAGTAGCTAAACAAAGGCAAGGGGTGGAGTCCAAACTCTGGTAAGCAGGAATCTCCAGACAGAAACCATCAATTTGGTTCTGACAGGTTGGGAGGTAGGACCATAAATTCTAACAAAGTGGGAGTTAAGAAAGTGTCTGGATTCCCTTTTTTTTGAGTTTACACACTGACATTTTAAACCCTTAGAGCAAATAGTCCTGAGTTATATCAGTCTTCATAAACAAGAGGGGAGTTTGCAACTAAGGGGATTGAGGCATAACAATTAGGGAAACTGAGTCAGGACAATAAAAGGGAACTGTGGCAAAACACCTTCATATAGGATTTCTTTGGGATACAAGCCTAATAGTGTTATTGCTGCATCAAAAGATTTGCATTGTTTTGTAGTACTTTAGGTACAGGTCCAAATTGATTTCTTTAAAGATTGGATCAGTTTACAACTCTCCTGACAATAGTGTCCCAATTTTCTCACATCTTCTCCTTCATTTGCCATTTTTCTTTTCTGTTATGTTAACCAATCTGACAGGGGAGAGGAAGCAATCAAAGTTGTTGCATTTCTCTAATCAAGAATGATTGCTTGCAGTTTTTCATTTCTCTATAGATAGCTTTGATTTCTTCATCTGAGAGCTGCTTGTTCACATCCTTTGATCATTCATCAGTTGGAAATAGCTTATAGTTTTATAAACTTGAGTCAGTTTTCCAGTTATTTAAGAAACTAGGCCCTTAATAGAGATATTTGTTATATAGATTATTTTATAAAGTTCTTGCTAGGAAAAGGGTTTCTACAAAAATTAAATTACCCCCCCCAAGGCCAATAGTAAAAGATTCACAATCAGGTTTGAATTCACATGCTTTCATGAAGTTTATGAATGCTTGTGAAGCAGAAAAGTAATAAAATGGGAGAAATGAAAAAAATCCTGGATTTGGGAATATTAGAGGTGACATGAGTTAAGAAATCCAGTATAAGATAATGAAGGAATCAAGTCTCTCCAATAAACTAAAAGAGGTTGCAAAATGGTAAGTATTATGATGTAGTAGCTGGAAAACATTACATTAGATGAATGGATTAGTTAAATGACAATTTTGGGGACAAGAAGGAGTAAAGAGAAAGTTTGGAATAAGTTGTTTGATGGTCTTAAGAACTCTAATTCAAACTGGAAAAGCCCTTAGATGTCAACCATATATAGTAAAACTCTGATCTTAAAGGATAAAACTGAAATCAGAGACTAAGTAACTTCCCCCAGTTCATACAACTGGTAAGAGAGGAATCCTGGGGTTATGATTCCTACTTATCCCAATGCTCTTTGTATCACACCACATTGAGCAGGCAGAAAAGGGGATATTTGAGGGCTGCCCTTGGTATATCACCTAATGTCTTTCTTTCAGGCCTATACAAACAGAGGAATGTTGCAGAAGCAACTTAAGCAAATATGACAATATCTAACAAGGAAGAAGACAGCGAAGGGGAAAATGTCATTCTGGAAAAGGAAAACAAGAAGTTCCGTGAACTCATTCAAAGACTAAAGGAAATAGAGGCTACACAGGAACAACAAATCATGGTGGAAAAGAAGTGGGAGGCCATGATATCTAGCCAAAGCAGATTTCTAACAGCCATAATTACTGAGCTGAAGGAAAAGATGGAGAAACCAGATGTAGAAATACTACAGATGAAACTATGGCAAACTCATCAGGGAAAGTTGTTTGGGGGACAAGGAATCTAGGACATCTTCTTTCCCTGACTTTCCTGTGTCACAAAAGATTTCTTTGGGGATCTCCCCTTATCTCTTGCTGTATTCTTATATTTCCTGTGGGGGAAAAAAGTGGGTTCATGCCTGAGAGTTATGGTATCTAACTAGAGATATTTTGGTTTGAGAGCAGCCTGGAGGGCTCTGTGTACTGATGCTAAGTCCAAGTGATCCAAGGATCTAAAGCCTAGGAATGCTCCTCTAATTTGGATCTATCATACGTGTAATAGCAGCGGCTGGAATAAGAGACAGGGTGACATTCATGGTTTCCATGCAGCTGTAGAGATGGCTCCAGAAGATCTCCATTCATTCCCAGGAGGCTTTTAAAAACAATTATCAGTACTTTCCATTTTTTCTGTGTGATAGAGAATGAGTCTTATCACAAAATGACCTTTTCTTGACTACATTTCTTCTGGTACAACACAGGAACTGCTCAAGAATCTCCTGGCATGAGAAGAAAATTTGTATCCAGAATGTAGCTTTTCCAAAATGGCCTTCAGTGAAATCAAGAAAATAATAAAAGAGCAGTGAAAGTCCCTGTTCAGGACTGGGAGGCTATGAAGCTTTAGAGATTGGTATCATGGAAAGGTTTTAGGAGAAATGATTCATAAATAATACTGACCTTTTTTCTTTCTGGGATGTTGCAGAGACATTGGAAAGGTATGTTTCTTTTTAGAGCGATTACAGATAGTATGCAGAGCTTAGTTTGGGGCAGGGTGAAAAGGGCTTGGGGATAAGGGATTGTCCCTCAAAAGAGAAACAGGTAATAGGGCCTTTAGGAGAGTTTATTGCACAGGTTGTTCAATTTCAGTGATTTCTCTTTTTTGTAAGACTTATATTAAACTGAATTTGCAACCTTATGTACCGACTATGGATGCTTCATATATCACTGTGGTGACCAAATTATTAAAAATAATTCAAAGTAAGTGTCAGCCCTTTGGAAAAGAATCTTTCAGCTTTCCTCTCAAGAATCCTGGAAGGAATACAACCTTCCTATTAGAAATGCAGTCTGAAATATCCCTGTTATCAAATTTCTGATACCTTTGTGTCTTTAACTTGGGAATTATTCCCAGCATAGATAAGTTCATTTGTCTAGAATATGCCAAAAGGTAGAAGGGAGAAACTGATACAGTAGTGTTGGGGGGGGGGGGGGTGGCAGGAGGGTTGTGGGAGTAAAAAATAAGAAGAAAAACAAGTGAAGGGAGAAACAAACTCCATGAGATTAGTTGAGAGCTCTTTCTTTGGGGTGCTTCTTGGCACTATTTGATTAGATGGAACTCTACTGGGATGGTCTTGAAGCTTCATTGAACTGAAATCTTGCTTTGAGAAAGGAGAGCAGACTTTTGGGGGATGTTAGAGGTATTAGGACATTTGAGCCTGGTGCTAGGCATTAAATAAATTCTTGTGCTCACTTTTGCTCATTCGTGAAGGATAGAAAATAACAAGTAATTGTTAGGATTACTAGGTGAGAATTACTAGGGCACTTAGGAAAATGTTTTGCTAAGAATCCAGAGAACAATTTCAGTAAAGTGTCACTGTGCTCCTTTGCTGAAATATGTAAGATGAACAAGATGGACAAGGCATTCAAGGTTATAGCAATCCAAGGGGAAAGAAATCCCTGGATCAATATTACAAACTATTTTATTATTCCTGGAACATTCATTGAAGCCTCAGAAAGCTCCTTTTCTAGCCCTTTATTTCTGCCTGGATCTGGCAACTGTAAGATGCGATGTATTAAATGACTTTTATAAGATCCTTTCCAGATCTATTAGAATGTGTTTTGTAAATGAAATAAAAATCCATGAACTCTAAAGATGAATGACTATGTAATGACTCCTCTCCTTTGGAGGTTACTTGGGACATGGTATGAAGATATAAGACTTTGATACTCAGACCCTGAGAGCTCTATTAAATGAGGGAATTCCTCAGAGAGATCTACATTATGCAAAAGCCTTCAAATATTTGGGGAACACTCATTTGTACCCTAAGAACTTATTGTTCCTATTAATAGAAACATGGAGACAGTTCCTCCCAGTTGCTCTCTTTGCTCTATGATGAACTGAAGGAATGAAGAAATTTGGGGAGGCAAAAGCTGATACTCTTCATGATCCAATTTACTTTAAGATATTTAGAATGCTAGAAAAGTGCATCATTGGCTAATTATACTGTACCTTTAATTAATGAGTTTTACTTAGAGGAGCACTTATTTAATGGGAAAGCAAAATTTAATTCTCTGCCTTTCTTGAGAGATAGGGATATCTGGACATTCCAAGCCCAGGAAGTAATTGTTGCCTTTAAAGACAAGAAGTCATTTATCTGTGAATAGTAATTCTTGCAGCTGGAGTTATCTTGGTCTTTAATATAAGCAGGGAGAGTTCACACTGCTTCCTTGGCCATTTTGCCTTACTTACAAATAGAAAGGCTTCACTTCTTCTTTGAAAACTTTCTTTATTCCTTACATGACTGTTCTAGAAATAAGTATGGCAGTGGATTAGAGGAAAATGAAATGCCTTAAATAGAGAGCTCTGGTTCTCAGAACCTTTTCCTTTTTCAAGCACAGCATAAGTATTTACTGAAAATTCTTGCTCTGGATAAAGCAAGAGAATTATATAAGATGCAAGTAAGGCTTCCCTCTCAGTAGAGATATTGAAACCCTTTTTTTTCAACTGATATCATTTCCTTTTTATAGGACAAAAACTGTCAGAGAAACGGAATTTCTACAGTTTGTCTGAAGAGAAAAAGAGGGCAATCAGAATTATTCCTGGCTTCTCAGGCAATACCTACTTTGTCTATATGTTTGGGAGTATTCACACTGAGGATATCAGAGGAAGAACATTTTTTATACACACTTAGTCCTGGGATGAAATTGTTGAAGAATACAGCTACACAAGAGCAATCATTAATTTTAGGAATTGCATTCGGAGTGATCAATCATCTAGCTGGCCTTTTAACCCCTACTAGAATGGTATTGTGAGCAAATATCTGTGCATACAGGTTGAAGTGGTTCTGGATGGTATTGAATCTATGTATTTAATAAGCTTAACATATTGTCAAAAGTTCATGTTATATTGCTTTTGTATTTGGTCAGTCATAAATTATAAATGTAGAACAACTTTTTTTCTCAATATTTTATTTTTCCAAATACAAATAGTTTCCAGCATTCATTTTTGCAAGATTTTGTGTTCCAAATCTTTTTCCCTCCCTCCCTTACCTCCCCCCTCTTTCTAAGCAACAAGAAATCTAATACAAGTTAAATACATATAATCCTTTTAAATATATTTCCTTTTTTATTATATTGTACAAGAAATATCAAATCAAAAGGGAAAAAACATGAGAAAAAAATAAGCTAATAAATAAAAAGGTGAAAATACTTTGTTTCAATCTACATTCAGTCTCTTTAGCTCTGTTTCTTGAAGCAGATGGCATTTTCCATCCCAAATCTATTGTAATTGCCTTGAATCACAGCATTGCTGTGAGAAGCCAAGTCCATCATAGTTGATCCTCACATGTACAGGGTTCTCTTCATTCTTCAGATTCTTGATTCTTCTCTCTCTGCCTTTTCACCAAAAACCTCACTGGATAAATATTACAGGATCTGAGAATGGCTGATGCTTTACTAAGACCAGTTTCTGAAAAACATTCCCTTTATCACTGGAAAGTTCTTCTGAAATTACACATCCTGATTTGCAATCATTATTTGAGAACTCACCTCAATGTAGAAGCCTGCTTAATAAATGCAGTTACTGAATATTCACTCCAATTTGCACCATCTGGGATATGCTTTTATTTGATTGAAGGATAGCCAGATAGAAGTAGTAGTGGCCACTAGGTGGCCCTATGCACAGTGTTTTTAAAGTTCAAGTCTGTCCTCACATTTACTAGCTGTTTGATTGTAGGTAGGTTATTTAGCTTCTGTCTGCCATAGTCTCATCACCTGTAAAATGGGAGAAGAAACACCTACCTAACAGGGTTGTTTTGAATATCAAATGGGGTATGCTTCATAAATAGGTAAAAATTTCTAAACCTTAAAGTACTTCATAAATGTTAGCTATTTTAGCTATTATTAGTAATCACTTCAGACCAGCATTTTCACTTAGCCAACTGAGAATAAAACAATAACTTTATTCAGCTTTGTATTGCAAATGGAAACCTGAATATGACGTTCTGAATTCAATTTCCACTGCCCAAACTGAGTAGATCTGTGGAATGTGGGCTAAATCCCCGGCCCTGGTTTTCTGTTTTTATCCTTCCATGAAGACACAAATTTTAATCTCTGCTCTCTGCACTACCTTGTGCATAGTAAATGATAGATTTGAGTTGAAGTAAACTTTTGATTTAAAAAAGGGATTATCTGGAGAGGATAAAAGGAGAAGGAAAATAGAATAAATAGGAGGAACTACAGTTAGCAATAATAATTAATTACTAGTCAAAATATTTTTCCCCTGAAGCAATTGAGGTTAAATGATTTGCCCAGGGTCACATAGTTAGGAAGTGTTAATTGTCTGAGGTCAAATTTGAACTTAGGTTTTTCTGACTTTAGGGCTGATGTACTATCCACTGGACCACCTAGCTGCCCCCTGTCAAAATAATTTTGAAGCAAGTTTTTCTGATAAGGCCCCATTTTTAAAACATATAAGGAACTGAGGCAAATTTATATTAAAAAAAAATGATTTATGCCCCAATCAATAAATAACTAAAAGATATCATTTATGCCCAAAGGGCTAAAAATCCATGCATATCCTTTGACTTAACAATACTACTACTAGGTAAGAATCCCCAAAGAGATTTTTTTTTTAAAGGAAAAGGACCCACATGTTCAAAAATATTCATAGCAGCTTTCTTCCCAGAATCAAAAATTGTAAATTGAGTAGATGCATATCAATTGGGGAATGGGTGAACAAATTGTGGTACATGATTATGATGGAATATTATTGTTCTATGAGATATAATGAACATGATGCTCTGAGGAAAAATCCTGGAAAGCTCTGTATGAACTTAAGCAAAGTGAAATGTATTATATATACAAAGTAATACCAATATTCTGGGATGATCAGTTGTAAATTCTCTGAAATACAATGACCCACAATTACTCTGAAGGATTTATGATGAAAAATACTATCCATACCAGAGATGGAATTGATTGTGTCTGAATATACAATAAACCTTCTCTTTGTGTGTGTGTGTGTTTTTTTTTTTTAATATTTTCTTGAGATATTTGATTTTTTGGATAGAAAGTCTATGATTTCTTGCACACCTTGACTTTTATAAAAATGTTTTGCCTAATTTCACATGTGATTTCTTAATAAGCTCTGGGAGTAGGGATAAAGTAAAGAATCTGGAACTGAAAAGTCTTAAGAATAAATGTAAAAAAAAAGTGCTTTAAATACAACTGGGGGAAAATAATAAATAAATAATTTAATTTTAAAAAACATGGGGTGATCATAGCAGTGGCATAGAAAGTAATAGAAATAGGAAACTAGGGTCATGAGTAGATTTTTAAAAAAAAATGAATAAAAGAACAGAATGAAAGTCAGGAGGAATAGACAGTTTAGAAAACAATATTTCATTAATGCAGACTTTAAAAAGAAAGATAAGCTGACCTGTGAATACAGAGTTATAGTTTTGAGTAAAAAGTTTCTTTTTTGTTCTTCTTTACACATGGAAATGCTCTTTTTATTTCCTCTTTGCTAGGTTCAGAATTTTTTTTTTTTTAATCAGATCGATAGGATTTGAAAATTCAAAAGGCACAGTGATCATATGTTGAGAATTTAAGACCAACATTACTATTTTTATTTTCAACATATTAATTATTTTTTCATTTAACAAAAATTGTTATTGAATCTAAATTTTAAAAATGACTATCACTGTCCTGGCAACTTCACAGGTTGTTATGAGAAAACACCTTTTTGAACACAGAGATTTAAAATAAAGTACTATAGAAATGTGAAAAAATGTCTTTTATCTTTGTTCAAATGACTAATTTATTGACAATTATATAGAATGACTAATACATTTTTCCAGTACATGGCCTTTGTGTCCTGTTTTGTGTCATCACAATCTCTGTTTTCCTCATGCCCCAGAACTTGCTACTCATGTCTAGTTCAGGAACCCAAAAATTATACCAGTTAATGTCACAGTAATATCACAATAATTTTATCTTAAAATGTCATAACATGTAGAGATGGTAAAGTTTTGTCACAGATTTTATCTTGCTAACAATCCCCCACTGAGGAAAGAGAGTGAATCAAATCCCCCTCCCATTCTACATCTCTACAGGGACAGATTAGAGATAAGAAAAATAAAATAGAAGAAAAAAAGGAACATAAAATTTCTTGATTTAGGAAAAATATAATTCTAAAAATAAACTAAGTAAGTAAACCAATTGTTAACTTGGGCTCCTGAGTGAAAGAGTTAGAAATTTAGTCCAACAAATCTATCTCCAAATGGTGAGACTGATTGTATCTGCCTTATGGGCACTTGGTCAACTAAATGAGGGAATTGAAAAAGTAGCCTCAGGAATGGTATTAATCAGGGATAATCCTGCTTGAGTTGTAGGATGGATTTTGGGATTATACCTGTGTTTTTAAGATTTATGGAAAAACTTCAGGTTGATAGAAGATATATCTGAACAGAATTTTGGAGACCTTTGGTTTTCAAAATTTGCCTAAATGTGCTGATAGCATCTACAGGAGTCACAATGGGCTTGTCACTTAATGGAGTCTATCATTTTCTGGGGATAGGTTTGAGAGAGTTACTGATAATTCAGTCATGTATGACATACCTATTTTCCATGGAGTTTTTTTGGTCAAGATACTGAAGGTGCTTGCAATTTCTTTCTCTAGTGTGTCCCTGTTGAGGTTCAAAAGGAGACCCCCAAAAGGTTGGAGTTGAAGACCGGTGTCTCAGAGGAATTTGCAGGCTAGACCCCATCTCCAAGTCAAGGGGCAAAGTTTATTATAATTGTAACTACAATTGAAGGAGGCTGAATTCCAAAAGGATTTAGCAAAAAACCAGGAGCAACAAGATAAATTTATAGGAAAAGAGATCCAGTCCTTTGGGTCACTGATATACAAATTTTATGACTTAGAGGTAGAACTGAGGAGTGGTCTGGTATATACCTCACTATTGAATGTTAAGGTTCAGATGGGGGGTTGAGGAGTAGTCAGGTTATGCACTTTACCATTTGTCTCAGAAACCCTGTTATCACTGACCTAAAGATTGTTATCTGGCAGTCAGCAATATTTCTAGGATTATTTCTAAGTATTTCTAAAGCCAGGAGACTTTAGGTTCCTTGACAAACCTTTGGCCCTGGCATCTTTCTAACTGAGCTTTACTTCCAAATTTCTACAATAAACCTCTTATTTATCAATCTAGGTTTTCGGGCCTGTAAATTCATTTTCCAGGTGACACTGTGCCTCATGGGATTATCTATGCACCAAGAAATGGGGTCCTCCTTTCCTCTGGCTTCAGGATTACTGTTGTAATTCTCCTAAGAGCTGCCTCCATTATACCCTTCTCAAGCAGTTTGAAACCTAAACTCACTTGGGACAAAGGGATACAAGTCTAATATTCTGGAGCTGCTTCAGACTGAGAAGGAGCACAGAACTGTCAAGTGGGGTCCAGACTGAGAAAGGGATACACCTGACTTGCAGCATCCAGGGTTTGCTGAGTGTCAGCATCAAGTATCAGGTGATATTCCGATTAAAACAATAATTAGAAGTTCATAGTTTGGAGTCTACAAGGAACAACTCCCTCACACACAGATTTAAAATGCCACCGTCAGCAATGAGCAAAAAACCCAAATAAATAAAAGTGGATTTTATATGGGAAAGACTAGGAACCCCATCCAGAGGAAGTCTTGGGGGAGAAGAGATGAGGCTGTCATGAATGTCTCACACTCAGACAGTTTTTCCTAAATATCAAAGGACATTTACCCCAAATCCTTGCTTTTGTCTCCTCAAAGGAGTAGGGCAATGGGGGGAACTTGAGGTTATACACAGTGAAAGGAGTACTCACGAGGCCTAGGGTGCAAGCACCATAATGTGTAAAAGGCATTAAGCATTGGGTAGAGAGGATGGCAATCAAAGTGGATAATTAGTCTTAAATGCCTCAGCTTGAGTTATTTGAGAAGTGAAGGCTGGGCCACTGTCTCTCTGTAAAGAACTGGGCAGGCCAAAAGAAGTTAGCAAAAACACTTCTCAGTCTTGCAGAGGAAGGAATTGACCTGATGGATAAAGCTGTCAACACCAACCAAAAGAAGTTTGGAGCTCCTGAGAGGGGGCATATGGGTAAATTCTATCTGCCAGTCCTCCCCTGGGTATGTACTCCTCCTCCAGGAGTCAGAGTAAATCCCCCTTTGGATTTACCTGGACACAAACTGGGCAGGCCTGATAGACTCGTTTACTGTTTCTCCTAGCTTGTGATCAGTAAAAATAGGTTTCACAAGGGGTTGGCATTTGTTTCCACAAGTGAGTAGCTTTGGAATAGGTCAAAGAGAAGTTTCTATTGCCTGGTCTCTGAAGTTGGCCGGAAGTGTTTGAAACTACCCAGAAGGAGAAAGGGTATAACCCCTTTCTTTAGCAAGAACTTGTTCCTGGGAGGTACATGAGGGAGTGCAGGAGTCAGGGAGTTGGGGTATTAAAGGTGGGGTAGTCTGCAGCAAACAGGCAGCAGCATAGGTAGCTGAATCTGCAAGCCTGTTTCCCTTTGCCTGAAGTAAATCCCTCTTCTGTTGTACTTTACAAAAGATAACAGAACCTCTCCAGGTCCATGGACATCTTGCATTAATTTTGCAATTTCCCCTGCATACTTAATGGGTTTTGTTTTGTTTTGTTTTGTTTTGTTTTCTGTCAAAAGTCCCCTTTCTTTCCATTTAGCCTCATGAACATGCAAACCATGAAAGGAATATTTGGAATCCATATAAATGGTCACTATCATTTCTTTCCCCAATTCTAAAGCTGAGGACAAAAATTCTCTGAAGTTGGTGGGAAGCTAATGTTGTCAATGGCTGTCCTAAAGTGATCTTAGAGGCTTCCTCAATTAGAAAGACTATAACAGCCACTGTTCTAAGACAGGAGGGTCGCCCCAAAGACATCTAGTTTTTTTTTTGAGAAGTCTACAAACTCCAACCATACCCAGGAAAGTAAACAACTGGTTTTTTTGAGGCAAGTTTAAGGAGTGATAAAATTATCTGCTTCTTTTCCACTGTAAGTAAAAAGGAGGTAAGAGTTAATTCATGGCCTAGATTTTTTTTTCTTTTTTATTATAATTTTTCATTTACAAGATATATGCATGGGCAATTTTTCAGCATTGACAACTGCAAAACCTTTTGTTCCAACTTTTCCCCTCCTTCCCCCCACCCATTCCCCGAGATGGCAGGTTGATCAATACATGTTAAATATGTTAAAGTATAAGTTAAATACAGTATATGTATATGTCATGGCCTAAATATTTAACAGACTGATAGGCAATGTGACAGAGAAAGAAACTTTCTAGTTCAGGAAAACAGAAAGTTAAGGGTTTTTATGGCTGCAGTCAACGAAGCTTCTCTGTAGGGCTGCAGATCAAGACATCATCTACTACTGGATAGCCAGTGCCTGTCCAAATATGTGGGGGCTCTCACAGAAGTCCTGAGATAGGACTGTCCATGTTAATTGGTGGGAGTTAATTTCTCCTGAATTTAGCCATTAAAAGGCAAAAAGAAATTTCCTTTGCAATTTGGTATGCAAAATAAAACATCTTTAAGATCTAAAGTAGAAAAATATTGTGTCTCCTGAATACTCATACTGTTCTCATGGCTTCTACTATTCCTACTATTTTTGAAGTATTAAATATCTGAGACCAGATTTGAACTCAGATTCTCCTGCTTTCAGGGCTGGTGTTGCCTCAATGTAATGAGTTCTGACAGACAAATCTTTAATTCTTACTTATTTTCCTCACTTGCTTTGAATTTCTAGATTTTTAAAATTTCTGGCTTCAGATGATTTTTTAAAATTATTTCTTCAATCTTTGTAAAGGAGGTCCTTGGTAAATCCAATATAGCATTACAAATTCGAATCAATTTTTGTAGTAGACATCTTGTTATACTGGTATGGCCTAATCATGATCTCTACATCTTTCTCAAGTTGAGTTGTTCTTTATTTATTTTCTTTCTTTTTCTTTTTTTCTTTCTTTCTGAGGCTGGGGTTAAGTGACTTGCCCAGGGTCCCACAGCTAGGCAGTGTTAAGTGTCTGAGACCACATTTGAACTCAGGTCCTCCTGAATTCAGGGCAGGTGCTCTATCCACTGCGCCACCTAGCTGCCCCCGTTCTTTAATTTTTTTAAGGCTCACCTTAAAACTGAAACTACAAGTTTCAAGTTTTTCTTTACTTCAGGAGGTTGATTCCCATATTTGCATTTTTCTAGTTATTTGGAATGTAATTGTACTTTCAATTTTTACCTCTCATCTTTTGTTACTAAAATGCAGAAATTGTGTTGTGTTTTGAGCATTTATTTTGTAGCCTGTAACTTTGATGAATATTTTGATTGATTGTCTGAATTAATATCTTTGTTGATAGCCTAGGTCTTACCAAGTAAGTCATCATATAATCAATAAAAAGGAAAACTTTTATATGCTCTTTACTTTCTTTATTCCTTGAATTCTTTTCATGAATTTTATTGCTATCAGTTGCATTTTCAGAAAGATTTTAAATAGGAAACGTTAGCATCCTTGCTTCAATCCCATATTTATCAGAAAAGCTTCTAGTGTATTCTCATTGAATATTATATTTCCTTTTGTTTTAAATGAATGTTTTTAATTATTATTATATTATTGCCCATTCAGCATTTGTTGGAGTACACAGGAGCCACCCGACAGGGGCTGCTGGAGATGAGATCCAAACTTGCAGAATGGATCTTCTCTTATGAGAGGATGATACATGATACTGAGAGGCAGTTGCTGTTCTCTGACTTCTCTAACTGACAGGCTGTTGCTTTGTCTGATCTCTCTCCTCTTCCATCTGCCTCCAATTCACCTCATTCCCAGTGGGCAACACCTGTGTCAACAAAGGCTGCCCTGCAACTCCTTCAGATGTTATGATGGACAGCTGTGGAGGCTCTTGGAGAAATAACCTGCCCCTTAACAATTCCCTGGTTTTTTGTTCTTATCCCCCCCCCCCCCAGCATAATCCAGGCACTCAGGAATGCAAGCAGCACTATCATTTCTGGATGGTTGTAGTAGGTGTTGATCTTGTGAAATATCATGGAGGCAAACTTTCAAACAGAGAAGAGGACTATAGTCAGAACAGGCATTTAAGTCTCTCATCAGTCTCCTGGCTCAGTCCTTTGCTGTGTTGGCCCATTTAAAATGTTCTTCTAAGATAAGTAAAATAGTGCTACAGGGTCCCTGTGACTCCTGAATCCAATATAACTTATTTACTGCCAATTTAGTAATAACAACCAGGGAAACACCTTGACTCAGGTCAATGTTGAGGAAACAGTTTATATAGCCATGAAATTAATTAAATAATGCATTAGATGTAACTCCTCTTCCCACACTCAAAAAAATTTAGTTGGGGAGCATCATTTGGAGTGGTTCCCTGAAGAAAAGCCCAGTGATGCCAATGGATGTCTTAGGGAATTATGATAAATCAATGGTTGAAAAAGATTTTGGAATAAAAAATGTTGGAACCCTGGATATGTGAGGGAGCATTCTGGAATAAGAGACATACTACTGGACTTGAAGCAAGTTTGATTTTGATTTGAACTTACTAAGGATATATGTTGTAAACATGGGGAAAATCACTTAATGTTCCTGAGTTCAGTTCCTTGACTGCAAAATCAACAATACTACCTATATTACAAGATGTCCTTGTAGTCAAATAAAATACTTTATAAACCTTTAAATCCCCACATAATTGAGAAATACCATTGTTACTTGAAGTCTGTTGCAGTCTATTTATCATGATTCCTAGTGCATAATAAAATATCTAGCAGAAAGACTTAATAAATGCTCCTTGGTTAATATAGGAAAGGAGGATGACTACAAAAGTGCATTCAGAAATGAGAGGAAAATAAAATGCCTTAGCACTTGTTGCAACTTTACTATCTTTCAGTAATTGAAAACTCAAGTAAGGGCATAGTTTAAGTTCGTTGGAGCAAGCATTAGTCACACAGTAATACCTGTGCCAGTTGATACTGGAAAAAATTATTTGATCAGTTCCCTTCTGTTAGCAGTTAACCCCTCCCCCTTTGCGTCCCCCGCCTCGTTCTCCTTGCCCTGACTCTTCCTTCCCGCTGGTCCTCCCCCTCTCTTTTTTCCTCTCCCTCCCCATCCCCCCCTTTCTCTGCCTCTCCGGGTGTGTAATGGCGGAGAACAGAAAAAGGCTTTTGTAAGAGGGAGATAACTTGTCGATGGCGGCAGGGAGATAGAGGTCCTTGATTTCTCCACATTTTCCCTAAAAAAAAGAACCCAAAGCCACTCCAACCCTCCCTCACGAAGACACACAGACTCCTGTTTAGCGTTCCACCATGTCCTACTGCTCTTTTCTATCCCTTCCCTCCTTCAAACTTGGTCCACTGTCAAACGCCCATCAACTTCCTGACAAATTATCTGCTATGGTTCATAGCCAACTCATGTCTCCAGCTCTGTTATGATACAAAAAAAAAAAAAAAAAAGAAGGCTCCCCATTCCCACGCCCTAGATTTGTAGGCCACCGGGACCTGGGAGTCCCAGTTCAGCATCCCCTTACCACGCTCCAGGGAGCATCACACAGACCGAATCCCGGACATTCAAGTTCGGATCAGCACACAACGGGGCTGTAGAGTACCGAGGTGGGACTGCATCGGGCAGCATAGTCTCTTGAAGTTGGACTGGGGGGGTGGGGGTTCGGTTGTCTCCCCCTCAAGCTGAAAGCAAATGAAATTCTCAATTATTTCTCTTCCACATCCTGAGTGGTTCCACTCCTAATCAGACGGTACCACTCACGGCGTCATTCCCCAGCGGGTAAGTTCCACAGGGATAGTACAAAGAACCGATCTGAAAGTCCATCTTCAGCTTCAAATGCACTACTGTCAACCCTGGCAGCGGCTGTGGTTCCCAGGAGACTTTCTAGGGGATGTGCCAGGGTACTTTGGGGAGGATGAATAGGGTATGCTTTAGCAAAGATGAGAAGAAGGAAAGGTGATTGGAGGACTTAGTGGCTACCCCGAGCCAAGCTCCCTCAGTGGCTTTCCAGGGAGGAAGCCAGAGTGATCTGCGGCCGCTTCAGGCGCTCATCTTCACCCCGCCTTCTGAACTGGGGGCTATCTTACCAGCAGCCCTGGAAGCACCTATCTTCTTCTGGGAAAACAAGCACAATTCCCACAGAATTTCAAGACTAGAAGAAAAGCAAAAACCTATAGCCCAGCAACCCCCAGCCTCCTCTCCAAGTCAGGACTGGAGATCCAGCAAGGTTTCTTGGGTTAGATAAGAGCCGGAAGTCTTCAGCCCTGTATGGTTCGAGAGGGGCAGCGCCAGCAGACACTATCCCAAATCTTGGTCTGGCCTTACACCTAACCAGGCTTGCTGTATGCCAGGGCTCCGCGTTCCAAAAGAGGGGCTCAGTTCAAAGTCAACCTCAAAGGACAATGCTTAGCACCAAAGGCTAAGCGGGACAGAAGAGGGGGCTGATGCTCCTAGAGACCAGCAAGGGTGGGGGCGCAATTCGAGTTCTGAAGGCTTTGCTGTAGGACAAGGAATCAAAAGTCGTGTCTCCTTCCTTCCCCAGTGTAAGTTTTCCTACTACTGAGTTCCTCACCCTGGCTCCACCCCCTACCATTTGAAGTGGGGCACACTGCAAAAGCACTGCACATGCCAGTGGAACATTACTGCCAGAGCAGGCCAGGACTACTGAACCCCGTATTCATCCTGGCACTCTTGGACTCACTCATTTGTGTGACTGGTATAAATAGACTGAAGAGCCCCTTAAACAACTCCTGCGTTTTTGCACAATCCTTCCAGCGCTCCCCCACTCATATCCCTTAACAAAACCTTGAATCTTTCTGTCTCAGATGCCACCCTCAATCAGTCAATGAACACGTTTCAGGCCTCATTATTTCCCAGTTCTAGACAGATGGCTCCTTCTGCCAGCAATTTTTGAGGCTTTCAAAGAAATCATGGATGTGGAAAGTGCTTCCCCTCTCAGTCCCATGGTATTCCCAGATGCTGATAGCAGCCCTTACAGAACTCCCTAACATCAGGCTAGCTCAGAGAAGCTATAGAGATACTGGTTAGCAACAAATGGAAAAACAAGCAAAATGGTGGGGGGGGGGGGGGAACATTTGCTTTTCTAGTCCTGTAGCCTTCATTAGAATCCTCCTCACTCAGTTCAATCCAATTTAGCTAATTGTCTTTTGGCCACCTATAACTTTTGCAGGCACTGTGCAAGATATTAGAAGATAAAGACAGGCAAACTAGGCCTAGCTCAGAAGAAGCTCCATTTGTGAAAGAAAGGTAGCATGAGGGAAAGGAAACGAACCTAGAAATTCCCAAGTAAGATTTGCACACCTGTTGGGGCAATGAGGCACTGCTTTCCTTTTGAGATGTGCCAAGGAGCCTGTAGGCCACATCAGCTGGTAGGGCTGGCCAAGGAGGTAAAAAGGGGCTTAGTCTCTGAGGCAGGAGGTTGTGTCTTGCAGGAGTTAAAGGAACTAATGGGTTTCTTGAGATGTCAAGGGGCGTGTCCTCTTGCTAATTCTCCTCCTAGGATGCACCAGAAGCCTCTTCTAGGTCTCCACCTACGCAGTTCTGAGTGGGCTGGGCAGAGGCAATGCTAGAAGAGAGGCAGCATAAATAGACAGCCTTGAGGAGATCTTGTTCTCTGGTGCTCCTGCACTCTTGCTTCCTGCTATCCCCATTCTCAGGATGACTGAATAAAGACAGAGTTTGCACTTTGTGGGTTGGAGTCTGAAGGCAGGTGAGCTGGCCTTGGGGTGGGCATACAGATCAGGCTGTGCGCTGGGACACACACCCAATAAGGCTTACTTGGTAATTTGTAATTATAAAAAATGAAATTTAATCAATATGCTTTATATGTTGAACTGTTTATAAAAAAGATATTCTATTACTTAAAACAAATGAACCAGTTTTTCTGTTACTCCATTTTTAGAGATTGCCTCAACTCGCTTGTCCACGTTTATGTGGCAGTTGTGGAAAGGATGGATTGGGGAAGAAGGAGACAGTTAACTGAGAGACAGATGTGAAGATCACTGCAATAGAAAAGAGGTCATAAGGATCTCATTGTATATGCAAAAGAAAAATGTTCAAACTCTTCTTGGATAATGGAGATGGGGCTACCTCCTATGAAAGGAGAGCATCTTCTTCAGAAATATGCCTTGAAAGGAAGTGAAGTCTCTCCATCTAAGCTGCTGGGGAAAAACAAGTAGTTGGAGAGAGGATAATGGCTACAGCTGTGGAAATATTGCAGAATGAGATCACCTGTACCATCTGTTGGCGCTACTTCTCTGAGCCAGTCACCATCAGATGTGAGCACAGCTTTTGCAGATTGTCTACTCAAGCTAGAGAGCTACACTTTTCTCTTAGCCTGAATGCAGGCAAATGCCCTAGGTTAGAGGATTCCAATTAATCAACGGGTGCCTTGTACAGCTGACAACTGGATAACCGGCTCTGGTCCCAGCTTGGGAGAGAAGAAGCAGCAAAAGTAAAGCCAGTACTAGAAGGGAATGATCAAAGAGGTCCTGTAATTGGAGAGAGCACTAACTTTTAATAATAATTAGAAGATTGATCCCACAGGGTAAAATGGAAGAGGTTGATCATATTTGTGGTAGAGGGATTGAGTGATATGGAAATAAGGAATTAGGGATGGATGGGGAAGGGATGTTGGATCATTACAATGTGTTCAAAACAACTTGTATGTGAAGGGTATGACTAGAAGTAAGTATGTTAATTGTTGTATGGAAGGCAGAAATTATCTTCCTACGGGAGGCAGGAGACCAAGTGGAAGACACATGAAAGACAAGACACAAGGTTACATGGAAGTATCCAACTCACTTCTCTTCCTTCTAAAGACTAGAGATTGGCAATTGACTTTGACCCAGGAGGTGGAGTTCATAAGGGTAAATAACTAATATTTCTTGGATTGCCAATAAAAAGACTTTTTTGCCTCTTTCTCTAATCCTGTAAATAGAATGAAGTAGGGATGGAGAAATGAGGTTTTCCTTTGTTTTGTCTTAGATGATAGCTTATAACATTATCCTTTTTGTGTGTTATTTTTTTCTTCTGGTAATTCCTTGTTTTGTATTAATGGGAGAAATGTCCATCATTTGGCAAATAGCTGAACATGTTGTAGTGTGTGATTGTGATGGAATGCTGCTATGTTATAAGAAATAAGCTCAATGATTTTAGCAAAATGTAGAAAGATTTCCACAAAAATAAGGAGGCATGAAATGAGAAGGAAAAGGACACTTTAGACAGTAACAAAAAAAGTTGTTTAAGAAGAACTCTTAGTGACTAAGCCATTTTGACTATTACAAATTCCAAAATTAACTACGAAGGACATATTAAGAAAATGTATCTTCAACCAGATGAAGAACTGACAAATAGTATTATAAGAATGGTATGTGTATATACATGTGTATATATACACACACATTTCATGAACATGTGTACATGTGTGTGTCTAATGTTAGCCATTTCTAGAATGGGGCAAGGAGAGAAGGAAGAAAAAATTAAAAGTTTCAACATAATATATTTAAAAGGAATATGATGTATATAAGCTTTTCAGTTTCACATAAAATTATGTTTTTTCTATTGTATTATGTTACAGAAATCCTTCCCTCTTCCCCCTGAAATTCAGCATAAAATAAAATTTAAAAATTTTAGCAGCAGTGTGCCAAGTTAGAAGATTACTAAACTAGCACCACATTCTAAGTGAGTGGGTTTGAAATTTACATTGAATATCCAAATCCCTGAAGATTCCTAAGGCAAAAGTTGGGATGTCTCCTTAGTTAAATTAATCATCAAAAGCCCCAAATACAGAATCAAAGGGGGCTAGTGTCCTATATAGTTTATCATCACTGTTGCATTAAGGCATTGTAATTGAAATATATCCCTTTTAATTTCTTGCGAAGTGACCCATATCTGAGATTCAGAAAAGGAAATAAGATTCCTTAATAAGAAACCTTTTTTTAAAAAATCAAAATATTCACTCGGGATACTTCCTCTGAATTTGGCCCCTTCCAACACAAGATGAAAATTCAGCTGGTCTAGCATAAGATGTGAATTCAAGTCATTATTAGAATCCCCAGGACCACTTCTCTGCCATAAGCTTTGTTCTGATACTTCTGACACTCACATTCTGGTGACTACATTAGCAGTGAATACCATGGAGTTCATACTGCTGGGAAAATGACTGCCATAGCTGAGTTTGTTCTTGGTTTTGAACTTTTCAGCATATTACAAACACAAAATGACAGAGTGGGAAGGTCCTCCCTATAGATATTAATTAGTGCAAACTGTACCTAACTGGGAATGACCCCTGTTGCAGAATCAATACATCTTAACATTTCTTGACCTTTTGAAAGAATTATTAGAATTCAGTGAACCACACTGAGTTTATTCTGTAAACTCAGTTCTAGATGTGGCTCAGTTCCTTTTCTATTTAATAGGGGACCTAATTCCATTTCTTTCTACTAAGAAAGGTTGGCTCAGTTTTGGGGATTGGGAGAAAGCTTCATTGCATTGTTTGAACCTAGTCCCCAGTGGTTAGGAAGTTGGACCACCTCTACCAAATCAAGGCATTATCACGTTTTCCTCTCTCCCTCCCAACTTCTGAAGTCCCTCATCTATATCCTGTTTTATATCTTCTTACTTGTTTTCTTTTAATTCAGAAAGCAGTGGCTCCCTTGTAATGGGGCCAAGTGCCCAGCTGAGGAGGACTGTTTCTGATTTGTTCCGCAATTAACATGTTTTAAGTGGTAAATCTATACTGCAATCTTTGTTTCTTGGATTATTTCAGATTGTATCCATCACATTCTTTTAAAAAGAACCAAAATAATTGAAGTTAGGAGAATATGCTGAATGAGTCCACTACTGATTGGAGGTATTTAATTTCAACTATGTCCTCAGCTGGGGATGATAATCATTCTGCCATTTCTAGTTAATTATCTATCATTTATAAAGGAGCAATGTCAAATCTATATTTTCTACTCCTGCTTTACTAAGAACAAAATGCAGAACTAAAATAATTTACAAAGAAGTTTATTAAGTCATCCAGCAGAAGGGAGAGTCAAAACATTGGTAATCCATTGCTGCTGAATACCTGTAATTTACCCATGATATAGGATTCAAACAAAGGAAGAAACAAACAGAAGTTGCTTGGCCAGCTTGGAAGCATTTCTAGAAAAGAAATATGAATGGTTTGAGATGTATAATGAGGAAAAATCCTAATGTTTCTTGCATCAATCTTCATATCTGGTTGGCCATGTGGAAAGGCAATCCAGGTTCTGATTTAAACATTAAGTAAATCTCATCTTAGAGCAAGCAATGAGTTTTCTAGGCTACGTAGTAGCAGGTTCAACCTGAGCTCTGAAGTTTTCTCAAACTTCCCCCAGAACCCCTTATTTGATTTACTCCCAAAGAACTATGTTTTCAAAAGTTCGAGAACAGTGGCTGAAAGGTGCTTCTTTTCTGCTTTTCCTCACGTCACACCTTCTGAAATTACCCATCACTTTCTCAGTGTACAACATTATTTCACCATTTGCTCAAGTTGGTAGTTGTTACTACAGAGAAGGGTAGGGTTCCCTACCATACAGTGTCAAATAGAGCACATGAGCAGAAGGCCAATGTGGAATATGAAACCTAACTGGGACCAATTTAAAGTCCTAGAAAAGAAGGGAAAATATTATACTAATTTCAGTATGACTAGAATGAATGGGATGGGGCCAAGAGAAAATGATCCATCCTTCCGTTCTTTTTTGGACAGAAATTGGATGAATAGCATGAAATAATGAATGTGGTGTTTATGGCAATCAAGTTTATACAGCTACTATTTTCCTCTTTTTTTCTCTTTTTTTTCTGCTAAGAATGGCTTGCCAAATAAAGGAAAATATGAAATATTCTGAGCTGAAGAAAAAAGATAAAGGCTACTCATAAATATGAATCTTTCAAAAACAATCCTAGTGCAAAAGTTTTTGAAAGACTCAAGGAAAAGTTTTATTGTTTTTATTTTACTTACTCTTCATATTCTTTTTTTTTTTTTTTAACTGTATATGATTGTTTTAATCATCATTGTTAGTTCTATTGGAGACCATTCATTTTGGAGCTAAGAAATTTTCCCAAGCAGAGCCTAAGATATCATTTCTATCTTTGTGACTTTAAGTAAATTCAGAAGATCAAGAAAGCAGTTTAACTCTTTCCCCTGCGTCAGTGGGCTAAGTGCATTGACTGTGAGCAGTCCCTAAGTGTGAACAAGCCTTGGAGTCAAGGTAAGGCCAGGAGAATTCACATCTTGAAGAAGGGAGGGCATTCAGTATGTTTAAGGGTATATGAAAGGCCTAAGAGGAGACAGACTCAAAATTCCCTTGTGCTGAAAGCACGGGGGAAAGGCAGAGCAGTAGAGCTCAATGAGAGATCCAAGAAGAAAAACGAATGCAAGTTTTCCCATGAAAATTTCATCTTCATATTTATGGGTAGCCTTTATTTTTTATTTTCTTTTTCATATCTTTGCAAATGTGTAGAGTATTATGGGTATGAATAATTATAAATAATAGCAGATATATTGGGTGTGTCTTTGGTTTTGGAGAACTGTTGTTTTGGGGATGTTAAATTGTTCTGAGGGAATAATTGATGAGGAGAAGATGAGCTTTTCATATGAGATTTGGAAGAGAAAAAGGACAATGAAATTTAAGAGAAAGTGAGACAATGAAAGAAAAAAGTTCTTCAAAAGATATAACTGAATAGCTGAAAAGATAAACACAACTGGGCTGGGAAAGGCAACAACTGATCAAAATATACTAATATAATTATTGTTAAACATCAAATCACAATAAATTGATTGAATATAATTAATTTGAATAGGCTATCAAAATTATCATATTGATATAAAGCCAACCTTGTAAACAGGAGAGCTGACTTGAATCCTATTTCAACTTTTAACTAGCTGTCTGATATTGGATAAGCCTGTTAAATATGCATCTTGACATTTTCTATGAAACATTCAGATAATAGCATATGGTACTTCAGAGTTTTTTGGTGAACCAAAGAGGATAATGTATGAAAAGCATCTTAACTCTTTCTCAAAGCTAGATATTATTACAAGGTATCCCATCTTTGCTCACTTTTCCAACTGGTGTCGTTTTTGTTGAAGACTGTGAGCAAGTTTAGGGGGCAAAATAATTATTACTAAACTTACTGTGGTGTTTCATGAACTGTGTTTGAAACTTCAGAATTGGAGGTATAAACAGACTTACTGTACCTAATTTCCTCTCTTCAGGGTCATGGCTGATGAATTTGAAAAGTCAGAGATGCATCTCTATGTTATTTATTTGGGTGAAGAAACTAAGCCAATTGCCCCTACATTCGGACATATTATTTGCCTATCTTGCCTCAGCAAGGAAACCATTCCATCTTGCTGTATGGAATGCCAGGGAAACAATCACTGCTTTATAGTCATAGAGGAGATGGGTAGAGATATCACAATGGTTACCCAACATTTAATGAGAAATGACATCAAAGGATAAGGATTTCTCCAGAATTTAACTGGTTTGAGTCTAGGAAAACAAAGGAATATGAAGTCATGTTTCCTTCATTGTGAGTTGGAGAGGTGTGTGAGGGTCTGGAAGTTTCACACTGTTGAAAACTTTATTATGTCAGTGTAATGGGATTGTAGCCATTAGGGTGTAACATGAACAAAAGTACAGAAGGAGATATTCTGGTTGAATGCCTGAACATTGGAGAGGATTCTATAAAGATACACTGGTTCTAATTTATAAAGAAGCTTAAATTTCTGGGAAAGAAGTATCCATTATATTTAACAGGAAATAAGGAACCACAAAAAGGTGGCAAGGAAAAGTGTTTCTGTAGAAGGCATAAAAACAAATTACTTCTTAAGGTGAATTATAAAGAAATCTAGGTCAAGTTTAAAAGCACAGAAATGAGAGAAATTTTTAAAAAAATGACTGCATTTGGGAATATTAGAAATATATTTAAGAAGTCAGAACCCAAGTTTGGAATAGTAAAGGAGGAACATTTCTCCTATAAAATGCTATGGTAGATGATTTCCCCCCCCCCCCATATTGCAATTTAACCTATATTGAATTACTTACTGTTTTGGGGAGAGGAGAAGGGAAAGGAGAGGGAGAAGAATCTGGAACACAAAATCTTACAAAAATTAACGTTAGAACTATATGTATATGGAAAAATAAAATACCATTAAATAATAATAATAATAATAAAGTGTATATATACGTAGGTGTTGAAAAAATTTGAATTTTTTAGTGGTCTGTGATAAGTGAAATACTACTTATGAACCTGCATTTCCAAACTTTCCAAAGAAATCAATTAATTCTGGGAGGCTTTTAATGAAAATCATCTGTGATTGGGGATATTCAATATATTATTGAGGGAGGTAGCTTGATACTTACATTCCATACCACAGCCCAGACCAGAAGTTGCTCCTTCTCTTTTAATAAAATTTTCTGAACTATTTTGACCTTTCTGTACAAGATTTCCATCTTTTTCTGCATCTTCTTCTGTAAAGAGAGGAATAAACAGTTAGGAAATTTCTTTTCTCAGCCTAAGTTGTGTGACATACTAAGAAACTCAATAACCCTAATAAGCTGGTACTATTTCATTGATTTGTTAGGAGGAAGAGTCACAGAAGGAAAGAAAAGCTGTTTGAACCAATTCTGACATAACAGTACTCAGATCCAAGTGATAAACTAATATAGAAACAACGAAATTGTGCATTCCTGGAGGAATGACAATGATCTGTGTTGAACTCACCCTGTAGCACAGAGCAGCCACTGCAATGGGCCAGTGTAAGTAGTTCTCATGACTTCCTGACTTAGAACAGGTCACACAGAGTAGGGTCTTGTTCCTATCACAGAACAGCTTCTGGTCTTCCCTGTGTATCTCACATATGCCTTCCCCTTCAGGGTACATAGCAATGTCAACTTGATGAGCTCTTAACTGAGAAAATTCCCAGCATGTAGTACAACAAGAACATGGAGAGGTATTTTTCCTTAAGCAAGACACACAAATGATATGTCCACATTCAGCTGTGATTAGCTTAATGACTTCATTCAAGCAGTTAACACAAAGGCCCTCTTGTACTGCATCAACCATGATCCTAAAGAGAGAAAATGAGGCAGTGTAAGAATACTTCTGCTCCAATACTGAAGCTGTAAAAAAAAACATATTTCAAGAACACCATAGTAAGCAAAATCATAATTGATGATATCCCCCATAAAGTTGGAGAAAGTCTCTAATAAATATAGACTCCATCACTTGGAAAGATAGACACCATGATATGTAACATCATCTAGTTCCAGCCTAGACATTTAAGATGCATTTCATACATTATTATTATTATTTTTTTTTTTGGTTCACACAAAACCCCCATCAAGTACTTGAAATTGTCTGCATGGTGGATAGGGAACCTCAGGATGAGAGGCCAAGTGACTTGCTCAGAACCTTCAAAGCTCTCCTATTTCCAAAGCTGTATGAGATAATTTTGATACTCTTATTCAAATCAATCAGTATTTAATCAATTTGTTGTGATTTTTATGATTATCAGTGATTGTATTAGTGAATTAAACAGAATGATTAATTCAAGTTGCTGTTAGGATAAGAATTAATCCTCCTTGAAGATTATATTCATTATGTTTCTCAATTACCTTCCTTTTGTTAGTAATGTAATAGCATGTAATTGTTGCATTGATCCCCTCCTTGACTTAGGAAAGGCTGTAATAAGATTCACTTGCTAGTGCAATAGCTCTCCCTCCTATGAACCACTTCTGACCATTCACTACTGATCTTTGTTTCAAGCTCACAACTTCCTTAGACTGTAGACTAGCATTGGTCAAACCCTAGGGGCTCATGTCTTGTAGAATCTCCTGAGATGTTGTTGAAAGGGTCTTAGGACCTTTGAATCACTAGGGGTTTATGACCTGTGAAGAGGTCATGACATAATTATGATTGGTAGACATCCCTAAGATTTCACCCCCTTCTGGAATTGAGAGAGCAGTAAATTGTAATGTCTCCTTATTTTAGGAGTATATAAAAATAGTTAGCACCCAAGAGGAGGGGCCTCTGATAGTGAGGAAGATCTTAGATCCAATTAAATTTAGGGCCTCTGGATTCACTAATGAATTGATCATGCTTGGAGTTTTCCATTACTTTTGTAATTTTCTGCCCTACAACAACTAATAATCAATCAACATTTATTAAGTGTCTGCCATGTGCCAATTACTGTGCTAGAAACTTTACAAATATCACCTCACTTGATCAGCACAATGACTGAGACTTAGGGGATACTATTTCTGTAATAATACAGTCAAGGAAACTGAGGCAAATAGAGGTTTACTAACTTGCTCAGAATGAAACAACTAAATAAATATCTGAGGCTGGATATTGAAAGTAGGTCTTCCTGATTCCATTCTAGTGCTGTACCAATTATGCCACTTATATAATAAAATGATAGGCATAATAAGTAATAATAGCAATAAATAATAATGAAAAATATTCTGTTACAAAGGGATAATAAGAAATTTGGATTCAGAAACTATGCTCAAATTCTAGTACTGAATTTGGTCATCACTTTAAAAAAAAACTCTTCTGGTCTGTTTCTCTCTATGTAAAATGAAATGATGAAATTAGATGAACTCTAAGGTTCCCAGCACTTTCTAAATTGGTCTTCAGTAACAACAAAAAATTTCCTCAGAGGGACACCTACCTGGGATATCCTCTGGAGCCTCTAAGCATGTGAAATCCAGTTTGGGAATGTCTTAAACTAGAGCAGCACACAACACCAAAGTGAGTAGGGGCTGGAGCTTAAGTTTTCCCCATACATTTCCCTACCCTCATAATCTGTATGTACTGGGATACAGCCATTGTAAAATATAAGGGACTTTGTCATCCCCCCCCCAAAAAAAAAAAAACTTTTGTTATTTATTATCCTGTTATTCCCCATTTCTCTTAGGCAGACTTTGAATCTCAGTGTTTACTCATCAATCAATCAGTCAATCAACTGACTACTTATTTAATGATTACTAAGCTTTAGGTTTTGTCAAAGTCTTGAGTGATTCAGAACAAATACAGAATCATGATCCCACTCTTCAAAGAGTTCAGTACTAGGAAAGAGAACTTGAAAACCAATCCACTCTACCAAATACTTGAGGAATAGCCATAACTGTGAAAATGGGTTGGGGGAACAACTGCCAATGATATCAGGCAGAGGTTCATTTGAACTGAGAGTTTTATTTTCAGGGAAAAAAAAAGAGGAAATTTCACCTGGAAAATTATTTCCTTAGCACCTAAGAGTAATTAGGAAGTAATTATCAATTCAGGTCTTTTTAAATTAAAGAGCTTTCTTTTCTTTTAGTCAAGAGTTATTGCATGTGCCCCAGTCATGACAGAGATCCTACTATCTGTATAAATTAATTGAAATACACATTTTGGAAAATCAATATATTTTGTGGATGAGAGATCAGGAAATGGCATCCATGGTGGCTCCAGACTGCCCCAACAAAAGAATCTAAAGTTTTGGACTTGCCAAGTTACTCTCTCACCCAGATGAATGGGATTCTTTGTTGTTCAATCATTTTTAGTGATATCTAACTCTTTTTGACCCCATTTGAAGTTTCCTTGGCAAAAATACTGGAGTGGTTTCGGTATTTGCTTCTCCAGCTCATTTTATAGGAGATGAAATAACAGGTTTTAGTGACTTGCCCGGGATTGTAAAGCTAATAAGATTCTAGGGCCACATTTGAACTCAGATGAGAACTCTTCTGGACTCCAAACCAGGCAGTCTGTGCACTGTACCACCTCGATCCCATTCCCTTTTATCACTTCCTCAGCAATAAGTCTCCTCTGACCCACTCCAGTACTCTATTTCTTTAGGCTAATTGGTTCCACATCTCCATCCAAAAATATATAGTGTTTGGAGATCTTTGAGGCCTCTTGAAGTCTGTTCCTCTCAAGAATTCCTATAGCAATCATAGAATTAGAGTACCAAGGCTCTTTCTAATTCTACACTACAAGGAAAAATGATAGGATCACTATTTGACTGAATTTGATGATACTCTGTCTTTGTACCCTTTCATCTATGACTGACTGAGAATAACATTTCTTCATCTATGTCTATGGATTCTTGATACTTTAGATCCATTTGGGGGCATAATTATAAATGTCTACTTGAGTAACTAACTTACACTTACACCAGTAGTGTCAGTTCATCTATCTTCTCCCAGACGTTTCAGCATTGTCCATTTTTTCTATCTCTTCTGATCTTTGCCAATTAATTGTGTATGAGTTTCTATCTTTGAATTCATTTGATTATCATTGGCTTGGAGAATACTTTCTTTAAGGAATGGTAGTTTCTAAGGTATATTTGAAAACTGATCCTGGGAGAAATTCAGATCACTAGGTGGACAAGGGAAGATACTAATCCTATCCTTTTAGCAAGCTGACTTTCTCCACTTCTTCTGACATAGATTAGGAAAGAACCCATGAACATGAATTCTTTCTCTCTTCTCCCTTTGCTGGGCTCAGAAGACTCATTCCCAAATTTTTATAGTATAATGTGGTGAACTATACCTCTCAACCTCAATGACTGCCATATTGTGATGGACATTTTTGCATTCCTGTCTCAGAAATGAAGTTTTTAATAGGAAAACTTACCTTTCTTTTTTCTCCTGGGATCTTTTCTTCAGCTTCCACTGGTCTGCCTTTCCTCTCTGTGTTCAGGAAAAGGAAACTCTTGAGTCTGTCTCCTCTTAGGCCTTTCATATACTGCTAAGCACATTCCTGAAGCCCCTCCTTCTTTCAAGGTGTGAATTCTCCTGACCTCCAAAGCCAAGAATAAACTCATATGTGACAGCCATTTTCCCAGAGGTATGAACTCCATGGTGCTCACTGTTAATGCAATCACAAGAATGTGAATTTCAGGAAGTAGCAGAACCATGCTTTTGGCAGAGAGGTAATCCTGGATAATCTAATAATGAATTGAATTCTCATCTTATGCTGGACCAGGTGAATTTTGACCTTGTATTGGGAGGGGCTGAAATTCAAAGGAAGTATCCTGAGTGAATCATAAAAAAAGGTTTTTTATTTGAAATCTTAATTTCCTTTTCTGAATTTCAGAGTTAGTTCTATTTGTAAGGAACCATGGGGGAAATGTTTCAGTGAGAATGAAATGCTGCAGCATGGTTTAATCCAACAGTAATGATGAAGTACATAGACAACTGGCCCCCTTTGGTTCTTTGAGGGCTATTAAGGAGGTGTTCCAAATTCAGCCTTAGGTATATTCAGAAATTTAGATATTCAGTGTGAATTTGAGATCTACTCAGTTAGAATGTAGTTTCAGTTTTTAATTTTATTCTGAACATAAGGGGGGAAAAGGAAGAAAGGATTTCCATAAAAATCCTTTAAAATGTATAATAAAGTTATCTGGCAATTCTCTTTTTTTTTCACTTTTTTCTTCTTTCCACTCTCCCATCCTGGAGATGGCTACCATTAGGCACAAATATGTTTATGGTATGTGTGTTTGTGTTTGCATGAATGTATATACCTACACCATTCTCATAATTTTATTTATCAGTTCTTTATCTGTGTGCAGATGACATGTTCCTTTATATCTCGTTTGCAGTTAACTTGGGAATTTATCATAGTCAAAAAGTCTCTAACAGTTTTTCTTAAAACAATATTTTGTTACTGTCTACAGCGTCCTTTTGGCTCTCCTCATTTCATGCATCTTTATTTCTTTCTATGTTTTACTAAGATCATTGAGCTCATCATTTGTTTTATCGTAGCAGTATTGTATCACAATCACACACTATAACCTGTTCAGCTATTCCCCAAATGATGGACTTTCCTGCAGTTTCCAGTCCTGTGCTGCCAAAAAGAACTGCTAAAATTATTTCAGAACATCTATATTATTTTCCTTTTTCTCTTACCATCTTTTCATTTAATCAACAGAGGTATTAGTGTTATTGCTGGGTGAAAGGGTATACACGGTTTTAGAGCAAAATTTCAGATTGTTCTTCACAATTGTTGGATTACTGCACAATTCTTCCAGTAGTGAATTCTTGTTCCACATGCCCTCCAACATTTATTGCTTTCTTCTTCATTCAGTTCATAAAATTTTATTAATGAAAAAAAAAAGTTAAAGAAGGAGGTTTGGCAGTAATAGATTTCAAATGTTATGATTTGGATGTAATTATCAGATTTGTTTAAAGAAAAGTAGAACAGTGGAAGAGAGCAAACATACACTTTATAGCAACAATGAAAGAAAGTCATCTTGTTTTTGTTATATCTGATAACTTAAGATTTGGGAATCAGAACTCACTCTTTGCCACATTGCAATTTATTCTAAGTTCTAAAATGACTATCTGGAGAAAGTGAGTTTTAAGCTACATTAAAAAGAGTTGGTTTTTTAAACTCAGAAACTACTTTCTTGGGCCTTGTAGCAAGTGAGAAGGATCAGCTGACAGGACTAAAGTGGAGTCTTCTCAAATATAAGGGAGAGGACATTCTAAAAATCTAGCATTTTCAACTGCTCCTATTAGAAGATGAAATTCAAAGAGGAGGGAATTCCTGGAAAAGGAAAACACTTAGTATTCTGCTGATGAGCATTCATGGAGAGTTCTTTTTTTAAGAATTGTACATAAGGAGAGATAAAGTGTGATGGCACATATGGAGAGATGGCTTTTGCATCAAGAACACTTAGATTCATGTCACATCTCAAACATTTCCTGATTGTGCTAGAGTCTTTTAACTTTCCTTTCATCTTATAATTATTTATTCCACCAAACATAACAAATGGTAAAAGAGGAAAGAACTTTCCCCTCTTGTACTTCAAGTGTCTAAGCTTCTTCTTGCATGAAGCCAGAAATGCCTATTCCAAAGGTTAACTCTGTGCAAAGGTGAAAAATGTGTTTTTGTTTATGGGAAAGAAGAAGCAGGACAGAATCACTGGAGTGTAAGTTCATGGAAGGGAGTAATGTAAAATAAGTAAAAACACAAAAACTAAAAAGACAGAAAGAGACCAGATTGTGAAGAACTTAAATACTAAGCAGAATACTTTGTATTTAAATATGAGCTTAATTTACATTAACCTAAAATTGGATACAAGAAAGAGTTGTAAAAAGATACTTCTTCCACCCTCTTTTCCAGAGTAGAGTAATAGAATGTGGAGCAATGTTTATAATATCTTGAAGACAATTAATACTGAGTTCTATCATTTGATTATTAATATTACTTTTTAATCCACCTTTCCCCCCTATTTTGCCAAAACCCCATCTCTTAGCCAAGCTCAAAAGGACACTTCTCCTCTCTAGTTCCTCAAAGTATCTATTTATTAATCAGTTCAAAGTGGGTACCCTTGCTTTTGTTTACTAGTTAGTAAAAAAAACAAATCTAGCTTGTTCTGGGCTCTCCCCAGGGGACAACTCTACTACCCTTGCTTCTCCTTTTGAAATTTGGTTGTGGCTTGATCTCCAAGGAAAAGACCAAACAAGAGTTTGGAGTGGTTATGTTTTCCAGGGAAGATTTATTAGAGGCAGTTGAAGCCCAGCTAGCAATGAACATTCCATTACTCGCAGAGGGTGACTTGATCATCTGAACTTTAATGTCACACTATCTGCCAATCTACCAATCAGCATTGTCTTATCTTTGATAAAATAGGTCCTAATACTGTAATGGCAGATGAAAGGAAAGTTTAGAAGTTTAGAAAGCCCTGTTGGCCCTGAATGTCTCTATGCATTGAGGGATAGAAGTCAAAGACCCAGTGTTTTGTTACTGCTAGACTAAGTAATAAACTGTTCATGCTAATGTGGAGACCACTTTATCACCCTGGATACCTTAGAATCAGCTGGAGTCAGGATAAGAAAAGTCTTTATTCTTGGTCTTTAGAAGTAGAAGTGAAGGGAATGGCCCAGTAGGATCTCAGAGACCTCACCTCCTAGTCTGCTGCCCAGGATGAGTCTGGCTAGTGTCACTGTACCTCCTAATCCCTCCCACAATTCTCTGTATACACTGAACAATTGGGCCAGCACAGGATAGTGGGAAGGGCCATTTTCCAAGCATATTCTTATAGAGTATTGTCCACTTAGTAATTAGCCTCAGGTGGTTGATAGTCCAACCTCAGTGCATTGACTCAAGAGTTTCAGCCCTTTACATACTGGAAAATTTTGCCTACTTATGTCACCCATCTTACTAATAGTTTACACATGACTGTTATAAAATTATAAAAATGTCTTGTCCTGCAGAAAAATTTGCATTTGTTGTAATTTAATTCATCAAAATATGACATCACCATATTGCTTAACTTCTATGAAGAGACCACTTCCCTATATCCCTCTTCTACCTATACTTCCCCTTTTACTTTTGCCTTATAGAGGACTGATCTCTAGGAGTCAGAGAAGCAATGAAAGTACAGAAGATTCAAAAAGTGATGCATATTTCTTAACTTATACAGGTGCCCAAATGGGAAGACTTCTCATGATTTGCTGCAACTCTTCTTTTCATCATTTTGTTTCTATATTTCAAGTGCATTCTATTGCATCTTGAGACCATAATGTGCATAGTCATTCTCTAAATGATACATACCCCTTTTGATTTCAGGTTCTTGCCCCAAATAAAAAATTACTCCCAACATGTTTGTGTAACTGATTTTTTTTTTTTTTTTACCTTATTCTTTGATGTTTTTTGTTTTAGTCTTTATTTTGGTCCAAAACACCTATTCATCAACTCCCTGTCATTTGAACGGGAATAAAATTCTATAAATAATATTATATATTATATAAAAATAAAATTCTAATTTTTATTCTGATCCATAAGATATCCAGTCAAATGGACGAAGGTAGAAAACAACACTTTCCAGTTTGACAGTAGGACTTATGAATTAACAAATTCAACAAATCGTAATTTGTGAGCAAGATTTACTGGCATTGCTGACATTAAAGAAGGAACTTTTTTTTTTTTTTTTTCGGTAATTACTGAAGTAATCCATATTGGCACTGATTTCCTTCTCACATTAGTTTTCTGGAGTCCATCAGACCCCAAAGTTCTTTAGGGCGGCAATAATAATATGCCTTGAATTTTCATAATGTATGAGGTCAATTAAAAAACAATTAATGGAAGGGACAGAGCCAAGGGGCAGAGAGAAACCAGGATGCTATTTCTTAGATTCCTTAAAATTCTTTAGATTCCTTGAAGAGATAAAGATAATTTTGGCAAAGTTAAATTCATTGTAACAAATATTTTTGCCAAGAAAACCCCAAATGAGGAAACAAAGAGCTTAACACAAAGGAAAGAAATGCACAACAAGAAAGATACAAAGAAGCACACCAAAAGCTAGAATTCATTTCACATTTTTATTGAATGGATTAAAAGATAAGTTAACAGTAATTCAAGTGACATAGGAGTGAAATAGCTTGAAATCCATGGCTTTCGAAGAACTTTGACAAATTCTAGGAAGACTATGAAAGCCACAGTCCTCATATGAGTTGTTAATTTTTTTTTAACTTCTATAAAAGAATTGATATATTGTGAAATTTCATAAGCAGAATCCACTGCCAATCAGAAGGCACAACATACTTGGGAAGAGTCCTCTTCAGCTTGCAGGGTGAAAGGCAAGCCATCTAGAAGTTGGTGATGCTCCTTGTCTTGCAGGGGAAGTTTGGAAATGGAAAAAACACCAGCCGGGGAGCCTAGTGGTGGGCTGAGAATTCCTCCTTGTTGGAATGCTCAGAGAGATGATAGCAGCAAGAACAAAGATGAGAATCCAGTGCACAAAGAGTCATGGGAGCAGGCTTTGTTCCTGGAAGTGGGGGGCCAGGAGAAAACATGGGTCTAACAGGGGCTACAAATGAAATATCAGGTAACTGATAAATAAGAGAACTCTGCAGAACATTGTAAAAGGCCAGAGTGCCAGTACGGTATTCTAGGTAGAGTCCTACCCTGGGAATAGGGCTTTTCAGTCTGTGGTCCAGCGATCCAGGGTAGGATTGCAAAAAGTAATCCTCTTCCTTCCTGACACATCTCAGAAAGAACACAGAGGGACAATGGGTCTTGCTGCCACCACTTTGTCTCTTCAAGCAGGGGGTGTGGATCCCCAGCATCCACTGAGGTAATCCTGTCACATCCACCTCCCAGTATCGTCTCCCTGAGCTGAAGGCCTGCTCAGCAAGGACCATGTGAAGATGCCCGTCATCACCAGGGTGGGTGTCCACCGGCCAGCCTTCTCCAGCTCTTACACTCCTCAGATCCTCAGCCACAATCAGGCAAGGACTGGCTGATGCAGGATCCAACCTGATGTGCACTCTGAAGCGGTTGAGCATCTCTATCATGCCAGGGACGGGACACACTCTGAGCTCCGGGATGAGCGCCTTGGCCCTTTGGGACAACACTGACTCGCTCCTTTCCAGCAACTGCTTGACATCCCGGAGCAGATCCACATTGGCTTGGCCCTCTGCTTCCTGGAGATCTAGCATGAGGTCCTGAAGGGTTCTCATTTCCTGGGAAAGTCTGTCCTTCTCACTTCTTTCTTCTTCCTCAATCCTAGCAAAAGGGCATTCCTTGAATAAGTCCAGGTTGTACATTTTGTAGTATTCTTCTGTAATCATCTTGTGCCAGTTCACAAGAGGTCTGGGACTAGCAAGAAGTTTCTTTGCTTCCTCAAAGTGCTTCTCCAAGCAACTTTGAAAGTGCTGCAGCTTCTTCCTGACATTGGGAGCAGCTTCTTCTACAGGACAGTGCCTGTGAGCCCCGTGCTCTGGGGTTTGGCAACATCTGACACAGAGCAATGTCTGGTCGTCTTCACAGAAGAACTCCAAGACTTGCTGGTGAGTGGCACAGCGCCTCTGTCCTTCAGCACTCTGCAACAGCTGGGAGCTGAGCTGTTTCCCCAGTTCAGTCAGCTCTAGCAGGCGCCCATTGATACATAAAGGTGATTCTCTGACCTGAGACACTTGCCTGCATTCAGGGCAAGAGAAAGCTGTAGCTGCTGAGCTTGGGAGACATGCTCGGCAAAAGCTGTGCCCACACCCGATGGTGACTGGCTCACAGAAGTACTTCCAACAGATGGGACACGTGATCTGGTTCTGCAATTGCTGCAGCATTTCCACAGCAGCAGCAGCCATTCTCCTCTCTCCACTTGCTTCTGTTCTGCAGCAGCTGAGATGAAGAGCCTTCACTTCTAGTCAAAGCAGTGCTTCTGAGCAGAAGAAGGCTCTCCTTTTATAGCAGGTAGCCCCACCCCTCTAGAGCCTCCCTGGCAAGGTGTGAATTCCCCTGTCCCAGAATTCTGAAGTTCTACCTGAGAACTCTTCCCAGTTGACAGAGCCCTGAGGACCTCAGAGTTCACACTTTTAGTTGGCTCCTTTGAATGTTTGGATTTCACCATCCTGATGGTTCCCCTATCTTTTAGGAAGAAGACTCTGAAAACAGGGAGCTTCAGATCAATGAATTTTACAATCTGATTTGTGCAGGAGCCCCATGTAAACACCAGGATCCATAAGTACCTTCTCTCCTTTACCCTGCCATACCCAATCACTTCCAAGTCTCTCCAAGAATCCTCTGCATCTCTCCCTTCAGTCCAGTTATGGAGAATCACAGAATGTGAGATGAGAAACCCTCCTCCATGGTCATTTAGTGCAAGGAACCCATGCTCATGATTAGGGCCATCTCTGTGATCCAAGAAATGGCTGCCCATGGCTAAAACACATTGTCAAATCAATATAATGGGAGCCAAAATACAAACAAGGATCAAGAGGAAAAGAGTAGAACAGTTCTTTAATGTTCTTAATCAGTGCAAATTTTTGGAAAGAGTTGTCTACTTCATGAAGTTGTTTGCTTCTGGAAAGCATTTCTTCATAGGAATTCTTCCCTAGGTGACTGTTTTTGAGCATCATCCCAAAACTGTCCAGTTTGATCTAATTAACTCTGAAATATATCTAGGCAAATCAGCCATACAGTATCCTTAGGGCCTTATTTTTAGGACAGATTTGCAGACACATTTATACTAGTAGATCTGGTTTTCCAGATGCCAAGAGACTTTATTGCTGAATAAATCTTCTAGAAATATATCCTTGTAGAAATTTAAAAGGATCTTAAGAAAATCTAATCACGTTAAGAAAATCTAATCACATTAAGAAAATCTAATCACGTTGACTGTTCTGCCACCTGAAAGATAAAATTACTAATGTAAACAAAGGTTGGATCTTCTAAGTATATCGATTTCTTAAGCAACAAGCTTAAGCCTCAATCTCCAAAACAAGAGAAGATAGACTTTTGTAAATTAAAAGCAATTAATCAAACAAAATCAATTAATTAAGAAAAGAATTCAATATTAGGTGATCAGATTTCTAATGTAAGGACAGATTAGGGCCTGTCCAAATTGTAAGGATGAGAGAAAGCAATGCAATTCCCTTAATTCATATGAAGAGGTGTCCTACTCCCAAATATCTATATTTAATCAAAAAGCATGGAAAGAATAACTGATTCATCAATAAGTTTCAGGTTTCAGATAAGATATATGGGTTGTTTGAGGTATACAATTGTGAGAAATCTCCCTTCATCAATCTTTGGATCTAACTAGGGTTCTGGGCAGCATAGCCTAGGTTCTTACTTAAAGGTCTCTAAACTGCAAGTAGGCATAGTCCTGTTTCCTGGTTTGACAATAGGATAAACAATATTATGGAAATTTAAACATTTCACAAGACTTTTTGACAGTAAAAAAAAAGATGATATCGTTCATTTTCAACCATTCTTCTGTGAGCAATAAGGGTTCATGAAGAATATTCTTTATTTATTTGATTACACTTGGAAAGAGCTTTTAGCCATGCCCCTGTTCTCTCTCAGGCATTTCCTTTTTTACTCTAATCAGCCCCCACATAAAATATCTGCATATGAGTAAATGACTTCCTGACTTCTTAACCAACAGTTACTTTTCTAGTCTTTGGAATTCTTAGACTGCCTCATTTCTTCTGACCTTCCTCTTCCCAGCATATAGATAAATTCTGGTAGTCAGTTAGGGGAGTGATATAATTAGATAGTCATATAGTAATAAATACCTATAGATCTTGACCTCTCCAATTTCTCTCTCTCCCCTTCAATTAATCCCAAAGAGAAGAAAGAATTACCCTGAGCAGGGATGAAGGGACTTTTTTCAAAAAGAAGAGAGTTTTCTAAGGTTATATGGATGGTATATAGTAGGCATTGGGTGTACCTTAATGACTTATATTCTGACTGCAACTTTCTTTCCCCTGGGATTACTAAATCCTGAGGTGTGGCTTATGTTGTACATATTTTTGGAAGGAGGAACATGATGACTGAATCCTCACTTTTATATTCTATCTGGCACCTAAGAAATCTCTCTTGAGTATTGCTTTCATTTGGTTTTCATCCTTCATAACTGAATAAAAATTGGTTTTTAAAAGACCTTTGGAGTGTCAAACATCGTGGTCAGATGCTCTATTGATTCCAACTCACAAGTAGCACAACATTTGTGTTCATGCAGGCTCTGCTTATTGCTCAGAATAAAACTTCAGCCCAATGAAGCTCCATCAGAAGCCTGATTAAATAATGCATAGAAACAGACTACAAGACAGAGAAGTTGATGAATCTCCCTGAGTTTTATTGTTCCCCTTTCATTCTTTATTCACTTACCCCTTGGAGTTCGATCTCAACATTGCATCTGGACCTGGCACAAGGTTCTACTTTATGAAATATTAGACAAATAGTCATTCTCTATCATTCTCAGAGCCCAGTAAACAGAAATACTGAAGACTACACTTTCAACAGGAAGGTTTTGTTCGTGTCCTAGAACTGGTATGAAAAAAAGCTTAGATTCATGGTCAAAGGGACTATCCCCATTTCAATACCCAAAGCTTGGCATGAGAAATCAAGTGAGATTTTTCCCAGGGAGCTTGTCAAAATTCAGGTAACACACCATGGCCAGCAAATGACAAAGAAAAAGTTTAGAAACTTAGGAATTATATTACAACAATACATATTACATGTTTAAGACCGCCTTTGGCAAAGGTAAGGCAACCCTGATTGGTAGCTAGTGTGAATTTCAGATACAGATAATGAAGCCATACTGTCATTTTAGGGATGTTTATTGCTTTATAGGGTTCCTTTGTAAGGTTCTCTTGGTTCAGTTTTCTTGGGGTCTCTGGGAGCAGTTAATTAGATCAAACTGAACAGTTTTGGGATGATGCTCAAAGACAGTCCCCCAGGAAAGAATTCCTACGAAGAAATGCTTTCCAGAAGCAACAACTTCATGAAGTAGACAACTCTTTCCAAAAATTTGCACTTGGATATACTGATTAAGAACATTAAAGAACTGTTCTACTCTTTTCCTCTTGATCCTTGTTTGTATTTTGGCTCCCATTATATTGATTTGACAATGTGTTTTAGCCATGGGCAGCCATTTCTTGGATCACAGAGATGGCCCTAATCATGAGCATGGGTTCCTTGCACTAAATGACCATGGAGGAGGGTTTCTCATCTCACATTCTGTGATTCTCCATAACTGGACTGAAGGGAGAGATGCAGAGGATTCTTGGAGAGACTTGGAAGTGATTGGGTATGGCAGGGTAAAGGAGAGAAGGTACTTATGGATCCTGGTGTTTACATGGGGCTCCTGCACAAATCAGATTGTAAAATTCATTGATCTGAAGCTCCCTGTTTTCAGAGGCTTCTTCCTAAAAGATAGGGGAACCATCAGGATGGTGAAATCCAAACATTCAAAGGAGCCAACTAAAAGTGTGAACTCTGAGGTCCTCAGGGCTCTGTCAACTGGGAAGAGTTCTCAGGTAGAACTTCAGAATTCTGGGACAGGGGAATTCACACCTTGCCAGGGAGGCTCTAGAGGGGTGGGGCTACCTGCTATAAAAGGAGAGCCTTCTTCTGCTCAGAAGCACTGCTTTGACTAGAAGTGAAGGCTCTTCATCTCAGCTGCTGCAGAACAGAAGCAAGTGGAGAGAGGAGAATGGCTGCTGCTGCTGTGGAAATGCTGCAGCAATTGCAGAACCAGATCACGTGTCCCATCTGTTGGAAGTACTTCTGTGAGCCAGTCACCATCGGGTGTGGGCACAGCTTTTGCCGAGCATGTCTCCCAAGCTCAGCAGCTACAGCTTTCTCTTGCCCTGAATGCAGGCAAGTGTCTCAGGTCAGAGAATCACCTTTATGTATCAATGGGCGCCTGCTAGAGCTGACTGAACTGGGGAAACAGCTCAGCTCCCAGCTGTTGCAGAGTGCTGAAGGACAGAGGCGCTGTGCCACTCACCAGCAAGTCTTGGAGTTCTTCTGTGAAGACGACCAGACATTGCTCTGTGTCAGATGTTGCCAAACCCCAGAGCACGGGGCTCACAGGCACTGTCCTGTAGAAGAAGCTGCTCCCAATGTCAGGAAGAAGCTGCAGCACTTTCAAAGTTGCTTGGAGAAGCACTTTGAGGAAGCAAAGAAACTTCTTGCTAGTCCCAGACCTCTTGTGAACTGGCACAAGATGATTACAGAAGAATACTACAAAATGTACAACCTGGACTTATTCAAGGAATGCCCTTTTGCTAGGATTGAGGAAGAAGAAAGAAGTGAGAAGGACAGACTTTCCCAGGAAATGAGAACCCTTCAGGACCTCATGCTAGATCTCCAGGAAGCAGAGGGCCAAGCCAATGTGGATCTGCTCCGGGATGTCAAGCAGTTGCTGGAAAGGAGCGAGTCAGTGTTGTCCCAAAGGGCCAAGGCGCTCATCCCGGAGCTCAGAGTGTGTCCCGTCCCTGGCATGATAGAGATGCTCAACCGCTTCAGAGTGCACATCAGGTTGGATCCTGCATCAGCCAGTCCTTGCCTGATTGTGGCTGAGGATCTGAGGAGTGTAAGAGCTGGAGAAGGCTGGCCGGTGGACACCCACCCTGGTGATGACGGGCATCTTCACATGGTCCTTGCTGAGCAGGCCTTCAGCTCAGGGAGACGATACTGGGAGGTGGATGTGACAGGATTACCTCAGTGGATGCTGGGGATCCACACCCCCTGCTTGAAGAGACAAAGTGGTGGCAGCAAGACCCATTGTCCCTCTGTGTTCTTTCTGAGATGTGTCAGGAAGGAAGAGGATTACTTTTTGCAATCCTACCCTGGATCGCTGGACCACAGACTGAAAAGCCCTATTCCCAGGGTAGGACTCTACCTAGAATACCGTACTGGCACTCTGGCCTTTTACAATGTTCTGCAGAGTTCTCTTATTTATCAGTTACCTGATATTTCATTTGTAGCCCCTGTTAGACCCATGTTTTCTCCTGGCCCCCCACTTCCAGGAACAAAGCCTGCTCCCATGACTCTTTGTGCACTGGATTCTCATCTTTGTTCTTGCTGCTATCGTCTCTCTGAGCATTCCAACAAGGAGGAATTCTCAGCCCACCACTAGGCTCCCCGGCTGGTGTTTTTTCCATTTCCAAACTTCCCCTGCAAGACAAGGAGCATCACCAACTTCTAGATGGCTTGCCTTTCACCCTGCAAGCTGAAGAGGACTCTTCCCAAGTATGTTGTGCCTTCTGATTGGCAGTGGATTCTGCTTATGAAATTTCACAATATATCAATTCTTTTATAGAAGTTAAAAAAAAATTAACAACTCATATGAGGACTGTGGCTTTCATAGTCTTCCTAGAATTTGTCAAAGTTCTTCGAAAGCCATGGATTTCAAGCTATTTCACTCCTATGTCACTTGAATTACTGTTAACTTATCTTTTAATCCATTCAATAAAAATGTGAAATGAATTCTAGCTTTTGGTGTGCTTCTTTGTATCTTTCTTGTTGTGCATTTCTTTCCTTTGTGTTAAGCTCTTTGTTTCCTCATTTGGGGTTTTCTTGGCAAAAATATTTGTTACAATGAATTTAACTTTGCCAAAATTATCTTTATCTCTTCAAGGAATCTAAAGAATTTTAAGGAATCTAAGAAACAGCATCCTGGTTTCTCTCTGCCCCTTGGCTCTGTCCCTTCCATTAATTGTTTTTTAATTGACCTCATACATTATGAAAATTCAAGGCATATTATTATTGCCGCCCTAAAGAACTTTGGGGTCTGATGGACTCCAGAAAACTAATGTGAGAAGGAAATCAGTGCCAATATGGATTACTTCAGTAATTACCGAAAAAAAAAAAAAAAAGTTCCTTCTTTAATGTCAGCAATGCCAGTAAATCTTGCTCACAAATTACGATTTGTTGAATTTGTTAATTCATAAGTCCTACTGTCAAACTGGAAAGTGTTGTTTTCTACCTTCGTCCATTTGACTGGATATCTTATGGATCAGAATAAAAATTAGAATTTTATTTTTATATAATATATAATATTATTTATAGAATTTTATTCCCGTTCAAATGACAGGGAGTTGATGAATAGGTGTTTTGGACCAAAATAAAGACTAAAACAAAAAACATCAAAGAATAAGGTAAAAAAAAAAAATACAGTTACACAAACATGTTGGGAGTAATTTTTTATTTGGGGCAAGAACCTGAAATCAAAAGGGGTATGTATCATTTAGAGAATGACTATGCACATTATGGTCTCAAGATGCAATAGAATGCACTTGAAATATAGAAACAAAATGATGAAAAGAAGAGTTGCAGCAAATCATGAGAAGTCTTCCCATTTGGGCACCTGTATAAGTTAAGAAATATGCATCACTTTTTGAATCTTCTGTACTTTCATTGCTTCTCTGACTCCTAGAGATCAGTCCTCTATAAGGCAAAAGTAAAAGGGGAAGTATAGGTAGAAGAGGGATATAGGGAAGTGGTCTCTTCATAAAAGTTAAGCAATATGGTGATGTCATATTTTGGTGAATTAAATTACAACAAATGCAAATTTTTCTGCAGGACAAGACATTTTTATAATTTTATAACAGTCATGTGTAAACTATTAGTAAGATGGGTGACATAAGTAGGCAAAATTTTCCAGTATGTAAAGGGCTGAAACTCTTGAGTCAATGCACTGAGGTTGGACTATCAACCACCTGAGGCTAATTACTAAGTGGACAATACTCTATAAGAATATGCTTGGAAAATGGCCCTTCCCACTATCCTGTGCTGGCCCAATTGTTCAGTGTATACAGAGAATTGTGGGAGGGATTAGGAGGTACAGTGACACTAGCCAGACTCATCCTGGGCAGCAGACTAGGAGGTGAGGTCTCTGAGATCCTACTGGGCCATTCCCTTCACTTCTACTTCTAAAGACCAAGAATAAAGACTTTTCTTATCCTGACTCCAGCTGATTCTAAGGTATCCAGGGTGATAAAGTGGTCTCCACATTAGCATGAACAGTTTATTACTTAGTCTAGCAGTAACAAAACACTGGGTCTTTGACTTCTATCCCTCAATGCATAGAGACATTCAGGGCCAAGAGGGCTTTCTAAACTTAGGTATGTGTTCTTTCCTTTCATCTGCCATTACAGTATTAGGACCTATTTTATCAAAGATAAGACAATGCTGATCGGTAGATTGGCAGATAGTGTGACATTAAAGTTCAGATGATCAAGTCACCCTCTGCGAGTAATGGAATGTTCATTGCTAGCTGGGCTTCAACTGCCTCTAATAAATCTTCCCTGGAAAACATAACCACTCCAAACTCTTGTTTGGTCTTTTCCTTGGAGATCAAGCCACAACCAAATTTCAAAAGGAGAAGCAAGGGTAGTAGAGTTGTCCCCTGGGGAGAGCCCAGAACAAGCTAGATTTGTTTTTTTACTAACTAGTAAACAAAAGCAAGGGTACCCACTTTGAACTGATTAATAAATAGATACTTTGAGGAACTAGACAGGAGAAGTATCCTTTTGAGCTTGGCTAAGAGATGGGGTTTTGGCAAAATAGGGAAGAAAGATGGATTAAAAAGTAATATTAATTATCAAATGATAGAACTCAGTATTAATTGTCTTGAAGATATTATAAACATTACTCCACATTTCTATTACTCTACACTGGAAAAGAAGGTGGAAGTATCTTTTTACAACTCTTTCTTGTATCCAATTTTAGGTTATTGTAAATTAAGCTCATATTTAAATACAAAATATTCTGATTAGTATTTAAGTTCTTCACAACCTGGTCTCTTTCTGTCTTTTTAGTTTTTGTGTTTTTACTTATTTTACATTACTCCCTTCCATGAAGCTCCATTCCAGTGAATCTGTCCTGCTTGCTCTTTTCCATAAACAAAAACACATTTTTCCTCTTTGGACAGACTTAACCTTTGGAATAGACATTTCTGGTTTCATGCAAGAAGAAGCTTAGACACTTGAAGTACAAGAGGGGAAAGTTCTTTCCTCTTTTACCATTTGTTATGTTTAGTGGAATAAATGAGTGTAAGATGAAAGGAAAGTTAAGGGACTCTGGCACAGTCAGGCAGTGTTTGAGATGTGACATGAATCTAGGTGTTCTTGAAGCAAAAGCCATCTCTCCATATGTGCCATCACACTTTATCTCTCCTTATGTATAATTCTTAAAAAAAAAAAAAAAAAAAACTCTCCATGAATGCTCATCAGCAGAATACTAAGTGTTTTCCTTTTCTAGAGTCCCCTCCTCTCTGAAGTTCATCTTCTAATTGGAGCAGTTGAAAATGCTAGATTTTTAGAATGTCCTCTCCCTTATATTTGAGAAGACTCCACTATCATCTTTAGTCCTGTCAGCTGATCCTTCTCACTTTCTTACAAGGCCTAAGCAAGTAGTTTCTGAGTTTGAAAAACCAAACTCTTTTTAATGTAGCTTAAATCTCACTTTCTCCAGTCAATCACTTTAGAATTTAGAATGATTTGCAATGTGGCAAAGAGTGAGTTCTAATTCCCAAATCTTGAGTTTTCAGATTTAACAAAAACAAGATGACTTTCTTTCATTGCTGCTATAAAGTGTATGTCTGCTCTCTTCCACTGATCTACTTTTCTTTAAACAAATCTGATAATTATATCCAAATGATAAAATTTGAAGCCTATTACTGCTAAACCTCCTTTTATTTTTTTTTTCATTAATAAGATTTTATGCAATGAATGAAGGAGAAAGCAATTAATGTTGGAGAACATGTGGGACAAGAATTCACTATTGGTAGAACTGTGAAGTAACCAACAATTTGAAATTTTGCTCAGAATTCTAAACCAGGAATAACACTAATGCCTCTGTTGATTAAATGAAAAGATGGTAAGAGAAAAAAGGAAAAGTATCTATATGATCTGAAATGCTTTTATCAGTTCTTTTTGGCAGCACAGGACTGGAAATTGCAGAAAAGTTCATCATTTGGGGAATAGCTGAACAGGTTGTAATGTGTGATTGTGATTCAATACTGCTACGATAAAACAAATGATAAGCTCAATGATCTCAGCAAAACATACAAAGAAATAAAGATGCATGAAATGAGGAGAACCAAAAGGACACTGTATACAGTAACAAAATATGGTTTTAAGAAAACATTTACTGACTTTTTGACTATGATAAATTCCCAATTTAACTGCAAAGGATATATAGAGGAATATGTCATCTGCACATAGATAAAGAACTGATAAATAGAATCATGAGAATGGTGTATGTATACACATTCATGGAAACACACACCCCCCCACCCCCCCCACACACACCCCAAAAACATATTTGTTCCAAATGTTAGCCATCTCTAGAGTGGGAGAGTGGAAAGAAGAAAAAAGTGAAGGAAAACAAAACAAAACAAAACAAAACAATTACCAGATAACTTTATTATACGTTTTAAAGAATTTTTATGTAAATCCTTCCCTTTCCCCGCTTATGTTCAGAATAAAATTTTTTTTTTAAATACAGTGTGCAAAATTAGCAGATCAGTAAACTCAAACTACATTCTATGTTGTGCCTCCTTATTCTCTATGGATTCTGTCTATGAAATTTCACAATATATCCATTCTTTTTCAGCAGTTAAAAAAATTAACAACACATATGAAGACTATGACTTTTATAGTCTTCCCAGAATTTGTCAAAGTCCTTTGAAAGCCATAGTTTTCAAGCTTTTCCACTCCTGTGCCACTCGAATTACTGTTAACTTTGCTTTTGCCCCATTCAATAAAAATGTGAAATGAATTCTAGCTTTTGCTGTGCTTATTTGTATGTTTCTTGTTGTTCATTTCTTTCCTTTGTGTCAAGGTTTTTGTTTCCTCATTTGGGGTTTTCTTGGCACAGTTATTTGTTACAATGAATTTAACTTTACTAAAAGTATCTTCATCTCTTCAAGGAATCTAAGAAACAGCATCCTGGTTTCTCTCTGCCCCTTGGCTCTGTCCCTTCCACTAATTGTTTTTTAATCGGCCTCATACATTATAAAAATTCAAGTCATATTATTGTTGCCACCCTAAAGAACTTTGGGGTCTGATGGACTCCAGAAAACTGATGTGAGAAGGAAATGAGTGCCAATATGGATTACTTTACTAATTCCAGAAAAGGAAATTCCTTTTTTACTGTTAGAAATCCCAGTAAATCTTGCTCACAAATAACAAATTGTTGAAGAATTTCTTAGTCCAGAAGTCCTAGTGTCATGCTGGAAAGAAATGGCTTCTATCTTGGTCCACTTAACTGGATACCTTATGGATCTGAATAAAAATTAGAATTTAAAATTTTATTCAGGTTCAAATGACAGACAGTTGGTTATCGACCAAAATAAAGACTAAAACGAAAAACATCAAAGAATAAGGAAAAGAAATCACTTACACAAACATGTTGGGAGTAATTTTTTATTTGGGGCAAAAAGCTGGAAATCAAAGGGGGTATGTATCATTTAGAGAATGACTATGCATATTATAGTCTCAAGATGCAATAGAATGCACTTGAAATATAGAAATAAAATGATGAAAAGAAGAGTTTCAGCAACTAATGGGAAGTCTTCCCATTTGGCCATCTGTATAAGATAATATATATAGAATTTAGTCTCCCCTCCCCCCCATAGGAGTTTATAATAAAATAGTAAAATATGGCTAACAGCTATATGAATTTGACAATATCAGATATATTGCTTTATTAAATACTTCTCTGAAGCTCATGCTGTGTATAACTATATAATTTTCATTGTTTTCAAATATTTATTACATTTACTCATATTATTTTGACATCTATTTAAAAAGAATTATTGCTATGTCCTATACTGATTTTTATGATGAACTTTGCTCATCACTTTGTTTTTCAATCTTCTTTATTTTCTTTGCTTCTCAGAGTGTTAGAGATCAGTCCTTTGTAAGGCAAGATGAAAAGGATGAGATGTAGGTAGAGGTTGGGTGTAAGAGTGTCACCAATTTAACAAAGTTAAGCAGTATAGTGCTTCAGATTGTGGTGAATAGAATTACAAGCAAGGCACATTTTTCTCCAGGGCAAGATATCATTTTACTAACAGACATTTGTAAACTGTTAAGATGGTTGACACTGGCAGGCAAAATCCAGGAAGCAGAACGTGGCCAAATGTTATTGGGACTTTCACTTCTTTCTCTCAATGAACAGAGACACTGAATGAGGACCAACAGGACTTTCTAAACTTAGATGTGTCTTCCTTCTCATTGACCTGACAGTAGATTATTAGGACTTCCTTTGGAAAAGGTAAGACAGTTCTAAGTGGTAGATTGACAAGTAGATAAGGTACTGATTATCAAGCCACTCTCTGGCAATTAAGCAATGGTCAGTGTTTGACTGTTTTCATCTAGCTAGAAATTAAAACCCCTCCAGACCCCTGATTGTTCTTTCCTTTGGAGATCCAAGTCACAAATAAATTTTAAATGAAGCATCAATGACAGTAGAATTGTTCCATGGGGAGAGACCAGTTCCAGCTAGTTCTTCAGAAGTAAACAAAAGTAGGGGTACTGATTTGACACTTATAAGGAGACCATCTAGGGGCTAGGACTTTCGAGTTTGTTCAAGATTGCTTTTTGGCAAATTAGATGGATTAATTATCAAATTATAGCACATTCTTAATTTGCTTCAACATATTACAAGTAGTATTTCACATTTGTATTTCTCCACTTTGGAAAAGAAGGTAGAGGAAGAAATTTCTTTCTATCTATTCTGTGTATCTAATTTTGGTATTGTAAATCAAAGTAATTTAAATAGAAGGTATCCTTGATATTTAAAACTCCTCACAATCTGGTATCTTTGTCCTTCAAGCTTTTGTATTTGTGGGATTTTTTGGAGAGGTATATTATTCCCCTCCAAGAACTTACATTCCAATAATACTGTCTGGATTGCTTTTTCCAAAAAGAAATAGGAATTTTGTATCTTTGCACAGACCTGACCTCTGGAGTGGGTGTTCTTCCTAAATTTTACATTCTAGATAAAATCCCTGGCTTCAAGTAAGATGAATCTTAAGCACTTCAAGGACAAGAGTGGACTTGTTTCTTCCTTTAACCATTTGTTATCTTTGGCACAATAAGTTACTTATAAGATGAAGGGAAAGTTAAGGGATTCCAGCACAATCAGGAAATATCTGAAGGACAACATGAATCTAGGTCTCCCTGAGGTAGAAGGTACCTTTCCATATGTGCCATCACACTTTGCCTGTCCTTAAGTCTAATGGAAATTTCTAAAAAGAGAACTCTCTCATGAATGCTCATAAGCAGAATACAAAGTATTTTCCTTCTCCAGAGCTCCTTTCATCTGAATTTCTTCTTCCAATAGGAGCAGTTGATAATGCTAGATTCTTGCAATGTCCCCTACCCTATATTTGAGAAGACCCAACTACTCTCTTTAGTGTTGTCACCTGATCTTTCTCACCCTCCCCCTACAAGGCCTAAGCAAGTGGATTCTGGGTATGGAAGACCAAACCCTTTCAATGTAGTTTCAAACTCACCTTCTCCAGTCAGTCATTTTGAAGCTTAGAAAAATTTACAATGTGGCAAAGAATGATTTCTCATCCCCCAAAATTTAAGTGTTTAGGCTTATCAAATACAAGATTTTCATAATTGCTGCCGGTACATTGAATGTCCCCTCTCTTCCATTGATCTCCAGTTGTCCTAATCTTTCTCTGGCTACTGAATCCAAATGGATGTAGAGAAAGCGAGGCAGGTGCCCTTGCACAGTCCTCCCTCACTTAAATCCAATTCATTTGCATATGATCCCTGATGTTGTAGTCCTCTTGGAGAATGAAGGATAAACACTTTCCTTTGTGAGTAAAACTCCCCCACAGACTGGAATTAGCTGGAGAACTCCCTCCCTTTTTCTCTTCTTTTACCTCCCTCTTTTCCTCCTTCCTTCCCTTTCTTTGTCCCTCTCTTCTTCCCTTCTTCTGAGAAAATACTAAATTTTCTGGTTATCCACAGAAGGAATGCTATGGAATTCAAGTAAGGTCTTCCTCTCACTAAGGATGTTGAAATCTTTTCTTTTGGAGTGATACTTTTTCCTTTTTATAGGATATAAACTGTCAGAGAGATGCTATGTCTACAATTTGTCTGAAGAGGAAAAAAAAAAAAAAAAAAAAGGGCTGTCATAATTTTCCCTGGCATCTCAGAGAAGAAATACCTCATCTATATATTTGGAAGTGTTCAAGCTGAAAACATCATATTAAAAGGATTCTTAGTCCCAGGATAAAGTGTTTGAAGAAATCTATGTCAGAATTATCATCACTTTTAGAGTTGCTATTGTTGGGGATGTGCAGGCTTTTGATGAGACAAGGCGAGGGTGAAGTAAAATAATTTATTAAATTATAAGTAAAATTAGAAGTTTAAGTTTATTATAAATCATCAAGAGATCTCAAATGGAGCAGAACTCTTTGATGGAATTAGAGTTCTGCCCGTTCTGCCCATCCGCCCATTCTTCCCACCCTCGAGTATAAGATTTGAGACAATACAGAGCTATTGAATAGGCTTCAGTAAGGCTTTAGAAAGTTTGATTAGTGATTGTTCAAATTGTTTAGAACTTACTTAACGTGAATTCAGTTCTATTGAAAGTTAAGTAGGGGTACTTAGCATTAGTTCAGCTCTATAGAAAACTTGGTTGGTGTCAGCTGAACTCTATAGAAAGGTAAATTAGTGGTACTTAACAGAGGTGGGGGTGGGCTGGCTTCTAGGTCACTGTTATGTGGGAAGTTATTTTTGGGGGGTCTCCAGCCTCAGTTTCCCTTGTCAGATTCCCATCACTATGAAGAGGGATGAATCATCTAGCAAACTTTTTCCTCCAGCAAAAAGGCAGTATGAGTAAAAACCTTTTGCACAGAAGTTGAGGTAATTCTAAATAATGTTGAATCATTGAATAAATTCTTGTCAAATGTTCATGTGTATTGCTTTCATATTTGGTCAATCATTTGATTCAATTGCTTTCAATGGGAGGAAACTCTTGAGTCCTTTTCCTTTCTATACTCCTAAAGCACACTGAAGCCCTTCCTACCTTAAAGGTGTGAATTCTTCTGGCCTTCCCTTGACCCTGAGGCTTGTTCATACCTTGGGACTGTTCAATAAGAGATTCCAATCCAAACACTTAGTTAACAGAACAAAAGGAAAGGATTCTTTACATTGCTTATTTGGCCATCTTCCCTTACAAAGATAAAAATACCATCTTCTGACTGGAAAGATATTTTAGTCCATAAATGAATACTCTCCAAATAAAATTAGGAATAATGATTAAAATAATCAAGTTTCTAAGAAGAAAATGAGAAGTATGTGAGATTAAAAGGAGTAAAAATTTTCCTTGACTCTTTCAAATGCTTTTTTTGCATCAGGATTCTTTTTAAAACAATAACGTTTATTACTAGCCTAAATATTTTCATCTAATTCAATTCTGAAATAAAGTATGAGGTACTTTCCTTTTTCCTTTATTCAGAAAGACATTTTAATCAGCAAAGGATGAAAGAGAGAAAAGTAGTAGTAGTACTTCTGTAGAACTAATTAACATATACACCATACACTTTTTGTATTTATACTACTCATCCCCTTCCTCTCCAAAGAAGGAGAGGAAAAAAATCATTTCCCTATCTCTTCTTTGGGGCCAAGGTTTGTAATGCTGGAGAAACTGAGGCAAGATAGAGATTAGAGAGTTTTTTAAAATATTTTATTAATTGGAGAGTTTAATTGACTGGACAGGACTCTCGTCTTAAAGTATCCAGTAATGAATGGGGAAATGTCAAACACTTTTATAGCTCTTCAGACAAAGGGAAGGAAAAAGAGCGGGAAAATCAGGATGGGGGGAAGTTATAAATGTTTACTAAAAGCCAGAGTCAGGATGTTTGAATAATAGAAGTAAAGATGTCAGTGAAGTATCCCAGATAGTCTTATCTTTTGGAATATTTTAGAGGGGCAGTGTCATAAATTCTTGGGGGCAGAAGGAGCTAGGAGTCAGGAAGTCTGATCTGCTCCTCATCTCCCACTGACAATTTATAACCTTAGAGCAAATGGTCCTCAGTCTTAATGAACCAGGGGGGGTTTATGACTTAGGGACTGGGACAGAACAGTTAAGGAAACTGAGATAGAACAATTCAGGGAAACTCAGTCGGGACAATGAGGGAAACTAGTGCAGGGAAACTGAGGTAGAACAGCTCAAGGAGACTGTGGCACAACAGGTTAACCATTATATTTCTCCTGTCTTCACTTTATCCTGTGGGTTTTTCTAATAGTATATCAATATATACTCTATATAATTTGCCTAGCCTGGCCTACCTCATTTCATATTAGTTTACATAATTTTTATTTTTGCCTCTTTGATTTTCTACTATCCAGCTGAAATATAGTGCCCCCAGCAGATAAATTAGATTTTAGAATCTTTCCCTTTTCCGTGAGTTATGATGTGACATCTTTGATTCCCATGGCCATTGGAAAGGCAGAAAGCAAGATCTTCAAACCCCTGTCATTGCTATAGAACTTCCAAGTCTCATATAGAATACTCACCAAGAATACATATAGTCTATAATATGGGGGAAAGTGTTATAATATTTAAAAGTAATGTAAATGGTTAGAATAGGATCAAAAGAATAGAATCAAAAGGAATTCAGAAAAAAAAAAAACATTTAAGAAGTTTTGGGATGCTCACAAAGGATCTAGCAAGGTCACAAGGACTGCCCATATATAGAAATATATTATCCACTTCCAATGTGAGATCTATTCCTATTACTGGCTACTCAGATAGGCCTACCGTCTTGCAATGTTACTAACTACCAATTTGAGAGACACTTTCAAATACAAGATTCAAGAGAAGCATAAAAAGGTAAACAGGAAAGGAAATTAATAAGAGACTTAAGATGGTTAAAATGTTTACATTCTTACATAGGAAAGATGATACTTGTAATTCATAAGATGTTTCTCAATATTAGATACAAGGAGCTAACATAGACTGAAGACACAAGTATAAATTTAATATGAATTGATGATATCTACAAAAATAAAATTAAGGGAAAAGAGAAGAATATACTGGAAGAAAGGGAAATGGAGAGGTAAAATGAGTCACATAAAAGTGAAAAGTAAAAGGTTTTACAGTAGAAGGGAAGAAGGAGGAATTAGGGGGAAAAGGAATGAACTTAACTCTTATCAGAATTGAATCTAAGAGATAATAACATCCTCACTTAATTGAGTATTTTATCCTATAGAAAAGTAGGAAGGGGAGGGGGAAAAAAAGAGGGAAATAAGAGAAGTGAGGATAGATTGAGGGAGGTAGTAGTCAGAGGCAAAGCATTTTTGAGGAGGGACAGGGTGAAAGAAGAGAGAAAATGGAATAAACAGAGAGAAAAAAGAGATGGAGAGAAATACAATTAGCAATGATAACAAAAAACTGGTTGAAGCAAGTTTCTCTGATAAAAGTCTCATTTCTCGAACATATTAAGAACTGAGTCAAATTTATAAGCATAAGAACCCTTCCTCAATTAATAAGAGATCCAAAGATATAAACAGTTTTCAGATGAAATAGCCTATACTTATAGCATATTCTTATAGCCATATGAAAAAAATGCCATAATTCATATTGATTGCTATAAAATTAGCTAATTATTATTAGAAAAGGAAAATGACAGATGTTGGAGGGAGTTTGGAAAAAATGAGACATTAATGCTTTATTCAACAATTTAGAATGGTTCCCTAAAGGCATGCATACCCTTTGACCTAGCAATAACACAACTAGGTCTCTATCCACGCCCCCCCCCAAAAAAAAAAAAGATTTTAAAAAAAGGAAAAGGATCTATATGTCCAAAACTAATTATAGCAGCTCTTTTCTTGAAGAATTGGAAATTGAGGAATTGTCCATCAACTAGAGAATGGCTGAGCAAATTGTGGTATGTGATTGTAATGGAATAATATTGTGTTACCAGAAATGATGAGCAGAAAAACAGAAAAACCTGGAAAGACTTACATGAACAGCAAAGTGAAATGTACTGTATATGAAGTAACAGCCATATTTTAAGATGATCAATTGTGAATGACAGCTATGCTCAGCAATATTAGGATCTAAGGCAACACAAAAAGTTTTACAATGAAAAAGGCTATTCATTCCCAGAAAGACAATTGTTGATTTCTAGGTATAGATTGAACCACACTTTACTTTGTCTTTCTTGATGCTTTTTTAACTGAAGGGAGAGGTCTGTTTTCTTTTACAGTATGACTATTAAGGAAATCTTTTGTATGACTAACCTATATTAAATTTCTTGCCTTTTCAAAGAGGGGAAGGGTGTGGAAGAGGGAAGAAGAAAATGTGGAACCAAAAGATTTAAAATGAAATGTAAGAAATTGTTTTTATATGCAACTGGGGAAAAATAAAACACTACATTACAAAGAGAAAATGAAAGGAAAATAAAATATTTTTATACTGGATTTTGTTTTCAACTCATAGAGGCAAGAAGAGATAAGGTAAATTTGGATTTGTTATCTTATGAGTGAAATAGAGAAGGAGTTGGGGGTGGTTCCTATCACTACCAGAGGACTCAGTTGAAATTAAATAGGACCAATTAGTAGTATCATTGCCTGATCCGGTCTTTTCCCACCCCTCAGGACACACCTTTTCTGATGAAATTCCAGATTATCATAGGCTGGTAAATTGTTGTACTTCTAATCTTCCTGGGTTTTACCAGTCAAGCTCTATTTTTGAGGCTGAATTAAATAGTTGGTAGTTAGAGTATGGGAGAGCTTAAAAAGTCATGTGTGCCTTCTCTACCATCTTGGCTCCGCCCTTTTCCTTTTTCTTTGATTTTTTTTTTTTTGTTTTTGTTGTTGGCATAAATTCTAATAATGGTACAATCAGGATAAGAGATATAAACAGATTAGAAGATTAGGAAGTAAGGGCAAACAAAAAATATTTCCTCATACATGATTGCACAATCTCTATCCTTTCTCTCTCTTTGTCCCTCCTTCCCCCACCTTTTTCTATGTGTCTATGTCTGTGTCTCTGTCTCATCTCTGTCTATGTCTCTTTTTCACTCTTCCCTTTCCCCCTTTTCCCCTCTCATGCCCCCCCCCCCATTTCTCAATTTTTGCTTCCCTTTAAATTTGAGCTCTGCTTCCTGGGTGACAGGGTATTCTCTCAGGCTTCTGTGTCAGTGGCTAGTATTAAATGTCATTCTTTTAAAAGAATCCTGATTCAAAAAGTGTCTGAGAGATTGAGAGAAAAGCTTTACCCCTCTTAATTCCATATACTCCCTATCTTCTTTTTAGCAAATTGTATTGTTTTAGTCATGATTTCTAATTCTCTTTAAAGAACATCTTTATGGGCTAAGAAATTGTTTTAAGCAGAAGTAAAGGTATTATTCTTACCTTTGTGATTTTAAATAAAGGGAAAAGGCCAAGTATGTCAATTCTTCCTCCTTAATCAATGGGCTAAGTGTATTAAGGGCAGGAGAATTTACAAAAATTCCCTCCCTTACCGAGGGGCTTAAGTGCACTTAGGGCATATAAAGGCTTAAAAAGAAGCACATTCAGAGTCTTCTTAGGCTAAAAGCATACCTGAAGGCAGAGCAGTAAAGCTGAAGGGAAGAAGAAAAAAATAAGGTATGTTTCCTCATATAGCATGCCTTAAAGTTGCATCATATGTTGTCACTATATATATACACATACATACACACACACACATATATACATATTATATAGTCACAATAATGAAATAATGAAAAATGCCAGGTTTCTTATTCACATCATTAAATAACATCTTAGATCAAGTGGAGAAACTCATCTTGCTGAACCAAAAATAGCAATAGGAAATGGGAAGGATTAGTGTCTTATCTTATATCTAAATTCCTTCCATTATCAATTTTGCAAATATACCTAGAGATTCCAACTCCTTTATAAAAGCATTCCCCAAGTCAGTAATAATCAAATAAACTCAAATGTTGACCCTCACACTTAGTCAATTGTTAAAGATCACAAGAGACAGAAAAAAATAGACAATGCTGAAAGGTCTGGAAGAAGACAGTGAACTGAGACACTGGTGGATCTCTGAGTTAAGCTAACCAAGTAAAATGACAGTTGTAATTATGCCCCAAAATAGATCTAAAATGTCCAGAATCTATGTTCATAGATCAAGAAATGCCATTCTTAGTGTGAGGGATGTAGAAGACCTTTACCCCAAATGACTACTCAGAGATCACCCAGTAGAAGGTAGAAAAGTTGTTTATTGAAAACCTCTGGGGGGCAGCTAGGTGGCCTAGTGGATAGAGCACCAGCCCTGAGTTCAGGAGGACTCGAGTTCAAATCTGGTCGAAGACACTTAACACTTCCTAGCTGTGTGACCCTGGGCAAGTCACTTACCCCCAGCCTCAGAAAAAAAAAAAAAAAAGAAAAAAGAAAAGAGAACCTCTGGGGGATGAGCCATCCCATCATGAGATAAGAAAGAGAAAGCTCCTGGTAGGAGGGCTAAAGAAGTAGTAAAGATGCATATCTTTTATACAAGAAATTACATCACAAGTAAGAGAGCATTGAGAAGGGGAGGGGGAAGCATCTAATTGGTTGTTGCTATTTGGAGAGATTGGAATGAAAATTTTCTGTCACAAAAGATTATATCATAAGTTGGGGAACACTGAGAAATAGGTGCCCTTTCCCCTAATTGAATGTTAAACATTGGTGTCAAAGGCAGAGTAGAATGGAATGGTTTGTTTCCCTGACTCTGATTGGAATCATCAGTCAGACCTTCAAACTTCAGATTACTGAGCTGACAGCATTTAATAATCTAAATATTGATAACATTGAACATAGATAAATGTCATCATTTCTGGTTAAGTAAATATATCTAAAGTTTTAAGTTAATATTGGCTTGCACATACCGTACTTATGCACATCACAGAGGCATAGAAATAATAATAAAAAACACAGAAAAAGAATTTAAACATTCCTATAATTTCTTCACTTTATCTCTCCATTCCACCCATTAGTCATAGGTAAAGAAGTACAAGGAAAGAATGAGTAACACCAAATTCACTCAAATATACTTTGTATTACGTTTTCATGTTGTGAAGAATTAAAGACTGTTGGCAATATAATTCCATGACTGGCTAATTCAACTACAGTAAATGAATGTGTTGGAAAATTATGGAGACTCCAATAAAGAGAGAAGACAATGTATAATGATGATTCAAATTAGTTCCATCAGGAAAAACAGTATATAAGAGTCATTAACAAGAAACACCATAAGTCAATATTGCATTACTATAGCTCTGCTGGTCCAACTAAAGTTAAGAAAAGTTACCTCTTTAATATTTTTATAAATCGGTAGAGCTTGCAGGTATAGATAATTATAGCTACTGACATATGGTGAATTTATTCTTTGGATTATGGAGAACTGTTGGTTTTGGGTTTTAAATTATTGCTGTTCTGAGAGAAGGCTTAATATGGAGAGGATAAGCTTTTCTGCAAATGATTGAGAAGAGAAAAAGAAAAGTGACAAAAATCTTAAATAGAGAGTGACAGAGAAGGTATAAAGGAAAGTATTCTTGAAGAGATATGATTAAATAATTGTAATGATCCACACAACTAGTCTGAGAAGGGCAATAAATTTATTCAAAATATACTAATGCAATGATTTTTTTTTTAATTTTAATTTTATTTTATAATTATAACATTTTTTTGACAGTACATATGCATGGGTAATTTTTTACAACATTATCCCTTGCACTTACTTCTATTCAGATTTTTTCCCTTCCTCCCCCAACCCCCTCCCCCAGATGGCAAGCAGTCTTATATATGTTAAATATATTACAGTATATTCTAGATACAATATATGTGTGTAGAACCGAATTTTTTGTTGCACAGGAAGAATTGGATTCAGAAGGTAAAAATAACAGTTTACGCTCATTTCCCAGTGTTCCTTTTCTGGATGTAGCTGGTTCTGTCCATCATTAATCAATTGGAATTGGATTAGCTCTTCTCTATGTTGAAGAAATCCACTTCCATCAGCATAGATCCTCGTACAGTATCATTGTTGAAGTGTATAATGATCTTCTGGTTCTGCTTGTTTCACTCAGCATCAGTTGATGTAAGTCTCTCCAAGCCTCTCTGTATTTCTCCTGTTGGTCATTTCTTATAGAAAAATAATATTCCATAACATTCATATACCATAGTTTACCCAACCATTCTCCAATTGATGGACATCCATTCATCTTCCAGCTTCTAGCCACTATGAAAAGGGCTGCCACAAACATTTTGGCACATACAGGTCCCTTTCCCTTCTTTAGTAGTTCCTTGGGGTATAAGCCCAGTAGTAGTATGGCTGGGTCAAAGGGTATGCACATTTTGATAACTTTTTGAAAAAATAGGGTTTGAAGGAGTCCTACCAAATTCCTTCTATGACACAGACATGGTACTGATACCTAAACCAGGTAGATCGAAAACTGAGAAAGATAACTATAGACCAATTTCCTTAATGAATATTGATGCTAAAATCTTAAATAAGATATTAGCAAATAGACTTCAGAAAATCATCCCCAGGATAATACACTATGACCAAGTGGGATTTATACCAGGAATGCAGGGCTGGTTTAATATTAGGAAAACTATTAGTATAATTGACCATATTAATAATCAAATTAACAAAAACTATATGATCATTTCAATAGATGCAGAAAAAGCATTTGATAAAATCCAACATCCATTCCTACTAAAAACGCTTGAGAGTATAGGAATAAATGGACTATTCCTTAAAATAATAAGGAGCATATATTTAAAACCTTCACTAAACATCATATGTAATGGCGATAAACTAGAACCTTTCCCTGTAAGATCAGGAGTGAAACAAGGCCCACTATCACTATTACTATTCAATATAGTACTAGAAACTCTAGCCTCGGCAATAAGAGCCGAGAAAGAGATTCAAGGAATTAGAGTAGGAAATGAAGAAATCAAATTATCACTTTTCGCAGATGACATGATGGTATACTTAGAGAACCCCAAAGACTCTGCTAAAAAGCTATTAGAAATAATTCAGAATTTTAGCAAAGTGGCAGGATACAAAATAAATCCACATAAATCCTCAGGATTTTTATACATTACCAACACAATCCAACAGCAAGAGATACAAAGAGAAATTCCATTCAAAATAACAGTCGATAGTATAAAATATTTGGGAATATATCTACCAAAGGAGAGTCAGGAATTATATGAGCAAAATTACAAAACACTTGCCACAAAAATAAAGTCAGATTTAAATAATTGGAAAGACATTCAGTGCTCTTGGATAGGCCGAGCAAATATAATAAAGATGACAATACTCCCCAAACTAATCTATTTATTTAGTGCTATACCAATCAGACTCCCAAGAAACTATTTTAATGATCTAGAAAAAATAACAACAAAATTCATATGGAAGAATAAAAGGTCGAGAATTGCAAGGGAACTAATGAAAAAAAAAAGTCAGAGAAAGGTGGTCTAAGTGTACCTGATTTAAAGCTATATTATAAAGCAACAGTCACCAAAACCATTTGGTATTGGCTAAGAAATAGACCAGTTGATCAGTGGCATAGGTTAGGTTCACAGGGCAAGATAGTGAATAAAAATAGCAATCTAATCTTTGACAAACCCAAAGATCCCAAATTTTGGGATAAGAATTCATTTTTTCACAAAAACTGCCCGAAAAACTGGAAATTAGTATGGCAGAAACTAGGCATGGACCCACATTTAACGCCACATACTAAGATAAGATCAAAATGGGTCCAAGATTTAGGCATAAAGAACGAAATCATAAATAAATTGGAGGAACATGGGATGGTTTACCTCTCAGACTTGTGGAGGAGGAAGGAGTTTGTGTCCAAGGGAGAACTAGAGACCATTATTGATCACAAAATAGAACATTTTGATTATACCAAATTAAAAAGTTTCTGCACAAACAAAACTAATGCAAACAAGATTAGAAGGGAAGTAACAAATTGGGAAAACATTTTTACAGTTAAAGGTTCTGATAAAGGCCTTATCTCCAAAATATACAGAGAATTGACTTTAATTTATAAGAAATCAAGCCATTCTCCAATTGATAAATGGTCAAAGGATATGAACAGACAATTTTCAGATGATGAAATTAAAACTATTTCCACTCATATGAAAGAGTGTTCCAAATCACTATTGATCAGAGAAATGCAAATTAAGACAACTCTGAGGTATCATTACACACCTGTCAGATTGGCTAAGATGACAGGAACAAATAACGATGAATGTTGAAGGGGCTGTGGGAAAACTGGGACACTGATGCATTGTTGGTGGAGTTGTGAAAGAATCCAATCATTCTGGAGAGCAATCTGGAATAATGCAATAATTTTAAATCATCAAATCACAAGAAACTGAACAATTAGTGATTAATTTTAGTAGGCTATCAAAATTATCATCACACTATTACCAATGCATTTAGAGGTTTGCATTGAGCAAACCAGGCAGACAGGCATTTCTTATTATCAGCATTATGCAGAAGAGGCAAGCCATAGACCTTCTGAAGTAGGTAAGCAATCACTGCTTTATAATTCCTTGTTGGGAGATTTCTACAAATATAGCAACAGTTACACAACTTAGATCCACTTAATAAGGAGAACTGACATCAAAGGATAAGGATCTCTCCATAATTTGGCTGGTTTGGAACTAAGACAGAGGAAAATGAGGTTCAACTTCTTTCGTTATAAACTGCAGAAGTGTATTGGGTCAGGAAGTGTGAGCTTTATGAAGGCATTGCAATGTGATTGTTGTTATTAGGGAGGAGCATGACAAAAAGTACAGAAGCAAGAAATCTGGCTGACTAGAGGCACAGTCTGAACATTGGCTTCTATAAAGACTCCTTGGCTCCATTTGAAATGTCTAGGAAAGGGTCAATTATCTTTAATAGGAAATAGGAAACTATGACAAAATTGTGAAGTAAAGTTTTTGCAGAAGATCTAAAAACAAATTATTCCTTGAGATGAATGGTCAAGGAATTCAGTCAAGTGTAAACGCACACGCTTTCATGGAGCTTATGAATGCTGAGGAACTTGGGAAGCAGATGCATAATCAAGAGGGAAAGGGAAAAATGAAAAAAAAAATACTGACTTGGAAATATTAGAGATGCTTTTAGGAATTGAAACTTCACATTGGAATAGTACAAGAGGCAAGTATCTCCTTTAAAAGATAGTTGAATGAAAGGGATGAAAAAGAATTATTCTTTTGGAAGAAGGAAGGTAGAAGAAAGAAAAACTCAGATGACAGAATGTAGCTTGATTGTCTTAAAACCTCTAAAAAATTCAAACTAGAAACTAGAAAAGCCCTTAGATGTCATCCAAATGCTCAGAAGCTCTGATTTTCAAGGATAAAACTGAAGTCAAAGGATAAGTTACTTCTTCCAGTTCATACAACTGAGAAAGGATTTCCTGGGCTCTTGACTCCTACTTAGCACAGTGATCTTTGTATTTCCCCATAGAGAGCAGGCATGGAAGGGATACTTTGGAGAAGCCATAAGATCACTTCTACTGCATCATCAAATATCTTTTTTTTTCCAGGAATAAGAAAACCAAAAAAAGAAGATAATTTCAGATAAAACTTAAGCAAATATGGGAACATCTGACAGGGAAACAGAATATGCAAGAGGAAATAGTCATTGTGAAGAAGGAAAACGAGATGTCCATGGACATCTTGCATAATTGTAAAATTTCCCCTGTATACTTAATGGGGTTTTTGTTTTTTGTTTTTTGTTTTTCTGTCAAAAGTCCCCTTTCTTTCCATATAGCCTCATGAACATGCAAACCATGAAAGACATATTTGGAATCCATATAAATATTCACTATCATTTCTTTTCCCAATTCTAAAGCTGAGGGCAAATATTCTCTGAACTTGGTGAGAAGTTAATGTTTCCAATGGCTGTCCTAAAGTGATCTTAGAGCCTTCCTCAATTAGAAAGGTTATAGCAGCCATTGTTCTAAGACAGGAGGGTCGCCCCAAAGACATCTAGTTTTTTTGAGAAGTCTACAAACTCCAACCATACCCAGAAAGTAAACAACTGTTTTTTTGAGGCAAGTTTAAAGAGTGATAAAATTATCTGCTTCTTCTCCACTGTAAGTGAAAAGGAGGTAAGAGTTAATTCATGGCCTAGATATTTTTTCTTTTTTTTTTATTATAATTAATTATTTACAAGATATATGCATGGGCAATTTTTCAGCATTGACAATTGCAAAACCTTTTGTTCCAACTTTTCCCCTCCTTCCCCCTACTCTCTCCCCCAGATGTCAGGTAGACCAATACATATTAAATATGTTAAAGTATAAGATAAATACAATATATGTATATGTCATGGCCTAAATATTTAACAGACTGATAGGCAATGTGACAGACAAAGAAACTTTCTAGTTCAGGAAAACAGAAAGTTAAGGGTTTTTATGGCTGCAGCCAAGGAAGCTTCTCTGTGGGGCTGCAGATCAAGACATCATCTACTACTGGATAGCCAGTGCCTGTCCAAATATGTGGGGGTCTCACAGAAGTCCTGAGATAGGACTGTGGGAGTTACCTTCCCCTGAATTTACTTATTTAAAGGCAAAAATAAATTTCCTTTGCCATTTGGTGTGCAAAATAAAACATCTTTAAGATCTAAAGTAGAAAAACATTGTGTCTCCTGAATACTCATATTGTTCTCATGGCTTCTACTATTCCTACTATTTCTCTACCAGATTGGGAGTTCCTTAGAAGTGGGCATCTGTTTTTTTTTGGTTTTTTTTTTTTTGTTTGTTTGTTTTGTTTTTTTGGCTGAGGCAATTGGGGATAAGTGACTTGCCCAGGGTCACAAAGCCAGGAAGTGTTAAATGTCTGAGACCAGATTTGAACTCAGGTTCTCCTGATTTCAGGGCTGGTGCTCTATCCACTGAGTTGCCCCAATGTAATGAGCTCTGAAAGACAATTTTTAAATTCTTACTTATTTTCCTCACTTGTTTTGAATTTCTAGATTTTTGTTTCTTCAGACGATTTTTTAAAAAATTATTTCTTCAGTCTTTGTAAAGGAGGTCCTTGGTAAATCCACCATAGCATTACAAATTCAAATCAATTTTTGTAGTACTGACATCTTATTATATTGGCATGGCCTAATCATGATCTCTACATCTTTCTCAAGTTGAGTTGTTCTTTATTTTTTAAGGCTCACTTTAAAACTGAAACTACAAATTTCAAGTTTTTGCTTCAGGAGGTTGATTCCCATATTTGCATTTTTCTAGTTATTTGGGATGCAATTGTACTTTCAATATTTACCTATTATTTTTTGTTATTATTAAAATGCAGAAATTTCCTTGAATTTTGAGCATTTATTTTGTAACCTGTAACTTTGATGAAGATTTTGATTGTCTCATTTAATATCTTTGTTGATAGCCTAGGTCTTACCAAGTAAGTCATCATATAATCAATAAAAAAGAAAACTTTTATGTGCTCTTTACCTGTCTTTCTTCCTTGAATTCTTTTCAAGAGTTTTATTGCTATCAGTATCATTTTCAGAAAGATTTTAAAGAATAGGAAAAGTTAGCATCCTTGCTTCAATCCCATATTTATCAGAAAAGCTTCTAGTGTATTCTCATTGAATATTAAATGCTTTGTTTTAAATGAATGTTTTTAATTATTATTATATTATTGCCCATTTTGTTTAAATGAATGTTTTAATTATTATTATATTATAATATATATTCTGATGGTAAGGGGATGCTGAACTGGGACTCCCTGGATATATGAGGGAGCATTCTGGAATAAGAAACATAATGCTGGACTTGAAGCAAGTTTGATTTTGATTTGAACCTACTGAGGATATATGCTGTAAACATGGGGAAAATCACTTAATGTTCCTGAGTTCAGTTCCTTGACTGCAAAATCAACAATATTAACTATATTACAAGATGTCCTTGTAGTCAAATAAAATACTTTATAAACCTTTAAATCCCCACATAATTGAGAATTACCATTGTAATACATACAGTATCGTTGTTGAGGTGTATTATTATATTATTATATTATTGTCCATTCAGTGTTTGTTGGAGTACACAGGAGCCACCTGACAGTGGCTGCTGGATTTGAGATCCAAACCTGCAGGATGGATCTTCTCTTATAAGAGGATGATACATGATACTGAGAGGCAGTTGCTGTTCTCTGACTTCTTTAACTGACAGGCTGTTACTTTGTCTGACCTCTCTCCTCTTCCATCTGCCTCCAATTCACCTCATTCCCAGTGGGCAACACCTGTGTCAGCAAAGGCTGCCCTGCAACTCCTTCAGATGTTATGATGGACAGCTGTGGAGGCTCTTGGAGAAATGACCTGCCCCTTAACAATTTCCTGGTTTTTTGTTCTTATTCCCCCCCCCCCCCCCAGCATAATCCAGGCACTCAGGAATGCAAGCAGCATTATCATTTCTGGATGGTTGTAGTAGGTGTTGATCTTGTGAAATATCATGGAGGCAAACTTTCAAACAGAGAAGAGGACTATAGTCAGAACAGGCATTTAAGTCTCTCATCAGTCTCCTGGCTCAGTCCTTTGCTGTGTTGGCCCATTTAAAATGTTCTTCTAAGATAAGTAAAATAGTGCTACAGGGTCCCTGTGACTCCTGAATCCAATATAACTTATTTACTGCCAATTTAGTAATAACAACCAGGGAAACACCTTGACTCAGGTCAATGTTGAGGAAACAGTTTATATAGCCATGAAATTAATTAAATAATGCATTAGATGTAACTCCTCTTCCCACACTCAAAAAAATTTAGTTGGGGAGCATCATTTGGAGTGGTTCCCTGAAGAAAAGCCCAGTGATGCCAATGGATGTCTTAGGGAGTTATGATAAGTCAATGGTTGAAAAAGATTTTGGAATAAAAAATGTTGGAATTCTGATATATATATAGTGATCTCCTGGTTCTGCTCATTTCACTCACCATCAATTCATGTAAGTCTCTCCAAACCTCTCTGTATTCCTCCTGCTGGTCATTTCTTATAGAGCAATAATATTCCATAACATTCATATACTGTAATTTACCCAACCATTCTCCAATTGATGGACATCCATTTATTTTCCAGTTTCTAGCCACTACAAAAAGGGCTGTCACAAACATTTTGGCGCATACAGGTCCCTTTCCCTTCTTTAGTATTTCTTTGGTATATAAGCCCGTAGTAGCACTGCTGGATCAAAGGGTATGCACAGTTTGATAACTTTTTGGGCATAGTTCCAAACCAGCATAGTCTCTTGAGACTGGACTGGGGGGTTCGGTTGTCTGTCCCTCAAGCTGAAAGCAAATGTGATTCCCAATTATTTCTCTTCCACGTCCTGAAAGGTCCCACTCCTAATCAGCCGGCCCCACTCACGGTGTCATTACCCAGCGGGTAAGCTCCACAGGGATAGTACAAAGAACCGATCTGAAAGTCCATCTTCAGCTTCAAATGCACTATTGTCAGCCCTGGCAATGGCTGTGGTTCCCAAGAGACTTTCTAGGGGATGTGCCAGGGTACTTTAGGGAGGAGGAAAAGGCTAGGCTTTGGCAAAGATGAGAGGAACAAAAGGTGATTGGAGAACTTGCATAGCTTCTCTCTGCCCGGAGCCGGTAGGCCACATCAGCTGGTAGGGTGGACCTAGGTGGTAAAAAGGGGCTTGGCCTCTGAGGCAGGAGGTTGTGTCTTGAAGGAGTTAAAGGAACTAATAGGTTTCTGGAAACGTCAAGGGGCGTGTCCTCTTGCTAATTCTCCTCCTGGGATGCACCAGAAGCCTCTCTTCTAGGTTTCCACCTACGCAGTTCTGAGTGGGCTGGGCAGAGGCAAGGCCAGAAGAGAGGCAGCATAAATAGAGAACCTTGAGGAGAACTTGCTCTCTGGTGCCCCTGCACTCTTGCTTCCTGCTACCCCCACTGACAGGATGACTGAATAAGGACAGAGAGAGTTTGCACCTTCTGGGTTGGAGTCTGAAGACAGGTGAGCTGGCCTTGGGGTGGGCATATAGATCAGGCTGTGGGCTGGGACAAACACCCAATAAAGCTTTCTTGGTCATTTGTTATAACAAAAAATAAAATTCAATAAATATACTTTATATGCTGAGTTGTTTACAAAAAGATATTCTATTACTTAAAATAAGAAATAAGCCAGTTTTTCTGTCGCATCCTTTTTAGACATTTCCTCAACTAGCTTGAGGAAATTTTGGCAACTGTGGAAAGGATGGATTGGGAAAGAAGGAGATAGTTAAGTGAGAGACAGATGTGAAGATCACTGCAATAGAAAAGAGGTCACAAGGATCCTATTCCAAATGCAAAAGAAAAATGGACAGCCTCCTCTTGGATAATGGAGATGGGGCTACCTCCTATGAAAGGAGAGCATCCTCCTCCTCAGAAATATGCTTTGAATGGAAGTGAAGTCTCTCCATCTCAGCTGCTGGAGAAAACAAGTAGTTGGAGAGAGGATAATGGCTACTGCTGTGGAAATATTGCAGAAATTGCAGAATGAGATCACCTGTGCCATCTGCTACTTCTCTGAGCCAGTCACCATCAGATGTGGGCACAGCTTTTGCAGATTGTGTCTACTCAAGCTAGAGAGCTACACTTTTCTCTTATCCTGAATGCAGGCAAATGCCCCAAGTTAGAGAATTCTAATTAATCAATGGGTGCCTAGTACAGCTGACTGAACTGGACAAATAGCTCTGGTCCCAACTTGGGAGAGAAGCAGCAAAAGTAAAGCCAGTTAGTACTTCTAGTGAAGGGGGTGATCAAAGAGGTCCTGTAATTGGTGAGAGCACTAACTTTTAATAATAGTAGATTGAAAAAGGTGAAGAAGAAAATAATTTAAGATGAAGGGAATTTTTTTTTTTTTTTTTTTTTTTAATGGAGCAAAGATCCCACAGGGTAAAATGGAAGGATTTGATTATGTTTGTGTGAAAATTTGTGGTAGAAGGGTTACGTCATATAGAAATAAGGAATTAGGGATGGATGGGGAAGGGATGCTGGACCATTACAATGTGTTCAAAACAACTAGTATGTGAAGAGTATGACTAGAAGTATGTTAATTGTTGTATGGAAGGCAGAAATTATCTTCCTACGGGAGGCAGGAGATCAGGTGGAAGACACATGAAAGATAAGACACAAGGTTAAATGGAAGTATCCAACTCACTTCTCTTCCTTCTAAAGACTAGAGATTGGCAATTGACTTTGACCCAGGAAGTGGAGTTCATAAGGGTAAAGAATCAATATTTCTTGGATTGCCAATATAATGATTTCCTTGCCTCTATTTCTCTAATCCTATATATAGAATGAAGTAGGGATGGAGAAAATGAGAGTTTCCTTTGTTTTGTATTAGATGATAGCTTATAACATCATCCTTTTTGTGTGTTATTTTTTTTTTCTGGTAATTACTTGTTTTGTGTTAATGGCAGAAATGTCCATCATTTGGCAAATAGCTGAACATGTTGTAGTGTGTGATTGTGATGGAATGCTGCTATGTTATAAGAAATAAACTCAATGATCTTAGCAAAATTTAGAAAGATTTTCACAAAAACAAGGAAGCATGAAATGAGGAGAACCAAATGGACAATTTAGGCAGTAACAAAAAATAGTTTTTTAAGAAGAACTCTTTGAGTGACTAAGCCATTTTGACTATTACAAATTCCAAAATTAACTACAAAGGACATATTAAGGAAAATGTATCTTCAACCAGATAAAGAACTGACAAATAGTATTATAAGAATGGTATGTGTATATACATGAATATATACACACACATTTCATGAACATGTTTGTGTCTAATGTTAGCCATTTCTAGAATGGGGCAGGGAGAGAAAAAAAATTAAAAAGTTTCAGGATAACTTAATAATATATTTAAAAGGAATAGGAAGTTGTATATAAGCTTTTCAGTTTCATATAAAGTTAGGTTTTTTTTTTCTATTGTATTATGTTACAGAAATCCTTCCCTCTTCCCCCTAAAATTCAGAATAAAATAAATAAAATTTAAAAATTTTAGCAGCAGAATGCCAAGTTAGAAGATTAGTAAACTAGAATTACATTCTAACTGAGTAGAATTAAAATTACATTGAATATCCAAATCCCTGAAGACTCCTAAGGTGAAAGTTGGGATGTCTCCTTAGTCAACTTAATCAATCATCAAAAATCCCAAATAGAGAACCAAATGGGGCTAGTTCATATATAGTTTATCATCACTGTTGTATTAAGCCATTGTAATTGAAATATATGCCTTTTAATTTCTTGCAAATGGACCCAAATCTGAGATTCAGAAAAGGAAATAAAATTCCTAAATAAGAAACTTTTTTTTTTTTTTTTTTTTTTTTTTTAAAATAAAAATCTTTACTCAGGCTACTTCCTCTGAATCTGACCCCTTCCCATACAAGGTGAAAATTCAGCTGGTCCAGCATAAGATGTGAACTTCATTCATTATTATTATTATCCCCAGGACCACCTTTCTGTTGTAAGCTTTGTTCTGATACTTCTGACATTCACAAATCTGGCGACTGCCTTAGCAGTGAGTGCTATGCAGTTCTTATTTCTGGGAAAGTGACTGCCACAGCTGAGTTTGTTCTTGGTTTTGAACTTTTCAGCATATTATAAATACAGAATGACAGAGTGGGAAGGTCCCACCTATAGATATTAATTAGTCCAAACTGTACCTAACTGGGAATGACCCCTGTTGCAGAATCTGAGTTTTCCCTTTTCATTTTTAAGACTAACAATTTGATTTTCCTCTTTCCTTTTTTAAAATCAGATTTACTAAGGATTTGTGTATTTTGTTGTTTTGTTATAGAACCAACTCTGTTTTATTAATTAATTCAATAGTTTTTTCTTTTACTTTCAATTTTATTGATCTCTTATTTTTAGAATTTCAAGTTTAGTGTTTAACTGGGGGTTTTTAATACTTTTTCTAGCATTTTTAGTTGTAAGCCCAATTCATTAATCTTCTCTTTCTCTATTTTATGCAAGTAGGCCTCTAGAGATATCAAATTTCCCCTTATTAAAGGCTTGGCAATTGTCAGTGTTGAAAAATTACCCATGAATATATCTTGTGAATAAAAAGCTATTAAAAAAAAAAAAAAAAAGAATTTGGAAGTGAAAGATTAAAAAAAAAAAAAAAAAAAAAAAAAAACAAATTTCCCCTTATTACCACTTTGGCTGCATCCTATACATTTTGCTATGACGTCTCATTATTGTCATTTTCTTGGGTGAAGTTATTAATTATGTCTATGATTTACTGTTTCACCCAATCATTCTTTAGTATGAGATTATTTAGTTTCCAATTAGTTTTGGTCTATTTTCCCCTTTCTTTTTATTGAATGTAATTTTCATCTCATCATGATCTGAAAAGGATACATTTCCTATTTCTGCCTTTCTGTATTTGAATATGGGGTATTTATATCCTAATATATGGTCAATTTTTGTATAGGTTCCATGAACTGCTGAGAAGAAACTGTACTCCTTTCAGTCTCCATTTAGTTTTCTCCAAAGATCTATCATATCTAACTTTTCTAGTATTCAATTTACCTCTTTGACTTTTCTTATTTATTTTGTGGTTTGATTTATCTAATTCTGAGAGTGGTTGAGATCTCCCACTATTGTAGTTTTGTTGTTTATTTCTTCCTGCAGCTCTTTTAATTTCTCTTAAGAATTTATATGCTATACCACTTGGTGCATGTATGTTTAATACTGATATTGCTTCACTATCTATGCTAACCTTTAGGAAGATATAATTTCCTTCCTTATGTATCGCCCTATTTCAAGTGTGTTTCCTGTAAATAACATATTGTTGGATTCTGGCTTTTAATCCAATCTGCTAACTGCTTCCTCTTTATGGGAGAGTTTACCCAATTCACATTTATGGTTAAAATTACTAATTCTTTATTTGCTATCTTGTTAACCTTTTCTTATGTTTTTCTCCTTTCCTTCCACCTTACCCCTCTCCCCAGTATTGAACTTGTGAGCACCACTTGCTTCTCACACCCTCCCTTTTTAGTATCCCTTCCCCCACATTAGAGTTCCTCCCCTTTTCTTAACTCTTTTTCTCAAAATTTCTGTATTCCCTCCTGCTTAGCTTACTCCTTCCCTTTTCACTTTTCCCTTCCCACTTTTCAATGAGGTGGGAGAAGTTTCACCATAAATCGAATATGTATAATATTTTTCTCTTTAAGCCAGTTCTGATGAGAGTAAAATACACACTATGTTCATCCCCCTCCATTGTTTCTCTCAGATATATTAGATTTCCTTTGCCTCTTTGTGAGATGTATTATCTCCACTTTACCCTTTTTTTGGTATAATTTCTTTTCCACCTCTAGTTTCTAGAACAAATTATACATGAGTTCTTTTTTTTTTTCCTTCAGTTTTATTATTTTTTAAAATTTGTATTTTTTTTATTATAGCTTTTTATTTACAATATATATGCAGGGGTAATTTTTCAACATTGACAATTGCAAA